>NC_086447.1:609656597-610256597 GCF_028390025.1 Pseudophryne corroboree
TATATTAAAAACGTGTCTTTTTAAAAAAAAACATATGCATAAACAAACTGCAGCATTGGCAACTCAGTAACCCTATTAGATCAATTATGTTGGCTACCTAAGACACACTGTGCCCCTCAGACAGGATTAAACTGGACAAACCTCTTACAACACAAGCTACCACTGCTGAAATACCTGACATGGTGTACTACTGGGTTGGGCTACACAAACCAGGTTTAAAGAAAGTCTAGACCACTACATTTAGACGTTACTTATTCCCTCGCTTGGGTATCTAATGTCTTGTGAGATGCAGTGTATAATTATAGAAAATTAATCAGGCCTAGATTGTCATTTAGCCCCCCTGGTTTTAACGTGTTTAATCTGTGTACCCACACTGACTCTAGTTGTAAGAGTTTTTTGCCCCTGTTCCCCCCTCGGGCTGACTCTGAGACATGGTGAATAATCCGCGTTTTAAGGTGCACAATTTTATCGAGAGTATACATTGATTGACGCAGATTTCAATATTGTGATAACTATATGCACATAAGCACTTTACTGGCCAAGTGGTCAGCATACACTGAGGTATGTTTTGTAAGCACTGTACGTACTGACAATCTGTAGTTTTTTGTTTACAGTGTTTCCATGGTCGCATCGGAGGGTTCCCGCGACGTCACTTCCTGGTTACGCTGACGCGAGCGGAAGCGCCGGGCGGAGGCTCCGACGAGCGGCCAGCTGGAAACGCTGGGAAGATTGCATGCACGTGAAAGGGGGGTTAGTAAGGGGAATGGTATTTAAGCACTGTTTAATGCACTGTCACTTTATCCTGAAGAAGGGGAACTGGTCCCCGAAACGTTGATGCCACTTTTGTCTAATACACTTTGATTGCACAGTCTCCGAGTGCCGCCTCTTTTTTCTACTGCTATATATATATATATTTTTTTTTTTTTGTCTGTTACTCTTACTAATTTGCGTTGTTCCTATCTACAAAATTTTAAGAAGCACCACCGATTGTATACTGTATAGAATAATTGAGAGTTTATGGTTTGATGTTGCTTGGTTAGTTTATGATTTTGGTACTATCATTTATTTTACTGATGTGGATTCAATCCCTCCTTTTACATTTTTCAAACCCAGCCTGTAACATGGCAGTTGGGAACTGATAAGCTGGTCTTAAAGGCTTAAGGTGTGTACACACGGTGAGATTTGCTATGCCTGATTTTGACTATGCGATTTCCCTTGACCTCCCCCAGAGCCCAGATAACACAGATAGGACAGATTTTGACTATCTGTGCTTGAGATTTTTTCTATGTAAGATTTTGACTAAGTGCCAATTTTGCCTATACTTTGTACTAGACTGTACACTAGATAGACAAGATTGACTTGCCTGCACAGTCTATCTAGCCTTACGATACTGACCCCACGGGAGCATGCATCGGGATCGAATCTGTATCGCAAGCTGCCTAATACCTTGAGATGTGCACTAACTTTACTTAAGATTTTGACTATATAGTAAAAATCTTACATATTTATCTCACCGTGTGTACACACCTTTAGTACATAGACCCCTAAGTGTGGTGCTGTGAAGGATACATTAAAAACAAATGTGTTCATTACATGAGACGTAACTTGACATTTCACTGGCTGTTATGTTCCTCACAGAGCTCCATTTTTGGAGTTCCCAAAACGGCTGTTACTATCAGTGGCCATACACATAATTTTATGTTTGTGTTTTTTTTCCTTTGATGTTTAATCCACAGAATTTCAAGCAGCCTAAAAGTCACTGATGTTTATCTCCAATGTAGCTTACAACGTTACATAATATACATCTTAAGTAAATGTTTTCGTCATAAATCATAAACTTTCATAGTGTAGTGACACTATTGTATTTAGATGCTATGGGGTACATTTTTAAGGTGGGCATTTTTATTTTTTTATTTTTATTTTTTTAGACCTGGTGAGGTCTATACACCAAAACTGGGGTATACAACGTGATATGAGCAAATGTGTATGTGGACAAATCTGTACAAGAAAATACAGAAATAGTCAACCACTGCGCTCTGGGCGGCTGCAGTTGTGTAGAACCCTGGTGTCACCCAACACCTTACAACACGAACAATGGAAAAAAATGAGAACTACCTCAACCGCGCTCAGCTTAATGAAGTCCACTTGAATGTATTGACCGTTCAGAAGTCTGTCAGTTCCAAACAAAAAAAGAGAGGAGATCGTCTTCCAATCTTTTTTGTATATATACACCTAGTCCATAGGATGGTGAAATTCCCACTGGGATAGTCCAAAGTCCCTCAAAAAAAGAATAGAAGAACAATATCGTGTAGTATGTCCTAGATTCAGGGACGATCAGTATTTCTAGATTCTGTGATTAGTCACGATGGTTCGTACCGTACTCACGTCTACAAAGGAAGAGTTTCCACTCATAAAGGTTTCTTTATGGGTCCAAACTTCTCCTAGCTGGATGGATTGGGATTCGGTCTCCTTTCAAATCCTCCCAAAGTGATCCCAAAATGTAAAAGAACTCAGAATATATCCAATAATCACGTAATGGTATCTTTTAACCGTGGTTTAGACGTTCAAATAGATAAACTTAAATGTCAGAGTATAAATGGGCAAGCGTACCCCACTTACAGTCTTCAAAGGAGATGTTAAGCCCGTAGCGGTTTCTTTTTCCACTCCCTGCCCAGGAAGTGGACTTCCACCGTCAGAAACTTCCAATCTCCTGAATTATGTATCGTTGTGCCGCCAAAACATGCCCTTATTGCAGTGCCATAGTATAGTCAAATGGGCACACTTTGTATTCAACTCCAGTTCAGGTTTGTAGGGATGATTCAGTCACACGGACCTCAGCATACAGAGAAGGGACGTTGCTCAGCGGCTGCTGCGGTACCAGAAGCCGGTCTATCACACAGACCCGCTTCTCCTCTCCCTGATGATGATCTGATCAGTGCACACGTATCCAATTCTCGCGAGATTTTCAACATGATTCACAGGGATGCGGTCAACATCCCGCTGGACGGGATCCCCGCTGTCGAAATACCGACGCCGGAATCCCGACCGCCACAATCCCGACATATTCTCCCTCCGTGGGTGTCCACGACACCCATAGAGGGAGAATATAATAGTGTGCCGAGCGAAGCGAGCCCGCTAGGGGCTGCATTCCGCTCGCCATCCCTTTCGGGATTGTGTGGTCTGGATTCCGGTGTCAGTATTTCGACCGCCGGGGATCCTGTCCAGCGGGATTACGTACTGATCCCGATTCGCACATAGGGGTAAATCTACTAACCTCTGCGCTTTTTTTAGAACTGGTGATGTTACCCATAGCAACCGATCAGATTCTATGTATTATCTTCTAGACGCAACTAGATAAATGTTAAGTAGAATCTGATTGGTTGCTATGGGCAACATCACCAGTTCTAAAAAAAAAAAGCTCCCACGTTAGTAAATTTACCCCTATGTGTGAATCATGTTGAATCTTGTACAGATTTGTCCACATACACATTTGCTCATATCACGTTGTATACCCCAGTTTGGTGCACCACAGATCTAGCCACACCAATCGTTCCGCCGGAGACTTTTTCCCAAAATATACATCTTAGTCATGTTGCCAGTGCAACAAAAGTACAATACAAGGGTATATGGACTAGTGCTGCTGACATTTTAAGTACTTCTGTGCTTGTCTTAAATTGCTAATCTGGATACAAAAGGCAAAATATACTAATGTTTAATCTCCAACTTTATACAAATTCCTTAGCCACAAAAGTATTAATCTAATGGGCCTGATACACTGTGAACATCTCTATATGTAGCTTGGATGGCAAGAAGAGTACTTAAAGTACGGGAATCGCTTTTTGTGGTTAAGCGTCTAAATCACACTAAGCGTCCTGCGCCATATGGTGCAACAATTTTTTGTTCTTTGCTCCTCTCTGAGGCGTTCTAGTACAGTTTGTTTTTGGGTTTGATTTATTATTTAAAAATTTATGAACCTGTACTGTACATTTTTTGTTTCTCTTAAGGTGGGACATTGAGGATTTATGCCGACAGTCTAAGACCAAATATCCCATACAAAACAATCTTGTTGTCAACAAATGATACAGCTGATTTTGCCGTTGTAGAAGCACTCGAGAAGTATGGGATGGAGAAGGAAAATCCTAGGGACTTCTGCATTGCTGTGGTGAGGAAA
Source organism: Pseudophryne corroboree (assembly GCF_028390025.1). Taxonomy (NCBI): domain Eukaryota; kingdom Metazoa; phylum Chordata; class Amphibia; order Anura; family Myobatrachidae; genus Pseudophryne; species Pseudophryne corroboree. Next base: position 609,660,769 of record NC_086447.1, read on the forward strand.
AGCTGCTTTCTCTGTACTTTATACATATTATTTAGAATTCTTTGCATCCTATGGGGTAAATAGAAAGCTTTTACAATTAATGGGGCTAATTCCACATTCTGTGTTTCCAGGCATGAAGTTAAGTAAGCCTCTAACTGGCCTGGTAACCCATTTTTATTTTTGGTTCTATTTTTGCTAATGAAAATACAGATTTAATACTCGTATAAAACGGTCTTCCTTTTGTAGCTCAAGTTCTGAGCAGCATGGACCTACTCTCACTGGCAAAGGGTAGCATACTTTGTTTTTTTTCAGGGTCCTACACCCCTGCCAGTATAAATATTGTATGTGAAGCCTGAGGGGAAGCGCGCCATTACAGGGGGTGGAGCTTCTTCCTCAGGCAGCCAGCACACTTGTCGGCGCCATTTCCTCCCAGCGGCAGAAGGGGAAGACACGCTGATCCTCCTCTCCACGTCTGAACAAGTATCAGGGGGAAAAAAGGGGGGGGGGGGGGGCGAGTGTAATATTTAGGTGCTTAAACCTATTATTGACAATATATAAGCACTTGAAAGGTCTCTGTGTATAAAAGACGATACACAGGGATTTTTTAATTTGGCGCTGAGCTGTGAGCTGGCAATTCCTTTCTGTGTTCCTCTGACAGATTTTACTGTGGGTCTGTCTCCAGTAGCCCCCCGGAGTGTCGGTGGTGTGATTTTGCACGCGTGTGACATGTCTGAGGCAGGGAGCTCTTCCCCTGACTAAGCTATTTTAGGGACACAAGGATGTAATGTGGTGGCGCTGCCGTCGCAGCACAAGCCTGAGTGGGTGGAAGAATTACGTGATAGTGTGAGTCATATTAGTAGGAGATTAGATAGATCTGAGTCTCATGCAGAAAACTGGAGAAAAGCCGTTGAAGACGTAATTTTTAATAATCCTGCCTTTTCATCCACGGGGGACCCCTCTGGTTCCCAAAAAAGGTAATTCGCACAAGTAGTACAGAATGATACCGACACAGACTTTGATTCCTGTGTCGACCAGGGGAATTGATCCAAAATTAGCAAAAAGCATTCAATACATGATTGTTGCTATAATGGAAGTGTTAGAGCAGGCATGTCCAAACTGCGGCCCTCCAGCTGTTGTGAAACTATATATCCCAGCATGCCCTGACACAGTTTTGATGTCGGAGAATGCTAAAGCTGTGTCAGGGCATGCTGGGATGTGTAGTTTCTCAACAGCTGGAGGGCCGCAGTTTGGACATGCCTGAGTTAGAGGTTACAGAGCCCCTCCCTTACCACAGGAGAAAGCTTACTTTAATAAAGAAAAGAAACCTGATGTAACTTTCCCTCCATCTTATGAACTGGACAGACTCTTCGAAGGAGTCTGGACAAACCCTGAAAAGAAATTCCAGATTCCCAAAAGAATTCAGGCAGCTTATCTCTTTCCGATTCCATGCCAGAGTATTCCAGTGGGACCTATTGGACAAGTGGTCCGGATCGCATCTACGCATGCATCAGAGGATTATCCTGTCGACAAAATCCAGAATTTCACTCCTGTGATGGCTACACCGTTCTCATCTCCTAGAGTGACGCAGGTTCGGGATTCAAGTCTGGATCCTGGTGACCACGGATGCAAGTCTCCGAGGCTGGGGAGCAGTCACGCAAGGGGAAAACTTCCAAGGAAGATGGTCAAGTCAGGAAGCCTGTCTTCACATAAACATTCTGGAGTTAAGAGCCGTTTACAACGGCCTTCTACAAGCAATGCATCTTCTTCAAGATCAACCCATACAGATCCAGTCAGACAATGTAACAGCAGTGGCGTACATAAACCGTCAGGGCGGAACGAAAAGCAGAGCGGCATTGACAGAGGTGACAAATATTCTCCTCTGGGCAGAAAGACATGCAAGAGCTCCATCAGCAATTTTCATTCCGGGAGTGGACAACTGGGAAGCGGACTTCCCCAGCAGACACGATCTCCACCCAGGAGAATGGGGCCTCCACCAAGAAGTCTTCGCAGAGGTGACATGTCGTTGGGGAGTTTCTCAAGTAGACATGATGGCATCTCGTCTCAACAAGAAGCTTCAGAGATATTGTTCCAGGTTGAGAGACCTGCAAGCAATAGCAGTGGATGCACTAGTGACCCAGTGGGTGTTTCAGACGGTGTACGTGTTTCCTCCACTTCCACTAATACCAAAAGTTCTCAAGATCATAGGAAAAACAAGGGTTCGAGCGATCCTCATTGTCCCAGACTGGCCAAGGAGGACTTGGTATCCAGATCTTCAGGAGGTAATCATAGAAGATCCTCAGCCTCTTTGCGACGACCTGCTTCGGCAGGGGCTGTGCGTGTATCAAGACTTACTGCGGCTACGTTTGACGGCATGGCTGTTGAACGCCGGATCCTAGCCCGAAAGGGTATTCCCAAGGAAGTCATTCCCACGCTTATTCAGGCCAGGAAAGGAGTAACGTCTAGACATTACCACCGTATTTGGAGAAAATATGTATCTTGGTGTGAACGGAAGTATTTGTTAGGACGTTTTCTCCAATTTCTTCAGGCAGGTGTGGATGCAGGCTTAAGATTGGGTTCAATCAAGGTCTAAATTTCAGCTTTGTCCATTTTCTTTCAGAAACAATTGGCTTCTCTTCCGGAAGTTCAGACGTTCGTGAAGGGGGTTCTGCACATCCAATCTCCGTTTGTGCCTCCTACGGCACCATGGGATCTTAATGTGATGTTGCAGTTCCTTAAATCAGATTGGTTTGAACCTCTCCAAGAGGTCGAGTTAAAGTTTCTCACTTGGAAAGTGGTCATGCTGTTGGCCTTGGCATCCGCAAGGCGGGTGTCTGAGTCAGAGGACTTGTCTCACAAGAGCCCTTATTTGATCTTCCATGAAGATAGGGCTGAGCTAAGAACTCGTCAGCAATTTCTTCCTAAGGTGGTTTCTTCTTTCCATGTGAACCAACCTATTGTGGTGCCAGTGGCTACTGACACTTCAGCTGTTTCGAAGTCTCTTGATGTGGTCAGAGCTTTGAGAATTTATGTCACGAGAGCTGCTCGGATAAGGAAAATAGAGGCACTGTTTGTCCTTTATGTTCCCAACAGGATTGGTTGCCCTGCTTCTAAGCAGACGATTGCGCGCTGGATCAGATGCACGATTCAGCACGCTCATTCCACGGCAGGATTGCCGGTATCGAATTCGGTGAATGCCCATTCTACAAGAAGGGTGGGCGCCTCTTGGGCGGCTGCCCGGGGGGTCTCAGCATTGCAGCTTTGCCAATCTGTTACTTGGTCAGGGGCAATCACATTTGCAAAGTTTTACAAGTTTGACACCTTGGCCGCTGATGACCTAAAGTTTGGTCAATCGGTTCTGCAGGAACATCCGCACTCTCCCGCCCGTACTGGAGCTTTTGGTATAACCCCATGGTACTGAAATGGACCCTAGCATCCTATAGGACAGGGCTGGCCAACCCGGTCCTCGAGCTCTACCAACAGTACATGTTTTCCAGGCCTCCTGGAGATCTGTAGAATTGTCAGTTAGGAATGAATGCAGCACATCTTAATTAGTAATGACTTCACCTGTGTACTAGCTAGGTAGTCTAGAAAATGTGACCTGTTGGTAGATCTCGAGGACTGGTTTGGCCAGCCCTGCTCTAGGACGTATGAGAAAACAGGATTTTAATACCTACAGGTAAATCCTTTTCTCCTAGTCCGTAGAGGATGCTGGGCGCCCAGCCCAGTGCGTACTTTACCTGCAGTAGTTAATGTTATAGTTACATAAGTGTTGTGTTAAATTTTCAGCACGTTGCTGAAATGGTCATGCTCGTTGACATAAGTTATGTTGAATGCCATGTTGTACGACATGGTTGAAGTGTGAGCTGGTATGAATCTCACCACTAGCTTTAAAGTAAATCCTTTCTCGAATTGTCCGTCTCCCTGGGCACAGTTCCTGTACTGAGGTCTGGAGGAGGGGCATAGAGGGAGGAGCCAGTTCACACTGAAAAGTCTTAAAGTGCCCATGGCTCCTGCGGAACCGTCTATACCCCATGGTACTGAAATGGACCCCCAGCATCCTCTACGGACTAGGAGAAAAGGATTTACCGGTAGGTATTAAAATCCTGTTTTTATTTATATAGTGCTCTTTCCCCAACAGGACTCACAGCGCTTTACAGACATCAAAAACAATTCACATAATACAGAAGATTTAAGTAATACAGCAATAGATAATCCACACAGGCATAAAAGAAAACCTTAAGCTCACATTTGCATAGTACATATATATTTCCACTTAGAACAGCTGTCTAAAGTTTTAATCATGCAATGTAAGTTGGAATAGTCTGCAATATTGTTTACCTAGCAATACTTCAGTAAAAACAGTTGGAATAGTCTGCAATATTGTTTACCTAGTAATACTTCAGTAAAAGCAGTTGGAATAGTCTGCAAATATTGTTTACCTATTAATACTTCAGTAAAAATAGTTGGAATAGTTTGCAATATTGTTTACCTAGTAATACTTCTGTAAAACCGTTGTAAAATAGTCTGCAATCTTGTTTACCTAGTAATACTTCAGTAAAAGCAGTTGGAATAGTCTGCAGTATTGTTTACCTAGTAATACTTCAGTAAAAACAGTTGGAATAGTGTGCAATATTGTTTACCTAGTCATACTTCAGTAAAAGCAGTTGGAATAGTCTGCAATATTGTTTACCTGTTGATGAGAAGGGGAGAGGAGGAGTCAATTTGCAATCGATATCATAGAAGGATTCGTTAGTACGTATATTCCAATGATGATCACATAAAAAATAAACACAATAATATAGTGTAGTTCTGTAAAATAGAAGCTTAGTAGCACCCTTGATTGCAGAAGAAATAAGATGGGTGTATAATAAGTCCCAATCCGGTTACAAGATCCTTCCTTCCTTTCACAGCATCCAAGGTGTAGAGAGAGTAGATTTTAACAGACTCTTACATGTATGCTTACTTGTAACAAGTAGATATGAATCATATAAAGGTTTCTTTAGGACTTCTTTAGCATCCTCACTGGATGTAGATGAAGATCAGTATCCCTCACGATATGGATGTGAAACCAAAACAAATGGGACTGTATTAAAAGCCCAAAGTATGTATTCTTTTAAAAAAAATTACACACCTAAAAATATTTTGGACAGACAACCGTACTGTAAAGATGTTATGTACAATCCACTAGAAGATGTAACCCAGGTATCAATATGTGTAGTGGGTACAGTTTACGGATATAGATTGTCTGCCAAAAACACAAAAACGGTATCTACGCATTTCGACGCACTGCAGTGTCTTTGTTAAGATAACAACAGTGTGTTAAGCTACCAACAATGGAAGACAAAATCAATACCTATCCATTGTCAACAAATAATATCAGTCAATTAAAAATTGCATGGACTCCATTAGTGGACATAGTGAACCGGGATCCGGTCTGAAGATCGACAGTGTCTAGGTCGATTATGTTTAGGTCGACCACTATAGGTCGACAGTCACTAGGTCGACATGGATGGAAGGTCGACAGGGTTTCTAGGTCGACATGTGCTAGGTCGACAGGTCTAAAGGTCGACATGAGTTTTTCACATTTTTATTTTTTATTTTTTCATACTTAACGATCCACGTGGACTACGATTGGAACGGTAAAGTGTGCCAAGCGAAGGCACCATGCCCGAAGCATGGCGAGCGAAGCGGTGCACTAATTTGGGATCCCGGTCACTTTACGAAGAAAACGACATAATAAAAAAAAAATCCTCATGTCGACCTTTAGACCTGTCGACCTAGCACATGTCGACCTAGAAACCCTGTCGACCTTCCATCCATGTCGAACTAGTGACTGTCGACCTATAATGGTCGACCTAAACATTGTCGACCTAGATACTGTCGATAAAACGAACCACACCCATTGAACCAATAATAAGTATTACCATACACCAACATTATAATGTTTCAACCTATCGTGTAATAAAGATAAGTATATCATACCTCTGATGTCGAAACTGCTCTTCTGCAGTTGGTTAATCTGAAACAACAACTCCCATAATGCACTTGAAAGATATTTATGCTCCTGTCGTTGCTTAGCAACCAACAACGGGAGCCAATGGTCTAATACCATGATGCCCCTCTCTAGAATGAATAACCAATCAAGATTATAGTGATTAATAACCAGCAAGACGCCAGAGCCACGTTATAGGTCCGGCATCAAACTTCCGATCTCATGATACGGTAACGTGACATCCAAAATAAAGACGTCACGCGACCGGTTACCATAGGGACAGTCCGCATTCTGATGGTAAAACTATGAACATACGGAAATAACAGAGACCAAATCGCGGTCACGTGACATCTGACGTAATGACGTCACACGACCGGTTGCTATGGAGACGGCCCGCTGTAACTGGGCTGTATTATGCTGGGCTGACATAGAATGAGTCGCAGCCATGTAATGACGTCACACGACCTCCACCATCGTGATAAAACCTATGTTATTTCCAAAATAATAATGTGGTACATTTTTATTATTATGACGCAACACACATATAGTGGCCAGTTTTTGTGTAAACGTTTTATCACGGTGTCTCGGACTCTAAAGGCCCGTTCAATAGAACGGCCGATATATCGGCCAGTGTGAACGGCTGATATATCGCGGGTCCGTCGGCCAGTGTGTACGGGCGATATGTCTGTGAACTCCTTCGTTCACAGACATATTGCGCCTGCCCTGCAGCACAGCCGACGGCCAATATATCTACCGATACATTGGCGCATCACTGTGTGTGTATGGGCAACCAACCGACCGCCCGTACACATGCTGCAGCAGCCGGCGGTAATTGACAACTGAACTGGGCGGAAGTGTTTACATGCCTGCCCAGTTCATGACCTCAGTCCCCGATGGTTCGGGCAGTGTGTATGCACAGCACGCTGTCCGATCCGTCCATAGTTATATCTGCAGATCAATTGATCTGCAGATATATCTATCAGTGTGTACCCACCATAAGCCATTCAATGTCTAGCTTATTCAACTGCTTGTGCTTCAGCGGAAGAAAATGGATAACTCCACTGTCATGCCATTTTCACGAGCTGGAGTCTAGTTTCCCCTTCAACAGGGGCAGTATGGTTTGCATTGCTGCTTCATGGCACTGGGCTTATGGGTTTGTCGCACCGCTGCCCTGGCAGTGTGGAGTTTGAGTGTTCTTCCAATGCTTGCTTAGAGGTGCTCCTGCAATCCACAAATAGCTCAGCCAGCATCTGATCCACCCCGGCTTAGAACCATGGAGTGTTCGGCTTTCGAGTTTGCAGTTTTCCTTGTGTATGGCACATTGCATTGAGGATTCTCAGCTGCGTGCAGGCCGCTAACATTTTATGTCTTATCAAGGTCAGTTGGAGGTCCAGATTTGGAAGAGGAGGAAAGCGAGTTACTGTTTGGGACGGTTCTTCCCAAAGGCAAGAATTTGTTTTTTTCAGGTCAGGGATTGCAAATCTCCTTATTGTGGTTGCCAGTCCCTTACCTGCGTGGACTTGGATACCCAAGTGGAAACAGGTCCTTTCAAGTGTTGTCTTCCTTTTTTCCTAATGTTATTCAGATGGCTTATGTACGCCAGATAGACTGTTTTCTATTCCTCATATGTTTGCGTCTCTTCTGACAGTCCATGAATCCCAGGAGGAACAGTATTCTTAGGTGGATGTCTGTATCGTGATACTGAATCCTACTGTTCCTTGGAAATGCGTCCTTTTTTTGGGGTGTTCGGTTTGGTCCTCCGTTAGATGCTATTGCCCATAAAGGGTTTTTGATCGTTCTGGCCAGTTTTACATTCTCGTACAAGAAAAAAATAGTATGGCTGTTGCACTAATTTAGAATTATTGTTACCAAGCACTTGATTAAAGCTGAATTAAAATACACAACTTTCGAGTAAAAATAAATCGGTATCTAAAATTTTTTTTTTGTATTATTCACATATAAAATTTCAGACACAATTGACACGCATAAGTATAGAAACAAATAGATAAACTCACCTTTGTGAAGCACCCAATGTTATAATCTTTAGTTCGATTTAAGAAGGAAAGTCTGTGTATGTATATGTGTGTGTGTGTAATAAATATATATATATATATATATATATATATATAAATAAAATCTCTACACACACAGGTCCATAAATATTGGGACATCGACACAATTCTCATATTTTGGGCTCTATACACCACCACAATGGATTTGAAATGACACAAACAAGTTGTGTTTTAACTACAGACTTTCCGCTTTCATTTGAGGGTATTTACATCCAAATCAGGTGAACTGTGTAGGAATTACAATGGTTTCTATATGTGCCTCCCACTTTTTAAGGGACCAAAGTAATGGGACAAACTAAACAATCCTAAATCAAACTAATTGAGCCTGTTGTTAGTCTTCTTCTTATTGCTTGCTATCTTGGAGAGGGTTTTCCTCCTCAGCACTGCTCATAGCAGGGGTATATGGCAGACAAGATGAAGGCTGTTAAGTCCAAGGGTGCTACGACTGCAGTACTTTTTTTTTTTTTTTACCTGTGCTCAGTATCAGGTTAAACTACCAAGTAGACAGTAGGACTCTGGCATTATGCGCGGTCTCTCGGAGGGGTCCTGGTGACGTGCAGGCACTAAGAGGGGCTGTTGCTGAGCAGGCATGGGCTTGGGCTGTTCGGTCGCTGATTTGGTGCAGCAGTTCGGGCTTCAACTGCAACAGTTTCGGAAGAGTAAGGAAAGATTTCAGAGAATGTGGTCTTTTCGGAGGGTGTGCGTTTGGATTCTTCCTAGGTGATACAGCATTGAGGACCTCATGATTGGTGGCTGTCAGTCCCTTGACTGCATGCACCCTTTGAAGCATCTGCTCAAGGCGGTGATCACTTTTCTTGCTTCATCTTATTTTTCTCTGGCTGGGTCCACAGGTTATCCACAGGATAACATTGGGATATGCCGGAGCGACAGCAGAAATGGCACCAAATGGTCACAAACTTCTGGCCTCCCAGGATGCATTGGGGCTTCACCATATAATCCCGCCCACTGACTCAGTCAAATCAGTTTTTTGTTTGGTGCGGCAGGAGCCGGACCTTGGTCACAGGGCTGCTGTTAATAAAGCAGCCTGAAACTTTTATTATGTTATTTTTATAGTCTTACTATGTTTTTTGAGTGACCTTTCTTAACAGCGTCTTAAACGCATATTAGAAAGAGTCGCTCCAACAACTCCCCACCGGGTCGCAACAACGCTGTGTCGGATGTTCTAGCAGGTCCAGCAGACGTAACCAGGCTGTGGCCGGAGCATGGGGGGAAGATAAGTCTATGGATTTCCTCTTACTAGGGGGGTCCGGACACAGCTACACTGCTTTTGGTGGAGACTACAAACTGTGTTGATGCGCCGAACACACTCTGGTGCGACAGCGCTACGCTCTAGGGATCATAGGCGCCAGGACTGGGTTGAGGCCGCGATCCTTAAAGTTTAAGTCAATGGGGGGAATCAGACGCTCTTCTGGCCGCCCCTCCCCCAAGTACATGACCAGTTTCCGCGCGTCTCTCGTCCATGAACTGAATGACCTCACTTCCGTCTTAGACGCTACCACGAGGGTACTCGGTCGCAGCTTAGACGCCGCGGTTGTGTACACTAGAGATTGCCGGACCGAGTCGCAGGCCTTAGCGTCTGCATACACGGGGCATTTCACTGAGCGTCTGTGTCCGTTAGTGAGCGTCCGTGTCTTGCATCAGTTATCAGAAGGGTGTCAGGATTCTGTAACTTTGTCTGTCCCCGGAGGGGGCACTAGTGGGTCAGTGTAGGAGTGATAGAGGAAACGGGGAAACTGACGAAAAGTTCCGCGCATGTGCGCTTGATATTATCACACAGGGATAACAGATGACAGGAACAATGAATAATTTAATCCGATAAATTAATATTTCAAAAGTCACTGGTAACAAATGAGCAATGAAGATGAACTTGTAACTTGATATAAATGATGAGGCAATAATGAAATCAGATGCAGCAAATGAAACTCCGATATATAACAAATAGCAATCAAAGCACACAGTCTCTGTAGAAGCACACGTCTTTAAGCCAAGCAAGGCCCTAGCAGGAGACAGTTCTAACACAGCAAGTTGTTAAGTGCTGAATGCAATGCTAGATGCTGGTAATCAGGTGCACAGGCTGAGTAATGGAAGAACACCTGAAGAAAGTCTCTTACTGCAAGCTGTTGTGGCAAACTGTGGCTGGAGTTCATAGCAAACTGAAGACTGAAGAATAACAACAAGGAAACCACTGGAAACCGGAACCAGGAGAACTTGTACACCGAATGTGACTCGTAGGAAAGCTGGAATGGATGCTGGTACTTGTAGTTACACAGGAACACTGGAACAGGGAAACAACTTGGAAATGCCAGAAATAGGAGATTGCTGGAAACAAAGGATTGAAGACTGGAACCTGGAACTGGAAACTGGAACGGCTGGGACCTGTAGTTCCACATGTCCAATACACAGGAGTATCTCTGCAGACAGAGGACTGCAAACAGGAGACGCCTGTTCACAGAATGTGACGTGTTGTCCAAGGCGATGAGACTGAGCCAGGAACTGGAGTTTATACCTCTTGGTCTGTGATGATTGGATGTTGCATCTGTGAGAACACACCCTGCTGGATTGGGTGTTCAGATCAGCTGTGAGTTAGCTGAAGCACTGTGTACTTCAGGCTGCAGTAGACTGAAAACTGGAACTGAACTGAACTGCTGGAACCTGTAGTTCCACAGTAGTGATGCGATGGAGAATGCAGATTCCTGACAGAGGGCAGTGTACACCAGTAGCGTCTGAATCCACTCAGCGTCTTGCGAGCGTATTTGTTTGGATATGGAAGTGTGGTGAGTCTCCCTGTATCCCGCTCTATGGAAGAAGGGTATACAGTACTAAATATTCTCTCTACTTGTTAGTATGAATTGTTAATTTTAGTACATATTGCATAAGAGATCTGTATATTACTGTTGTTTCTGCATGTTATGTTTGAAATAAAAAAAATAACAGTTAAAAACAGAAGTACAATTTTCCTACTTACTTGTAAGTTGTTATGGGGGGTTGTATTCTCATATCACAATGTTTAATGCCTTAACATGTGACTGACTGCTAGTATGTGTGCTGACTTATGTCGTCAGTCCTGTTCTGACCCTCAATTCAGGTGCACGGTTGTGGTCAGATTGATCTCACTTCTATATATCCATATATAGGTGATTTTCAGTCACAAATTGTGTAGTCATAAACAGAATATTACCATGTCTGTGAGCGGCAAAAGTGACGAGAATTTATCAGGCACTCCTACATCCCTAACATGTTTATCTTGTTAAACAGGGTTAATTGGTGTATGTCAGTTGGTCACTTATGAGGGGTTGTGTACGAACTGTGTTGCTTTTCAGCAAAGTAAAAAACAGGAATTGGTTCAACAACCAGCAGAGCCACCATGGAGTATGTTCGCAAAGACTTTGTCTTCAATAGCGGACAGGTTAACTCTGGCAGCACCACCCCAGGGGTTAGGTTACACTATTAACCCATACATGCAGCTCCCTTCCTACGGGTTGGTTCCAGTAGCCTCTACAAGTAACCAAGGGACGGGTAAGACTAAGACAGATGCGTCTGTGGCAGACTACACAAGATGATACAGTATATTCAAATACTCCGTATGATGATCAGTCGCAGAGTTTTAGTTCAGAGGATGTAGCTGAACTTATAGATGCTATGTAGGCTGTTCTCTCTTTGGAATAGTCAGCCAAAACAGTGTCAAAATCTAAAGCACCTGTGTTTAAATGAACAAAGACAGTTAAAACTGAATTTCCAGCGTCAGATGAGCTGACGGAAATGATGGCAGAGTCTTGGGCGACGCCCAGTAAAAAGTATAAGATTCCGAAAAGATGGGATTCTTATTATCCATTTCCAGCTGCGGATTGTTCGAAAAGAGAGGTTCCTCCAAAAGTAGATGCACATTTACTGCGACTTGTGCATAAATCTGCTTTACCACTGTCATCTACCTCACTAAATGATGTCACAGACAGAAGGGTAGATAGCTTCTTGAAAAATATATTTTCTCTCTCAGGAGCAGTGGTAAGACCTGCTATGGCTTCGGCCTGGATAGCAAAGGCAATGGGCGAATGGCTAGAGAAACTAGAGAATGGCCTCTCTCCTCCTAATAGGGAGCAAGAGTATAATTTAAGCCGTTTAAGGCAATCTGCCCAATACTTGGAAGAAGCAGCAATTTATATGGGTACAATTGCTTCTAAAGCTTCAGCCTTGACAGTAGCCGCTCGTAGAGCAGTTTGGCTACGTACCTGGAAAGCAGATGCTGAATCCAAGAAAGAATTGGAAGCATTGCCTTTCATTGATAATATATTGTTTGGAAAACAATTGTCTGATATTCTAGAATCGGAAGCTGAATCGAAGAAGGTCAGCTTTCCGGCTAGTTATAACCCTAAGACTAAGGGTTCAAAGTTTCGGCCATTTCGATGGCAAGGCAAAGCGAAAGCTAAAGAGGAGTCTAAGCAACCCCAGTCCAATAGATCGGCCAGGGGTAGGAAGCAATGGGCTAGTAGAAAGCCAGCTTCCAAGCCTGAACAGAAACCATCAGCCTGAAGAGACGGACCTCCGCCTGGAGGACTCCAGGGTTGGGGGCCGACTCCTTCATTTTGCACACATATGGCAACAGTCGACAACAGATGCTTGGGTGCAGAAGGTGGTATCTCAGGGGTATGGGTTCCCATTCAGGAGGCAGCCTCCTCAAAGATTTTTTTGCACCAGCCCGTCTCGTATAGAGTCGAAGGCCAATGCCCTGCAAGAAGCAGTCCAAAAATTACTGCAGTCAGGTGTGATTGCCCCAGTACCTCCATCACAAAGGGGACAGGGGTTTTACTCCAATCTATTTCTGATTCAGAAGCCAAATGGGTCATTTCGACCAATTCTCAATCTCAAAATGTTAAACAAATACATTTGGATTCCAAGGTTCCACATGGAGACATTATGCTCCATAATGTTGGCTATGGAACCGGGAGATTACATAGTATCTCTGGATGTACAGGATGCTTACCTACATGTGCCTATAGCATGGTCTCATCAGTGTTACCTCAGGTTTTCCATCCTCCAGGAACATTTTCAGTTCCAAGCCTTGCCGTTCGGGCTAGCAGGGTGTTTACCAAAATTATGGTGGTTATGGCAGCTTATCTCCGCAAACAGGGAATAAGAATATTCCCATACCTCGACGACCTGTTAATCCTAGCACATTCGCAGGAGTTACTTTTGAGCCGTCTTCAACAGACTGTAGTTTGTTTAGAGACACGGGTGGCTCATAAATTGGGAAAAGTCGTCTCTGAATCCGTCACAGCGGATGGTTCATTTAGGGGCCATATTGGATTCAGGTCTACAGAAAGTTTTCTTACCAGAGAAAAAGATAGTCAAGGTGCAGGAAGCGTTGCACACTCAGACAATGTCAGTCCATGCAGCAATGCGACTGTTGGGTCTGATGGTATCAACCTTCGACATGGTGGAATATGCGCAATTCCACTCCAGACCTTTACAGCATCTTATTCTGAACAGATGGAACGGAAATCATCAGACGATAAAAATTAAGATTTTAAACCTACCGGTAAATCTTTTTCTCGTAGTTCGTAGAGGATGCTGGGGACTCCGTAAGGACCATGGGGATAGACTGGCTCCGCAGGAGACATGGGCACTTTAAGAAAGACTTTAGGTCTGGGTATGCACTGGCTCCTCCCTCCATGCCCCTCCTCCAGACCTCAGTTAGAGAAACTGTGCCCAGAGGAGATGGACAGCACGAGGAAAGGATTTTTGTTAATCCAAGGGCAAGATTCATACAAGCCACACCAATCACACCGTATAACTTGTGTATCTATTAAACAGTTAACAGTATGAAAAAACAACATAGCATCAGTCCAACCTGATGAAACTATAACATAACCCTTATGTAAGCAAAACTATATACAAGTCTCGCAGAAGTAGTCCGCACTTGGGACGGGCGCCCAGCATCCTCTACGGACTACGAGAAAAAGATTTACCGGTAGGTTTAAAATCTTATTTTCTCTAACGTCCTAGAGGATGCTGGGGACTCCGTAAGGACCATGGGGATTATACCAAAGCTCCCAAACGGGCGGGAGAGTGCGGATAACTCTGCAGCACCGATTGAGCAAACAGGAGGTCCTCCTCAGCCAGGGTATCAAACTTATAGAACTTTGCAAAGGTGTTTGAACCCGACCAAGTAGCAGCAGTGCCGAGGCCCCTCAGACAGCCGCCCAAGACGAGCCCACCTTCCTAGTGGAATGGGCCTTGACCGATTTTGGTAACGGCAATCCTGCCGTTGAATGCGCCTGCTGAACCGTATTACAGATCCAGCGAGCAATAGCCTGCTTCGAAGCAGGGGCGCCAACCTTGTTGGCTGCATATAGGACAAACAGTGCTTCTGTTTTCCTGACTCTAGCCGTTCTGGCCACATAAATTTTTCAAAGCCCTGGCTACATCAAGGGACTAGGAATCCTCCAAATCTTGTGTAGCCACAGGCACCACAATAGGTTCGGTCATATGAAAAGATGACACCACCTTAGGCAAGAATTGAGGACGGGTCCGCAATTCCGCCCTATCCATATGGAAAACCAGATAGGGGCTTTTATGAGACAAAGCCGCCAATTCCGACACTCGCCTAGCCGAAGCCAAGGCTAATAACATTACCACCTTCCAAGTGAGATATTTTAACTCCACCGTTTGAAGTGGTTCAAACCAGTGCGACTTAAGGAAACTCAACACCACGTTAAGGTCCCAAGGCGCCACCGGAGGTATAAAAGGAGGCTGAATATGCAGCATTCCCTTCACAAAAGTCTGTACTTCTGGGAGAGAAGCCAATTCTTTTTGAAAGAAAATGGATAAGGCCGAAATCTGAACCTTAACGGAGCCTAATTTTAGGCCCAAATTCACTCCAGTCTGTAGGAAGTGAAGGAAACGGCCCAGATGGAATACTTTCGTAGGAGCATTCCTGGCCTCACACCAAGAAACATATATTCGCATATACGGTGATAATGTTTAGCTGTCACGTCCGTCCTAGCCTTTATCAGAGTAGGAAAGACCTCATCCGGAATTCCCTTTTCCGCTAGGATCCGGCTTTCAACCGCCATGCCGTCAAACGCAGCCGCGGTAAGTCTTGGAACAGACATGGCCCCTGTTGTAACAGGTCCTGTCGTAGAGGAAGAGGCCATGGATCTTCTGTGAGCATTTCCAGCAGATCCGGATACCAGGTCCTTCGTGGCCAATCTGGAACAATGAGAATTGTTCTCACTCACCTTTTTCTTATTATTCTCAACACCTTGGGTATGAGAGGAAGAGGAGGAAACACATAGACCGACTGGAACACCCACGGTGTCACTAGGGCATCTACTGCTACCGCCTGAGGGTCTTTTGATTTGGCGCAATACCTCTGTAGCTTTTTGTTGAGGCGGGATGCCATCATGTCTATCTGGGGCAGTCCCAACTGACTTGCAATCTGTGCGAAGACTTCCAGATGAAGTCCCCACTCCCCTGGATGCAGGTCGTGTCTGCTGAGGAAGTCTGCTTCCCAGTTGTCCACTCCCGGAATGAACACTGCTGATAGTGCGCTTACATGATTTTCCGCCCAGCGAAGAATCTTGGTGGCTTCCGTCATTGCCACTCTGCTCCTTGTGCCGCCTTGGCGGTTTACATGAGCCACTGCGGTGATGTTGTCTGACTGGATCAGAACTGGTTGGTCGCGAAGCAAGTTCTCCGCTTGACGTAGGGCGTTGTATATGGCCCTCAGTTCCAGGATGTTGATGTGAAGACAAGTCTCTTGACTTGTCCAAAGTCCTTGGAAGTTTCTTCCCTGTGTGACTGCTCCCCACCCTCTGAGGCTCGCGTTTGTGGTCACCAGGATCCAATCCTGAATGCCGCACCTGCGTCCTTCCAAAAGGTGAGCACTCTTCAGCCACCACAGGAGAGATACCCTGTACCTGGGGGACAGGGTGATCAGTTGATGAATTTGTAGATGTGACCCGGACCACTTGTCCAATAGGTCCCATTGGAAAGTCCTTGCATGGAACCTGCCAAAGGGAATGGCTTCGTATGTTGCCACCATTTTTCCCAGGACTTGAGTGCAATGATGCACAGACACTTATTTTGGCTTCAATAGGTTCTTGACTAGAGTCATGAGTTCCTGAGCTTTTTCTATCGGGAGAAAAACCCTTTTTCTGGTCTGTGTCCAGAATCATGCCAAAGAAGGTCAGACGAGTCGTAGGAACCAGCTGTGACTTCGGGATATTAAGAATACAGCCGTGTTGCTGTAACACCTTCAATGAAAGTGAGACGCTGTTCAGTAACTTCTCTCGTGATCTCGCTTTTATGAGGAGATCGTCCAAGTATGGGATAATTGTGACACCCTGCTTGCGCAGGAGCACCATCATTTCCGCTATTACCTTGGTGAAAATCCTCGGGTCCGTGGAAAGCCCAAACGGCAACGTCTGACATTGGTAATGACAATCCTGTACCGCAAATCTCAGGTACGCCTGGTGAGGTGGATAAATGGGGACATGAAGGTATGCATCCTTTATGTCCAGAGATACCATAAAATCCCCCCCTTCCAGGCTGGCGATGACCGCTCTGAGCGATTCCATCTTGAACTTGAACCGTTTTAAGTATAGGTTCAGGGATTTTAAATTCAATATGGGTTTGACCGAACCGTCCGGTTTCGGAACTACAAACAGGGTTGAATAGTATCCTTTCCCTCTCTGAAGCAGGGGAACTTCGACCACCACTTGTTGAAGACACAATTTGTGAATAGCATTTAACACTATCTCCCTTTCTAGGGGAGAAGTCGGTAGAGCCGATTTGAAAAACCGGCGAGGAGGCACATCTTCGAATTCCAGCTTGTATCCCTGAGAAACAATTTCTATTGCCCAGGGATCCACCTGTAAGTGAACCCAGATGTGGCTGAAAAGTCGAAGACGTGCCCCCACTATGGCGGACTCCCACAGCGGAGCCCCAGCGTCATGCGGTGGATTTTGCAGAGGCCGGTGAGGACTTCTGTACCTAGGAACTAGCTGTGCTGTGCAGCTTTTTACCTCTGCCCTTACCTCTGGCAAGAAAGGACGATCCACGTACTCTTTTGCTTTGATAATGTGGCGCTTTCTTAGGTTGTGAGGGAACATAAGGCAAAAAATTCGATTTACCTGCCGTAGCAGTGGAGACCAGGTCCGAGAGACCTTCCCCAAACAATTCCTCACCCTTGTAAGGTAAAACCTCCATATGTCTTTTTGAGTCGGCATCACCTGTCCATTGCCGGGTCCAGAGGACTCGTCTAGCAGAGATTGACATAGCGTTTAATCTGGAACCCAGTAAACTAATGTCTCTTTGAGCATCTCTCATATATAAGACAGCATCCTTTATATGGCCTAGGGTCAATAAAATGGTATCCTTATCTAGGGTCTCAATCTCCGCCGATAAGGAATCTGTCCATGCTGCTACCGCGCTACAAACCCAGGCCGACGCAATTGCCGGTCTGAGTAATGTACCAGAATGTGTGTAAATGGATTTCAAGGTAACCTCCTGCTTGCGGTCAGCAGGATTCTTGAGGGTAGCCGTATCTTGGGATGGCAGCGGTATCTGTTTTGACAAGCGTGTCAACGCTTTGTCCACCTTAGGGGAGGATTCCCACCGTATCCTGTCCGTAGGCGGGAAAGGATACTCCATAAGAATCCTTTTGGGAATCTTTTTCGTTTTTTGTCTGGAGATTCCCACGCTTTTTCACATAATTCGTTCAACTCATGTGAGGAGGGAAAAGTTACCTCAGGCTTCTTTCCCTTATACATGTGTACCCTCGTGTCACACTTCTTTTATTGCAATAATCATATATCGAATACATAATACACTTTTGGCTGTAACTTTGCATCATCGTAGTTGACACTGGAGTCCGAATCCGTGTCGGTATCAGTGTCTGCTATTTGGGATAGTGGGCGCTTCTGAGACCCTGAAGGTCCCGGCGACATAGGGACAGACATGGGTTCACTCCCTGACTGTTCCTTAGCTTCAGCTTTGTCTAATCTTTTGTGCAATAAGTTCACACTAGCACTTAAAACATTCCACATATCCATCCAGTCAGGTGTCAGCACCGCCGGCGGAGACCTCACATTCATACGCTCCCCCTCCTCCCTAGGTGAGCCTTCTACATCAGACATGTCGACACAGGCATACCGACACACCACACACAGGGAACCTCTTATCTGAAGATAGTTTCCCCACCAGGCCCTTTGGAGAGACAGAGAGAGAGAGTATGCCAGCACACACCCCAGCGCTATATGACCCTGGAAAAAAAACAGTAAATGTTTATCCAGTAGCGCTGTTTATACTTTATATCCGCCAAATTTGTGCCCCCCCCCCCTCTTAAAACCCCTCTATAATTGTGTATAAGCAGGGGAGAGTCCAGGGAGCTTCCTCTCAGCGTTTTGCTGTGGAGAAAAATTGCGCTGGTGAGTGCTGAGGGAGAAGCCCCGCCCCCTCGGCGGCGGGCTTCCGCCCGCTCAAAATTCCTGAAAACTGGCGGGGGCTCTGTTATATACATGTACAGTGCCCATCTGTACATGTATATACTTATTTTGCCAATGGAGAGGTTTTATTGCTGACCAGGGTGCCCCCCCTGCGCCCTGCACCCTTACAGTGACTGCGGTGTGTGAGGTGTATGGGAGCAATGGTGCACAGCTTTACTGCTGTGCGTTACCTCAGTGAAGATCATGAAGTCTTCTGCCGCATCTGAAGTCTTCTTTTCTTCTCATACTCAACCGGCTTCTATCTTCCGGCTCTGCGGGGAGGACGGCGGCGCGGCTCTGGGACGGACGGCGACGGTGAGACCTGCGTACTAATACCTCTGGAGCTAATGGTGTCCAGTAGCCTAAGAAACAGAGCCTTGAAACTCACAGAAGTAGGTCTGTTTCTCTCTCCTCAGTCCCTCGATGCAGGGAGTCTGTTGCCAGCAGGCTCCCTGAAAATAAAAAACCTAACAAATATACTTTCTGACAGGAAGCTCAGGAGAGCTCCCTGTAGTGCACCTATCTCCTCTGGGCACTGCATCAAACTGAGGTCTGGAGGAGGGGCATGGAGGGAGGAGCCAGTGCACACCCAGACCTAAAGTCTTTCTTAAAGTGCCCATGTCTCCTGCGGAGCCCGTCTATCCCCATGGTCCTTACGGAGTCCCCAGCATCCTCTAGGATGTTAGAGAAAAACGGATGATAAAGTTTCCTGTAAATGTAAAAAGGTCTCTAGCGTGGTGGCTACAGACAGACCATTTAAACAAGGGGAGACCCTTTTGTATAAAAGAATGGCAAGTCCTGACAACAGATGCAAGGCTGGGGTGCGGTACTCGGAAGCCTTTGGTTCCAGGAAAAATGGACCGTAAGGGAAAGTCGCCTGCCAATAAATCTGTTGGAAATAAGGGCCATTTATATGGCTCTAGTTCAGGTTAAAGGACAGTCTGCAAGGAAGACCGGTCCAGATTCGCTCAGACAATGCGACAGCAGTAGCGTACCTCAATCATCAGGGAGGAACTCACAGCAAGAGACTGATGGAGGAAGTATCTCCCATTCTAAGATGGGCAGAACTCCATCTCCCAGCATTGTCAGTAGTGTTTGTCCCAGGTGTACTGAACTGGGAAGCGGATTTTCTCAGTCGACACACCATTCAGGAAACCGAATGGGCATTACACCCAGAAGTGTTAAAGACAATAGTGAACGGATGGGGTCTACCGGAGATAGATCTCATGGCGTTTCATCTAAACAACAAGGTTCCAAGGTACGGATCAAGAACAAAGGATCTTGGAGCGGTCCTTGTAGATGCACTGTCAGTAGAATGGAAATTTCATCTGGCGTATCTGTTCCCTCCAATATCTCTGTTACCCAGAGTAGTGAGAAAAATAAAGCAAGCAAAGTGAGCCATAATTCTAATAGCTCCAGCTTGGCCAAGAAGGCATTGGTACACAGATCTACTGAGAATGTCCGTGGAAGCACTGATACTGCTCCCTCAACGTCCAGATCTGCCAATTCAGGGTCCTTGTTGTCACAGCCATCTGGATCATTTGTCTTTGACGGCGTGGCTGTTGAAACCTCTATCTTAGAAGCTAGAGGATTTTCAAAACAAGTAATCCAAACTATGCTTAGAGCAAGAAAGCCTTCTTCAGCTCGTGTTTATCATCGAATATGGCAAGCCTATATTCATTGGTGTACTGAAAAAAGTTTGAATCCAAGATCTTTTAAAGTATCCAGGATTTTGGATTTCCTTCAAGCAGGATTGGATAAGGGTTTGAAAGTAGCTTCCTTGAGAGTTCAAGTATCAGAGTTAACTGTATGGTTTCAGCGTAAGATTGCTGATTTACATGATGTACGTTGTTTCTTTCTTTCAGGGAGTTGTGCATATTCAACCTCCATTTGTTCCTCCTGAAGCTCCCTGGGATTTGAATCTAGTTCTTAGATTTCTACAGGGACCTCCCTGAACCACTTAAGAGAGCAGATCTTAAATGGTTAACGACTAAAGTACTTTTTTTTTTACTGGCAATGGCGTCAGCCAGAAGAGTGTCAGATTTAGGAGCATTATCGTGTAAATCTCCTTTCCTAAGTATTTTCCAGATAGAGCAGTTCTCAGAACTAAGAGTGTCAGATTTAGGAGCATTATCGTGTAAATCTCCTTTCCTAAGTATTTTCCAGATAGAGCAGTTCTCAGAACTAGATCTGGTTATCTTCCGAAGGTGGTTTAAAAGTTTCACCTTAATGAAGAGATTGTAGTCCCAGCTTTTCAGGTATCGGGACTTTCTGCTGGAGAAGCGTCTCTGGACGTAGTCTGAGCATTAAGAATCTACATAGTTCGTACTAGTGCCATCAGAAAAACAGATTCTCTCTTCATCCTCTACGGATTTCATAGAAGAGGATGGCCTGCTAGTAAACAGACACTGGCAAGTTGGCTCCGAATGGTAATATCAGAAGCTTATTCTCATGCAGATCTCCCTACTCTGGCTAATGTCTCTGTTCACTCTACACGTAAGGTAGGTCCTTCATGGGCAGCACAACAGGGCGCTTCAGCAGAACAGCTTTGTAAGGCAGCCACATGGTCTTCCATAAACACATTCATCAGACATTATTCCTTGGATACTTTTGCCTCTCATGACACAGACTTCGGGCGAAAGGTCCTCCCGTGTAATCAGGCGTGTCCCCACCACTAAAACTGGCTTTGGGAATCCCAGTGTTATCCTGTGGATAACCTGTGGACCCAGCCAGAGAAATAGACGTTATGGTAAGAACTTACCCTTGATAACGTAATTTCTCTTATGTCCTCAGGTATCCACAGGGGTCCCCTGACGCACCTGATTTGAGGATCTTGACAATCACTAAACCTCTTCCCTCTTTTATGGAAGGGTTTGCATGTGTGTTCTTATCGCCTAAATAGGTTTCTACCTGATGCTCCTGCCTAATCGCTGTGGAAAGAACTGATTTGACTGAGTCAGTGGGCGGGATTATATGGTGAAGCCCCGATGCATCCTGGGAGGCCAGAAAGCTCGTGACCGTTTGGTGCCATTTCCGCTGTCGCTCCGGCATATCCCAATGTTATCCTGTGGATACCTGTGGACATAAGAGAAATTACGTTATCAACGGTAAGTTCTTACCATAACGTCTATTTCGGATCTTATTGAGGAGGTCACTGCAAATAAGAATTATTCTGTCCCTCACAAATTCTTTATTATCTTCCGGCGAATCATGTGACTAAATGGGAACTGTCTCCCAAGGTGGGTGCCGTACAGGAAGGGGCACAGATGGCGTCCCGGGTCTCCACTATAGCTGTATCCACGCGGCGGGCCCTGGGATTCCTTGCTTGGGACACAGAATCTAACGCCAAGCACTCATTGGAAGGGCTTTATGGTCCTAGTTGGATGCTGCTATTGCACAGGCTATTGGTGGGGAAAGCAACTTCATTAATGTCGTCACCCCCCCCTCCCCCAGCTGCGGGGATCGCAGTTTACTGAGTTTCCTTCATCCTTTCAAGGGGGCTGCATGTCCTCTAGAGGACAATCCGCTGTTGGGCATTTTTTTTCCCCCTGGCAGGTGTTTGCCGTTTGCGAGCTGTTTTTTTTGGAGACAAGGCTGCTGTGAAGCCTATCGCCTGGCGGAATCTTTCAAGTACCTGTGGGTGGAGTCCTCATCGGAAGCCCGGGTGCTGGGTGTCATTTTCAGGGGTTACTTAATCAACTTCAGTGGTCTTCCTCCTCAACAGATTTTTGGCACAACTATTCTCCGAGATGTGGTGAAGAGAGGGATCTTAGACCAGATTGTGTTGGCCTTGCTGTTGAAGAGATTATTGCACCAGTTTCAGCGTGAGAGCAGAAACAGGGATTCTACTCCCAAACCCTTGTTCAGAACCCGAACAGCTCTTTCTGGACAATCCTGAATCTTCGTGCCTTGAACACCAGGTTTTGGGTAGATCATTTTCTGATGGAATCTCTCGGTTTGGTGATCGACTGCATGGAGGCCAACAAATTTCTAGCCTCCCTCAATGCCTGGGATGCGTTCCTTCAAGTTCCTATTTAGACAGTACATCACTCTCTCCTCTGGTTCTCTGCCTACATGGCTCACTATCAATTCGGGACCTGACATTCAGTTTAGCCAACTCCCTGCAGGTTTTCATAAAGATCATGGCGGTCATGGCGAGCCTCCTGTGCAAGGAAGGGAATGCAGACAATCTGCTCATGATGGTCGATTTGTCTTCCTTAGCTGCAGTTGCATATGTACCATACGAAATGAGTGCTTCAGGATCACCGCTATATCCTACATTTTTAAAGGTCTCATCTGATCCCTTACCTGCGCTTGCTGTTCCTGCAGTGGTCTTTGACACCCCAATACAGTGTGTATTCCAGAGCATAATGCCTGGGCCTTCCAGCATTTGGTCAAGGCAGTACTGATGGCACCTCATCTGTCAATCTTGCTGCGCATGAAGCGGCTATACACGATGGTCTCGACCTTCGAGACCATTCAGTTTGCCAGTTTCCACTTGCAGAAATTTGTCAGAGATTCTACAGAATTGGGCAGGGTTCACAGAGTCCATCTAGTCTCTCTTACTTCTATCTGCCAGCACTAATCAGTCCCTTCATTGGTGAATGGTTTTCAATCACCTGCTCCCGGGTCAATCCTTTGTCACCCGAACTAGGCTTATTGTGACTATGGACGGGAGTCTCCTGTGTTGTGGGGTTATTACATTACATCTTTTGCCTTCAGGGTCTTTGGTTATAATCTGTGCTGATCAATGTGCTTGAACTCTGAGCCATCTGTCTAGCTGAACTGAGCGCCTAGTCCTCCCTGGCTGGCTGGCCATAGTGTATTCAGTTGGACAATACCACAGCTACAGTATGACATATATAAATTGCCAGGTTGGCACCAAAATTGTAGTGTCAGTTGCAAAGGCAGCCTGCATTCTGCCATGGGCAGAGGCTTTTCTACCAGCGATCTCTACAGTGTTCATACCGGGCATGGATAATTGGTAGGTGTTCTTCCTCTGTAAAACCACGTTTCTCCTGGGGAAGTGGTCACTCCATCCTGAGGGCTTCCAACAGTTAGTTTGAAAGTTGGATCTTCTAGAAGAAGACCTCGTGGCCCCCGAAAACAACCTCAAGGTTCCTCTTTTGTGTGAGGTCCAGGGACCTGATGACTTTTGCCGGGGATGCTGTGGGACTTTCGGCTTGCTTATCTCTTTCAGACGATTACAATGTTGCCTCAGGTGCCCAAGCAAGTCCAGGCTCATTGGGTCCTGGGGATCCTGATGACTCCTGACTAGCCATACAGGTCCTGGTTAGTAGATGTTCTCAAACTGTTGGTGGACCCCGAGTGGTGTCTTCCACTACAGTTAGATCTGCTACTGCAAGGTCCGTTTCTGCTCAAGGACCTTGGTTTGTTTGCTTAAACGGCCTGGCTTTTGAGGCCGGGCACTTGAAGGTGAAGAGCTTCCTTCCTTTGGTGGTCCGTACTGTGGGGGTAATTCTGAGTTTATCGCAGCAGGAACTTTGTTAGCATTTGGGCAAAACCCTGTGCACTGCAGGGGAGGCAGATATAACATGTGCAGAGAGAGTTAGATTTGGGTGGGTGATATTGTTTCTGTGCAGGGTAAATACTGGCTGCTTTATTTTTACACTGCAGTTTAGATTGCAGATTGAACACACCCCACCCAAATCTAACTCTCCCTGCACATGTTATATCTGCCCCCCCTGCAGTGCACATGGTTTTGCCCAACTGCTAACAAAGTTCCTGCTGCGATCAACTCAGAATTACCCCCTATGTTACAGGCCCTGAAAACCAGTTTTGTCACATAATTACCACAGGGTCTGGGGGAACTACATTTTGTGGTGTGAACAGAACGATATTCAAATGTCCATTTTTCACTTTCCTTTATGGTGGTTTGGAGGCCGGTTTATGGATTCAGTCCTTGAAGGTGCAGATTGCTGCTCTCGATTTATTTTCAGTGGCATTTGGCTCTACTTCCAGAGGTTAGGACTTTTTTACAAGGTGTGGTAGGCTTCAACCCCCATTTCATCCACCAGTGTCTCTGTGATCTTAACCTGGTCCTCTCCGCTCTTAACAAAAAAAAAATGCAGGTGCACACTCTAAACACTAAGAACGCTGGCAGTCAGAGCAATTGTTATAAGCTGCAATTTAACATGGAGTAAAACAGGTTCTTTGTATATGTGTAAATATATATATATATATATGTGTGTGTATGTGTATATATATATATATATATATATATATATATATAATATTTTTATTGTTTTTCCCCCCAAAAACATTGCCTCGGCATATTTCGTGGAACTACACATACCAGTAATTTGTACTGCATCTGCTGATTATCTCAAATGAATACCATGATTGCATAGTTTAGGTACATTGAATAAGAAAGTTTGTTTTGTTTGTTTTTTTCCTTTTGTAAAGATTTAGTTGGCTGCCTTATTGGTATGTAATGCCTGTTTGTGTAAGCTAATTTATTGCCTTAATTTGAAGTGGGATTGTATTGGGAGGAGTTTGCAATCATTGCATTCACATGGCAATTGTTCTTATTTAATGTATAGTCTAAGGCTGGAAACCGTCGGCTGGGAGTGCTTCCATAGAAGTGCTGACATAAAAGTGTTATTATAAAATTAGCGTTATACCTGCGTTAAACCGAAGGAAAACAGAAGGGAAACAGCAACACACCAACATTACCACAAATGGACTGCCTTAATGCCTCAAAAGTATGTAATTCATCTTATGTATATTATCTTTTTTTTTTAATCTATGCAAAGGCATCCCCAATCTGCTCACTACAGTTCTCTCTTATACAAACTCATGTATGTTTTTTGATGTAATGAACTTCTTGTAATTGTGTTGGGAAGTTTCTCGGTGAAACAGCTTATTATTGCATGTTGACTGGTGTTTACCTCTTTAAACATTTGGCCATTGTGGTCAGGTGTACTATATTTTTATATTTAATGAGGTGTAGTCGTGGTGTAAAAGAACAGAGTATGATTACTGATTAGTAAAAGAAAACAAACACTGAGCAACATCACCAAACAAGTAATTTCAACTTTAAACTTGTCATTTATTTTGTACTTTCTTGACATGACTACTAGTAACAGATGCACAGGCCAAATTCTTAAAGCTTTGTGTGCAAATGCTAGGAGCTTAGGAGACAAAATTCCAGAGCTAATTGCAATAATGACAAGGGATAACCTGGATATTGTGGCAATTACAGAGTCATGGTGCAATGAGAATCATGACTGGGACATTGCTATACCAGGATACAATTTATTTAGGAAGGATAGAATGGGAAGAATCGGAGGAGCGATAGCAATGTATGTGAAAAAACCCCATAAATGCTACTTTAATATAAAATATTGAAGACAAAACTGAGGCCCTTTGGGTCACCATAGAAACCGGGGAGAAGGATATTATTAGCATTGGGGGGATCTATAGACCATCAGACCAGGGACAGGATTTGGACAGGAACCTATTGTTGGACATCACTAAAATGGCTTTAAAGGGAGAAGTCATAATCATGGGAGACTTGAATTTACCTGATGTAAATTGGGAGGGGTCTTTTGCTAGTTCAGCTACAAGTGGCAAATTTATAAATTCCTTACAGGGAGCATGTCTCAAGCAATTGGTGAGAGAGCCCACTCGCAAAGTCACCATATTAGATTTAATTCTCACAAATGGTGACAGGATATCAGACACATATGTGTGTGAGCACCTGGGATCCAGTGATCATCAAGCAGTATGGTTTAGTATAAAGACAGGATCCAACTCCTGTCACACAAAAACAAAGGTGTTGGATTTTAGGAATACTGACTTTGCAAAAATGAGTAGATGTTTAAGTGATTCATTGACGGGCTGGAGGGACTTGAAAGGAGTGCAGGAGAGGGGGGAAAACCTGAAAAGGGCAGTAGTATGGGCAACAGACCTTTGTATCAAAAGGGTTAGGAAAAGGAAGCCATTGTGTTTCACAAAAAAAGTATCAACTAGTGTGAAAGCAAAAAAGCTGGATTTTAGGAAATACAAACAGACTCAAAGTAATAATGACAAAGAGGTGTATCTTGACAAATGGCAGGATGCTAAGAAAGTGATCCGACGTGCAAAGGCAGAAGCTGATGAGAAAATGGTCCAGTCAGTAGTTAAAGGGGCCAAACCTTTTTTAAGTATATAAATGAAAGGAAAAAATCAAATGGAGGAATAATAAGACTTAAAACAAGAGAGTGAGAATATGGTGGAGGGAGACAAGGCAATAGCAGATCACCTAAATCATTATTTTTGCTCTGTATTTACTACAGAAGGAGAAGGGAAGGGTCCACAGTTAAGTTGCAAGGACATTCATAAAAACAAGGTAGATAACACTACATTTACAGTAGAGAAAGTCTTAACAGAACTTTCAAAACTAAAAGTGGAAAAATCAATGGGGCCAGATGGGATACACCCAAGGATACTAAAAGAGCTAAAAGATGTGCTGATGGCACCATTAACAGAATTATTTAACCAGTCACTAAATACAGGTGCCATTCCAGAGGACTGGAAAAGAGCTAATGTAGTTCCACTGTACAAAAGTGGAAGCAAGGAAGAAGCAAGTAACTACAGACCAGTAAGCCTTACATCAGTAGTAGGGAAAGTAATGGAAAAACTGTTAAAAGAAAGAGTAGTGGAATATTTTAAATCAAACAACTTACAGGATCCAAAACAGCATGGATTTACTGGTGGGAGATCATGCCAAACAAATCTTATTGACTTTTTTGGCTCTGTGACGAAAATAATAGATCAAGGTGGAGCTGTGGATGTAGCATATCTAGACTTTAGTAAGGCATTTGACACTGTCCCACATCGCAGACTGCTAAATAAACTTGAAAGTGTGGGGGTGTATTACAAAACAGTTAAATGGGTAAGAACCTGGTTGCAGGATAGGAAACAGACAGTTGTAGTAAATGGAGTGCAATCTTTAAAAGGAAATGTTACCATTGGAGTACCCCAGGGATCTGTACTCGGACCAGTTCTCTTTAATATCTTTGTTGGTGACATTGCAAATTATATTAAAGGGAAAGTATGCCTTTTTCCAGATGATACAAAGATTTGCAACAGGGTAGACACACCGGGAGGGGTGAAACAAATGATTGATGGCCTAGCTAGGCTTGAGAATTGGTCAATAACGTGGCAACTACAGTTTAATGCTAAAAAATGCGAAATCATGCACTTGGGTCTCAAAAACCCAAAGGCTAAATATAGTATCAAGGGTACTATAATGGAAACTACTGAGGAGGAAAGGGATGTAGGAGTCACTATTTCAAGTGACTTAAAGGCAGGAAAGCAATTCAACAAAGCAATGAGAAAGGCAAGTCAGATGCTTGGTTGTATAGGGAGAGGAATCAGTAGCAGGAAAAAAGAAGTGATAATGCCACTGTATAGGTCATTGGTACGGCCGCATCTTGAATACTGTGTCCAGTTCTGGAGACCATATCTCCAGAAGGATATAAATACATTAGAGAGTGTACAAAGAAGGCAACTAAAATGGTGCATGGCCTACATCACAAAACTTACCCGGAAAGGCTAAAACAGGGCTGGCCAAACCAGTCCTCGAGATCTACCAACAGTTCATGTTTTCCAGGCCTCCTGGAGATCTGTAGAATTGTCAGTTAGGAATGAATGCAGCACATCTTAATTAGTAATGACTACACCTGTGCACCAGCTAGGTGGTCTGGAAAATGTGTACTGTTGGTAGATCTCGACTGGTTTGGCCAGCCCTGGGCTAAAAGATCTTAACATGTATAGTTTGGAGGAGAGAAGGGAAAGGGGGGACATGATAGAAACTTTCAAATATACCAAGGGTTTTAACAAAATTCAGGAGGGAAACATTCTTCAAAGGAAGAGGAGTATTAGAACTCTAGGACATGCACTGAAACTGGAGTGAGGCAGGTTCAGTGGAAATTTAAGGAAAACTTACTTCACAGAAAGGGTAGTGGACTAGTGGAATAGCCTCCCATCAGAGGTGGTAGAGGCTAAGACTGTAGAGCAATTTAAACATGCATGAGATAGGCATATGAATATCCTTACAAAGAATGAAGGTTCAAAAAGGGTTGAGATTACCTAAAGGATAAAAAATGGGCAGACTAGATGGGCCAAGTGGTTCTTATCTGCCGTCAAATTCTATGTTTCTGAGCGGTCTGCTTTGTAGGCCACCATTTATCATTTCCATTATGGTAGGGCAGTTTACCGTACGTTCCCTACATGCCAGCTGTATGTTGTTTTGGTGTTTCAACTGAACCAGAAAATTGTTCACTGTTTTCTCAATATACGTCTTTACTGGACTGGGATGATCTGGCTCTCTTGGTTGTGGTCCAAGCTCTGTGGATCTACTTAGACAAAACCTCCTCAATCTGCTTCATGGATTCTCTTATTGTTCTTTACGACGCTCAGAAACGTGGTTGGCCGGCTACAAAGCAAACCATTGTGTGTTAAATCCTCTTGTCTCATGTGTTGGGCCTATTCTAGTGCATGTCAACTTGCAATGAACCGGGTGTTAGCGAATTCTACAAGGGAGGTGTCAAACTATTTGGTGCTCAGCACAGGGTTAGGCCTAAAAAAGTCAGTTGAGCACTTGGTTTTATCGTTTGTGTTTACCTCAGGCGACGCCCACTTTGGGTGTAATGTCCTCCAATCTGGCAGTTTGAGTGTTCCCTCCACAGGGGGCGCTGTTGAACGTCCCTTGATCAGTGTCCCCCAGCTTTGGTGCAACAGACAGTTATATTCTTGATTTTTTACAATTACATCTTTTTCTCTTAAGCATCCTGGGGGGCACTGCATTCCCTCCCCATTGCTCAGGTTTGCAGTGTTTTATTCTTGTCCATCTTTTGTTCTGTTTTCTTGATGTTCCAACAGTTTCACTGAGTTCTCCTTGCCCGTCTCTTTTAATGTATAACTGGCCTTCTGGGGTTGCAGGGGGAGGCGCTAAAGACTTAAAGCTATGGTAGTTAAGTGCCATCTCCTGCTCACCCAATGGCAACTCCATGGTCCAG
This sequence comes from Pseudophryne corroboree, assembly GCF_028390025.1. Taxonomy (NCBI): domain Eukaryota; kingdom Metazoa; phylum Chordata; class Amphibia; order Anura; family Myobatrachidae; genus Pseudophryne; species Pseudophryne corroboree. The sequence goes on from NC_086447.1 coordinate 609,690,344, forward strand.
TGCCCCCAAGCCTGCTTAAGAGAAATGGATTAAACGGTAAGTAACCAAAAATCTAACTTTACCATATGGCAAAATAGACATTGGTCATCCCTAATACAGCTAATCTGTGCTCTACACTCAGATGTTAGAAGAGGGTGGGGGTGAGAAAATGTTCTGGATGCAGCTGCACAGACTAATCATGCCTAGAGTCTCCTCAATGTCATCATGAGACTCCCAGCACATAGCTTTGGAAAGCAGATTATCTGTAGCTGCTTGATCTTCAGGGGAAAGAGTGTAAGCATTCTCAGTGGGTCCTTGTGATCTATAAGCCTGTCTCTCATCCCTGTCAGTGCTGCAGGTGGTTGTCTGTGAGTGTGTCCTGGTTCTCTGTGTGTCCTCTAGTCCCATCAGTAGCTCCTGCATGAGTGGAGTTGTTTTTGTGACTCAGTTTCAGTTAACAATAAAGCATAGATAAGTGTATTATTGATGGGGATTGCAAGTTTCTAAGGTTACAGTATCTGTTCTAAGGGCTCATACATACTAGGCTTAAAAGTTAAAGGATGTGCTGGTAATGTTCTGATACCAGATTTTCAGAGCTGTTTTGGCTCAGAGCTGTTTTGTGCAGCGTATGATGGCACAACAGCGTATCAGACATAATGTTTGGATGGTTTACAGATTTAGGACTTGATGCATTATCACTTGGAGAATGATAAAATGGAGAGAGAAAAAATACCAGCCAATCAGGTCCTAACTGCCATGTCACAGGCTGTGTTTGAAAAATGGCAGTTAGGAGCGGATTGGCTGGCACTTTTTCAATCTTCATTTTATCACTTTCCAAGCGATGGTGCATCTGGCCCTTAAATTTGGTTACAGTGACACAGGCATATTGCCACAGTATGCATACCCTCCAACAGCACAGTCCAAAATTCAGATAGGGGAGCCACACCAACTGGCACCCTAAACACGGCCAAACATCACCATCCAGGAGTCACTGGCAGTGTACGTGGCTCCCTTATTTGAATTTGCGACTGTGCTGCAGCCCCGTCTCTGCAGCTGCTACTGGCAAGGAAGTCCAGGAATAGAATACTTTGGGCCATATTCAATTAGCAGTGATAACGGACTTTTCACGTGAAAAGTCCGGTTTTCGGGTGAAAAACCGGACTTTTCACGTGAAATGCAATTACAGCCTATTCAATTATCCTGGAAAATTTATCGGTGATCATGTTTTCACTAATTTCACTTCACCTTCTCTGAAGCAGGTGAAAAGTTGGGAAAAGTCACTATTTTAAAGTAAAAATGTTTTGATATGGTACAGAACTCCTGGGACACCCCCCTTTATGACTAATTAGGCACGTTGAAGTTTTTAATTATTTTTAATTGGCCAATAATGACATGTCATTTTTGGGGTGAAAAGGTAAAAAGTGATGGAAATTGGGGTTCAAGGTATGGGACAGGTATATTGGGGTGCTTTATGAGTGGGACAGGTGTTTTTTAGGCTTGCAGATGGGAGTAATCGGTCTGTTTCCACTTTTTTTTAAAGTACCCTAAAATGACCCAAATATATACTTATACCCATTTTCATGTACCCCAAATTTAATGAGAGCATTTATTTTGCTCAAAAAACTTGCTTTCTATCATTTTTTTGCATTTAAAAAAAAATGCATATAACCGCCATTTCACACAATTTAAGTCCCCAAAAACTCTCTAATGTGATCTCTAACACACTTCTCTTCTGTTTTCCTATGTTAGTTTAGCATTTTTTGGGGTACAGGCTGATTTTCCCATTTTCACCTGCACTTTTCACTGCAAGAATTTTCACGTGAAACCCGGTCGGAATTGAATAGGTCGAAAAATGGAGCGTTTTCGCGGCAATTTTCGGCCGATTGCCGCGAAAAATTGCCGCAAATTTGCGAAAAATTGAAAAACGGAGCGTTTTCGCGGCAATTTTCGGCCGATTGCCGCGAAAAATTTTCGGGCGAAAAATTGCCGCGAATTTGCGGATAATTGAATACCCTAGTTTGTATCTAATGCAATGGGTCATGTTAGAGGGTAATGCAGTACAATATCCTAAAATAACTCAAAAGTAATGAAAAATTATAAAAACAAAAGACTCAGTATTCTAGTTGCATTTTCCCCTTTAGTTGGCTATACTTATGTAAAATATTTTCAGAAATTTATTTTCAAAACAAAACAGCCTAACTGAAGTGTGATGAGCATTGTCTTATATCAGAGTGTTGTGAAGCATTCGATATCCCGGCTGTCAGGATTCCAGCGCTCAGCATACCGGCGCTGGGATCCCGACATTTATTCTCCCTCTTGGGATGTCGACACGCCTGGAGGTAGAATAAATAGCGTGGTGCGCGCCACCGTGCCCGCAGTGTGGCGAGTGCAGTGAGCCCACAAGGGGCTCTTTTTCACTCGCTCTACTGCTGGCAATCAGACGGTCGGGATCCCGCCGTGTTGACACATAACCAGGCAAGAGCCTTATCTCCAGTTTCTCCACACACTTAAGCTGGATAAACACTATAAGATTATTTGTCCAGTCTTTCTGGTTGGAGCGAAAATCTGATCATGTACAGCAGTGGTGGCCAAACAGTCGATCGCGATCGACTGGTCGATCGCGGACATGCGACCAGTCGATCGCGATACGCCGCCCAGCCACCCGAAGCCGCGCCTCTCCTGCCCTCCGCTCCCGCTCTGTCTCCTCACAGTCTGACGGCCGAGTGTATAGCTCAAATCAGGTGCCGGTTCGTTAGCCAATGAGAGCTCGCGGACCGGCACCTGATTTGAGCCATACACGCTGCCGTCAGACTGAGGAGGCAGAACGGGAGCAGCAGGCAGGAGAGGCGCGCGCTGCGCTCACCACACACCAACGGTGAGCTGTTCTATAATCTATACATGTCTGGCACTGGGGGAATATCTGGCTCTGCAGACACATGGCACTGTGGGGGCATATCTGGTACTGTTGGGGCATATCTGGCACTGTGGGGCATGTCTGGCACTGTGGGGTCATGTGTGGCACTGGGGGCATATCTGGCTCTGCGGGCACATGGCACTGTGGGGGCATATCTGGCACTGGGGGCATATCTGGCACTGTGGGGCATGTCTGGCACTGTGGGGTCATGTGTGGCACTGGGGGAATATCTGGCTCTGCGGGCACATAGCACTGTGGGGGCATATCTGGCACTGGGGGCATATCTGGCACTGGGGCATGTCTGGCACTGCGGGGTCATGTGTGGCACTGGGGGCATATCTGGCTCTGTGGGCACATGGCACTGTGGGGGCATGTCTGGCACTGTGGGGTCATGTGTGGCACTGGGGGAATATCTGTCTCTGCGGGCACATGGCACTGTGGGGGCATATCTGGCACTGTGGGGCATATCTGGCACTGTGGGGCATGTCTGGCACTGTGGGGTCATGTTTGGCACTGGGGGCATATCCGGCTCTGCGGGCACATGGCACTGTGGGGGCATGTGTGGCACTGTGGGGTCATGTGTGGCACTGGGGGAATATCTGGCTCTGCGGGCACATGGCACTGTGGGGGCATATATGGCACTGGGGGCATATCTGGCACTGTGGGGCATGTCTGGCACTGTGGGGTCATGTGTGGCACTGGGGGCATATCTGGCTCTGCGGGCACATGGCACTGTGGGGGCATGTCTGGCACTGTGGGGTCATGTGTGGCACTGGGGGAATATCTGGCTCTGCGGGCACATGGCACTGTGGGGGCATATCTGGCACTGGGGGCATATCTGGCACTGTGGGGCATGTCTGGCACTGTGGGGTCATGTGTGGCACTGGGGGCATATCTGGCTCTGCGGGCACATGGCACTGTGGGGGCATGTCTGGCACTGTGGGGTCATGTGTGGCACTGGGGGAATATCTGGCTCTGCGGGCACATGGCACTGTGGGGGCATATCTGGCACTGGGGGCATATCTGGCACTGTGGGGGCATGTCTGGCACTGTGGGGTCGTGTGTGGCACTGGGGGCATATCTGTCTCTGCGGGCACATGACACTGTGGGGGCATGTCTGGCACTGTGGGGTCATGTGTGGCACTGGGGGAATATCTGGCACTGCGGGCACATGGCACTGTGGGGGCATATCTGGCACTGTGGGGGCATATCTGTAATCTGGCGCTGTGGGGGCATATCTGTATCTGGCACTGTGGGGTCATATGTGGCACTGGGCATATCTGGCTCTGTGGGCACATGGCACTGTGGGGGCATATCTGTATCTGGCAGTGTGGGGGCATATCTGGCACTGTGGGGTCATATGTGGCACTGGGCATATCTGGCTCTGCGGGCACATGGCACTGTGGGGGCATATCTGGCACTGTGGGCACATGGCACTGTGGGGGCATGTGTATCTGGCACTGTGGGGGCATATCTGGCACTGTGGGGGCATGTGTATCTGGCACTGGGGGCATATGTGTTTGAGGTTTTTACCTGTGGGGGCCAATGTGTTATTTTGCGTGAGGTAGTCATTACACTCTGCGCAGCAAGGCTACGTCCCTTTTTTTTTGTTATACCACGCCCATTTTTAGTTATAGCACGCCCACTTTTTGTTATGCCACGCCCCTTTTTTTGCGCGCGCGCCTGCGGCGCGCGCTATTATTCCTCCTAGGTAGATCACAAAAGCTTTTTAGCTTTCACAGTAGATCACCGACTCCAAAAGTCTGGCCACCCCTGATGTACAGTATGGGAGCAAATGACAACAATTTGCTTCCAAAAGCTGGAAAATGGGCAAAAATGGTTGTTTGGATAAATTGGTTAAATCAAATGTAACCAAATTGTCTGAACGTCCATTTTTGTCTGTTTCCAGTGTTTGGAAACAAATGGTCAATTGTCATTTGCTCCCAAATGTTACCATATTTTTGTTACAAACAGAATGATTGAACAGATAATCTTCTAATGTGTATCTGGCTATAGTTTTGTGTTGTAATCATTTTGGAGTGACACATGCTGCAACCGGGGATGTGCTGTGAGAAAATGGCTCAGTAGGCACTGGCTAGTACCAGAGCCAGATTTACACACAATATATGAACCAAAAGGGTTCATGTGGTCAGGATACACAGGTGCAGCAGTATAAACTCCTAGAAATGTTGGTGATTTTTGAGCAGAGATCTGCAGATAAGATAGGCACTGCCTCACCTGCCATAGACTTATTACTCCAGACTTTGGATTATAAAAATGATTGGACCTAAACCAAAAAGATATTTCTAACATATTCTATGTATTTTTCATATACTGTATACAGTCAAACTCTGGCGCAAACTTTAGTACGACAGGAAAGGCTCTGCCTCACACCACCGCATGTCACTCTTGCAACATAGAGCCAGTAACCCAATTTCTTAAAGCCCGCAGGTGAAACATTGATACAGTAAGTTATTACTACTGGTATACATACGGAACTGCCATATTTATACAGCTGATAGCCATGTCTAATTTTAGTAGTCTACTATCAAAATACTACCTAAAGTACTTTTCTTCCCTGATCTCCCCCCCCCCCCCCCCCCCACCAAAAAACAAACATAAAAACAAACAAACAAGAAAAACAAAAATAAACCGTATGGGTTACTATTTGAATACTACTAGCTAGTACGCATGAAACGTAAATTATAAACTCCCTTTTGTATTTTGTATCCGGAGGTGAGACGCCATTTTAAACACTTGGCAATGTGACACTTCTCTCAATACAAGAGATTTATGGTGGTTGCATTTAATTTATATTACAGGTTGAGTCTCCCTTATCCAAAATGCTTGGGACCAGAGGTATTTTGGATATGGGATTTTTCCGTATTTTGGAATAATTAGATACCATAATGAGATATCATGGTGATGGGACCAAAATCTAAGCACAGAATGCATTTATGTTACATATACACCTTATACACACAGCCTGAAGGCAATTTTAGCCAATATTTTTTATAACTTTGTGCATTAAACAAAGTGTGTGTACATTCACACAATTCATTTATGTTTCATATACACCTTATATACACAGCCTGAAGGTCATTTAATACAATATTTTTAATAACTTTGTGTATTAAACAAAGTTTGTGTACATTGAGCCATCAGAAAACAAAGGTTTCACTATCTCACTCTCGCTCAAAAAAGTACGTATTTCGGAATATTCCGTATTTCGGAATATTTGGATATGGGATACTCAACCTGTACAAGCCCTAATTGGAAACATTGTACTAGAAGTAAACTTCACTATACAGAATTAAATCTGATCGAATGTACTTTGTTGTTGTGATTTGTCACATACAGCAAAAGGTCCTACAACAGAAAATGCAAACGTGACATGTTGCATTAGACAATTAAAACACAATGGGCTAAATTTGCCTGGTCTTCCCAAAATGTCTACCTTTTGTGTACTGCCTAATATATTTGGATGTTTACAATTACATCAAATAAGTAAATATGTTCATTATTACATTAGGATGAAATGCATCTTTATATTATGAAAATTATGTATTGTTGATCTCTTTTCATTTATTAAACTGCTACACACTTTAATAATTAGCTCCAGCTCTTCTGTAAATAGTTCCACTCGATCATATTTGAATAAGGAAAATAAGGTGTGGTCATGTGATCTAGTGTTTCTAATCATGTTAGTGAGATTTCCTATATCTATCTATCTATCTATCTATCTATCTATCTATCTATCTATCTATCTATCTATCTATCTAACTAACTCTATCTAACTATCTATCTAACTAGCTATCTAACTAGCTATCTAACTAGCTATCTAACTAGCTATCTAACTATCTAACTATCTATCTAACTATCTATCTAACTATCTATCTAACTATCTGTGTATATATATATGTTTATATATATATATATATATATATATATATATGTTTATATATATATATATATATATATATATTATATACATACACACACACATACTCGAGCAGCAGACGTGGCACTCCTGGTGTCTAAACCAATGAAACTCTCAAGCAGGGAGTGTATAAAAGGCAACCTTTCAGTGCCGGTTTATTAAGGCATTTTCCTCAGGTCTAAAAACAAACACAAGATTCTTACCTTATATAGGACATAATCACCCTGTGCTTGGCGGCATTTGGACGGCGGGACGCCGCCAGCTCCGTGCAGCGCAAGGGAAGTGACGTCGCACTACGTCACTTCCCGCGATCGTGCTCCCCATCACCATAGTAACATAACCAATGCCGTTGGAGAATTACAAACATGACATGAATCGGATGTAATACAAACGTACATATGATGGGCAATAATGGGTTACTCGTCAAGCATTATACCACCTGACCATACAATAGAAAAAGTGCTAAAGTGAGTCCCAAATTAATGTTACATCCGTTCAGTACATGGCCGTGCGGGAGTAGCTAGACGTCACATAGTTACACTCCACAAGCCTGTGGAATAAATTAAGCCCATTAACAACATGAGTAGTTACCCACATCATAAATAGACCTATCTGCACACTGTAACAAATGGCATATACAAAATGTAACAAGCGTCATATACATCATAACAGCAGAACATATACTACAGGCTCCACATACCCATATATGCTTAGAGAGTACCGTATAACATCCACACAATATACTCGGAAGATGGTCATTAAACGCAGGAACCTTTTTCAGAACGGGCTATTGGCAATGCAATTCTTAAAGAAAGCTATTAAACCAATGGGATTCATTAAGTCCCCTTGGGTGCACGGTATTTAAACAATAGATCTGCCCTGCTTCTAACCTCAGAAGTTTTCCGCCTCAGTCACCACCCCTGATAGTAGCTGGTACATGATCTATCATGTGGTATTTGAGGGTGATCAGTGGATGGCGTTTAAGGACGAAATGCCTGGCGACAGGCTGCTCGCTAGATCCCTTAGTAATTGGCAGTTTGATGGCAGACCTGTGGGCTGCCATACGTTCTTTAAACATACGTTCAGTTTTTCCGATGTATGACAGCCCACAGGGGCACATCAACTGGTATACCACAAGTCTTGAAGTACACATCAGTGTATCAAAAATAAGCAGTATTTTTAGACCTGAGGAAAATGCCTTAATAAACCGGCATTGAAACATTATACACTCCCTGCTTGAGAGTTTCATTGGTTTAAACACCAGGGGGTAAATTTACTAAGATGGGAGTTCTATTTGAGATGGGATGTTGCCAATAGCAACCAATCAGATTCCAGGTATTATCTTCTAGAAGGTGCTAGATAAATGTGAAGTAGAATCTGATTGGTTGCTATGGTCAACATCCCATCTTAAATAGAACCCCCATCTTAGTAAATTTACCCCCAGGAGGAGTGCCACGTCTGCTGCTCGAGTATATGGTCCATTACGGAGGCACCCGGTGCAGTACTTGCTTCAAGGAGAGCCGGATCACAGTGTGTATATATACCCCGACACCCGTTGAAATCCCAACGCTGGAACTCTGAGTAGGGCAGGAGACTGTCACCAGAATCCCATCAGCTAGCATCCCGACAGTAAGAACAGGCTGCGGATTAGGTTTAGGGGTAAGAGGGTGGATTAGGTTGAGACGCCACATGGGAGTTTAGGGTTAGGCTATGGGGCTGGGGTAAGGTAGGGTTAGGCTGTAGGGAGGGGGTTTAGGGTTAGGCACCGTGGGGGGGGGGGGGGGGGGTGTTGGGAAGCATGTTAGGGACAGGCTGCAGGGGAAGGACAGTTAGGTTTAGGCAGTGGGAATGGGGGGTTGGGGTTTGAGGGGCAGGGGATGGGAAGGAATAGCTTAGACTTGCCCATGTCGGAAGCTTCAAACTTCGGGATACCCGCTTTGGTATTATGACCGCTGGGAACCCGGCCAACGGCTTAACATACTGATATGTGTGTGTGTGCGTGTATATATGTGTGTGTGTGTTTGTGTATGTACATACACATACACATATATATATTTCTCTGACGTCCTAGTGGATGCTGGGATCTCCGTAAGGACCATGGGGAATAGCGGCTCCGCAGGAGACTGGGCACAACTAAGAAAGATTTAGGACTACCTGGTGTGCACTGGCTCCTCCCTCTGTGCCCCTCCTCCAGACCCCAGTTAGAATTTTGTGCCCGGCCGAGCTGGTTGCACACTAGGGGCTCTCCTGAGCTCTTAGAAAAGAAAGTATATTTAGGTTTTTTTATTTTCAGTGAGATCTGCTGGCAACAGACTCACTGCTACGAGGGACTGAGGGGAGAAGAAGCGTACCTACCTGCTTGCAGCTAGCTTGGGCTTCTTAGGCTACTGGACACCATTAGCTCCAGAGGGATCGAACACAGGCCCAGCCTCGGTTGTCCGGTCCCGGAGCCGCGCCGCCGTCCCCCTTGCAGAGCCAGAAGCAAGAAGAACGTCCAGGAAATCGGCGGCTGAAGACTCCGGTCTTCATTAAGGTAGCGCACAGCACTGCAGCTGTGCGCCATTGCTCCCCATGCACACCTCACACTCCGGTCACTGATGGGTGCAGGGCGCTGGGGGGGGGGCGCCCTGGGCTGCAATAAAAATACCTTAGCTTGGCAACAGAACACATAATATAGTCAGTAAGACTATATATATGTGTAAAATCCCCTGCCAAAAATATCCTGAAAAAAGCGGGAGAAGTCCGCCGTGAAGGGGGCGGGGCTATCTCCCTCAGCACACTAGCGCCATTTCCTCTCACAGCTCCGCTGGAAGGACGCTCCCAAGGCTCTCCCCTGCAGTTTCCAGGCTCAATAGGGTAAAAAAGAGAGGGGGGGCACTAAATTTAGGCGCAAACTGTGTATTATAGCAGCTATAGGGGAAATATCTCTGTGTGTAGTGTGTATCCCTGCATTATATAGCGCTCTGGTGTGTGCTGGCATACTCTCTCTCTGTCTCCCCAAAGGACTTTGTGGGGTCCTGTCCTCAGTCAGAGCATTCCCTGTGTGTGTGCGGTGTGTCGGTAAGGCTGTGTCGACATGTTTGATGAGGAGGCTTATGTGGAGGCGGAGCAGGTGCCGATAAATGTGATGTCACCCCCTGCGGGGTCGACACCTGAATGGATGGACATGTAGAAGGAATTACGCGACAGTGTCAACTCCGTACATAAAAGGTTTGACGACATAGCAGATGTGGGACAGCCGGTTTCTCAGCCCGTGTCTGCCCAGGCGTCTCAAAAGCCATCAGGGGCTCTAAAACGCCCACTACCTCAGATGGCAGACACAGATGTAGACACGGATACTGACTCCAGTGTCGATGACGATGAGACTAGTGTACATTCCAATAGAGCCACTCGTTATATGTTTACGGCAATGAAAAATGTGTTGCACATTTCTGATATTACCCCAGGTACCACAAATAAGGGTATTATGTTTGGGGAGAAAAAGCTACCAGTGGTTTTCCCCCCATCTGATGAATTAAATGAAGTGTGTGAAGAAGCGTGGGCTTCCCCCGATAAAAAAATGGTAATTTCTAAAAAGTTACTAATGGCGTACCCTTTCCCGCCAGAGGACAGGTCACGTTGGGAGACATCCCCTAGGGTGGATAAAGCGCTCACACGTCTGTCAAAAAAGGTGGCACTACCGTCTCCGGACACGGCCGCCCTAAAGGAGCCTGCGGATAGAAAGCAGGAGGCTATCCTGAAGTCTGTATATACACACTCAGGAATTATACTGAGACCGGCTATTGCTTCAGCATGGATGTGCAGTGCTGCAGCTGCGTGGTCAGATTCCCTGTCGGAAAACATTGATACCCTAGACAGGGACACTATATTGCTAACCGTAGAGCATATTAAAGACGCTGTCTTATACATGAGAGATGCACAGAGGGATATTTGCCAGCTGGCATCTAAAATAAACGCAATGTCCATTTCTGCCAGGAGAGGATTGTGGACTCGGCAGTGGACAGGAGATGCAGATTCTAAAAGGCACATGGAAGTTTTGCCTTACCAAGGGTGAGGAGTTGTTTGGGGATGGTCTCTCGGACCTCGTTTCCACAGCGACAGCTGGGAAGTCAGCATTTTTACCCCATGTTCCCTCACAGCCAAAGAAAGCACCGTATTATCGGGTACAGTCCTTTCGGCCCCAGAAAGGCAAGCGGGTTAGAGGCGCGTCCTTTCTGCCCAGAGGCAGAGGTAGAGGGAAAAGCTGCAACATGCAGCCAGTTCCCAGGAACAAAAGTCCTCCCCTGCTTCCTCTAAGTCCACCGCATGACGCTGGGGCTCCACAGGCGGAGCCAGGTACGGTGGGGGCCCGTCTCAAGAACTTCAGCGACCAGTGGGCTCGCTCACGGGTGGATCCCTGGATTCTACAAGTAGTATCTCAGGGGTACAAGCTGGAATTCGAGACGTCTCCCCCTCGCCGTTTCCTCAAATCTGCATTGCCGACAGCTTCCCCGGACAGGGAGGCAGTGTTGGAGGCGATTCACAAGCTGTATTCTCAGCAGGTGATAATCAAGGTACCCCTCCTTCATCAAGGACGGGGTTACTATTCCACAATGTTTGTGATACCGAAACCGGACGGTTCGGTGAGACCCATTTTAAATTTAAAATCCTTGAACACTTATATAAGAAAGTTCAAGATGGAATCGCTCAGGGCGGTGATTGCAAGCCTGGACGAGGGGGATTACATGGTATCACTGGACATCAAGGATGCTTACCTGCATGTCCCCATTTATCCTCCTCACCAGGAGTACCTCAGATTTGTGGTACAGGACTGTCCTTACCAATTCCCGACGTTGCCGTTTGGTCTGTCCACGGCACCGAGGGTATTTACCAAGGTAATGGCCGAAATGATGATACTCCTTCGGGAAAAAAAGGGAGTTTTAATTATCCCGTACTTGGACGATCTTCTTATAAAGGCGAGGTCCAGGGAACAGTTGTTGACCGGAGTAGCACTAGCTCGGGAAGTGCTACAACAGCACGGCTGGATCCTGAATATTCCAAAGTCGCAGCTGGTTCCTACAACGCGTCTACTGTTCCTGGGGATGGTTCTGGACACAGAACAGAAAAAAGTGTTTCTCCCGGAGGAGAAGGCCAAGGAGTTATCATCTCTAGTCAGAGACCTCCTTAAACCAAAACAGGTGTCGGTGCACCACTGCACGCGAGTCCTGGGAAAGATGGTGGCTTCTTACGAAGCAATTCCATTCGGAAGGTTCCATGCAAGGATCTTTCAGTGGGATCTGTTGGACAAGGGTCCGGATCGCATCTTCAGATGCATCGGCTGATAACCCTGTCTCCAAGGACCAGGGTGTCGCTGTTGTGGTGGCTGCAGAGTGCTCATCTTCTAGAGGGCCGCAGATTCGGCATACAGGACTGGGTCCTGGTGACCACGGATGCCAGCCTTCGAGGTTGTGGGGCAGTCACACAGGGAAGAAACTTCCAAGGACTATGGACGAGTCAGGAAACTTCCCTACACATAAATATTCTGGAACTAAGGGCCATTTACAATGCCCTAAGTCAGGCAAGACCCCTGCTACAACACCAGCCGGTGCTGATCCAGTCAGATAACATCACGGTGGTCGCCCATGTAAACCGTCAGGGCGGCACAAGAAGCAGGATGGCGATGGCAGAAGCCACAAGGATTCTCCGATGGGCGGAAAATCATGTGTTAGCACTGTTCATTCCGGGAGTGGACAACTGGGAAGCAGACTTCCTCAGCAGGCACGACCTCCACCCGGGAGAGTGGGGACTTCATCCAGAAGTCTACCAAATGGTTGTATACCGTTGGGAAAGGCCTCAGGTGGACATGATGGCGTCCCGCCTCAACAAAAAGCTAAAAAGATATTGCGCCAGGTCAAGGGACCCTCAGGCGATAGCTGTGGACGCTCTAGTGACACCGTGGGTGTACCAGTCGGTTTGTGTTCCCTCCTCTGCCTCTCATACCCAAGGTACTGAGAATAATAAGAAGGAGAGCAGTAAGAACTATACTTGTGGTTCCGGATTGGCCAAGAAGAGCTTGGTACCCAGAACTTCAAGAAATGATCTCAGAGGACCCATGGCCTCTGCCGCTCAGACAGGACCTGCTGCAGCAGGGACCCTGTCTGTTCCAAGACTTACCGCGACTGCGTTTGACGGCATGGCGGTTGAACGCCGGATCCTGAAGGAAAAGGGCATTCCGGAGGAAGTCATCCCTACGCTGATTAAAGCTAGGAAGGAGGTGACCGCAAACCATTATCACCGCATATGGCGAAAATATGTTGCGTGGTGTGAGGCCAGAAGGGCCCCAACGGAGAAATTTCAGCTCGGTCGATTTCTGCACTTCCTACAGTCATGGGTGACTATGGGCCTCAAATTAGGCTACATTAAGGTCCAGATTTCGGCTCTGTCGATTTTCTTCCAAAAAGAATTGGCTTCCCTGCCTGAAGTTCAGACGTTTGTTAAAGGAGTGCTGCATATTCAGCCCCCTTTTGTGCCTCCAGTGGCACCTTGGGATCTCAACGTGGTGTTGGATTTCCTTAAGTCATATTGGTTTGAGCCACTTAAAACCGTGGAACTAAAATATCTCACGTGGAAAGTGGTCATGCTGTTGGCCTTGGCTTCGGCCAGGCGTGTGTCAGAATTGGCGGCTTTGTCATGTAAAAGCCCTTATCTGATTTTCCATATGGATAGGGCGGAATTGAGGACTCGTCCCCAACTTCTTCCTAAGGTGGTATCAGCTTTTCATTTGAACCAACCTATTGTGGTGCCTGCGGCTACTAAGGACTTGGAGGATTCCAAGTTGCTGGACGTAGTCAGGGCCCTGAAAATCTATGTTTCCAGGACGGCTGGAGTCAGGAAAACTGACTCGCTATTTATCCTGTATGCGCCCAACAAGCTGGTTCCAAGCAGTCTCTTGCTCGCTGGATCTGTAGTACGATTCAACTTGCACATTCTGCGGCTGGACTGCCGCATCCTAAATCTGTAAAAGCCCATTCCACGAGGAAAGTGGGCTCTTCTTGGGCGGCTGCCCGAGGGGTCTCGGCTTTACAACTTTGCCGAGCTGCTACTTGGTCGGGTTCAAACACATTTGCAAAGTTCTACAAGTTTGATACCCTGGCTGGGGAGGACCTTGCTTTTGCTCATTCGGTGCTGCAGAGTCATCCACACTCTCCCGCCCGTTTGGGAGCTTTGGTATAATCCCCATGGTCCTTACGGAGTTCCCAGCATCCACTAGGACGTCAGAGAAAATAAGAATTTACTCACCGGTAATTCTATTTCTCGTAGTCCGTAGTGGATGCTAGGCGCCCATCCCAAGTGCGGATTGTCTGCAATACTTGTATATAGTTATTGCCTAACTAAAGGGTTATTGTTTGGAGCCATCTGTTGAGAGGCTCCGTTGTTATTCATACTGTTCACTGGGTATAGTATCACAAGTTGTACGGTGTGATTGGTGTGGCTGGTATGAGTCTTACCTGGGATTCCAAATCCTTTCCTTATTGTGTCAGCTCTTCCGGGCACAGTTTCCTAACTGGGGTCTGGAGGAGGGGCATAGAGGGAGGAGCCAGTGCACACCAGGTAGTCCTAAATCTTTCTTAGTTGTGCCCAGTCTCCTGCGGAGCCGCTATTCCCCATGGTCCTTACGGAGTTCCCAGCATCCACTACGGACTACGAGAAATAGAATTACAGGTGAGTAAATTCTTATTATATATTTATTTATTTCTCTTACGTCCTAGAGGATGTTGGGGACTCTGTAAGGACCATGGGGTATAGATGGGCTCCGCAGGAGACATGTGCACTATAAAGAATTTTAGAATGGGTGTGCACTGGCTCCTCCCTCTATGCCCCTCCTCCAGACCTCAGTTAGATCCTGTGCCCAGAAGAGACTGGGTGCATTGCAGGGGAGCTCTCCTGAGTTTCTCTGAAAAAAAAGTTTTTTTATTTTCAGGGAGCACTGCTGGCAACAGGCTCCCTGCATCGTGGGACTAAGGAGAGAGAAGCAGACCTACTTAAATGATAGGCTCTGCTTCTTAGGCTACTGGACACCATTAGCTCTAGATGGAGTCGGAACGTAGGTCTCACCCCCGCCATTCGTCTCGGAGCCGCGCCGCCGTCCTCCTCGCAGAGCCGGAAGATAGAAGGGTGAGTATTAACAAGAAAGAAGACTTCAAAGGCGGCAGAAGACTTCAGATCTTCTATGAGGTAACGCTGCGCGCCATTGCTCCCACACACTACACACACTGCAGGCACTGATGGGTGCAGGGTGCAGGGGGGGCGCCCTGGGCAGCAATAAACCTCTAGGACTGGCTCATATGAATATATAGGCTGCGGAGGCAGTACATTTTATAATCCCCCGCCAGTATAAATAAATTTGAGCGGAACCGAAGCCCGCCGCTGAGGGGGCGGAGCTTGATCTCACAGCACTAACCAGCGCCATTTTCTCCACAGCACACTGCAGAAGCTGGCTCCCCGGACTCTCCCCTGCTGAACACGGTGACAGTGGGCAAAAAAGAGGAGAGGGGGGGCACTTATAAGGCGCAGTGAGTGTATAGATTTATCTATAGGATTATATAAAAGCGCTGTGTATCTGGGAATTTTGTTTCCAGTATTATTGGCGCTGGGTGTGTGCTGGCATACTCTCTCTCTCTCTCTCTCTCTCTCCAAAGGGCTTTATTGGGGGAACTGTCTCATATATATATATATATATATATATACATACTTGCAAATGTCGGATCGGCACTCTCCTTGATGAAATACACCCAGGCTAATCAGAGCCATCATCGCAATATGTCACGCTCTGAATTTAAAGCCCTAAAGCAACTTGCCACCTACAAGGATATCGTGATCCGCCCCGCAGACAAGGGGGGCGGAATAGTCATTATGAATACGAGTGACTATAAACAGGAAACATACCGCCAGCTGGGCGACACATCAGTCTACGAAGCACTGACTGCTGATCCAACTAAACAATTCAAAATTGAAGCGGACAACATCCTTGACTCGGCACACAATACCGGGTTAATAACCAGTAAACTATGCAAAGCGCTCAAACAAGATTTCCCCGTTGTCCCCCTGTTATTTTTGGTCCCCAAAATACATAAAAGTTTGGATCATCCCCCCGGCAGGCCGATAATTTCTGCGCACAAAGCACTTTACCAGCCGATCTCCATCTTCCTGGACAGTATATTGCAGCCGCTCATTTTGGCTCAACCAAACTACCTTAAGGACACTACCAGTTTTTTAAATCTACTCAAAACAGTCGGTACGGTACCCGTGGAAACCATCATCTGCACAGTAGACATCTGCAGCCTGTATACCTGCATTCCGCACGACCAAGGTCTAGCGGCAATGAGATCATTCTTAATTAAATGTAATATGAAAAACTTTGATCACAATCTGTTCCTGCAATTACTCGAACTGATACTAACCCGCAATTACTTTTTATTTGACGGTAAATACTACCGGCAAGTAAGCGGCTGTTCCATGGGAAGCAACGTATCTCCCTCGTTTGCCAACGTCTTCATGCTAGAGGAAGAACAGGCCATGTTTTTCAATAACGACGTTTACACACAATTTATACTACATTATTGCAGGTATATAGATGACGTGTTTCTGCTCTGGACCGGTGGCCAAGAAAGGTTTGAAAGGTTCATCGAAGCCATCAACACCAGACCGTCCACCATCAGAGTCACATTGCAATGTGACCCCAGCAAACTAAATTATTTGGACGTTAACGTCATCATCAAGGATGGCATGCTTCATACTGAGGTGTACCACAAGCCAACCGACAAAAACACCCTATTACGTTACAACAGCCACCATCCCACTGCCCTCAAAAAGGGGCTTCCTAAATCCCAATACATGAGGGCTGCCAGAATCACCAGTGATCCGACACAATTGGAATCTGCTCTTAACAATGTTACCGCTAGGTTTAAAGAGAGAGGCTATAATAGTAAATTATTACTCACAAACGAGCAAAAAATCCTGACTACAAACAGAGACCAGCTCTTAACATCTACCATCAAGAAGAGTAATGACATTGTACCATTTGTGGCACAATATAATACATCCAGCGCAGTGATTCCGCGGGCTCTCAAAGCACTGTGGCCCATAGTTTCCACCGATAAGAACCTAAGTGGGCTAAGGAGGAAAAGACCCATGATGTGCTACAAAAAAGGCAGAAGCATTAAAGACTTCGTGGTACATCCGGACATTACAGGATTCGACTCAGTACCTACCACTAATTTTCTAACCAAAGCAGCAGGCTGCTATAAATGCTTAGGCTGTGAAACCTGCAAAACAATGATCACTGGCACAAGGTTTAAATCTACCTCCACAGGGACTTCCTACAATATCAAGCATGTACTCACCTGTACTACAACACATGTAGTCTACTTAATCACTTGTCCATGCAAACAGCAGTACGTAGGCAAGACCATACGCAATGCCAGGGAACGTTTTGCCTTGCACAGGTCCGCACTAAAAGCAGCACTTCTATCCAAGAAATCGGATCAACCCGTGGCCAGACACTACGTCGACAAGCAACATACATTGAAAGACTTGCAGTTCCAAATTATTGATCATATCCCCGCCAATTTAAGAGGTGGAGATAGAGCAGCTACCCTACTTAGACGAGAGGCAACGTGGATGTATAGATTGGACACTGTGAGGCCGAAAGGTCTCAATGACAGAATTCAATGGAGTGTTTTCTGAGTAACATTCATTAGTTGTTCATAAGGTCGGTCGCACCCCTGACATTCCTGGTCGGGTACCAGGTCCATCAGCCTCCATTTCCGGTGACTTATACATGCCACATAGCACTTATCTTGTATATAGGCTTAGTATCGCACAGATTAGGTGTTTATTACACCAGCAGACTGTTTATCTGTGACTTAATGAACCACCACGATAATGTAAGTGCTAGATAACCAGGAGACTTTTAATCCAAGCTGACATGCTTTTTTACTATTTGCTGTACGTTATGACAATATAGTGTAACTGTTCCTTCCCGTCCTGCAATCACCCTGAAGTCGCGCCTCCTCCGCAACCCCGGCACCCGCACTTGCCGTAGACGTCCATGGCAACCATGTAGCGTCAGGATGTCATGACAACGAGGCGGCCGGAGACGCGCTGGAGGTCACGTGACCGGGGCACTAACACGTCACCACATACGGGGCGGAAGCTCCAGGCTCCCCCGCACGCTGCAGACCTTCCCACACGTGGGTCCTCCTCACCATAAAGGTAATTGTTTTGCACTGTTTTCTCACTTTGTATTTTGGCTCACCTTGAAAAAGGGGCTTG
Organism: Pseudophryne corroboree; assembly: GCF_028390025.1. Classification (NCBI taxonomy): domain Eukaryota; kingdom Metazoa; phylum Chordata; class Amphibia; order Anura; family Myobatrachidae; genus Pseudophryne; species Pseudophryne corroboree. The sequence goes on from NC_086447.1 coordinate 609,708,490, forward strand.
CACGCCCCGAAACGTTGGATATACCAGCCATGAATTAAAAGCACCAGCACTTTACTTTCGCTGTGTCAGTCTCTGAGTGCCGCTGTCTGTTATACAGCTTGTTACCTGTATATATATATACATATATATATATACAATCCCTGTCTGTGTGTGGGGTGTCGGTACACCTGTGTCGGCATGTCTGAGGCGGAAGAGGAGGTGGAGCAGATGATTGTGGTGTCTCCGTCGGTGACGCCGACACCTGATTGGTTGGACATGTGGAATGTTTGGAATGTTTTACATGCAAATGTGACCTTGTTACATAAGAGATTGGACAAAGCAGAGTCCAGAGAAAAAGCAGGGAGTCAATCCATGGCTTTGGCTATGTCACAAGGCCCTTCGGGCTCTCATAAACGTCCCCTGTCCCAGGTAGCAGACACTGATACCGAAACGGATTCTGACTCCAGTGTCGACTACGATGATGCAAGGCTACACCCAAGGGTGGCCAAAAGTATTCATTATATGATTATTGCAATAAAAGATGTTTTGCATATCATAGATGACCCCTCTGTCCCTGACACGAGGGTACACATGTTTAAGGAAAAGAAACCTGAGGTAACATTTCCCCCATCTCATGAGCTGAATGCGTTAATTGAAAAAGCTTTGGAAACTCCAGACAAAAAACTGCAGATTCCCAAAAGAGTTCTTATGGCGTATCCTTTCCCGGCACAGGACAGGGTACGGTGGGAATCCTCACCCAGGGTGGACAAAGCTTTGACGCGCTTATCCAAAAAGGTGGCGCTACCGTCCCCAGACACGGCAGCTCTCAAATATCCTGCTGATCGCAGACAGGAAACGACTTTAAAATCAATTTATACACATGCTGGTGCTTTACTCGGACCGGCTATAGCATCGGCTTGGGTCTGTAGCGCGGTAGCAGCTTTGACAGATACCTTGTCAGCTGATTTTGATACCCTAGATAAGGATACCATTTTATTGACCTTAGGTCACATCAAAGACGCAGTCTTATATATGAGAGACGCTCAGAGAGACGTCGGTCTACTAGGTTCAAGGGCCAACGCGATGGCGGTCTCGGCTAGACGGGCACTGTGGACCCGCCAATGGACGGGTGATGCCGACTCAAAGAGGCATATGGAAGTTTTACCTTACACGGGTGAGGTTTTATTTGGGGAAGGTCTCGCGGACTTAGTTTCCACAGCTACCGCAGGTAAATCTACCTTTTTGCTGTTCCCCCACAGCAAAAGAAAACTCCACAGTATCAGATGCAGTCCTTTCGGTCGCATAAGTCCAGAAGAGGTCGGGGCTCTTCCTTCCTCGCCAGAGGTAAGGGTAGAGGGAAAAGAATGCCTGCTACGGCCAGTTCCCAGGAACAGAAGTCCTCCCCGGCTTCTACTAAATCCACCGCATGACGCTGGGGCTCCACTGAGGGAGGCCGCACCGGTGGGGGCACGTCTTCAACTCTTCAGCCACGTCTGGGTTCAGTCGGACGTGGATCCTTGGGCGATGGAAATTGTATCCCAGGGCTACAAGCTGGAATTAGAAGACGTGCCGCCTCGTCGATTCTTCAAATCGGCTTTACCAGCTTCTCCCCCAGAGAGGGTGATAATTTTAGCTGCAATTCAAAAGCTGTGTCAACAGCAAGTGATTATCAAGGTTCCCCTAACACAACAGGGGAAAGGGTACTATTCAACCCTATTTGTGGTCCCGAAACCGGATGGCTTCCTTCAGACCCATTCTAAATCTAAAATCCCTGAATCTGTTCTTAAAAATGTTCAAGTTCAAGATGGAATCGCTCAGGGCAGTCATCTCCAGCCTGGAAGGTGGGGATTTTATGGTGTCATTAGACATAAAGGATGCATATCTTCACGTCCCCATATATCTTCCTCATCAGGCATACCTGAGATTCGCTGTACAGGACTGTCATTGCCAGTTTCAGACGTTGCCGTTTCGGCTTTCCATGGCCCCGAGGGTGTTACCAAGGTAATGGCGGAAATGATGGTGCTCTTACGCAGGCAATGAGTCACAATTGTCCCGTACTTGGACGATCTCCTAATAAAATCGAGATCAAAGGAACAGTTGTAGAAAAGCGTGTCGCTCTCCCTGGGACATGGATGGATTCTATATCTGCCAAAGTCGCAGTTGGTTCCAACGACTCGGCTGTCTTTCTTAGGCATGATTCTGGACACAGAACGAAAGAGGGTTTTTCTCCCGAGGGAAAAAGCCCGGGAACTCCAGAACATGGTAAGAGACCTGTTAAAACCGAAAAGAGTGTCAGTCCATCAATGCACTCGAGTACTGGGGAAAATGGTGGTGACCTACGAGGCCATCCCCTTCGGCAGGTTTTATGCAAGGATGTTTCAGTGGGACCTTCTGGACAAGTGGTCTGGGTCCCATCTTCAAATATACATTAGAAAATAAGCCTGTCCCCCAGGGCCAGGGTGTCTCTCCTGTGGTGGCTCCAGAGTGCTCACCTTCTAGAGTGTCGCAGGTTCGGCATTCAGGACTGGATTCGGGTGACCACGGACGCGAGCCTCCGAGGATGGGGAGCAGTCACGCAAGGAAGGAATTTTCAGAGACTATGGTCAAGCCAGGAAGCTTGTCTACACATCGACATACTGGAATTGAGGGCCATATACAACGGCCTATGACAAGCGGAGAATCTTCTTCGCGACCTACCGGTTGTGATTCAATCAGACAACGTCACAGCCGTGGCTCATGTGAACCGCTAAGGCGGGACAAGGAGCAGAGTGGCAATGGCGGAAGCCACCAGGATTCTACGCTGGGCAGAAAATCACGTAAGCGCTCTGTCAGCGGTATTCATTCTGGGAGTGGACAACTGGGAAGCAGACTTCCACAGTAGACACGATCTCCATCCAGGAGAGTGGGGACTTCATCAAGAAGTTTTTGCAGAGAAAACAAGTCTTTGGGGACTTCCTCAAATAGACATGATGGCATCACGCCTCAACAAGAAGCTTCGGAGGTATTGTGCCAGGTCAAGGGACCCTCAGGCAGTAGCGGTGGACGCTCTCCTGACACCATGGGTGTTTCAGTCAGTCTATGTGTTCCCTCCTCTTCCTCTCATCTCAAAAAATACTGAGAATCATAAGGCGAATAAGAGTGCAGACAATACTCATTGTTCCAGATTGGCCTCGAAGGGCCTGGTATTCAGATCTTCAGGAGCTGCTCACAGAAGATCCATGGCCTCTTCCTCTCAGGGAGGGCCTGTTACAGCAGCTCGAGTTAGGACGGCTCGAGTTAGGAAAACAGAGGCACTGTTTGTCCTGTATGCAGCCAACAAGGTTGGTGCCCCTGCTTCTAAGCAGACTATTGCCCGCTGGATCAGTAACACGATTCAGCAGGCTCATTCTATGGCTGGATTGCCGGTACCTAATTCGGTAAAGGCCATTTCACTAGGAAGGTGAGCTCTTCTTGGGCGGCTACCCGAGGTGTCTCGGCATTGCAACTTTGCCGAGCGGCTACTTGGTCGGGTTCATACCCTTTTGCTAAATTCTACAAGTTTGATACCTTGGCTGAGGAGGACCTCATGTTTGCTCAATCGGTGCTGCAGAGTCATCCGCACTCTCCCGCCCGGTCTGGAGCTTTGGTATAATCCCCATGGTCCTTACGGAGTCCCCAGCATCCTCTAGGACGTAAGAGAAAATAAGATTTTAAATCTACCGGTAAATCTTTTTCTCGTAGTCCGTAGAGGATGCTGGGCGCCCGTCCCAGTGCGGACATGTTTCTGCATGACTTGTATATAGTTCTTGCTTAAATAAGGGTTATGTTACAGTTAAGATCAGTCGTTGACTGATAATGTTTGTTCATACTGTTAACTGGTTGCGTATGTTCCAGGTTATACGGTGTGGTTGGTGTGGGCTGGTTTGAATCTTGCCCTTAGATTACCAAAATCCTTTCCTCGTACTGTCCGTCTCCTCTGGGCACAGTTTCTCTAACTGAGGTCTGGATGAGGGGCATAGAGGAAGGAGCTAGTGCACACCCATTCTAAAGTTCTTTATAGTGCCCATGTCTCCTGCGGAGCCCGTCTATACCCCATGGTCCTTACGGAGTTCCCAGCATCCTCTACGTACTAGGAGAAAAAGATTTACCGGTAGGTTTAAACATACATATATATATACAGGTTGAGTATCCCATATCCAAATATTCCGAAATACGGACTTTTTTGAGTGAGAGTGAAATAGTGAAACCTTTGTTTTTTGATGGCTCAATGTACACAAACTTTGTTTAATACACAGTTATTCAAAATATTGTATTAAATGACCTTCAGGCTGTGTGTATAAGGTGTATATGAAACATAAATGAATTGTGTGAATGTACACACACTTTGTTTAATGCACAAAGTTATAAAAAATATTGTCTAAAATGACCTTCAGGCTGTGTGTATAAGGTGTATATGAAACATAAATGCATTCTGTGCTTATATTTAGGTCCCATCACCATGATATCTCATTATGGTATGCAATTATTCCAAAATACGGAAAAATCCGATATCCAAAATTCCTCTGGTCCCAAGCATTTTGGATAAGGGATACTCAACCTGTGTGTGTATATATGTATATATATATATATATATATATATATATATATTATATATATATATATATATATATGTGTGTGTGTGTATATATATATATATATATTTATTATATACAGTGCAGGGAACCTCTTAAGGCCCGTATACACAAGTCGATAAAGTAGAGAACGCGGCGCTCATTTTGACCCTTCCTGGGCGACGTCTACTGTATTGACTAGTGTGTATGCTGTAAATGACAGAGGACTAGTGTGTACGCTGTAAATGAGCGATGCGTCTACTCGCCGGTTATTAATGACCCTCTGTCTTGGTCGTGCACGCTGCTCAATTTGGCTGCATGCTCCGGCTGCGGCATGACGTCACTGTGCGATATAGCTAGCGATATCTCAGTGTGTATGCATGCTGCCGTACGGCCAGGCCCTAGAGGGGGACACACTAGGCGATGTTGCTTATCGAACACATCGCCTAGTGTGTACCCACCTTTAGAGTTTGAAATTACCTGTTGAGCGTATGATGTAAATATGTAAATTATTATGATGTTTTATTAGTTTATTTGTTCTGCAGAGGATTATACACTTTCTCTGACGTCCTAGTGGATGCTGGGAACTCCGAAAGGACCATGGGGAATAGCGGCTCCGCAGGAGACTGGGCACAACTAAAGAAAGCTTTTAGGTCACCTGGTGTGCACTGGCTCCTCCCACTATGACCCTCCTCCAAGCCTCAGTTAGATTTTGTGCCCGGCCGAGGTTGGATGCACACTAGGGGCTCTCCTGAGCTTCTAGAAAGAATGTATATAATTAGGTTTTTTATTTTACAGTGAGACCTGCTGGCAACAGGCTCACTGCAGCGAGGGACTAAGGGGAGAAGAAGCGAACCTACCTGCTTGCAGCTAGCTTGGGCTTCTTAGGCTACTGGACACCATTAGCTCCAGAGGGATCGACCGCATGGAACTGGCCTTGGTGTTCGGTCCCGGAGCCGCGCCGCCGTCCCCCTTACAGAGCCAGAAGTAAGAAGAGGTCCGGAAAATCGGCGGCAGAAGACATCAGTCTTCACCAAGGTAGCGCACAGCACTGCAGCTGTGCGCCATTGCTCCTCATACACACTTCACACTCCGGTCACTGAGGGTGCAGGGCGCTAGGGGGAAATGCCCTGAGCAGCAATAAAAAGACCTTGGCTGGCAAAAATACCACAATATATAGCCCCAGAGGCTATATATGTGATAATTACCCCTGCCAGAATCCATAAAAAAGCGGGAGAATAGTCCGCGAAAAAGGGGCGGAGCTATCTCCTTCAGCACACTGGCGCTATTTCTCCCTCACAGCTCCGCTGGAAGGAAGCTCCCTGGCTCTCCCCTGCAGTCTACACTACAGAAAAGGGTAAAAAAGAGAGGGGGGGGCACTATATTTAGGCGCAGTATATATAACAGCAGCTATAGGGGACATAATTCAGTTAGTCCCTGCATTATATAGCGCTCTGGTGTGTGCTGGCATACTCTCACTCTGTCTCCCCAAAGGGCTTTTGTGGGTCCTGTCCTCTGTTAGAGCATTCCCTGTGTGTGTGCGGTGTGTCGGTACGGCTGTGCCGACATGCTTGATGAGGATAATGATGTGGAGACGGACCAGATGCCTATAGAAGGGATGTCACCCCCTGCGGGGTGCCTGTCCAGGCGTCTCAAAGGCCATCGGGGGCTCTAAAACGCCCGCTACCTCAGATGGCAGACGCGGATGTCGACACGGATACTGACACCAGTGTCGACGTCGATGAGTCTAGTTTAATGTCCACTAAGGCCATTCGTTGCATGATTGAAGCAATGAAAGAGGTGTTACAAATTTCTGATATAAACCCAGGTACCACTAAAAAGGGTATTATGTTTGGGGAGAAAAAAACTACCCGTAGTTTTTCCCCCATCAGAAGAATTAAATGAAGTGTGTGAAGAAGCGTGGGCTTTCCCTGATAAAAGATTGGTAATCTCTAAGAAGTTACTAATGGCGTTCCCTTTCCCGCCAGAGGATAGGTCACGTTGGGAGTCACCACCTAGGGTGGATAAAGCGCTCACACGTTTGTCTAAAAAGGTGGCACTACCGTCTCCGGATACGGCCGCCCTCAAGGAACCTGCTGATAGAAAGCAGGAGGCGATCCTGAAGTCTGTATATACACACTCAGGCATTATACTTAGACCAGCTATTGCGTCAGCATGGATGTGCAGTGCTGCCGCTGCGCGGTCAGATTCCCTGTCAGAAAATATTGACACCCTAGACAGGGACACTATTCTGCTAACCATAGAGCATATAAAAGACTCAGTCTTATACATGAGAGATGCACAGAGGGAGATCTGCCGGCTGGCATCTAAAATAAGTGCACTGTCCATTTCTGCTAGGAGAGGCTTATGGACTCGCCAGTGGACAGGGGATGCAGATTCAAAAAGGCACATGGAAGTTTTGCCTTATAAGGGCGAGGAGTTATTCGGGGATGGTCTCTCGGACCTAGTTTCCACAGCAACTGCTGGGAAGTCAGCATTTTTACCCCATGTTCCCTCACAGCCTAAAAAGGCGCCATTTTATCAGGTACAGTCCTTTCGGACTCAGAAAAACAGGCGTGGAAAAGGCGGATCCTTTCTGTCCAGAGGCAGAGGTAGGGGAAAAAGGCTGCAACAAACAGCAGGTTCCCAGGAGCAAAAGTCCTCCCCCGCTTCTTCCAAGTCCGCCGCATGACGGTGGGGCTCCACAGGCGGAGCCAGGTACGGTGGGGGGCCGCCTCAAAAATTTCACCGATCAGTGGGCTCGCTCACAGGTGGATCCCTGGATCCTGCAAATAGTATCTCAAGGGTACAAACTGGAATTCGAGGCGTCTCCACCCCACCGGTTCCTAAAATCTGCCTTGCCGACAACTCCCTCAGGCAGGGAGGCTGTGCTAGAGGCAATTCACAAGCTGTATTCCCAGCAGGTGATAGTCAAGGTGCCCCTACTTCAACAAGGACGGGGTTACTATTCCACACTGTTTGTGGTACCGAAACCGGACGGTTCGGTGAGACCCATTTTAAATTTGAAATCCTTGAACACATACATAAAAAAATTCAAGGTCAAGATGGAATCGCTCAGGGCGGTTATTGCAAGCCTGGACGAGGGGGATTACATGGTATCCCTGGACATCAAGGATGCTTACCTGCATGTCCCCATTTACTATCCTCACCAGGAGTACCTCAGATTTGTGGTACAGGATTGCCATTACCAATTCCAGACGCTGCCGTTTGGACTCTCCACGGCACTGAGGGTGTTTACCAAAGTAATGGCGGAAATGATGATACTCCTTCGAAGAAAGGGAGTTTTAATTATCCCGTACTTGGACGATCTCCTAATAAAGGCGAGGTCCAAGGAGCAGTTGTTGGTGGGAGTAGCACTATCTCAGGAGGTGCTACACCAGCCCGGTTGGATTCTGAATATTCCAAAATCACAGCTGGTTCCGACGACACGTCTACTGTTCCTGGGTATGATTCTGGATACAGTCCAAAAAAAAAAAGTGTTTCTCCCGGAGGAGAAAGCCAAGGAGCTGTCATCTCTAGTCAGAGACCTCCTGAAACCGAAACAGGTATCGGTGCATCACTGCACGCGGGTCCTGGGAAAGATGGTGGCTTCTTACGAAGCAATTCCTTTCGGCAGGTTCCATGCCAGAATCTTTCAGTGGGACCTGTTGGACCAATGGTCCGGATCGCATCTTCAGATGCATCGCCTAATAACCCTGTCTCCAAGAACCAGGGTGTCTCTGCTGTGGTGGCTGCAGAGTGCTCATCTTCTAGAGGGCCGCAGATTTGGCATACAGGACTGGGTCCTGGTGACCACGGATGCCAGCCTTCGAGGCTGGGGGGCAGTCACACAGGGAAGAAACTTCCAAGGACTATGGTCGAGTCAGGAGACTTCCCTACACATAAATATTCTGGAACTAAGGGCCATTTACAAGGTACTGATCCAGTCAGACAACATCACGGCAGTCGCCCATGTAAATCGACAGGGCGGCACAAGAAGCAGGATGGCAATGGCAGAAGCCACAAGGATTCTCCGATGGGCGGAAAATCACGTACTAGCACTGTCAGCAGTGTTCATTCCGGGAGTGGACAACTGGGAAGCAGACTTTCTCAGCAGGCACGACCTCCACCCGGGAGAGTGGGGACTTCATCCAGAAGTCTTCACGCTGATTGTAAATCGATGGGAACGTCCACAGGTGGACATGATGGCGTCCCGCCTAAACAAAAAACTAGAGAGATATTGCGCCAGGTCAAGGGACCCTCAGGCGATAGCTGTGGACGCTCTAGTGACACCGTGGGTGTACCAGTCAGTTTATGTGTTCCCTCCTCTGCCTCTCATACCAAGGGTACTGAGAATAATAAGAAAACGAGGAGTAAGAACAATACTCGTGGTTCCGGATTGGCCAAGACGAGCGTGGTACCCGGAACTTCAAGAGATGATCTCAGAGGACCCATGGCCTCTGCCGCTCAGACAGGACCTGCTGCAGCAGGGGCCCTGTCTGTTCCAAGACTTACCGCGGCTGCGTTTGACGGCATGGCGGTTGAACGCCGGATCCTGAAGGAAAAGGGCATTCCGGAGGAGGTCATTCCTACGCTGATTAAAGCCAGGAAAGATGTAACTGCAAAGCATTATCACCGCATATGGCGGAAATATGTTGCTTGGTGTGAGGCCAAAAAGGCCCCAACAGAGGAATTTCAACTAGGTCGATTTCTGTATTTCCTACAAGCAGGAGTGACTATGGGCCTGAAATTAGGCTCCATTAAGGTACAGATCTCGGCTCTGTCGATTTTCTTCCAGAAAGAACTGGCTTCACTACCTGAAGTTCAGACGTTTGTGAAGGGAGTGCTGCATATTCAGCCCCCGTTTGTGCCTCCAGTGGCACCTTGGGATCTCAACGTGGTGTTGAGTTTCTTAAAATCACATTGGTTTGAGCCACTTAAAACCGTGGATCTAAAATATCTCACGTGGAAAGTGGTCATGTTATTGGCCTTGGCTTCGGCCAGGCGTGTGTCAGAATTGGCAGCTTTGTCATGTAAAAGCCCTTATCTGATTTTCCATATGGATAGGTCGGAATTGAGGACTCGTCCCCAGTTTCTCCCTAAGGTGGTATCAGCTTTTCACTTGAACCAACCTATTGTGGTGCCTGCGGCTACTAGGGTCTTGGAGGATTCCAAGTTGCTGGACGTAGTCAGGGCCTTGAAAATTTATGTTTCCAGGACGGCTGGAGTCAGGAAAACTGACTCGCTATTTATCCTGTATGCACCCAACAAGCTGGGTGCTCCTGCTTCTAAGCAGACTATTGCTCGCTGGATTTGTAGCACAATTCAGCTGGCGCATTCTGCGGCTGGACTGCCGCATCCTAAATCCGTAAAAGCCCATTCCACAAGGAAGGTGGGCTCATCTTGGGCGGCTGCCCGAGGGGTCTCGGCTTTACAACTTTGCCGAGCTGCTACTTGGTCAGGGGCAAACACATTTGCAAAATTCTACAAATTTGATACCCTGGCTGAGGAGGACCTTGAGTTCTCTCATTCGGTGCTGCAGAGTCATCCGCACTCTCCCGCCCGTTTGGGAGCTTTGGTATAATCCCCATGGTCCTTTCGGAGTTCCCAGCATCCTCTAGGACGTCAGAGAAAATAAGATTTTACTCACCGGTAAATCTATTTCTCGTAGTCCGTAGTGGATGCTGGGCGCCCGTCCCAAGTACGGATTGTCTGCAATACTTGTACATAGTTATTGTTAACTAAAGGGTTATTGTTCAGCCATCTGTTGAGAGGCTCAGTTGTTTTTTCATACTGTTAAACTGGGTATAGTATCACGAGTTATACGGTGTGATTGGTGTGGCTGGTAAGAGTCTTACCCGGGATTCAAAATCCTTCCTTATTATGTCAGCTCGTCCGGGCACAGTGTCCTAACTGAGGCTTGGAGGAGGGTTATAGTGGGAGGAGCCAGTGCACACCAGGTGACCTAAAAGCTTTCTTTAGTTGTGCCCAGTCTCCTGCGGAGCCGCTATTCCCCATGGTCCTTTCGGAGTTCCCAGCATCCACTACGGACTACGAGAAATAGATTTACCGGTGAGTAAAATCTTATTTTTGCTTGCTTTGTTATAATGCTTTTTTAATTATAAGCTTCTATATATTTTATCTCTTTTTAGGTAATGTTACCTCTTGGTGCCCAACATTCCGATAAAGGCATGAAAGAGACCATACTGGATGATGATGAGTGTCCTTTACAGATATTCAGAGACTGGCCAAGTGATAAAGGTAGTGTCTTTCCTACAAAAGTATACTAATGGACCATTGGAAATGCATGCTGCTGATGCAGTAGTCAGATGTCATGTACCTTGTTTCAACAACATGTAGTAACTGTAGTTCATTAAGCTTTTACACACACGTGTATATATAAATTGCTTTATTAAAAAAAAAAAAAAAAAAAAAGGGTTCTGGTTTTATTGGAGTGTGGCTTAGCTTGCAACCAGAGCAGATATACTGGCGTTGAACCCTTGCAGCTTCCTCTATCTCAAATGTTACGTGAATTTGCTTACTTGTCTCACTGATCCATGGACCCCTTTAGCTCCACCTGATGCTCACTTGACTCTCACCTGGCATCATGTCCTGACCTCTACTATCACTTTTAAGTGACATGCCTGGAGAGATCCAGCTCTGTCATTTCGAATCTCTGACTGCTGCTGTTAGAGACATCGATACCCTACAATACTGCTTCCGTGTGACTGGCTGCACAGTCTAGTGCCAATGTATCTGTGGTGCACTTGCATGCTGCACACAAGTCCTCTTTCTGTCCGGTTGAGATCCTCCTCATGTGGATGTCTCACCATGCCTATCTACTGAACTTCTAGCACAGTCTCTTCACCAATGTCAACTCCTCGTCACCTGGCTGGTGTGTCCCAAGTCCTCCCCCTCTGAAGCTTCATCTGGGTTTCTTTTTTCTGTGCCTCCCAGATCTCTGTGATTATTATCTAAATAGACCCTTTTTCTGTCTGCCATTACCCCTCTCTATTTCCCTCTGGACTGTCACCTCTGCTCTTATATGTCCATATGAGCCTCATTTTCTGCATTTAAGATCTGTTCCTTCACCATGTCTGCAAAAACATCCAGTTTTTCTAAGAATTAAGACAAGGCATCCTCTTCCATCCTGACCCAAGATTCCAGAGACCTTTCAGAGATCTTCCTTGACCCCAGTGACTGAGTTCACAGCAGGGGTTCGCAGACTGGTGATCTCACTCATACATTGATCCCTTTCCAAGGGGCAGAGTATCCAGGAATTTACTTTGGAATTGACCGAGCTGGGTAACAGCACTGAAATCCTGGAACACAAGACAAATCACATCTGTACGTCCCTGGCTACAACTGAGAACAACATCTCTTCCCTGCTTTATGTAATGCTATTGATATCTTAAAAGTATCAAGATAAAACAGGGCTCGTAGATACAAATGAAGATACTGCCAGCCTGCTCTTAAATTTGCTAAAAATCTCAAAACAGCCCATGCAGTGTGTATATGTGTGTGTGTGTGTGTGTGTGTGTGTGTGTGTGTATATATATATATATATATATATATATATATATATGTGTGTGTGTGTGTGTATATATATATATATATATATATAATTATAATCAACATTTACTGTAAGGCAATATATCAAATTGTTATATAATTAAATTATATATGAAAATTACACCAACAGTGGACATACAGAAAATTTTGATAAATGGCAATGTACTTCCAATTAATTACTTGGGAAATTTTGTAATAGAATGGACAACAGATGGAATGATAATGTCAGTGGAGGAAATCCAAGTCCAGTGTATAAGGGCTTTATCTGCAATGATCATATAGTGTGGCAAATTCCTGTTAATTAAGGCTTTAGGTACGGTTAAGGTGTATCTTCTGAAACACTTTTGGCAGCCTCTCAACTATCTATCTCCTAGTTATTTCAAAGGGGATGACAAGGAATTTAAAGGTTGCTTCAAATTTACTCACCTGAAATGTACAAGTAATATCACAAATCCATTTTCTGCAGCGGGGTACATTGGTTTCCACAGGGAAACATCTGGATGTAGAGATGGATCTTGATCTAGGCACCAACAGGCTAAAGCTTTAGACTGTCCCAGAATGTATTTGGGCCTCCTCTATAACCCACCTCCAGGCACTCTGAGCTCAGTTTTGAGTTGGTGACTGTAGCGCAGGTCACTTAACAGGGAGGCTGCACTGGGCAGCCCTGAAAAAAGCCAGGCATACTCGAGACATTCTCTCAAGACCACTAAGCCCAAGGCAAAACAATCCTAGGCTACCCGTCAGCCTGCTTCTAAACACGACAAGCCTGCTGCATGACGGGGCTGGCCTCCCCCTGGGGGACCCCAGGGTGGGGCTGGGAGGCCGACTTCTGCGATTCTCCCAAGTCTGGTTGAAGACCACTTAAGACGCATGGGTGCGAGAAGTTGTCTCTCACGGGTACGCAGTCTCTTTCAAGAGATGTCCCCCTCGCCAGTTCTGCACAACGGTTATCCCTTCGGTTCCGTTAAAGGCGCAAGCTCTACAACTGATTGTGCGTTCCCTCCTGGATACAGGTGTGGTGGTGCCAGTACCTCTGTCCCAGAGAGGCAGAGGATACTACTCGACCCTGTTTCTAGTCCCGGAACCCAATGTGTCTTTCTGGCCTATACTCAACCTCAAATCTCTGAACAAGTTTGTGAGTGTCCAAGTTCCGTATGGAAACTGCGCTCAATTGTTCTGGCCATGGAACCCGGAGACTATATGGTATCTCTGGATATACAAGATGCTTACCTGCATATACCTATTGCCATTTCGCATCAGCAATATCTGCGGTTTGCTATTGGCAACCTTCACTATCGGTTCCAGGCTCTGCCGTTTAGACTGGCCACGGCCCCTCGGATCTTCACCAAGGTTATGGCCGTGATGACGGCTCATCTCCCTCGCCAGGTAGTCAGGATCCTGCCATATCTGGCAAACTCCCACAATGTCCTCGTGAGTCATCTTCATCTGAGGGTAAACTTCCTACAAGCCCACGGGTGGCTCATCAACCGGAAAAATTCCTCGCTGGTCCCTGCTCGGAGCATGGTGCACCCAGGGGCACTGCTGGACACACACAGCCAACGGCTGTTTCTGTCTCCAGAGGCGGTCCTGAAACTTCAGGACAGGATCAGATACTTCCTCGCTCGCCCAAGGGTGTCGATACACTCGGCGATGCAAGTACTTGTTACGCACACCAGTGCTAACAGGAGTATGCCGGTGTATGAACAGAGAGGGAAGCGAAGCAAACAAACTCAGACAGTATAACATAACATACACAGGAGGTGATGGAATAACTAATAAACACAAAGTGAACGGAGAAGCCCAAAGGCTCAGGAATTGGGTGTCTCCCTAGTGTCAGGAATGCTCAGATGGAATAGAGCGGACAATGAAGCGAGGTGTAGTGATTTAACATGTGGAGCACCTGAAATGATGTTGCTAAGAGCAACAGAAAAAACCCCAAAGGGTTACCAACGGGTGTGGGAATAAACTCCTTGGTCAGAGATAGAAATATAGACACAAGGAGAGTATCCACAATCCTAACCCCACTTGCAGGGCACAGGTTCATCTTACTGCCACTAAACTGACACCTGGACGCCCTGCACAGTGAGGGAGGATTAAGCAAGCAGGTCTGAGAGTACAGCCGCAAACCTGCTGGGTTCACAGAATAGCAAAAGAACCCCAGCAGGTCAAACAACTGACTCCAGTCTTACTGCTAGGTCCGGATTGGCAGAATGAAGTACCGAATCCCAAGGCCTATTCGCAGTAAGCAACAAGTAAATACAAAGTCGCACAGTACTAGCTAACTCTCTGGAACTGACTAACAAACAAAGATTCAGCAGCATTTGCCTAGCCTGAGAGGATGGTTTATATAGCAGGTGCTGTCCACGCCCCACTCAGACCTCACAGACTGTGAGCACAAAACCAGCGCCGGATTCCCTGCCGTGCACAGAGCCTGTAACCACTACACAGTAAAAACCCGGACCGGAGTATCAGCTGCGCTCAGGTTACTTCGCTAACACTTGCCTCCCGGTTGCCATGGCGACGTGGCAGCACAGAGCAGGAGATCCTAACAGTACTAGGCCTCATGGTGTCGGCTTTCGACATGGTAGAGTATGCTCAATTTCATTCCCGCCCTCTGCAGAGGTTAATCCTTTCCAAGTTGGACGGCCTACCTCATCGGATCAGGTCTCACATGATCTCCTTGACTCCGGAGGTTCGTCTGTGGCCGACCTGGTGGTTCAAAGACCAGCGATTAAGCAGGGGCTGTCCCTTCTGGAACCCCAACAGGTTTCTACTGACTACGAATGCCAGTCTGAGGGGTTGGGTCGTGGTGTTGGAGTAACACTCCTTCCAGGGTCGGTGGCCCAAAGGGGAATCACTCCTCCCTATAAACATTCTGGAATTGTGGGTGGTGTTCAATGCTTTGTCTCTTGCCATGCCTCTGTTACAGAACAGGCCGGTTCAAGTACGGTCAGACAACGCCACTACAGTCACATACATAAACCATCAAGAAGGCACTCGAAGCCACATGGCAATGATGGAAGTATGAAAAATCCTTCGTTGGGCGGAGCACCATCTGCCAGCAATATCGGCAGTGTTCATTCCGGGAGTCCTCAACTGGGAATCGGTTTTCCTCAGTCGTCAGGACGTGCATGCCAGAGTGTGGAGTCTTCATCAGGAAGTTTTTGAACTCCTAGTGGACAAGTGTGGTCTACCAGATGTAGACCTGATGGCGTCTCGACACAATCACAAAGTTCCAGTCTTCGGATCAAGGACCATGGATCCTCAAGCAGCGTTTGTGGACACATTGGCAATTCCATGGAACTTTCGGCTTCTCTACGTGTTCCCTCCAGTGTCTTTCCTGGCCAGGGTGTTACGGAAGTTCAAACAAGAAGGATGAATACTACTTCTAGTCGCTCCAGTGTGTCCCAGACGGCATTTATTCTCAGTCCTGCAGGGTCTATCGATAGAGCGTCGTCTTCTTCCTCAACGCCCAGACCTCCTCGTTCAGGGCCCTTGTGTACACCAGGACCTGGCCAGAGTGGCTTTGCTGGTGTGGCTCTTGAAGCATCACTCCTGAAGGCCAAAGGATTCTTTGAGGCGTTTATCCATACTATGCTGAAGGCCTGCAAACTGGCTTCTGCGCGGATTTATTACAGGGTCTGGAATTCTTACTTCACCTGGAGAGCTGCTAAGAATTACGATGCATACGAATTCAGAACTACCAGACTTTTGGCTTTTCTGCAACAAGGCCAGGACTTAGGCCTTCGTATGGCCTCCCTCAAGGTTCATATCTTCGGCCTTGTCGGTGTGGTTTCAGAGAAAAATTATGTCTATTCCTGATGATCATACTTTCACTCAGGGTGTTTTACGGATTCAACATCCCTATGTCCCTCCTGTGGCCCCATGGGATCTGTCTGTTGTCCTGAATGTCCTGCAAGAGTCTCCATTTGAACCTCTTCAATTAGTGGACCTTTAAATGACTCACGGTCAAGGTCCTTTTTCTACTGGTTATTGCCTCTGCTAGGAGGGTGTCAGACCTAGGCTCTTTATCCTGTCGTCCACCCTTTCTGATATTTCACCGTGACCGAGCGATACTTAGAACTCGCCCTGGTTATTTGCCTAAGGTGGTGTCATATTTCTACCTTAACCAAGAGATTGTGGTTCCGGCCTTTATCTCTCCTGATTTGTCCTCCAAAGAGCGGTCTTTGGATGTGGTAAGGGCTCTCCGTATTTATGTGGAGAAAACTACCTCTATCAGGAGGACAGATTCCCTTTTTGTATTTTTTGGTTTTCACAAACGTGGCTGGCCTGCGAATAAGCAAACCTTGGCCAGATGGATTAGAATGGTGATTACACAAGCTTATGCGCAAGCTGGACTTCCGGCTCCTGCTGCTATCAAAGCCCATTCTACTCGGTCTGTTGGCCCTACTTGGGTGGCCAGCCGAGGCGCGTCCGCTGAACAATTGTGCAAGGTGGCTACGTGGCCACGTTCATTAGGTTTTATGCCTTCGATACTTCCGCCTCCCTGGATGTTTCCTTTGGATGCCGGGTTCTCATACCCGCTACAGCACGTTCCCTCCCATTAGGAACTGCTTTATGACATCCGCAATGTTTCCCTGTGGAAACCAATGTAACCCGCTGCAGAAAAGGAGATTTATGGTAGACTTACCATGGTTAAATCTCTTTCTGCGAGGTGCATTGGTTCCACAGGGCGCCCACCCTGACGCACCTAGCTTCTATGGGTTTTTATGGCATTAGCTGCTAGTCCCTTCTCCTGTCGTGAGAACGTGGTTCTGTGTGACTAACCTTCTTTTACCTGCTCCTGCATTGGATTGGTTAATGAAAACTGAGCTCACAGTGCCTGGAGGCGGGGTTATAGAGGAGGCCGCAATGCATCCTGGGACAGTCTAAAGCTTTAGGCTGTTGGTGCCTGAATCAAGATCCATCTCTACACCCCGATGTTTCCCTGTGGAACCAATGTACCTCGCAGAAAGAGATTTAACCATGGTAAGTCTACCATAAATCTCCTTTTTTGACATAATTTGTAACACAGCTCAAAATATTAAAATCAATACTTTTATTAACTGCAGTTCGACTTGTGTGAGCTACAGTTGCAAGAAAAAGTATGTGAACCCTTTGAAATTCCCTGGATTTGTGCATAAATTGGTCATTGTTCTGATCTTCATCTAAGTCACAACAATAGACAAACACAGTCTGCTGAAACTAATACCACACAAACAATTACATGTTCTCATGTTTTTATTGAACACACCATGTAAACATTCACAGTGCAGGGTGGACAAAGTATGTGAACCCTTGGATTTAATAGCTGGTTGACCCTCCTTTTGCAGCATTAACCTCAAAGGTCAGGGGGAATTTTGGACCATTCCTCTTTACAAAACCGTTAGTTCAGCAATATTCTTGGGTGTTCTGGTGTGAATCGCTCTCTTGAGGTCATGCCACAGCATCTCAATCGGGTTGAGGTCAGGACTCTGACTGGGCCACTCCAGAAGGCGTATTTTCGTCTGTTGAAGCCATTCTGTTGTTGATCTACTTCTGTGCTTTGGGTCGTTGACCTGTTGCATCACCCATCTTCTGTTGAGCTTCAATTGGTGGACAGATGGCCTTAAGTTCTCCTGCAAAATGTCTTGATAAACTTTGGAATTAATTTTTCCGTCGATGATCGCAATCTGTCTAGGCCCTGAGGCAGCAAAGCAGCCCCAAACCATGATGCCCCCTCCACCATACTTCACTGTTGGGATGAGGTTTTGATGTTGGTGTGCTGTGTTCTTTTTTTTTCTTCACACATAGTGTTGTTTGTTCCTTCCAAAAAACTCAACTTTTTCATCTGTCCACAGAATATTTTGCCAGTAGTGCTGTGGAACATTCAGGTGCTCTTTTGCAAACTTCAAATGTGCAGCAATGTTTTTTTTGGACAGCAGTGGCTTCCTCCGTGGTATCCTACCATGAACTCCATTCTTGTTCAGTGTTTTACTTATGGTAGATTCGTCAACAGAGATGTCAGCATGTGCCAGAGATTTCTGTAAGTCTTGCTGACACTCTAGGATTCTTCACCTCATTGAGCATTCTGCGCTGTGCTCTTGCAGTCATCTTTACAGGACGCCCACTCCCAGGGAGAGTAGCAACAGTGCTGAACTTTCTCCATTTATAGACAATTTGTCTTACCGTGGACTGATGAACATCAAGGTTTTTAGTGACACTTTTGGAACCCTTTCCAGCTTTATGCAAGTCAACAATTCTTAATCGTAGGTCTTCTGAGAGCTCTTTTCTGTGTGGCATGGTTCACATAAGGCAATGGTTCTTTTTGCGAATTGCAAACTAAAAACTGGTGTGTGTGGTTTTTTTTTTTTTTATAGAGCAGGGCAGCTTTAACCAACACCTCCAATCTCGTCTCATTGATTGGACTCCAGGTTGGCTGACTCCTGACTCAAATTAGCTCTTGGAGAAGTCATTAGCCTAGGTGTTCACATATTTTGTCCACCCTACACTGTGAATGTTTACATGGTGTGTTCAATAAAAACACGAGAACATATAATTGTTTGTGTGGTATTAGTTTCAGCAGACTGCTTGTCTATTGTTGTGACTTAGATGAAGATCAGAACACATTTTATGACCAATTTATGCACAAATTCATGAAATTCCAAAGGGTTCACATAATTTTTCTTGCAACTGTATAGTATGTTTTAAACTGTGATTGTGGCTACCAATACATGGGTTGCTCTACACACATTTTTGAGTTCTATGGAGCATAGAAGGAACATTTTAAACCAAAAAGTAAATCACGGTGTTCCTCAACTTTTTGCTTGGTGCCATCAAAATCCTGAGTGTTAACGACAGTAGGCAGGGCCAGCTCATGTCCCATTCCAGCTGTTTGGCTGCACAAAGGCACCATCCCATAGTGGGTGCAGTGCGGCTGCTGCTTGTGCTGACGGAGGTAGTTGGGGCCAAGTTCCAACACACTATTCTGGTTTGGGCTGTAGAGTGATGCATTCACTGGTTTGGACTTAGGAGGGAGACACTTGCCTGTCTGAACTGTCTGGAGGGATGATGGTCTCCTGCAGTTAGTTCAGCAGCTGTCTGTTGCTGCTCAGAAGGTGAGGTCACATTGTAGGGTGTCGGGAGGAGTCAGTGAAATCAATATTAGCTTTGTTTCTTTTGTGGGCAATGTCTGAATCAACAATATTTGAATTATTTTTATGGTGGAGACCAATGTGGTTTTTTTTTTTTACTTTTGTGTTTTCCAGGTGGGGCCTGTTTATTTGTATTTTTTTCCCGTTGAGGCAGAGGTGTGCCACCCCCCTCCCCCAACCCCTTGTTTTTTGTTGTTTACTTGTGGGTGCTTGATTTATTGGTATTTGTTTCTCTTCTGTGGAACAATTCATTTAATTTACAAACTAGGATTTTTTTGTTTATAAAAGTATTAATTATGGATTTAATAAGATCAGGGGTTGGGGTGGAGGCTGACTCAAAACTTTCTTACACAAGGTGCCAGTAGATCTGGGGCTGGCCCTGATTGTTGCTATTGAATAGATAAACCCTAATCGGGTAGGGGTCATTAGGTCGACCACACTTGGGTCAACAGTCATTAGGTCGACCACTATTGGTCGACATGGAAAAAGGTCAACATGAGTTTTTTATACTTTTTTTGGTGTCGTTTTTTTCATATAGTGACTGGGAACCCCAATTAGTGCACTGTGTCCCCTTGCTTGGCGAGCGAAAGTAGCCTTGCTCTACTACTGCTGAGCTCGGCACAGGTTACTATTCCCAAACGTAGTCCACGTGGATCGTAAAGTATGAAAAAGTTAAAAAGAATAAAAAACAAACAAAAAAACCTCATGTTGACCTAATGACAATGTCGACCTAATGCATGTCGACCTGATGACTGTCGACCTAATGACCGTATCCCTCCAAATCTTAGAGTTGGAAATGGATACAATAAACTATGGGGGGAAATTAACAAAATAAAAATGCTCTGGCGCAGGGTTTTTCCTGCAGCTGCTGGGTTTTGCTACACAATTAATTGAGACACAGTGATTTCTACTGTTAATTTTAGGAAAACTAATTAGTCTTTACTTCCGAAAGCGGAGTCTTCTCTTCCAGCGTTGGGATCTGGTCATCTGCAGCAGTGGTGAGTATAATCAGGGCCGGATCTAGCCCTTGTGGCGCCCCGGATGAAAAAATAGGGGCGTGGCTTGATGAGGGGGCATGGTCAGTTATGCCCCTAGTAGTTTTGCCCCCAGTAGAGTTATTGTGCCCCCTAGTTTGTGCCCCCAGTAGAGTTGTGTCCCCTAGTTTGTGCCCTCAGTAGTATTGCCCCCAGTAGAGTTTATGCTGCTTAAAATAATAAAGAAAAAAATTAATACTCCCCATCCCAGCTCCTGATTCCCGACCACTGCTGCCCTCCGTGTCCGGCCGCCTGTGCCACTCCTCTGATCTATGGGAAAGACGTCATGATGTCTCACTCAATAGCACCGCATTGACACTAGAGGTCAATCATGACCTCTTGTTTCTATGTGCTGCTCCCACAATGCAGTGTGGTGGCATGGTCAGCACTGCACAGCACCACCAGTAGCGGATCTTGCCACGACAGTGGCGCCCTCCGGAAGGCGGCACCCTGGGCAAAAATCCTGCGTGCCCGTACCAAGATCCGCTACGGAGTACAATGGAATGGTAAGTATGTGTGTAAAGTGCATCACCAACCAGCCCTTGAGCCTCGCAGCAACCCCCTCCTCAGTGGGAAGCTATGGAAACCATCAGAGAGGTATCTTTTTTTTTTTTCGTATCTCAACCATTTTTTAACAATTGCATACTGCAATTGTGTGCATTCCCACGGTAAACTAAAATTGGGCGTAAGGTGTTTTTTTTTACATTTCTCCTAATTGTATTCCCCTTATGTGTCCAAGAGTCCTATTACATGCAAAGATTATGGGGGAAATTCAATTGTACATGTTTATTTTTTCGCTTTATTGCAATTTTTTGGCCATTTTTTTTTACATTTTTATCTCCATTAAAGCCCTTTTTTCTCTCAAAAATTCGAAAAAAAAAACTCCAAACATTTTCGCATGGAGGCACATAGGATCCGAGACCTGTTATTAACAGAAGGTTTCATGATTGCGCCCATGAAAAAAACGGCACTTATTGGGGATTTTGTTTCAGGACTTCAGCCGGTCCTGTAAAAAAAAAAAAAGGCCCGATAAATTTCGGTGTCGGGACTAATTGGAAGCCCCTTGGGGATCGATTTGCTATGGTAAATTACTGTGGCTAATTGAATATCCCCCTGAGGGTTGATGGTATCAATCAGTAAAAAATGTGAAGAAGTGGGCCTTCAGAGAATTGTTAGAAGTCTTTATTATTACCCAAGTATCTAGTACACCACCATTTTGTCATTTTCTTCGTAGGGCATGTGATTTCCTCTTTTAAAAGGAAGACCATTTCTATCTGATGTCCACTACTCTATACAGGGGTTTGATATGATGTGTTGGAGTTTGGGATGCTGGTGGTCAGAAGACCGACCACGGCATCCCGATGTTGACAATCCCGACAGGGGATAGGCAAGTATACCTGGCCTTCCCAATACACCCCTAACGCTCCCTTCCCGCAGCCTAACTAGTGATGCCTAAACCTAACCCCCCTTCCCCACAAACTAACCCTAATCCTCCCTGGGATTGTCTAAACCTACCCCCCCTCCCTTGCGGGCAAACGCTGTCAGTCCCCGCACACTTCTGACCGCCAGCATCCTCACCGCATCACCTTTACAGAGCCCCTTTTATTGTTATGGTTAGAGTTCCAGTTTAGCAAGTGATAAACACTGGTTTTATTCCTAGTTTTCATTGTGTTTTTTCTAAATTTGATTTAAATGTATTTCTCTTATTTATTTCTCTATCATCCATAAGGGATATTGGGAACACTGATTTCGACGAGGTATAGATGGGGTCCAAAGGAGCCAGTGCACTTTAAATTTCTTCAACAGGGTGTGCTGGCTCCTCCCCTCTATGCCCTCCCTCACAGCTCAGTTTAGAAAAATGTTCTCTCAGGTGAGGAACACTCTGGAGCTCCAGAGAGAGTTTTTCTTCAGTTTATTTTCTGTTATTTTCAGGTTGGGCAACAGCAGGGACACTGGAGTGGGGAGGGAGGGAGAACGACACCGGTCTCCTGGAAGTGCTGAGTCGGATCCCGCTGACCGGACAACCTGAGGGTTCGTGTGCCACAGGCATTGCGCTCTCGCGCACACTCCCGCAGCACGCCGCACAGCCCCAGTACAGAGCCTAAAGGTCGTCAGAATGGTGAGTGATAATCAAGGACCCTGCTTGCGGGGTCCCTGGTTCATTGTGCAGCGCAATCGCGGGGCAGGCATATGGACTCCCCTTGGGGTGATCCCATAGCCCCCCCTCGCCGACTGGCCAGCGATATTGGAATGGGGTACCAGTACTTTAATTTTTACACTATTGTGGGACTTTGCCAGTATAAATAACTGTTTAGCTCCGGCGCCATTACAGGGGGCGGAGCTTCATCAGAGCGGACCAGCGGCTTCCTGGCGCCATTTCCTGCACTCACAACGCTGCTGCAGGACTACCAGCTCCTCCAAGTGATACTCCACAGCCAGACACTGGTACAGCGGTGTAGTTAAGGGGGGAGAGCCTGCTGTGGGACCCTCATGCACTGTACAATAAATTGCCTTCTCATAGCAGTTCAATTGTTAGTATCAGGCTATGTGCTGGTTCCTCATCTGTGTATCTCCACACATACTAGGCTGGACAGGCTTGCTTGTACCCTGTGTCTGTTTATGTGTGTGTACGTAAATGTCCTCTGTCAGCATGGTGAAAAAAAGTTGTGTGTGCTGTTTGTCACACCAGGTTTTCCTCCTCCTCCTGCGGATTCCCTCATGTGTGACCAATGCAGTCAGCCCTCACAAACTAGTGCGGCTTCTGGGGGTGAATTGCTGGAGCCTCCTTGGCTCAGTTCAATTAAATCTATTATGGCTGA
Organism: Pseudophryne corroboree; assembly: GCF_028390025.1. Classification (NCBI taxonomy): domain Eukaryota; kingdom Metazoa; phylum Chordata; class Amphibia; order Anura; family Myobatrachidae; genus Pseudophryne; species Pseudophryne corroboree. Next base: position 609,731,616 of record NC_086447.1, read on the forward strand.
CATGTCTAATGAGCTAACTACTGCAAGGCAAGAAAGGCAGCAGTTACAACAGTCTATGGCTGCTCTGACAAAGGACAGTGCAGATAGCAGACGTGTTTCTCCTCTCTCTAATCCTTTACCCCAGAAAAAGGGGGTTACCTGATATCCGCTCGGAATCCGAGGAGGTGGTACTGGAGGTGGAAGAGAGGGAGGAGCTGGAATCAAATGCTGAGTTAGATGATTCCTCTGCTGCACAGGGTGTAGACTCACTTATTACAATAAGAGATTTTTTTTAAATATTCCTAGTAATGAATCTGATGTGCAGCAATCCTTTTTCTCTGCACAGAAAAAGGTACAGATCACATTTGCTGACTCAAAGGAACTGGATGACCTTTTCAGAGAGCCCTGGTAAAAAAAAAAAATCCACGTGCCCAAAAAATGATTAGCCACCTTCCCATTTGCCCAGGATGGGTGTAAGGTATGGGAAACTCCCCCGGCCGTGGACGCCTCAGTGTCACGCCTGTCAAAAAAGCCAGTTCTGCCGATTCCAGGGGCTATGGCCTTAAAGGAACCTGCAGATAGGAAAACAGAAGCAACTTTAAAATCTATTTATGTTGCAGCGGAGGCAGCCCAAAGGCCTGTTATTGCAGGATGTTGGGTGATGCACGCCATACACACTTGGGCTGGTAACATTCAGGAGTGCCTCGCAGGGGATAAGTCCCTGGCCGACTTAGTACTGTTGGTTCAGCATATTCAGGAGTCTGCCCACTTCCTCTGCGATACCATCAAAGGAATCCGTGTTATTAATGCATGAACCTCTACCATGGCGGTATCTGCATGCAGAGCTTTGTGGTTACCCCAGTGGGTGGTGTCACTGAGTCTAAAAAGAGTGTGGAAGCCTTACCCTTCACAGGTGATTGGCTTTTCGGAGGTGAGTTGGATAACTGGATTTCGAAGGCGACCGCTAGAAAGTCCACGTTCCTCCCCTCTGCTGCTCTGCCAGCTAGGCGCTCTTACATTGGACCTTCTCTGCAGTCTTTTCGGACAGCTCGCTTTAAGGGTAAAGCCAGAGGTGCCTCAAATGCGGCATGAGGATCCATAGGTAAGTCTCGCAAGCCGGCTACTACAGGATCTCAGGACCAGAGCGTCAGCTCTGGCTCCTCAAACCCCTCAGCATGACGGTGCCCCTCTGCTCCATGGGGTTCTCAGCGTAGGAGCTTGTCTGAGATTCTTCAGCCCTATTTGGAACATCTCCTGCCAGGATGCCTGCTTAAAATACCTAATCTCCCAGGGCTACAAACTGGAGTTCGACAGTTCTCCGCCACAAAAGTTTTTCAAATTGGGTTTACCGACTTCAGAAACCATGTGCCTCACCCTACGGAAGGCCATTCAAAAATTAGTCCAGACCCAGGTCATTGTTCCTTTACCACTTCAGCAATGGAGCGAAGGATACTATTCGAGTCTTTTTGTGGTACTAAAGCCAGATGGTTCAGTGAGACCCATTTTGAACCTCAATTCGTTAAACACATATCTGAGGGTTTTCCGTTTCAAAATGGAATCTCTAAGAGCGGTGATCTCAGGTCTGGAGGATGGGAAATTCTTGGTCTCTCTGGACATCAAGTATGCATAGCTCCATGTCCCAATATGGCCGCCTCATCAGGAGTACCTCCGGTTTCTCTGATGGAGGAACACTACCAGTTCCAGGTGCTACCCTTCGGCTTATCCACAGCCCCAAGGTTTTTCACCAAAGTAATGGCGGAGATGATGTTACAACTCGGGATTCAGGGGGTAAACATTGTACCCTACCTGGACGATCTGCTTATAAAAGTAAGGTCAAAAGAAATCCTGCTGGACAGCATCTGCCGCTCAAATTCCGTGTTGTCACGCCACGGTTGGATTCTGAACTTTCAGAAATCCCACCTGGAGCCAACCCAACGCCTCCAGTTCCTCGGAATGATTCTGGACACTGTGGCTTAAAAAGTTTTCCTTCCTGCAGACAAGACGGAAGCACTTCAAGAATTGATTTGATAGATTCTACAACCAAGTAAGGTTTCTGTACATCTTTGCACCCATTTGTTGGGGACGATGGTGGCCTCTTTCGAGGCCATTCCGTTTGGCTGGTTTCATACAAGGACCTTCCAACTGGAGCTCCTGAAGAAGTGGTTGGGTTCGCATCTGCAGATGCACAAAGTCATTCTTCCTTCACCACAGCCAGGATCTCTCTACTGTGGTTGTTACAGCCCTCCAACCTCTTGGCGGGAAGGAGCTTCGAGATCCAGGATTGGATTCTCGTGACCACGGACGCCAGCCTTCGGGGCTGGGGTGCTGTTACCAAAGGGGCACAGTTCGGGGGCACGTGGTCGGAACTCGAGGCCTGCCTTCTGATAAACATACTGGAACTAAGAATGATATACAATGCTCTGCTGCACGGAGCTCATCTGCTCTGAGGTCAAACCATTCAAGTTCAGTCGTACAATGCCATGGCAGTTGCATATGTCAATCGACAGGGAGGATCAAAGAGCAGGGCCTGCATGTGGGAAGTATCCAAGATTCTCCTTTGGGTCAAACGAAATGCAAGGGCAGTATCAGCCATTTTCATTCCAGGAGTGGACAACAGGGAGGGGGACTTCCTAAGCCGCCACGACCTTCACCCAGGAGAGTGGAGTCTGCATCCACAGGTGTTCCGGATGATAACAGATCTGTGGGGACATCCACAGATCGATCTGATGGCCGCTCGGCTCAACAACAAGCTTCCGTGCTATTGTTCTAAGGCGAGGGACCCTCTATCAGCAGTGGTGGACGCGCTGATGGCACCGTGGGATTACCAGCTAGTGTACCTGTTTCCTCCAATTCCCTTACTCCCTCGGATCCTAAAAAGATTCCGAAGAGAGGGGGTACAGGCCATTGCCCCCTACTGGCCTCGAAGAGTCTGGTATGCGGATCTTCTGGCCATGGGAGTAGAAGAACCCTGGGCCCTACCACTACAGGAGGATCTTCTTCAGCAAGGGCCTTTCGTTTACCCGGACTTGCGGTGGCTTCGTTTAACGGCATGGCGGTTGAGCGGAACTTACTAGCTAAGAAGGGTATTCCGGATAATGTCATTACCACCATGGTTCAGGCCAGGAAGCCTGTCACATCGAAGTATTACCACCATATCTGGAAACAATACGTCTCCTGGTGTGAAGGCCGAGGGTGTCCAGCTGCGGAATTCAACCTGGGGCGCTTTTCGCACATCCTACAAGCTGGCGTAGATATGGGCCTACGGTGGGCTCCATAAAGGTTCAGATCTCGGCCTTGTCCATCTTTTTCCAGAAGAAATTTGCTGCTCTACCTGAGCTACAGACATTCCTGCAGGGTGTCCTGCATATTCAACATCCCTTTGTGCCGCCCATGGCTCCTTGGGATCTCAACGTGGTAAAGAAATTCCTACAGTCCTCTTGGTTTGAGCCTCTGATGTCGGTGAAAGACATATTCCTCACGTGGAAGACGGTCTTTCATGTGGACAGGGCAGAGCTCCGGACTCGTCAGCAGTTGCTGCCGAAGTTGGTCTCTACGTTCCACCTGAATCAGCCTATTGTGGTTCCGGCGACATTGACCACTGCCTCTCTTCCTGAGTCCTTGGATTTATGTGAAGAGGACTGCGACTGTCTGAAAATTGGATTCCTTGTTTGTCCTCTATGACGCTCGCAAGAAAGGCCTTCCTATTTCCAAGCAATCAATCGCCCGTTGTATTATGTTTAACATTCAACAGGCCTATGCTTTAGCGGCCTTGCCTGTTCCTACCTTCAGTCTGTGTGTTAATAGTTTATTTTTATCACTTCACAAAATGCAAAGTGAACAGAAGAGAAATCTAAATCACATCTATATTTTGTGTGACCGCCCTTTGCCTTCAAAAGGGTTGGGCTCGCGTTGCAGCATACTGACCCTGGGATCATGGCAGCACAATGCTGGAGGGGGGATTGGGTAGGGTTGGGGGGCAACGGGCTCAGTGGCTCACTGCGCTTGCAACAGGTTCTATTCCCACTTGACCACATCCCCTTCAAAATAGCTTAAATTCTTCTAAGAACACTTGCACACAGTTTTTGAAGAATCTCGGCTGGGAGGTTGTTCCAGACATCTTGGAGAACTAACCACAGATCTTAGGATTTATGCTTGCTCAAATCCTTTTGTCTCCATGTATTCCCAGAAGACTCAATGAGATCGGGGCTCTATGGGGGGCCATATCATAATTTTAGGGATGCTCCAAAAGTGTTCTGCCGTAGAACATTGACCCCCAAACATACAATGTCATTAAGAACTATCTTCAGCATAAAGAAGAACAAGTACTCCATATATAATTGCACACTCCAGAAAATGGTCAGGGCTGCAGGCATAGATCTCAGGACTAGCTGCTCCTCCCGTGGGCAGCTTTACATGACTTATTCACAAGTTGGTAGCCCATTTTCATTAATCCCTGAAGAAAAAAATAGAAATATTGTTTAGAAAGAAGCTTTGTGACCAATGTGTACAATATAAAGTTTGCATCACAATATTAAATGTTACTAATGTCGTTGTAAAAATAGTTCTACTGAGCATCAACAGATATCCATGCAAGTGAAGAAGCAGGTGAATACTAGTATTGAAAAAAAATACCTTCAGGCTATGTGTATGTGATGTTTCACATCAATACCTTCTATGTTTACACTTGTATCCCATTCACAAGATATCTCATTGTGGTGTGCAAATATTCCAAAATACATAAAAGTCCAACTTCTGTTCCCAAGCATTTTGGATATGGGAGACTCAACCTGTATTTACTTATTATCCTCTAGCTCATTAAGAACCATTTGATTTCAGTGACATTCAGCTTTTATTACACTTATTGATATCCCAAAAAAAGAAAGAAAATAAAATGCAGATGCACACTCCAAGCACCAAGAACACTGGCAATCGGAACAATTTTAATAAACTCTGCAATTTAACATAGAGTGAAATATAGGTTATTAGCACAATCTCTGGCCAAATGTCCCCTTTTTACTTGTGCATAACCTTCAAGGCTTGGACAGTGTGGTTTAGCAAGACTGGCAAGGAACATTATTGCTGCTATTATTCCTTTGAAAAAAATTGTCAAACAGATACAGAAATGCGTTGGTATACAAATATGATTTTGACTTCCTTTCACCACTCGGCAACGACTGGATGTCCAAAGCAGATAGGCTGATTTTACTTTTATTGTCTTCTAGAAAGGCTAACTCAGTACTGTATGTGGGTACACCATAAGTGTAACCCTTTTTGCGGCTTTGGAGTGAACAGCTGAACAGTTTTTTGCTATGTGACATTACTCATTTGCCTTCAATAAAATACACCTCAACCATACATCTGTGCATACTGTAGCTGTCTTCGCTCGCTATAGGCATGATTCTTAAAAGGGGATTTTCAACACTATATCATTATTGTAGATTAAGAGGCTGATTCAGGTTGGATCGCAAATCTCAAATTTTTGCGTTTGCCCCGCAGCGCAACTGTGACACTGAGGAAGGTTTACCTGCATAGAACACACCCATCGCTCCAATTTTTCACAGAGGTTCACAACTGGGTTAAGATCTTGACTCTGAGCTGGCCAGTACATCCATGTTACCGAATTTTCTGTATACCAGTCCAGCGTCGCCCCGAAAACACGACAGGTGGCATTGTCGTCCTGATATAAACATGTATTTTCCGTAGAATGGCCACAATGTAGGGAGCACAGAGTGATTGAGAACATCTCTATATGTCTCAGAGTTAATGTGACCATGCATTACAGCTAGTGAACCCATGCCAAATCAGCTGAAAAAGCCCCACAGCATAATGCTACTACGTCCATGCTTTACAAGTAGGTACTGTGCACTCTGGCATCAGACGTTCTCCTGGTATTCCACAAACATGTTCATCTGCTATGAAAAGTGTAAACCGTGATTTGTCACTCCATATGACTTGCCGCTATTGTTCCACTGTCCAGTTTTTGCACAATTTACATCATCGTAATCGCTAGGCTGCATTCTTCTTTGTGATTAGAGGTTTATGAGAAGCTGCTTGCCTATAATATCCAAGTGCCTAAGCCTCTCTACGGAGTATTCTTGTCTAAAGCGATACGTCAGTGGCCATTTAGACCTCGTGTGCAGTAGTATACTTGGGACAATCCCTGTTCTTTTGCATATTCCTGGTTAGCACTCTACAGTCCCTGGGTTGCATTTTTGGGGGTCTGACAGGACGAGATGAAGTCCTGCAATGACCATTATTCTTCTACGCATTAATGAAAAAAGACACTGGCTTTAGGAACCTTCTTAACATCTGCATTGCTTCACACACTCATACCTCCGATCGAGCAGCCTACGATGATCCCCTTTTCAAAATCTGTTAGTTCTTTCCAGCAAGCCATTGCGTTTGCAAATGATCTAATCAGTGCTGTTCTACCTGTTTTATATCTTCACAAATATCTGCCTGCTACAGGAGCTCAGTATTTTTCATAGCACCCGTGTATCCAATCACTTTCGTCTAAATGGTGTATGTTAATTTTCTCCACACACCATTTTACAAATAGTTAATTGGAGATCCACTGCCATTCATCACATTTTTCAAGATGTCCATTGTCTGTGTCATTTTTTTTTGGGATATTATTTTATCATTTAGATAATTTGATATATTTGTTGCTATTACTTTTATCTAAATGTTTATTGCCTCAGGTTAACACCTTCTTTTGCTTAATTGAAGTTTTTCCCATATTTTCATTCAGTCTGCTGCTTTTTCATTTATTTTTTTGCTTTGAATTTTTTTTTTTTTTTCAAATTAGGGTATATTTTTTCAAATAATTATACTGCACCAAGGGATGTGTGTATACTAGTCTCGTAGGAACAAAATTAGGATCAAGGACATACCTGAAACAACTGTTTTTGCTGCTCTCACAGACTAATTTCCAGGTCCCTTTCCCTTTTTCAGGTACTCCTTATTTTATTTTTTTTCCTTACCAGTTGCTCTGGTTCCTGCCCTGTGGTGAGGACCCACCTCCCTCCCCTTAGACCATACCTTTATATTGTTATGTTTGAGTTATTTGTTTATATGCTGTGCTCTCTTCTGTCCCATTCCTTACCCCCTTTTCTCCTATCCCTCCCTTTTCCCTTCCTTGCTTCTTGGATACTACTCACCTGTTGGACGTCTCTAGACCCTCCTCAATGTCTCCTGAATGTCTGGTTTTGCTGGGGGACATGCTCTGGTAAGCTCGTTTTCTTCCTACCACATGCCTCTGAAATTCATCTTCATAAATGTTAATGGCCTCAACTCCCCCAAAAAGTGTTCTATCTTGTTGACAGCCTTGAACATGACAGCTTTGAAAGTCTTACTTTAGGAGACTTTCTTTATCTCCCTCACACCATGCTAGAGCCTTCACACAAACATATTTTTCCTCTGCCCCTGGTAAGCGATAAGGTGTTGCTATTTTGGTCCATAATAAAGTTTTTTTTCTCCATGATCAGTTTTTACACAGACCTGAATGCTGCGTTTTCATCATAGTTTGCTCATTGGGTGCCACTAGAAGCTATCATCCTCCGAGACCACTTGTTGATAGATGTAGTCAGTGGTGAGGCAAGGGATTTATACCCCTTCCCCCATGTATGGTTCAATCTTGCATAGTTTTCTTATTTGTTGATCATCATCTTTGCTCCGTGGTACTTAGAGCAGGCATAGTCCCTTTCCTATGGATGAAGAGTGCAGTTGATTTAGTCCTCCTTAATATTGTTCACCCTTCCCTATGATCATATCCCTTGAGTTTTGACACCTTGCTTTAAATTTAACGTGCTCAGAGGTTATGACAGCGCTGAAGGAATATTTTGAGGTGAGCTCCACTACTGATAACTCCACCCGATGTTGTGGGAGGGCCCACAAGGTTACCAGTCAAGGTAGACCGGTCAGTCCTGCTGCTGACAAGAGGAAACAAATATATGCTATTGTAGCATGTTTTGAGTTTCTGCTGTCTGTTTCTCTGGGCTACTCATCAGACGACACCCTCAGAGGACACTCTGGGACTCTTGACATTTTTGAGGGGTCAGCTTAAAGCTTTGCTTTCAGATAATGCAGACTGTCTCCTGGCCAGTAGGTTTGTGTCATTGATGCTCTCCTAACTCCATTGGATCTGTACAACAAACTGCTGGCCTCCTGTCCTTAAATCCCTAGAAACCTGAAACTTATTTTAGCAGTAATCATTTTAACCTACCAAAACCCCTCTCTGGACTGCAGAGCCCAGAACATTACGTAGACCAGGGAGATAAGGTTGATGGCAATAAGCTGCCATCTTCCACAACTGCCTACAGAGGCTTTCAAAACCCTTTAGTCCTCATTTCATTATGACGAAATTGAAGTTTCTAAGTATCTATGAAACTTCCCCTAGGACCGAATGGTTTAATTACCTCTAATAATAATAATAATAATAATAATAATAAAAAAAAATCAACTGTATCCTTTCCCCAAGGCTGACCTCTCTACTGAATGTAGACCTTGAAATATTTGCCAAATAGTTGGCCAAAAGATTGAATGTCTGTTTGACCCATTTTGTTCATCTTGATCACGCTAGATTTATACCAGGCCGGTCGTTGCAAGAAAACTACTGGAGAGGAGTCAACCTCACTCATGAAGACCCCTGCCCTTATCATGGCTCTAGATGATAAAAAAAACCTTTAGATTGCATTGACTGGTCCTTCGTTATGAAAGTCCTTCAGACCTTTGGCTTGAGTGGGGAATTTATGTCCATTGTCTCCTCCTTTTACTGTGATCTTTTGGCATCAGTGCTGGTTAATGTTCCTTTGTCAAAAGCCTTTCGTATTCTCAAATGGCACTTGTCAAGGCTGCTTTATGTACCCTTAATTATGTGCATTAATTATGGAACTCCTAGTATATGGTATAATTTGGATATCTCCTGGGTTAGTGTCTGCTCACAAGATTATAAAATTGCTCTCTACATCAATGATATTTTGCTGTCCCTAAACCCCTTACAAATTGGTTCTTATCTGCAATCTAAAATTAATCATGACAGAAACTGAAACACTAGCTCTCTTTGCCTCCATTGACTTTGAAGCTTTCATATCTCAATCCAATTTTAATGGCAAACCAATAGATTTAAACAACTTATTATTTGTATCACTAGGATATTATATCTGTTACGAGCTACAGCAGGCAGTGCTGAAGCTCACTACCTTCTTCCGTTTCCCGGCCGTCACTATTATTTATTATTGCTATTATTATTATTATTATTATTATTATTAATAATAATAATACAGCAGTACAGATGGTGTAATTGTTAGCATTACTGCCTCACAGCACTGAGGTCATGGGTTCGATTCCCACCATGGCCCTAACTGTGTGGAGTTTCTATATTCTCCCCGTACTTGCGTGTGTTTCCTCCGGGTACTCCGGTTTCCTCCCACAATCCAAAATATACTGGTAGGTTAATTGGCTCTCAACAAAATTGACCCTAGTGTGAATGTGTGTGCGTGTACATCTGATAGGGAATACAGAGTGTAAGCTCTACTGGGGCGGGGACTGATGTGAATGGGCAGATAGTCTCTGTAAAGCGCTGCAGAATGTGCGCGCGCTGTATAAATAACTGGTAATAAATAAATAATAAATTATTATCCTTTATTTGTATGGCACCATAAGGGATCCGTAGTGCCCATTACACAGTACATAATCAAATTAGCAAACAAGAAAACAGCACTTACAGTTCAAGACAATATAGGACAGGTATAGAAAACCCAGGGTTAGGTGCCATCAAAGGGAGTATGGAGTATAAGATAGTGTAAGTAAGAAAAGGAAAGGCACATTAGAAAAGAAGTCCCTGCTCTTGTGATGAGCTTACAATCTAAAAGGTTAGGTGCTAACAGACCAGGGTGACACAGAAGGGGTAGACAGTGAGCATAGACAAGAGGGTTAGGAGGAGAGTTGGCTGGGTTTGGTGAAGAAGTGGGTCTTGAGAGCCCATTTGAAGTTTTGTGGAGAGTTGGATGGGGAGAGTTAGAGAATTCCAGAGATAGGAATCAGTTTGTGCAAAATCTTGTAGGTAGCAGTGGGAGGAGGTAATTAGTTGGCAGGAGAGACGGTGTGCATTAGCAGAGCGAAGTGGATGGGTGAGAATGTAAAGAGAGATAAGGTCAGAGATGTAAGAGGGAGAAGAGTGTGTGAGGGCTTTGTATGTGAGTGTGAGAAGCTTGAATTAGATTCTGAATGGGAAGGTAGCCAGTGAAGGTCCTGCAAGAGAGGGGAGGTGGATGTAGTACGTTTGGTGAGGAAGATAAGACGGGCAGTGCGTGACAATAAGCGCTAGAGAGAATAGGAGCACAAGAGAGAATAGGAGAGAAGAGGGAGTCAAACAGGGAGGATAGGGAAGTGGTGTCAATAGCCTGAATGTTACGCTTTGTGATGGTAGTCTTAGGTGTTAGAGATGGAGAAGCAGATAGAGAGAGGTTAAAACTGAGCAGGTGATGGTCAGAGAGGAGAAACAGGGAGTTGGAGAAATCAAAAAGATCACAGTGGTGAGTGAAGGCCAGATCCAGTGTGCTCCCACTCACATGGGAGGGGGAGGAGGTCCACTGGGAGAGACCAAAAGAAAGAGGTGAGGTTAAGGAGTTTAGAGGCAGGTGATTTTGTGGAGTTATCGATTGGGATGTTAAAATCACCTAGGATAATGGAGGGAATGTCAGAAGAGAGTAAGTGATGAAGCCAGGAAGCAAAATTGTCAAGGAATTTGGAGGGCATGCCACGGGGGCGGTAAATGACAGCTACTCGAAGATGAACAGGTTGGAAGAGGCGTATAGCATGGACCTCAAAAGTAGAGAATGTAAGGGATGGTTTTGGTGGTATGAGTAGCTAGAGGGTAGTAGGAGCTCAATACCATCACCGTGGCAACCCCCAGGTCTGGGGGGGGGGGGTGAGAACGTGAGACCCCCAGCAGAGGGAGCAGCAGGAGAAACTGTCAGAGGGGGTAATCCAAGTTTCAGTGATGGCTAGGAGATGCAAGGAATTTGAGATGAAAAGGTCATGGGTGGGGACCAGTTTATTACAGACAGATCTGGCATTCCAGATGGCACAGAAGAGAGTCTGAGCGAGTGATGTGAATGAGATTATCAGGGTTGATGTAGCAATGAGGTGAGATGGATTTAGAAGGCAGGGATACAGAAGGTGTAGTGAGGGTGCTTGCTCCTGGGCTAGGAAGGGACACTGCAGCAGTTGAGCAAAGAGGGAGTAAAGTGTGGTATAGAGAGATATGATGTGAGGTAGGGAGAGGATGGAGGGAGCAGGGCAGAGTGGTGGACGATTGGGCCCAAGGTAGGGTAGAGGTGAATGACAGTGTGGTGTCGGGAGGAGTGGAAGTGAGGCAGTGGGGTGGATGGGAGACAGGAGGGGAGTGAGGAGGAAATGTAGGAGACTAGGGGAGAAGGATAGAGGTGGGAGCAGGGGACAGAGAAAATTATAGGGCAGACAAGGAGTGTTGGGGGGTGATAGTGACAGGCTAGACATGCTGTAGTGTGGATGAGGCAAATAGTATGATAAATTTGAAAATAGGAGTAGTTGTTGTAAGATGAGCAGTAGGATTGTAGAAAAGGAGACCAGGACGCTGGAGCGCATTATTACCAGTTATTTATATAGCGCACACATATTCCTCATCTCTTCACAGAGAATGTTTGGCCATTCCCATGAGTCCCTGTTCCAGTAGAGCTCTCGTTCTATGCTCCCTACAGCATACTTGCACAGACACACGCATACTGTACATACACACAAATACATACACACACATATATATATATATATATATACATACATACATACATACATACATACATACATATATACTACGGTTAATTTTGTTGGGAGCCAATTAACCTATCAGTATATTTTTGTATTGTAGGAGGAAACACATTTAAGCACGAGGAGAATATACAATCTCTCCGCAGTTAGGGCCGTTCTGTGAATCGAATCCCTGACCTCAGTGATGTGAGGCAGTAATCCTAACCAATACACAAACCGTGCTGCATTGTCAGTAATAGCTTGGCATGCCGGTCCCAGCCGTCGCTAGGAGACCAGGATGCCAGCATGTGGCTGCACTGAGAGGTCTCAGCTGGTTCTAATTACTGGGACACTCAATACTGCTACGTGTAGCTCTACACCTGCAGAATATTTTTATTCAGGGGGCCTGATTCTGATTAGCTGTTGTGTGTGATAAAAGGCAGCCAAGGCTTAGCCTTCTTGTTAGTTATAGCTTCATGTCCTGGCGTTTACCTCCCTGATCCTGGTGCCTTGGTGTAAACTCTGTTCTACCGCAGTCCTGGATTAATTTTTCCTTTACTGTCTAGTCTACAGTCTCCTGCTTTCTGCATCTTCTGCTCTTTGAATATTTCCTTCAGCGCTGTTCCAGAGTCCTGCCAGTATTCTTTATACTGCCATTACTAGTTTTCTGAATTTTCATTACAGGCTCACTTCATTACTACTGCAAGTGTACTTATCTACTCCTGCCTATTTCCTGCTGTCACCCGGTCAATTGTGTAAGTTCTTAGTACCCTAAGTTTAGTCCTGGCGGCATATCTGTACCAACAAGAGTGTCTCTCTCTATGGGAAAAATGCTGGCTGTTATAGGTTAAGACCAAAAAGTCTGGTTTTAAAAGTCTTACACAGTTTGTCGTGTGTACCCTAACAATATCCCTCTTTAAAGCTTCTCCTCATTCTGCAGTACTATTAAATTTTATCAGGCATCTTGCAGCAAATAATATATCTCATGGATTGGTCGTGTTAGGACAATCGAACTAAACATTCTTGCTCCAGTAGTTTGCTCTATGTGTGCCAGACTTGTCGGGATAATGTCCACTCTGATTACTTTGTCACATTACACCAGTTAAGAATACAAAGGTGGTTGTAATCACCATAACAGCGCTCCCTTGATAAAATAATACCTTATTAGAAAAATATACATGAAATATTGGGATCACCGTATAAATAAAAGTTCCAGCGTTCGGATGAATATTATCAGAACTTTTCATCCCCTTTCAGATCCTCTTTTTCTGCAGCGGGGTACACTGGTATTCCACAGGGAATAACATCGGGGTGAAGAGTTGGATCTTGATCTGAGGCACCAACAGGCTAAAAGCTTTGACTGTTCCCAGGATGCATAGCGCCGCCTCCTCTATATCCCCGCCTCCAGGCACTGGAGCTCAGTTTGTAAGTTGGTGCCTGCAGTGCAGGCAGCTAACAGTGAGGGCTGTGCTAGGCAGCCCTGAAAAGAGCTTTTATTGAAGAAAGAAGACTTCAAGGGCCGCACTTCCGGTTATTCGGCGCGTGCGCAGAAGACGCCAATCAGCATTGACAGCGCAACAGGTGTGCTGAGCCTATCTAGAGGTATAAATATGGACACTTGGGGAGAGCATATCACACTTCTGATGAAGACCTGAAAGTCAGAAATGCGTTAAGTGTCTTTAGCCCGCTTATTGACTAAAAGGACCTGGCGACGCTGTGGTGGTGTACCCTGTGAGGACCTCTCTGCCTGGGTTTGAGGTTTTACCACTGTCCATTTTCCAGCTAAAGAACTTCAGGGTCAGCCCAATGCCGAGCTGTGTGCCGTTTTGGGGCTCTTATGATAAGCTTTTATAACCTACTTGTATTGTAAGTGCAATGTCAAATTAATTAATTTCCTTTTAAAAAGTTTCACTGCACTATGGGCCTAATTCAGACCTGGTTGCACGCAGGCTATTTTTTGCACTGCTGCGACCAGGTAATCGCCGCCCACAGGGGAGGGGTGATTCGCTGTGCAGGGCTGCAAACCCTTGTGCAGAGAGCTGCACAAACAAAAGTTTGTGCAGTCTCTGCACAGCTCAGAACTTACCCGCTGCGATGAACCAAGACGGAGCTGACATCAGGATCACTCCCTGGGAACGTCCGGGCACGCCTGCATTCGCATGGACACTCCCTGAAAATGGTCAGATGACGCCCATGTATGGCCTCTTCCTGTCAATCTTCTAGCGATCGCCAGTGCAATCACTTTCTTTGTTAGATCTGTCGCTCCCTGGCGAAAAACGGCAGCGTGCGATCAGGTCTGAATGACCCCCTATATCTGCTCTTATTCTATGTGTCTGCCTGACCTATGCTCATGAGCATTGTGTGGAAAGGAGATACATTATAGTCACAGGATCTACATCTGGATAAAGAGGATCCGAAAGGGGATCAAAGGTTCTAATAATATTCATCCGAACTCTGGAACATTTATTTATATGGTTGTTATTCCAATACAATATTTCATGTGTATTTTTCAAATAAGGTATTTTATCAAGAGAGTGCCATTATGGTGATTGTAATCCTCTATGAATTCTTGTCTCTGTAGACCAGGCATTCCCAACCACGGTACTCAAGGCACACCAACAGTACAGGTTTTAGTGATATCCAGGCTGCAGCACAGATGGTTAAATAAAAATAACTGAGCTACTAATTAAGTCACCTGTGCTGAAGCCTGGATATCACTAAAACCTGCACTGTTGGTGTGCCTTGAGGACTGTGGTTGGGAAAGCCTGCTGTAGAGTGTTTCTTTGGATTTACACTTGTGTTGAACCCAATATAGCTGCACTCTAGATTTAATTGTGCACTGGTTTCAAAAAGGTCTTCTTTATTACAGTACAGCAGTTGATTAACTTGTTTGGCTAGACAGACAATTAATTAGAGTATCTGCTTTCCAGCGACCTAGCCTTGAAGGGGTTCTGGGTCTCTCCAACCTCAAAAAATACTTTAATGCTGCATAGTTTGCCCAATTCATCCATTCGCACGCTTCCTTGGGGACTCAAGTCTGGGTAGATATAGAATCAGCTGTTCTTTACACTTTTTTAATTTCTTTTATCTTGTGATCCCCATTTTCTACTTGGCCTCACATGAACCTCCTACCATCTTGGGGTTGGGTTGTCTCTCTGAAATAGATTTAATAACCTATATTCCATAACTCGGCCCCCATTCTCCTCTTCTGCTATGGTGAAATCCAGATTTCTTCTTCAGGGTCCATAGTCTTCACAGGGCTAACCTAGGGGTATGCCGGTGGAGACCAGGATAGGCACCAAATAGCAACGCTTTTCAATCTCTCAGGATGCGCTGGACCACTCTCCCCTCATACAATCAGCTCAGGCTCTTCAGTTTTTGTTTGGTGCCAGGAGGAGCTGGTCACCGGTTAACAGTGGTGCTGCATTTTGTAGCTCAAACTTTTTTTTTTTTCCAGTGTTTTTTCACTGTTGAGCAGTGCTAGGCAGTCTCTTGGACACCAGCGCTACTGCTCAATCACCTCCACTGGCACAGCGATACCAGCTGTGGCTCAGCGATTTCAGCATGCCCCTGCAGCCTTCCACTAGCAGGGGCACTGTGTGGGACAGGTAAGGCAGGCTCCTGCTTGCGAAACCCACGATCGCGGAAGTACTATGCCCCTGGAGACGGACCGGAGGTTGCTGATATGGACCCAATTCATGGCAAGCCTTGGCCTTTACTAGACCACCAGGGCATATATATTACTGGCGCTGGGGGCCCTTTAATAAGGCCAGGGAACCAGTGATGGATGTCAGCAAGGTGAGGCAGCACTTCCTCGTTGGCCCCTCCCCCAGCCATTTTGCTGAAGTCTTCTCCTTCACCCTCTTTCCTCACAGAGACGCTGGGCAGCCAATACAAGAGCTCTGCAGGTCTCCAGGAACGCTAGGTTTGGCCTCCCTGTATACCTCTCCTTGGAGTCAGGTTGTACACAGTGCTGTTTTCTACTAGTTCTAATAGCTGGGTAGTGAAAATTAATGCCACTGCAGTCAAATTGTATTTTCTGCATTGTAGGAGACATGCTAGATCTGTTGTCTGTGCTTTTCTGGCTGTACATTATATCACTTTTGCTGTACCTTTCCTTACTAAGTAACCCTTAGATAATGGTGTGTACAGGGTTTACTGTTCCCACGTTACACTTTCTTGTATTTGTGAAGGCTTCTTGTCACATGCTGTTCCCAGTTACATGCTGCACATTACCATATTGTGTGTGTACTCCCATTGCAGTTACAGTATGTTTAACCAAGGCAAGGCAGCTAAACAGACTGGTACACCTACCCCGTTGTCCTGTGGGACCTTTTCAGTTATTACCTCAAGATTTAGTTTAAGACGGTGAATGAACCTCTTGTTTTATCCCACTGGCTCCTCAGCTTCCCTTGTATCAGTACGGGAGCCTCCTTGGGCCCCATTTTCTCACATGTTGGAAAAGAGACCTTATTGCAACGCCCATCTGTGACTACCCCTATTGGGTCTACCTCAGCAATTGCAGCCTTTTTATCAGCCCATACCAGTCCCACCTGTCCCTCCTCTCTGGTTGGACATGTTTTCAAACTCTGTACAGAGTCTTGCAGCTTCATCAGCTGCATTCCATATTATATTACAGGGCCAGGTACCACTACCTACACCTACTGCCACCAATCGTGCTGTGCCATCCCTCACAGTTTACGCGACTCTCAGATTCTGAGGAATCTTCTACTGCGACAGATCATGCTGATCTCCCTGATGCTGGCACCTCCTATGGGGAGGTAAAGGTGCAATCTAAATTTAATGTGGCTGCTTTAGTTACAGCAGTAAAATTCTTGCTATAGCTAGAAGATGATGAATTGGCACCAAAATCAGAAGATCCTTTGTGTAAACGCCAAAAAATTGTAGTGGCTGAGTTTCCACACTCAGGCCTTTTCTAAAATGCTATGAGTGAAGTATGGAAAACTCCTAGTAAGAAATTTAATGTACATAAATGGCTAAACTCCTTTTATCCATTACCTGCTGATGATTGTACAAAATGGGAAAATCCACCTAACTGGATTCTCATGTGACACGCTTGATAAGGAGTTCCATTCTCCCTGTTCCAACAGACTCCTCCCTCAAGGACCTACCTGATAGACATTTGGACATGTCTCAAGTTTTTACATTCACTGCCAGACCTGCTATGGCCTGGGTAGCTTAAGCTATTGAAAACTGGGCAGATGCCCTTGAGTAGTTTCCCTTCCAATGCGACCAAGGAACTACTGTCATTAATTGACAACATCAGGGATGCCACCTATTATATTGGTGATGCTGCTCTGGGTACAGCCTTTCTGTCATCTTAAAGCATCGGCTGCTTCTATAGTAGCCCGACACATGGTTTGGCTTCGTACCTGGAAGGGGGTTGCGGACGCTAAGAAGGCCCTGGAAGCACTTCCTTACACAGGGAGTTTGTTTTTTTGGACCAGAATTGGACAAGATTGTCATCCCACAAAGGCTTCTAAGCCCAAACCCACATGGGCAGAGGTGGCTAGACGCCCAACTTCCAAATCGGAGGATAAATCCTCAGCCTTATGGGGCAGGCCTCTTCTTGTACCCCAGTGTGAGAGGCCGACTTCTTCAGTTCACCCTTGTTTGGCGTCAGATCACAACAGACGCAAGGGTTCAAGAAGTGGTCTCTAACGAGTACCCTCTCTCCTTCCTGAAGCGTCCTCCCAGACAATACATTCCTACCAGTCCACCAGCAGACCACAGCAATGCCAAGGCGCTGTGGACGGTTATTCAATCATTACTGCAATCAGGCATGATTATTCCTGTCCCCCGTGTCTCAACAAGGCCAAGGGTTCTACTGTACACTCTTTTTGGTTCAGAAACTCAATCTAAACTTACTGAACAAATATCTCAAGGTGCCCAGGTTTCGTATGTAATCTCTCCGTTCCATTGTCCTGACTTTGCGACCTGGTGATTTTATGGTCTCCCTGGTTATAAAGGATGCAACCCTACATATACCTAAAGCACCCCATCATTAACAATACCTCCGGTTTGCTGTTCTCCGTCCGCATTTGCACTTTCGGAACTACCCTTCTGCCTTTCACAGCCCCCAGGGTCTTCACCAAGGCTGATAGTCCTATACCTGGACGACTTCCTTCTCCTCCTCCTTGCACATTCTCCGGAGGTCCTCAACCATCATCTCCAGGTGACCATGTTGTTACTTCATAGTCACAGTTGGCTGATCAACTGGGCCAAGTCCTCTCTCATCCTGTCTCAGAGGATGCTTCATATCAGAACTCTGCTGGATGCTCAAGTACAACGCATGTTCCTTCCACTGGACAAGATTACAAAACTGCAATTGCGCATCCACAACTTACTCCACAGTTGCAGAGTCTCTATCCACACTGCGATGCAGACCCTGGTCTCCATTGTCTCCACCTTTGACATGATAGAGTATGCCCAATTTCACTCCAGTCCTCTCCAACGCCTGATTCCAGAAGGAATGGACAACCCAAGCCGATCAAATCTCATACAGTGGTACTGCCTTCGGATGTCTTTCGGTGGCTACAAGCTTACATCCTGGACAAGGGTCAACCATTCTGGATTTCACCACTGTTCTTCTCACCACGGATGCCAGCCTCAGGGGTGGGGAGCTGTTACGGACGGTCACTCCTTTCAGGGCCGTTGGAGAGAGATTTTCCAAACAACGTCCTTGAACTTTGTCCAGATGGCAGGACCTTTTTCAAGGCTCACCGTTGCAAATACAGTCAGACAACGCCACAGCAGTGTACCTGATAAACCAGATATAACAAAGGATTTTTATAAATTAGAGGATCTGCTTATAGCTGAATCTAGGAATTGAGTAGACAATACAAATCTCCAACAGTATGTAAATAAGAATATGATCCCTATAGGTCTTAGGATCTTTAAACCCTCCATATTTCAGTAGGATAAAGAATGTCAGAAAGAGTGGGATCAGCTTTTAGACGATTGCTCATTGGCAATGATGAAACGGATTATCAGGTACAGAAATGCAAGGGTTACCATGATTGTTAAGGAAATTGATGAATTAAGGCGATCAGTAAAGAAGTATAATGGTGACGAAATGTTTGGTAATAAGGACAGAGAAATTTATGAGAAAGTGATTACATTTGAACAGGGTTTAATGGATACTAAGCTAAGAAAATTGAAACTAGATTTGAATGACCATGAGAGTAATATGGTCAGAACATATAAACGGAAGAATAAACAACATACACAGGTTCCAAATGAATCTAAGCGAAGGGTACACAATGACAATATATACCAAAGACCAAAGAGACAAGTAGACACCTAAGTTTAAAAACTATACTCATCCAAATAGTTATGATAATTTGAAGCATTACGAAGCTAATGCCAGTGATTCATCGGATGTACTAAATAGACGTGGTAGAAACGGGTCAGGAGGACAGAGATATTTTGGTCGCACTAGTATTAGGAATACCGAAGGTCAAGACCAGAGGGGCAATTTGTTTTGGGAGCACACCCCAAGACCAACCGATGGTCATCGACCTACTCAAACATAAGGGACACTCCCAAAAGGAGAAGAGACCCAAGTGTAGAGGAGGAGGACATGGGAAAGAAAAAAATATGATTTTAATTACCTACCGGTAAATGCTTTTCTCGTAGTCCGTAGAGGATGCTGGGGTCCACATAAGTACCATGGGGTATAGACGGGTTCACAAGAGGCCATGGGCACTTTAAGACTTTGATAGTGTGGGCTGGCTCCTCCCTCTATGCCCCTACTACCAGACTAATTCTAGAAACTATGCCCGAGGAGACAGACAACTTTGAGAGAAGGAATTTACACAGATAGTGGTGAGATTCACACCAGCTCACAAATACAAGGCAAACCAAGGTGACCAGCTTGCAAACTCAGCAACGGCCGAGCAACATTACTTAACCAAGTAACAGTAGTACTAAACCAAGAACAAAGCAGTACTTAATGAACCATAGCAGAATAACGAAGCGCTGGGCGTGTGCATAGCATCCTCTACGGACTACGAGAAAAGGATTTACCGGTAGGTAATTAAAATCCTATTTTCTCTTACGTCGTAGAGGATGCTGGGGTCCACATTAGTACCATGGGAATGTACCAAAGCTCCCAGAACGGGATGGAGAGCGCGGAGGCTCCTGCAGAACTGATTGACCAAACTTTAGGTCCTCAGAGGCCAAAGTATCGAACTTGTAGAACTTTGCAAACGTGTTCGACCCTGACCAAGTAGCCGCTCGACAAAGTTGTAATGCCGAGACCCCCCCGGGCAGCTGCCCAGGAAGACCCCACCTTACGAGTAGAGTGGGCCTTAACCGATCTTGGACATGGCAATCCTGCCGTAGAATACGCATGCTGGATAGTGAACCTGATCCAGTGAGAGATTGTCTGCTTAGAAGGAGACCCAAGTTTCTTGGGATCATACAGGACAAACTGAGTCCGATTTTCTGTGATGAGCAGTCCTCGCCACATAGATCTTCAGAGCCCTTACAACATCCAAGAACTTTGATGGAATTGAGGTGTCAGTAGCCACTGGCACCACAATAGGTTGGTTGATATGAAAAGCCGACACAAACTTCAGAAGGAACTGCTGATGCGTCCGGAGTTCTGCTCTTTCCGCATGGAAGATTAAGTAGGGGCTTTTACAAGACAATGCCCCCAATTCCGACACACGTCTAGCAGAAGCCAAGGCCAACAATGTGACAGTTTTCCACATGAGAAACTTGACCTCAACCTCCTGTAGATGCTCGAACCAATCCGATTGCAGGAACTGCAATACCACGTTAAGATCCCAGGGTGCCGTAGGCGGCACAAAGGGAGGCTGTATGTGCAGAACCCCTTTTAATAAAGTCTGAACCTCAGGGAGGGAAGACAGTTGTTTCTGGAAGAAAATAGATGAGTGGAAGTGGAGGGAACACGTACACTGACTTGAACACCCACGGAGTTACCGGGGCATCCACTGCCGCTGCTTGTGGGTCTCGTGACCTGGAACAGTATCTCCAAAGCTGCTTGTTGAGACGAGAGGCCATCATGTCTATTTGAGGTACACCCCAAAGACTTGTCACCTCCGTGAACACCTCCGGATGGAAACCCCACTCTCCTGGATGGAGATTGTCTGCTGAGGAAGTCCGCTTTCCAGTTGTCCACTCCCGGAACGAAGATTGCTGACAGCGCCACCGCATGCTTTTCTGCCCAGAGGAGGATTCTTGACACCTCTAATATCGCAGCTCTTCTCTTCGTTCCGCCATGTCGGTTTATGTAGGCCACCGTCGTTTCATTGTCCGACTGAATGGCCCGATCTTGCAGAAGGTGTGCCGCCTTTAGAAGACCGTTGTGCACGGCTCTTAGTTCCAGAATGTTTATTGGAAGAATGGATTCCAGACTTGACCGCCTTCCTTGGAAGGTTTCCCCTTGGGTGACAGCGCCCCAACCTCTGAGACTTGCATCCGTGGTTAAAAGGTTCCAGTTCTGAACCCTGAGCCTGTGGCCCTCTAGAAGGTGAGGCAGTTGTAGCCACCATAGGAGTGAGATCCTGGCTTTTGGCGAGAGACTTATCCTCTGGTGCATGTGTAGGTGAGAACCTGACCACTTGTCTAGGAGGTCCAGTTGGAAGGACCATGCATGAAATCTTCCGTACTGTAGCGCCTCGTAGGAGGAAACCATCTTCCCCAGAAGGTGAATGCACTGATGGACCGATACCTGGGCAGACTTCAAGACATCCCGGACCATCGATTGTATCACCAACGCTTTCTCCATCATTAGAAATACCCTCTGCACCTGCGTGTCGAGGATCATCCCTAGGATAGACAATCTCCTTGTCGGCTCCAAATGTGACTTTGAAGATTCAGGATCCATCCGTGATCCCTGAGCAGTCGAGTCATGATAGTAATGCTCTTCATCAACTTTTCCCTGGAGGACGCTTTTATCAGCAGATCGTCCAGGTATGGAATTATATTCACTCCCCGCCTGCGTAGGAGAACCATCATCTCTGCCATAACCTTGGTGAACACCCTCAGTGCCGTGGAGAGGCCGAATGGCAGAGCCTGGAACTGATAGTGACAGTCCAACAGCGCAAATCTGAGATAAGCCTGGTGAGGCAGCCAAATCGTTATGTGGAGGTACGCATCCTTGATATCCAGGGATACCAGAAACTACCCCTCCTCTAGACCTGAGATCACTGCTCTCAGAGTTTCCATTTTGAACTTGAATTCCTTCAGATAAGGGTTTAACTATTTCAGGTTCAAAATTGGTCTGACCAAACCATCCGGTTTCGGTACCACAAATAGGTTTGAATAGTAACCCTTGTATTCCAGATAAGGTGGAACTGCAACAATGACATCTGACCTTTCCAATTTTTGAATGGCTTCCTGTAGGTTAGCCCCTTCCGTCAGCAAAGCTGGCTTGCTGGCATGCCTGATTTAAAGAATCTGTGAGGGGGGAGCTCTTGAAACTCCAGTCTGTACCCCTGGGACACAATATCCTGTACCCAGGGATCCAGTCCAGATGACATCCAGACGTGACTGAAACGTCTTGAGTCTTGCTCCCACCTGCACGTTCTCCAGGCTGTGATGTCCACCGTTATGCTGAGGATTTTGACGAAACAGAGGTAGGATTCTGTTCCTGGAAACCCGTGTGTGCAGGTTTTTTGGATTTTGCCCGACCACCTCTGAAGAAAGTGGTAGGCGGCTTGGACTTTTTAGCTTTTGCGGCCCGAAAAGGACTGCATTGAGGACGTACAAAATGGTTTCTTCTGCGTCTGAGTGGTTGAGGGAAGAAAGGTTGACTTAACAGCGGTTGCCGTGGAGATCCACGCATCCAATGCTTCCCCAAAGAGAGCCTGACCTGTGAAGGGTAGGTTCTCCACACTTCTCCTGGATTCCGCGTCTGCCGACCATTGGTGCAGCCAGAGTCCCCTGCGTGCTGAGACAGCCATGGAAGATGTTCTTGCATTCAGTTGACCCAGGTCCTTCATGGCCTCCACCATGAAGCCCGCAGAATCCTGTATGTTACGTAAAAACAATTCAATGTCACTTCTATCCATAGAATCTAAGTCCTCTAGTAATTTGCCGGATCACTTGACTATGGCTTTAGAAATCCATGCACAGGCAATAGTGGGCCTTAACACCACTCCTGAAGCAGTGTATATGGATTCTAGCGTAGTTTCAATCTTGCGGTCTGCCGGTTCTTTCAAAGCGGTAGACCCAGGAACAGGTAAAACCACCTTTTTAGACAGTCTAGATACAGAAGCGTCTACTAATGGTGGGTTTTCCCACTTTTTCCTATCCTCCTCAGGGAAAGGAAAAGCCACAAGAACCCTCTTTGGGATCTGGAATTTTTTCTCCGGATTTTCCCAGGATTTTTCAAATAATGCGTTAAATTCCTTAGACGCAGGGAAGGTCAGGGAAGCTTTCTTATTGTCTGTAAAATAAGCCGCCTGTACCTGCTCAGGTGGTTTGTCAGCAATGTGTAAAGCATCCCCAATGGCCTCAATCATGAGTTGCACCCCTTTTGCCAGGGAAGTCTCACCCCCCCCCCCCGCATATCTGCATCACCGTCTGCCGTGTCAGAGTCGGTGTCTGTGTCGACTTGCATAATCTGAGCAAGCGCACGTTTCTTTGGGGTTATACAAGGGGATTTTGTGGTAGGGGGAACAGAACCAAACAAAACCTCCACAGATTGTTTTCAAATCTGTGATTCAGTCTCATAATGCGCAATCCTAGTAGAAATCTGGGATATCATTCCCTTAATAGAAGCTACCCACTGGGGCTCTGTTTTGCAAGGCTGAGACAAAATATTACATTCCTGTGTACATGGAATGGATTCCTCTGGAGAAGATACATATTCTGCAGCACAAGACACAGAGTCCCTGGGCATGGTAATGTGAGAATTTGCACACACACAGGAAAATGTCAGACACCGTTTCCCCCAAGTACCTTAAGAGCTTAATAGATTACACAGTTGTGACTAAACACTACTCTCCCCCCCCCCCACCTCCTACAACCCCCTGGTACCGCACAGGAATGCTGGAGTTGTGTCGGGGGTCAGTGTTCCCTGTCAGCATCTCTCAGTGATGATATGCAGGGAGGGAAATGGCGCTGGTGAGCTGCTGGGTCTGCTCTGAGGAGAAGCCCCGCCCCCAAATATGGCACATCTTCCCGCACTTTTTAGGATTATACTGGCCTGAGGTATAGCATCTAACAGCAGAACTAACGTCCCTGACAACAATTGTGACCAGTTTTCAAAGGTACCTGTCCTTGCTCAGGGTGCCCCTCACAGCGCCACACCATGTGTACCGCTGATCCTTCTGGAGCGCAGTACTACGCTCCCACCCTGATGCCGCCATTTATACTGGTTCCCCGCTTGTCGGGTCGCCGGTGACACACCACCGCAATCTTCTGGCTCTGTTAGGGGGTTGCGGCATGCTGCAGGAGTGAGCGGTTGCCTCGGGGGCTAATGATCATCACCCTGAGGAACTTAATGTCCTGTCAGCGGAGATAGTGGCCATTAACCTCGGAGGGTTGGACACTACTCCCGTCCTAAGTCCCACAAAGCAGGGAGGGCACATTTTATAAACTGAGTCTGGTAGGAGGGGCATAGAGGGAGGAGCCAGCCCACACTATCAAAGTCTTAAAGTGCCCATGGCTCCTAGTGGACCAGTCTATACCCCATGGTACTAATGTGGACCCCAGCATCCCCTAGGACGTAAGAAAAACCCAAAGAGAGCTTAACAACCTCCTTTAAACCTAAACCGAGTGTATTTAATTTATCAGCCTCTCTAGATCTGAATTATCCCTTTTAGAAAAAGGTCTTAAATCTCAATATATTTGAATTATATGTGGACCTCAATAGGTACATATGCACACTCTGCAGAAAGAGATATTTTGCTAAAAACAACTTGCAGGCGAAACATGATGATTCTCTTCCCATTCTTCCAGATAGTACAGATAGCATTATGCTTTCTACTCTACAGGAGTTGTGGGAACAAAACAATGTGATCTCAGATACGTCACCTACAGTTGAGACAGTGTATGATATCAAAAGGGGATCCACTGTATTTCAGCGAAAATCAGAGTTTTTTTCCCCCATTTCTGCCAAAAGCGCCTCTATAGAGTCATTTTATTAGATTACTCTGGAAGGTTTTAAGGTATTAGTAGGGCAAAATTCAGGTAGCTTGAAACTTTCTTCTATCCTTTCCAGTCAAGAAAAAAGAGCCCTTAAAGAACTCACACAAGACACTTCTATTGTAATAAAAGAGGCCGACAAGGGTGGTGGCCTAGTTGTCATGGACCGATCTTTCTACATAAATGAGGCCTAGAGACAGTTGAGTGACAGGAAGTTCTATGTCGTCCTTGATAAAGACCCTACATCTAACTACTGTATATAAAAGAACTAAAGACTATTCTAGATTTGGCTAGCATGAAAGGGATTATATCCAGAGATGAATATTGATTCCTGCTCCTTCACTTTCTCACCACTCCCACTTTTTATTTTCTTCCCAAAATTCACAAGTCCCTCACTGCACCCCAGGGTCTCCCTATATCAGGTGTCAATTCCCTCACATCCAATCTTTCGTTTTATATAGACACCTTTCTCCAACACAGGATCTCCTCATTGAGATCATATTTAAAAGATACCACTGATTTTCTCAATAAAATTCAAGATGTACAATGGAAGGAAACCTATGCCTTTCTAACTTTAGACGTACAGGCTCTTTATACACCTATTCCTCATCATATAGGACTGGACGTAATTGCCAGAAAATTGGGAGCCAATAATGATCTCAATGAGGTCCTCATCAGACCCTTATTCTTGAGTTTCTTTTATTTTTTTCCACAATTATTTTTTATTTGCAGACACTTACTACCTACAAACCATCGGCATGGCCATGGGGACCAGGTTTGCTCCCAGCTTTGCCAATCTATACATGGGTGACTTTGAGGACGCCCATGTGTGGAATGTGTGCCCGTGAGATTAAAAAAATTATAAGAAGGAATTACAGGGTCCTTAAACAGGACATTATATTGGGAGATATTTTACCCCCAAAACCTCAGGTAATTTATAGAAAGAACAGATCACTAAAACCGATACTAGCACCCAGTCATTTAAAAGTCCTTAATGAGCCGAATTCCCTGGGAGGATCAAAGTGGCTGACAGATAAAACCTTGGGCTTCCATAAATGTGGCAAGTCTAGATGCATCATGTGTTCCCATATGGAACACAAAGCTACCCACATATCCTTAACCAATGTCCAATGAAATATACCATTTGAAATCCTTTATGAACTGTGATTCTAAATTTGTAATCTACCTATTGGTTTGTGGGTGTGGCTTAAGGTATATCGGCAGAACAACAAGAGCTCTACAAACCCGCTTTATGGAACACCGCCGCAACATCCTTAATAAATGTCCAACAGGTATATCTAGACATTTTAATACAAAACATGCAAGTGATTTCTCAAGTTTATCCATAGTCTGCTTAGAACATATTACAGCTACCCCTAGAGAATGGGATAGATTTATTAGGCTATGCTCTAGGGAGGTTTATTGGATGCTGAAATTCAATTCTCTCTATCTAGATGGACTCAATGAAACCATTGAACTGAATTCCATCATCTAGGTGTTCCATCCTCTTTCTATTAGGCACCCATCCCCTTCCTGTCATCACTGGTCCCTTTTGTTTATTGGGGGTATAATGGGAGGTGGGGGCCCACATTTGGACTCCACACATGCGGTCCTGCTAGTGGTGACCCCGAGTAGATCCCCTACACCAGATGTTCCGTTATAAACAACTTAAGTATACATTGTCCATAACAAAGGTCTAACATTATTTGGGTCTGCATATGTGGGTTCATGCGTGATATAGACCTATATACGTATTGCCATACACTTAAAGATTTCACTAAAACCAATAAACAAAATATATATACAAAAATAAATAACAAAACAAATTTGGGCTCTTTTGATATCTCCTGTTATTGTGCCCTCTGGGTCCTGGATTTCTGAATATATGTTTTATTTGGTATATGTGGAAAACGTAAATGTATGTACAGTCTGTAGGCTGCCTTTGAATAAATAATTCATGATAAATTAATATTAGGATTATAATGCTTATAATTGCTTATAATTATAATTCTGGTTATAATAATTTCTCTAACGTCCTAGTGGATGCTGGGGACTCCGTAAGGACCATGGGGAATAGACTGGCTCCGCAGGAGACTGGGCACTCTAAAGAAAGATTCAGTACTATCTGGTGTGCACTGGCTCCTCCCTCTATGCCCCTCCTCCAGACCTCAGTTAGAATCTGTGCCCGGCCAGAGCTGGGTGCTCCTAGTGGGCTCTCCTGAGCTTGCTAGAAAAGAAAGTATTTTGTCAGGTTTTTTATTTTCAGAGAGCTTCTGCTGGCAACAGACTCTCTGCTGCGTGGGACTGAGGGGAGAGAAGCAAACCTACTCACTGCAGCTAAGTTGCGCTTCTTAGGCTATTGGACACCATTAGCTCCAGAGGGATCGAACACAGGTACCTAACCTTGATCGTCCGTTCCTGGAGCCGCGCCGCCGTCCCCCTCGCAGAGCCAGAAGTACAGAAGCAGCAGAAGCAAGAAGACATAGAAATCGGCGGCAGAAGACTCCTGTCTTCACTTAAGGTAGCGCACAGCACTGCAGCTGTGCGCCATTGCTCCCGCAGCACACCCATACACTCCGGTCACTGTAGGGTGCAGGGCGCAGGGGGGGGGGCGGGGGGGCGCCCTGGGCAGCAATTAAGATACTTGATGGCAAAAGTATACATATATACAGTCAGGCACTGTATATATGTGCGAGCCCCCGCCATTTTTACACATGAGAAGCGGGACAGAAGCCCGCCGCTGAGGGGGCGGGGCCTTTTTCCTCAGCACACCAGCGCCATTTTCTCTTCACAGCTCCGCTGGAAGGACGCTCCCCAAGCTCTCCCCTGCAGTATACAGGTGCAATAGAGGTAAAAAAGAGAGGGGGGGCACATAAATTTAGGCGCAGAGATATATATATATATATATAAAAACAGCAGCTACTGGGTAAACACTAAAGTACAGTGTAATCCCTGGGTTATATAGCGCTGGGGTGTGTGCTGGCATACTCTCTCTCTGTCTCCCCAAAAGCCTTTGTGGGGTCCTGTCCTCAGTCAGAGCGTTCCCTGTATGTGTGCGGTGTGTCGGTACGCCTGTGTCGACATGTTTGATAAGGAAGGATACGTGGAGGCAGAACAAGTGCAAATAGATGTGGTGTCGCCCCCGACGGGGCCGACACCTGATTGGATGGATATGTGGAAGGTGTTAAATGATAATGTAAGCTCCTTACATAACAGATTGGATAAAGCTGTAGCCTTGGGACAGTCGGGGTCTCAACCCATGCCTGCTCCCACAGCACAGAGGCCGTCAGGGTCTCAAAAGCGCCCAATATCCCAGTTAGTTGACACAGACATCGACACGGAATCTGATTCCAGTGTCGATGATGATGATGCAAAGTTGCAGCCTAAAATGACTAAAGCCATCCGCTACATGATTGTGGCAATGAAGGATGTGTTACACATTTCTGAGGAAAATCCTGTCCCTGACAAGAGGATTTATATGTATGGGGAGAAAAAGCAAGAAGTGGCTTTTCCCCCGTCACATGAATTGAATGAATTATGTGAAAAAGCATGGGATTCCCCTGATAGGAAGGTAGTAATTTCCAAGAGATTGCTGATGGCGTATCCTTTCCCGCCAACGGACAGGTTACGCTGGGAATCCTCCCCCAGGGTAGACTAAGCGTTGACACGCTTATCTAAGAAGGTGGCCCTGCCGTCTCAGGATACGGCCGCCCTAAAGGATCCTGCGGATAGGTAGCAGGAAGCTATCCTGAAGTCTGTTTACACACATTCTGGTACGCTGCTGAGGCCAGCAATGGAGGTTTTACCTTATAAGGGTGAGGAATTGTTTGGGGGCGGTCTCTCAGACCTAGTTTTCACAGCTACGGCTGGGAAGTCAAATTTCTTGCCTTATGTCCCGCCACAGCCTAAGAAAGCACCGTATTACCAAATGCAGTCCTTTCGTTCGCAAAAGAGCAAGAAAGTCAGAGGTGCATCCTTTCTTGCCAGAGGCAGGGGTAGAGGAAAGAGGCTGCACCACGCAGCTAGTTCCCAGGAACAAAAGTCCTCCCCGGCTTCCACTAAATCCACCGCATGGCGCTGGGGCTCCACAGGCGGAGCCAGGAGCCGTGGGGGCGCGTCTCCGACATTTCAGCCACCAGTGGGTTCGCTCACGGGTGGATCCTTGGGCTATACAAGTTGTGTCTCAGGGATACAAACTGGAATTCGAGGTGACGCCCCCTCAACGTTACCTAAAATCGTCCTTGCCAGCTTCCCCCATGGACACTCAGGGAAGAAACTTCCAAGGGTTGTGGTCAAGTCAGGAGGCTTGTCTGCACATAAATATCCTGGAACTAAGGGCCATATACAACGCCCTGAGTCAAGCGGAGCCTCTGCTTCGCAACCAACCGTGCTGATTCAGTCAGACAACATCACCGCAGTGGCTCATGTAAACCGCCAGGGCGGCACAAGGAGCAGAGTGGCGATGGCGGAAGCCACCAGGATTCTTCGTTGGGCGGAGAATCACGTGCATGCACTGTCAGCAGTGTTCATTCCGGGAGTGGACAACTGGGAAGCAGACTTCCTCAGCAGGCACGACCTCCACCCGGGAGAGTGGGGACTTCATTAAGAAGTCTTCACGCAGATTGCAAGTCGGTGGGAACTGCCACAGGTGGACATGATGGCGTCCCGCCTCAACAAAAAGCTAAAAAGGTATTGCGCCAGGTCAAGGGACCCTCAGGCGATGGCTGTGGATGCACTGGTAACACCGTGGGTGTTCCAGTCGGTCTATGTGTTTCCTCCTCTTCCTCTCATACCCAAGGTACTGAGAATCGTAAGGAAAAGAAAAGTGAAAACAATACTCATTGTTCCGGACTGGCCAAGAAGGACTTGGTACCCGGAACTGCAAGAAATGCTCACAGAGGAACCATGGCCTCTGCCTCTCAGACAGGACCTGTTGCAACAGGGGCCCTGTCTGTTCCAAGACTTACCGCGGCTGCGTTTGACGGCATGGCGGTTGAACGCCGAATCCTAGCAGAAAAGGGCATTCCGGATGAAGTTATTCCTACGCTAGGAAGGACGTGACAGCAAAGCATGATCACCGTATATGGCGAAAATATGTTGCTTGGTGTGAGGCCAGGAAGGCCCCTACAGAGGAATTCCAGCTGGGTCGATTCCTGCACTACTTACAGTCAGGTGTGATTATGGGCCTAAAATTAGGGTCCATAAAGGTCCAGATTTCGGCCCTATGCATCTTCTTTCAAAAAGAACTGGCTTCACTGCCTGAGGTTCAGACGTTTGTTAAGGGAGTGCTGCATATTCAGCCCCCTTTTGTGCCTCCAGTGGCACCTTGGGATCTTAACGTGGTGTTGGATTTCCTGAAATCCCACTGGTTTGAGCCACTTAAGACCGTGGAACTAAAGTATCTCACGTGGAAAGTGGTCATGCTGTTGGCTTTAGCTTCAGCTAGGCGTGTATCAGAATTGGCGGCTTTGTCATGTAAAAGCCCCTATCTGGTTTTCCATATGGACAGGGCAGAATTGCGGACTCGTCCGCAGTTTCTGTCAAAGGTGGTGTCATCTTTTCATTTGAACCAACCTATTGTGGTGCCTGCGGCTACTCGTGACTTGGAGGACTCCAAGTTGCTCGACGTATTCCGGGCTTTGAAGATTTATGTAACCAGAACGGCTGGAGTCAGGAAGACTGACTCGCTGTTTATCCTGTATGCATCCAACAAGCTGGGTGCTCCTGCTTCAAAGCCAACTATTGCTCGCTGGATCTGTAACACGATTCAGCAGGCTCATTCTGCGGCGGGATTGCCGCAGCTGAAATCAGTGAAAGCCCATTCCACGAGGAAAGTGGGCTCTTCTTGGGCGGCTGCCCGAGGGATCTCGGCATTACAGCTTTGCCGAGCTGCTACTTGGTCGGGTTCAAACACTTTTGCAAAATTCTACAGGTTTGATACCCTGGCTGAGGAGGACCTTGTGTTTGCCCATTCGGTGCTGCAGAGTCATCCGCACTCTCCCGCCCGTTTGAGAGCTTTGGTATAATCCCCATGGTCCTTACGGAGTCCCCAGCATCCACTAGGACGTTAGAGAAAATAAGAATTTACTCACCGGTAATTCTATTTCTCGTAGTCCGTAGTGGATGCTGGGCGCCCGTCCCAAGTGCGGACATTCTGCAATACGTGTATATAGTTATTGCTTAACAAAGGGTTATGGTTATGTAGCATCGGTTGAGTGATGCTCAGTTGTTGTTCATACTTTTAACTGGGCAAGTTTATCACAAGTTGTTCAGTGTGATTGGTGTGGCTGGTATGAGTCTTACCCTGGATTCCAAAATCCTTTCCTTGTAATGTCAGCTCTTCCGGGCACAGTTTCCTTAACTGAGGTCTGGAGGAGGGGCATAGAGGGAGGAGCCAGTGCACACCAGATAGTACTGAATCTTTCTTTAGAGTGCCCAGTCTCCTGCGGAGCCCGTCTATTCCCCATGGTCCTTACGGAGTCCCCAGCATCCTCTACGGACTACGAGAAATAGAATTACCGGTGAGTAAATTCTTATTTTCTCTAACGTCCTTGAGGATGCTGGGACTCCGTAAGGACCATGGGGAATAGACGGGCTCCGCAGGAGATAGGGCACTTTAAGAAAGCTTTGGACTCTGGGTGTGCACTGGCTCCTCCCTCTATGCCCCTCCTCCAGACCTCAGTTTTACACTGTGCCCAGAGCAAGATGGGTGCACTGCAGAGAGCTCTCCAGAGTTCTTCTGCCTAGAAGCATTTTTGTTTGGATTTTTTTATACCTTTTACTATTTTTTCACAGGCAGCACTACTGGCAACAGGCTCCCTGCATCGAGGGAATGAGGAGAGAGGAGCAGACCTTCTTGTCAAACATAGGCTCTGCTTCCTCGGCTACTGGATATCATTAGGGTGTGCACTGGCGCCTCCCTCTATGCCCCTCCTCCAGACCTCAGTTTTACACTGTGCCCAGAGCAAGATGGGTGCACTGCAGAGAGCTCTCCAGAGTTCTTCTGCCTAGAAGCATTTTTGTTTGGATTTTTTAATACCTTTTACTACTTTTTCACAGGCAGCACTACTGACAACAGGCTCCCTGCATCGAGGGATTGAGGAGAGAGGAGCAGACCTTCTTGTCAAACATAGGCTCTGCTTCCTCGGCTACTGGATATCATTAGCTCCAGAGGGGGTGAACGCAGGTTCTTACTGGGCGTCCAGCTTCGGAGACGCGCCGCCGTTCTCCTCACAGAGCTAGAAGTACAGAAGTCGTCAGGCGGCCGAAGCTTTCAGCTTCACTGAGGTACCGCACAGCACTGCAGCTGTGCGTTATTGCTCTCATCCACCTCACATACTCCAGTCACTGTAAGGGTGCAGGGCGTAGGGGGGGGCAGCAATATAAACCTCTGCATGGCAAAAAGACTATATACATGTACAGGTGGGCTCTGTACATGTATATAAAAGAGCCCCCGCCATATTTTACTAAGTTTGAGCGGGACAGAAGCCCGCCGCCGAGGGGGCGGGGCTTCTCCCTCAGCACTCACCAGCGCCATTTTCTCTCCACAGCACTGCTGAGAGGAAGCTCCCCGGACTCTCCCCTGCTTACACACGGTGAAAGGGTGCTTAAAAGAGGGGGGGGCGGCACATAATTGGCGGTTTACATATTATACAGCACTGCTGGGGAAAAACATTTTGTGTTGGTCTCCAGGGTTATTGCGCTGGGGTGTGTGCTAGCATACTCTCTCTCTGTCTCTCCAAAGGGCCTTGACAGGGATACTGTCTTCAGGAAAGGGGTTCCCTGTGTGTGTGTGAAGTGTCGGTACGCGTGTGTCGACATGTTTGACGAGGAAGGCTCGCTTAATGTGGAGGGGGAGTGCTTGAATGTCAGGTCGCCGTCGGCAATGCCGACACCGGAATGGGTGGATATGCTGAATGTCTTGAATGCAAATGTCAATCTATTGCATAAAAGATTAGACAAGGCAGAAGCTAGGGATCAGTCAGGTAGCCAGTCCATGCCTGTCCCTGGGGCGCCAGGTCCTACGGTGTCTCAGAAGCGCACCATATCCCAGATCGATGACACAGATACCGACACAGATACTGACTCTAGTGTCGACTATGAAGATGCAAAATTACAGCCGAAGGTGGCTAAGGGTATACGGTACATGATTATTGCCATTAAAGAGGTTTTGCATATTACTGAGGAACCCCCTGTCCCTGACACGAGGGTACACATGTATAAAGGGAAAAAGTCTGAAGTCACTTTTCCATCCTCATTTGAATTAAGTGACTTGTGCGAAAAGGCTTGGGAATCTCCGGATAGGAGACCACAAGTTCCCAAAAGGATTCTCATGGCGTATCCTTTTCCACAAACTGATAGGATACGCTGGGAATCTTCGCCAATAGTTGACAAGGCGCTGACACGTTTGTCCAAAAAGGTGGCACTGCCTTCTCAGGATACGGCTTCCCTTAAGGAACCTGCTGATCGCAGGCAGGAAATTACCTTAAAGCACATTTACAATCATTCCGGTACTATTGCTCGACCGGCTATGGCGTCGGCCTGGGTTTGTAGTGCGGTTGTGGCATGGGCAGATTCCTTATCTACGGAAATTGACACCTTAAATAGGGACGCCATTCAAATGACCATAGAGCATATCAGAGATGCTGCCTTGTATATGAGGGATGCTCAGGGAGACATTGGTTTATTAAACTCCAGAATAAATGCTATGTCTATTTCTGCTAGGCGGCTCTTGTGGACCCGACAGTGTACGGGAGATGCCGATTCAAAGCGGCATATGGAGTCCTTGCCTTACAAAGGGGTGGAGTTGTTTGGAGACGGCCTCTCGGGTCTTGTCGCTACGGCTGGTAAGTCAAATTTCTTACCTTATGTCCCCTCGCAGCATACAAAAAAGGCACCTCATTATCAAATGCAGTCCTTTCGTTCCAATAAAAACAAGAAGGTACGTGGATCATCCTTTGTTGCCAGAGGGAAAGGCAGGGGAAAAAAGCTGCACACAGCTAGTTCCCAAGAGCAGAAGTCCTCCCGTGCGTCTGCAAAGTCCACCGCATGACGCTGGGGCTTTCCGAGGGGAGGCAGATCTGGTGGTGGCTCGTCTTCGGTTTTTCAGCCACGTCTGGGTTCACTCGCAGGTGGATCCCTGGGCATTAGAGATTGTTTCTCACGGATACAGGCTGGAATTCGAAGACTTGCCTCCTCGCCGATTTTTCGAATCGGCTCTGCCGGCTTCCCCGTCAGAGAGGGAGCTAGTGTTGGCAGCAATCCAAAAATTGTATATTCAACAGGTGATTGTCACAGTTCCTCATCTCCAGCAAGGAGAGGGATATTACTCAACCCTGTTTGTGGTCCCGAAACCGGACGGTTCGGTCAGACCCATTTTAAACCTGAAATCTCTGAACCTGTACTTGAAGAGGTTCAAGTTCAAAATGGAATCACTCAGGGCGGTCATCGCCAGCCCGGAGGGGGGGGGGATTGGATGGTGTCCCTGGACATAAAGGATGCTTACCTTCATGTTCTGATATTCCCCCCGCATCAGGCGTTCCTGAGATTTGCAGTGCAGAACTGTCACTACCAATTTCAGACGTTGCCGTTTGGGCTTTCCAAGGCCCCGAGAATTTTCACCAAGGTAATGGCAGAAATGATGGTGCTCCTGCGCAGGCAGAGGGTTCACAATTATCCCATACTTGGACGATCTCCTCATAAAGGCGAGATCTCGGGAGAGGTTGCTGGACAGTGTGTCTCTGTCCATGAAGACGTTGCAGATACACGGCTGGATTCTCAAAATATCGAAGTGCCAGCTAGTCCCTACAACGCGTCTGACCTTTTTGGGGCTGATTCTAGACACACACCAGAAAAAGGTTTTTCTTCCGATCGAAAAGGTTCAGGAACTCATAGCCATGGTCAGGATACTATTAACACCAAAAAAGGTTTCAGTGCATCATTGCATGCGGGTCCCGGGGAAGATGGTGGCTTCCTACGAGGCCATCCCTTTCGGCAGGTTCCATGCGAGGACTTTTCAATGGGACCTCTTGGACAAGTGGTCCGGGTCCCATTTACAAATGCATCAAAGGATCACCCTGTCTCCCAGGACCAGGGTATCTCTCCTGTGGTGGCTGAACAGTGCTCACCTACTAGAAGGTCGGAGGTTCGGCATTCAGGACTGGGTCCTGGTGACCACGGACGCAAGCCTCCGAGGCTGGGGAGCAGTGACACTGGCAAGAAATTTCCAAGGTCTCTGGTCAAGCCTAGAGTCTTGTCTCCACATCAACGTCCTGGAGTTGAGGGCCATATACAACGCCCTGCGTCAAGCGGAGGAATTGCTTCGGAGAAAACCAGTTCTGATTCAGTCAGACAATGTCACGGCAGTGGCTCATATAAACCGCCAAGGCGGAACAAGGAGCAGAATGGCCATGGCAGAAGCGACCAGGATTCTATGCTGGGCGGAAGGCCATGTAAGCGCGCTATCAGCGGTGTTCATCCCGGGGGTGGACAACTGGGAGGTGGACTTCCTCAGCAGGCACGACCTGCATCCGGGAGAGTGGGGACTTCATCAAGAAGTCTTCGCACAGATCACGGATCGTTGGGGACTGCCTCAAATCGACATGATGGCATCCCGTCTCAACAAAAAGCTAAAGCAGTATTGCGCCAGGTCAAGGGACCCTCAGGCGGTAGCTGTAGACGCTCTGGTGACACCTTGGGTGTTCAGATCGGTTTATGTGTTTCCTCCTCTTCCTCTCATACCCAAGGTGTTGAGAATAATACGAAGAAGCAGGGTCAGAACTATACTCATTGTTCCGGATTGGCCACGGAGGACTTGGTATTCGGAGCTGCAAGAGTTGCTCGCAGGGGATCCGTGGCCTCTTCCTCTAAGGCAGGACTTGCTGCGGCAGGGGCCCTGTCTGTTCCAAGACTTACCGCGGCTGCGTTTGACGGCATGGCGGTTGAACGCCGGATCCTAGCGGAAAAAGGGATTCCGGAGGAAGTCATTCCTACCCTGATCAAGGCTAGGGAAGACGTGATGTTAAAACATTATCACCGTATATGGCGGAAATATGTTTCTTGGTGTGAGGCCAAAGCTGCTCCTACAGAGGAGTTCCATTTGGGCCGTCTACTTCACTTCCTTCAAACAGGAGTGACTTTGGGCCTAAAATTAGGGTCCATAAAGGACCAGATTTTGGCCTTATCCATTTTCTTTCAAAGAGAATTGGCCTCTATTCCTGAAGTACAGACCTTTGTGAAGGGGTGCTGCATATTCAGCCTCCCTTTGTGCCTCCGGTGGCGCCTTGGGATCTTAACGTGGTGTTACGTTTCCTCAAGTCACCTTGGTTTGACCCACTCAAAACTGTGGAGTTGAAATACCTCACGTGGAAAGTGGTCATGTTGGCGTTAGCTTCGGCAAGACGTGTTACCGAATTGGCGGCTTTATCACATAAAAGCCCATACTTGGTTTTTCACGTGGATAGGGCAGAGTTGAGGACTCGCCCTCACTTTCTGCCAAAAGTGGTCTCATCTTTTCATGTGAACCAACCTATTGTCGTGCCTGTGGCTACACGGGACTTGGAGGATTCAGAGTCCCTGGATGTAGTCAGGGCTTTGAAGATTTATGTGACCAGAACGGCTAGAATCAGGAAGACTGAAGCTTTGTTCATTCTGTATGCGGCCAACAAGGTTGGCGCTCCTGCTTCAAAGCAAACTATTGCTCGCTGGATCTGTAACACGATTCAGCAGGCGCATTCTACGGCAGGATTGCAGTTACCGAAATCGTTTAAGGCCCACCCCACTAGGAAAGTGGGCTCTTCTTGGGTGGCTGCCCGAGGGGTCTCGGCATTACAGTTGTGCCGAGCAGCTACTTGGTCGGGGACAAACACCTTTGCAAAGTTCTTTATGTTTGATACCCTGGCTGAGGAGGACCTCCTGTTTCCTCAATTGGTGCTGCAGAGTCATCCGCACTCTCCCGCCTGTTTGGGAGCTTTGGTATAATCCCCATGGTCCTTACAGAGTCCCAGCATCCTCAAGGACGTTAGAGAAAATAAGATTTTACTTACCGGTAAATCTATTTCTCGTAGTCCGTAGAGGATGCTCGGCGCCCGTCCCAAGTGCGGACTTCTTCTGCAAGACTTGTATATAGTTATTGCTTACATAAGGGTTATGTTATAGTTTTTCGGTTGAACCGTGGCTATGTTGTTGTTCATACTGTTAACTGGGTAAGTTTATCACAAGTTATACGGTGTGATTGGTGTGGCTGGTATGGATCTCGCCCTTAGATTTACAAAAATCCTTCCTCGTACTGTCCATCTCCTCTGGGCACAGTTTCCCTAACTGAGGTCTGGAGGAGGGGCATAGAGGGAGGAACCAGTGCACACCCAGAGTCCAAAGCTTTCTTAAAGTGCCCTATCTCCTGCGAAGCCCGTCTATTCCCCATGGTCCTTACGGAGTCCCAGCATCCTCTACGGACTACGAGAAATAGATTTACCGGTAAGTAAAATCTTATTTTTTTATTACGTGTGTTTTATGATGATCTGTTAATTTATTATATTTTACATTGCTGATTTATAGAATGATGTATGAGAGGATTCCCTCTGTATGTTTGAATTATAATATGACCAATCATCTGCCCTGTTTCCTGTTTCTATGACAATAGTCTGTATAATGTCCTAGATGCCCGGAGACCAATATATTTCCGAGTTTACTATGAGCTCAGTCCAGCGGCCCGGGATACGTGATGCGTGTCACATGACCAAAACTTTGCACGGAGGTTAGATTTTCTTTTCTACCTGATCGAGCCTCCTGAACACATGAGCCGCACTGTCCAATCAGTGCATTACCAACCCCGGCCATGTGATATGGTCACATGACCGGAGTATAGATTAAACAGTTGGGCCACTACTGACCAATGTATAGGTGATCCCGGATCACATGGTCGGAAGGGATCATGTGATCCGGGGATATATGATGAATACTTGCTCTAAACAAAGAATACTGTTTTTACTTTTTATGTCAATTTATGCTGTATAAACAGTGAGACCATGTAGGATTAAATTGAACTTTTAATGTTACTGTTTTATTGGACGGTTTGGTATTAGATTATTAATTGCCAAAGTTGCCACCAATTTAGCCACCTAAGGCGGTAAATAAGGAGACCTAAGCATACATCACAATATATGCTCCTGAGGAAGCTGGATGCTCTTGAACCAGCGTAGAGCTTGAGCCTTTCCACTCTGACTCCTGTTACATCTTGGCATACTTTTGGACACCTGCTCCACTTTGGGATTTTGCA
Source organism: Pseudophryne corroboree (assembly GCF_028390025.1). Lineage (NCBI taxonomy): Eukaryota > Metazoa > Chordata > Amphibia > Anura > Myobatrachidae > Pseudophryne > Pseudophryne corroboree. Next base: position 609,769,801 of record NC_086447.1, read on the forward strand.
CCATAGCACTTTAGCTCCGGACTATACCTCCAGCCAATAATTGGACTATACCTAAGGCTGATTCAACATCACTGGATTCATGCCATGCATATTCGGTAAATCCATTGCTTATACAGTGACTGTACTATACAGGAAAGTGTCCTAGCCAAGTTTCCAGAAATCTTACACAGGAGCACAGAAGTGGAACTGTAAATATTTTAACAAATTTCTATTGGTGGCATATGTATTGTTTATTATTTCTGCATATGCGTATTTTAAATATGATTTTTTTTTCTCTTTTGCTATTGTAGCTAATAAATTCAGATTATTATAATTTTTTAACAAACCGTCCAATTATTATTCATATAATACAGCCAGCGCTGGTATACCTATTTGTTTTTCTGTATTTACTATAGACTTAAGGGACTTAAGACCATCCCTATACCAGTTGCTGCTAATAGCGCACTTGTAATATTTTAGACGACACAGCAGTGGTTTATATCAATCAGCAGGGTGGTACTCGCAGTGCCTCTGCGATGATGGAAGTAACTCCGATTCTCTCCTGGGCAGAACTCCATCATCCGGTCATCTCTACGGTCTTCATCTCGGGGGTTCTCAACTGGTAAGCAGACTTCTTCAGTCGCCAGTGTGTGCATGCCGGAGAGTGGTCTCTGCTCCCTGATGTCTTTCAGCTTCTGGTGAACAAATGAGATCTTCGGACGTTGACCTTATGGCCTACAGATACAATCAAAAGGTACCCGTGTATAGGTCCATAAAAAGGGATCCCGAGGTAACCTTCGTGGACACTCTGACTGCCCAGTGGTCCTAACTTCTATCATATCTCTTTCCTCTGGTATTTCTCCTTCTCAGAGTACTACACAAATTCAAAGAGGAAGGCAACACAATCATCCTGGTGTCTCCATCATGGTCCAGATGCCTTTGGTTCATGGATCTCCAATAGACATGCTCTTCCCACCCCTCTAAGGGATAAAGGTTTTGCCAGTTCGGTTATTCACACTGTTTTGTGCTCGGAAACCAGCATCAGCTCGCATCTATTATCACATATGGCACTCTTATTTTCAGTGGAGTTCACAATGATCCTCTGGTTTTGGTAATTTCTTGACTCCTGGTATTTTTGCAGACTGGTCTCGACATGGGTCTACAACTTTCTTCTCTTAAGGTTCGTCTCAGCTCGCTCTGTCTGATTCCAGAAAAGACTTTCTTCTTTGACAGATGTACATATCTTCCTACAGGGGGTACTCCGGATTCAACCTCCCTTTGCCCTCCAGTGGTTTCTTGGGATTTGTCCTTGGTTCTTTGAGCCCTACAAAAGCATCCCTTTGAACCGTTGGGTTCTGTTGACCTCAAATGGTTGACCGCGAAGACTCTTCCTCATGGCCATCACCTGGGCACGCAGAGTCTTAGACTCTCTTGTCGCCCCTCCCCCCTTTGATTTTTTCATCTCGACAGAGCCGTTCTCCGGACTAAGCAGGGATACCTCCCCAAGGTGTCTAGGTTCAGTACTGGCCTTCCGTACACCTAGCCTTTCACCTGAGAAAGCTTTGTTGAATGTGGTCCGTGCTCTAAAAATGTACGTGGACCATACCAGTGCCATTAGGAAAATAGATTCCTTGTTTGTCCTCTATGGATTCCACCAGTGTGGTTGGCCGACTAATAAACAATCTTTGGCTCTCTGGCTACACTTCACCATCTCACATGCCTACAGGTAAGCTAGTCTTCCAGTACCAAATACTCGCTCTGTGTGACCTTTGTGGTTTGCCCACCATGGCACATCTGCTGAATAACTATGCAAGGTCGCTACGTGGTTTTCTGCCCACACGTTTCTTAGGTTTTATGCCTCTGATACGTTTTGCCTCTCAGGATGCAAACTTTGACTGCAGTGTCCTCTGTCTTACAACTGCTTTGGGACATTTTCAAGGTCAACCCCGTGGAGACTATGAACCCTGAAGCAGAAAATAAGAGTTATGGTAAAACTCAAAATTTGTTAACTATTTTTCTTCGAGGTCCATAAGATCAACAGTGCGCCCACCTTCAAGGACCTAGTTTCATTGGGTTACTCTTCTTGATCAGCAGTTCTCGTCTCCTAACTTTGAGATTGTGTGCTCTTTGTGTACCATGCTTCCTTCTTCCCTCTCCAGCTCCTGCTTTGAGCTTGTTAACTAAAATTGAAGAGCCTAAACTGTAATCGGGAAATGAGGGGTGAGGAGTCTATTGCATCCTGAGAGCTTGAACCTGTGGATCCTATGGACCTTGAAGAAAGAGTTCACAAAGGCAGGTTTCACCGCAACTCTTATTTTTTCCACAGGGCTTGTCCTTTGTGCATACTCGTTGTGGTTTGTAGCGGGAATTAAAATTCTTAACGACCTTGTTACTAGAAGTATTTAACTTGCTTTCTAACCGCCTCACAAAACAATTCAATTCTTTTTCCATATATGTTTCCATAGAGACTCTTCCAGACCATTTGCTCCCTCTGTTTCCTGATCTCTATCACTTCATAGCTCTGTATGCAAAGATTGCAGTGGGAAATCGATCCATGTGAGTCCATGAATGCGGATGACCGGTCAGACATATGGACTGGGGTCTCTAAATCCTCTGTGTGTGTTAAGGAAATACACACAAACTATTATACATATATCATCTGGTAGCGACAAGACTACATAACATTTTCCTTTTGTCCTCTCTGCATTAGAGAGATTACTCGGAACCTGGTCCCTTCCTCCCAATTTGGTGGTTCTGCCCCATTTTACTAGGTTTCTTGTGAGAGTTCAGTCCCTCTTGACTTCCCTAATGCATCTTGTTACCAGGGTGGTTCAATAAGTAAGGTAACAAAACCTGTCACGTGTGTAATCTCTAATTCATTATAATTTCCTGCCAGGCCAGAGCAGGTAAACCACTGCTTACCCTCACGGCCCTTAGACTACGCCTCACGTCAGTTATCCTGTCCTAACATTACTTGCAAGATGGCGAGGCTGTCGGAAACATGGTCAAGCAATTGAGGTGCATAGTGTGATCAGATTTCTGCATCTAACGGACTGACCAGCTGCCTGATTTTATCGCCAACTCGTCGAGGTATACGGTGATAACATCGCGTAAACAGATTTGACTTTGGTGCACTGCCAGTGGTGGATGTGCTTGGCTGGCTATATTGCTGCTCATCTTGAATGTCTGTCCTGCCGTTATCACAGGCAGTGCACAATTCTCAAACCTATTTGCATGACATGACGTTATTAGTTGGCCATGAGGGGAAATAGTAGTTTGAGAATATAAAGGAGGATAAGACCTTGGGACTCTGGAAAGGTTAGTAATAAAACATGGATGCAGTGCGTGTAAAAGCGTTTGTGGCGTAACGTTTATAAGTGGCTCTACTGTAGTGTAACGTATATAAACTGCTATACTGTGGTGTAATGTGTATAAACGGCTCTACTGTGGTGTAACGTGTATAAGGGGTACTGCTGTGTGGTGTAATGTGAATAACGGACAATACTGTGCACTGTAAAGTAATAACACAGTACTCTGCGGTGTTATCTGAATTGTTACTGTTCTGTGGCCAACCCCTTCCCCATGAAGCCACGTACCATATCCTGTTCTCTTTCTAGGGCCATTATCAAGAAGTCATGTTTGACATGGTCATGGGTGCTTACTTATACCGCTTTCTCACTATAATAGTGGGTCGCACCAGGGACTTGTGCACGGCTTCTTCCCAGGTGTGACCCGCTTGAGACCCCTTTCAGACTGGCGGCACAAACCCAGCATATTGCCGGGTTGGTGACGTGTGCGGTGACGGCACCTGTAGATCAGACCATATCCAAGTGCCGCCTCTCCCTGTAGTATGTATGTAGTATCTTTTACTATTCCTAGATAAAACTTTCCCTCACTCTTCTACAGTAAAATAGTTAATATAATAAGTTTTGACCATGTGTTGACTTCCATTTATATCAACTTTTGATTAGCGTTCTCGCTTACGTTTTCAGGTGGAAATGTAATTGTTTTCAGTGCGGCAGTAAGTATAGGGAGCCTGACAGAGCAATTATTTTGGGTGCCCGTTATTTATCACACTTGTCACCTCTAAAACTCCAGAATTAGCGGCATATAGTGGCTAAACCTGTCTGAAGTCCTGTTAGAGCGCCCAAATCATGGACTTTTCACATATTGCTGTTAACCACCTCATGAAGCTGCAAGCAGAATTTTGGCCTCCCCGGCTACTCTCGTTCGATCCAATCATCAATTGAATTGCTTCATCGGTCACCCATTTACTAACTGCTTGACTCAGGTAGTGAAAATTCAGCGGTTGATGAAGTTCAATAGTTTCTTAGAGGTCTTCACTTGGATTTTTGACCTTGCCTTTGATACAGTTTGATCGTCTCTTTTCTGCAGCGGGGTACACTGGTATTCCACAGGGAATAACATCGGTGTAGAGTAGGATCTTGATCCAAGGCACTAATAGGCTAAAAGCTTTGACTGTTCCCAAGATGCTCAGCGCTGCCTCCTCTATAACCCCGCCTCCGTGCACAGGCGCTCAGTTTGTAAGTTGGTGTCTGCAGTGCAGGCAGCTAACAGGCAGGGCTGCTCCGGCAGCCCTAAGAAGAGCTATTTTAAAGAAGATAGAAGACTAAAGGGCTGCAGCAGAGGCACTCTAGTGCTAGATATCATTCTGATATCTCCTGCTGCAGCTCCATCACTTCCCCCAGCGGCGCTGTATTCTCCTGCGTCCCTGGTTGCTGGATACTTACAGCGGAGGCTCCGGTTCATCACCCAGGGCACACACACTAATCGAAGTTCTCCGGGATCGCGTGGCCGCACTAAGGGAGGTAAGAGGGTCCCCCAGGCGGGCCATTAGGAGGTGGGCCGCGTGCGCTGGCGTGGACACTGTTGGCCGTTCAGGGACTCCACTAGACCACCAGGGCAAGGGCACAGGTCGGATTAGGCTATAATCCATTTTATTAAGGCCTGCAGCACCCAGTGGTGAAGTCCAGCAAGGGGATAAGGCTCTGGCCTGTAGCCCCTCCCCCAGCCCCTGGGCGCCATTTAGAGTAAATGTTCCCACCCTGGAGCTGCATCTCTCTGTCTCCCTCACTCCCTGTCAGCGTTTGGGCGCCATTACACACAGCTGTGCTGATTCTGGGACTGCTGGGTGATGCCTCCTCTGTAAAGCCGCCTGCATCATCAGTGCTGTGCATTTACAGGACACTTAAGTATTCAACATGACGTTTAGACAGTGCTAGTTAAGAACAAGCGCATACTTCAGGGTTATTTAGTACAAGTACCCTGTGATATTCATCCAGTTTTTCTGCTGCGGGGTACACTGGGCTCCACAAGGAATAACATCGGGGTGTAGAGCAGGATCTTGATCCGAGGCACCAACAGGCTCAAAGTTTTGACTGTTCCCAAGATGCACAGCGCCGCCTCATTTATAACCCCGCCTCCATGCCAGTGAGCTCAGTTTGTAGTTGGTGCCTGCAGTAGCAGGTCACTTAACAAGGGTGTAGCATACCGGCACCGGGAGCTCGACCGCCGGCATACCGACAGCGTGGGGAGCGCGCCACGCTATTTTATTTTTCCAGGGGGGTCGTGGACCCCCACGAGGGAGAAAAAGTGTCGGTATGCCGGCTGTCGGGATTCCGGCACTGGTATACTGTGCGCCGGGATCCCGACAGTCGGCATACTGAAGACCACCCCTTAACAGGGGGCTGCTTCAGGCAGCCTATTCTTAGCTTTAAACTTACAGACAGAAGAGGACTATTCAAAGGGCTGCAGCAGGCTGTGTCTGATCGAAGTTTCTGCTGCAGCTCAGTCACCCCCAGCTTTGCGGTATACTCCCGCGCCGCGGTTGCCGGGTTACTACAGTGGAGGCGCCGGCTTTTTCCTCTGTCCTCCAGTGAGTCACACACACGCCGCCGTCTCACGGATCGCGGGGCCGCTGTCAAGGGGAAGGTAAGGGGCTTCTGTGCTGCACTTTGCACCGCTACACCGCGTGGCCGTAGGAGGCGGGCCGCGCGCTGGCGTGGACACAGATTACTGGGCTGCTTGCTCCACTAGCCACCAGGGTGATTATATCTGGCCACAGGTCAGGGGGGACATTGTACCATTACCCTCCTGCTTTTGTTATACTGCCCGCACGCCTGATGGGGATGACAGCAGGGGGAGCAGGCCGGACCTGAGGCCCCTCCCCCCAGCCCCAGGGCACCATTTTTAGAATGTTCCCGCCCTGGAGCTGCATATCTCTCCCTCACTCCTGACCAGCGGCCATCACTGATTGAGCTGAGCTGTTTCTAGGACTGCTGGGGCAAATCCTCCTCTGTGGAACCGCCTGACTGCCAGTGCTGTGCTTCTTACAGGACACTTGAGTATTCTACCTGTCACTGCGACTGTGCTAGTTAAGAGAGAGTGCATACTGTCAGGGTTGTGTGGTACAAACACCCTGTGATATACATCCAGTGCCTACTGTGTTTGTTATAGCTAGAGTTTTCACATATAGCCATACTGAGAATTCCTTTGTATTGCTAGTCCAGTGCAGTTTATGGTACATAATTTCTGCATGGTACACTTGTGATTATATACGTGTGTGTACATGTAGCTGCTGTGTGGTTTCCTTATTGCAGGGTATTTCACTCAGCATGCTATTCCTATATTACTATACCTGTGGGGGCCAAGTGTTTCAGATTTTTCTGATAATAAAGGTTTGTTTCACAAGATATGGTACTGGAGTATTTTTTTTCTGTGAATTATAGTCACCATATATTCTATTCCTATTGAACACTCAGTCTGTGCCAGCTTCGGCTGTTTCTCTGAGAGTTCTTATTAGGTATAGTGCTGCTACAAATTAATAAATATCTTTTTGTACTGGGTTGTCCATTACTGTGCACATTGTTATGTCTGTTCACGTGGCAATGACGTTGGGGCCTCTCCCACACTGCGGGGTAGTGAGGCCACTGACGGCATGGAGGATAATTTAGCAGCTGAGAGTTCAGGTTCAGGGGCTTCCCTGCCCCCCAGTGGGTCGGTAGCACTCGGGGCGACACAAGATCCACCTTGGGCTACATTTTCCACATTGTTAAACACGCTGGTAACTAAATTAACGCCCCCTGTGTGACCACCTGTGCCGCTGTCACAGATTATGGTCCCCGCTGTGAACCCGCCATGGGCGGATCAGCTTTCCACTCAGTTACAGCATTTGAACCGATCCATGTCCAAATCTAACGGTCACTCTCGCCCGCATAAGACTAAGTCGTCTTCTAAAAGGGCCATTACCTCGTCCCGATCTGCGGCCTTAACTGACATGTCCTCTGAGGAGGACGGAGCTTATACTGACCCCTCGGACCCTGACGCTGCTGTTTCAGATGGGGAGGGGAAATCGTCCGTGGATGTCTCGGATTTGATTGAGGCGATACGGCTCATTCTTCAGGTGGCTGATGATTCTGAGCCTGAAACTATCTCCAAGAAACATGATAGGTTTAAGCGTAATAAGGTGGTTAAGCAGGTTCTACCCTACTCTAAACACCTGATTGACATACGTCAGGAATCCTGGGAAAATCCGGGGACAAAGTTTACACCGAATAAGAGACTGTTGGCTCGCTATCCTTTCTCTGCGGAGGTGTGTAAAAATTGGGAAACCCCTCCGCCTGTAGATTCTCATGTGGCGCGTATGGTTGTTTCCTCTGTCCTGCCAGTAACTACAGTCACCTCTCTGAAGGAACCGACGGATTGTTGGGTGGAGGGCTGTTTAAAAGCGATTTATACCCTGTCTGGGGCTGTTCAAAAGCCAACTATTGCAGCGACTTGGTCTGCTGAAGCTGTTGAGGCGTGGGATCAGGAACTCAAGGCGGAACTGCCTTCTGATGTTTCTGAGCATGCTCGACGATGTCTCTCGTATATTGCCACGGCTCCTCTGTACCTTAAGGAGGCGGCCTCCGATGCCGGGGTGCTCGCGGCCAAAGCTGCTACTGCGTCCGTTTTGGCCAGACGTATCCTTTGGTTGAGATCCTGGTCGGTGGATTTGGATTCCAGAAAAACCCTGGAGGTACTTCCTTTCAAGGGGGACGTTCTCTTTGGAGAAGACCTCAATAAGATTGTGGCTGACCTGGCTACTGCTAAAACAGGCTGCCTACCTAGTACGGCTCCTTCCGCACAGAAGGCTAAAAGTACTTTCTCTCGGCACTTTCGTACTCCAGGTAAAGCAAAAGGTCAGGCGTACCCAAAGCAAACCGTACTTCCAGGCCTGCCAAGCCCAGACCGAAGCTTGCCGCCCGTCAGCAAGCTTCAAAAACTGATAAGCCGGCCGCATGACGGGGCGGGCCTCTTTCTGGGGTATCCCAGGGTGGGGGGCCGACTTCTATGGTTTACCTAGGAATGGTTGAAGACCACTTCAGATACCTGGGTGGGGGAAGTCGTTGCTTGAGGTTACGCCATACCCTTCAAGAATCGCCCCCCTCATCGATTTTGCCTAACAGATGTGCCTCTGGATCCTGCAAAAGCAAACACATTGCACTCGGTGGACATTCCCTCCTGTCCACAGGAGTGGTGGTAAAAGGTGCCTCTGACTCAGAGGGGCAAGGAGTTCTATTCACCGCTGTTTCTAGTCCCGAAACCGAACAGGTCCTCGCGGCCCATTCTCAATCTGAAGTCCTTGAACAAGCATATGCGAGTTTCCAAGTTCCGTATGGAAACGCTGCACTCTATTGTTCTGGCCGTGGAGCCTGGGGACTATATGGTCTCCCTGGCCATACAGGATGCCTACCTACATATTCCTATTGCGGTATCTCATTAGCAGTACCTGCGGTTTGCAGTGGGCAACCTTCATTACCAATTTCGGCGTTACCTTTTGGTTTGACAACGGCTCCGCGAGTCTTCACGAAGGTTATGGCGGTCATGACGGCCACGCTACGCCGTCAAGGGGTCAGGATACTACCATACCTAGACGATTTGTTGATCCTGGCGAGTACCCCAGAACTTCTCCTGTGTCATCTCGATTTGACGATCCAGTGCATGAAAGCCCACGGATGGCTGATTAACTGGAAGAAATCCTCCCTGGTTCCGGCTCGAAGCATGGTACACCTGGGAGCGTTATTGGACACCCACAGTCAGCGGTTGTTCCTGTCTCAGGAGAAAGTCCTGAAGCTTCATGACAAGATCCGATGCTTCCTATCCCGTCCGCAAGTCTCGATCCATTCGGCGATGCAAGTGCTAGGTCTCATGGTGTCTGCTTTTGACATGGTGGAGTATTCTCAATTCCATTCTCGCCCTCTGCAGAAGTTGATTCTGTCCAAGTGGGACGGCCTGCCTCACCGGATCAGATCTCACATGATCTACCTATCTCCGCAGGTCCGTCTGTCCCTGAGTTGGTGGCTTCAGGACCAACGATTAAGCAGGGGCCGTCCCTTCTGGATATCCAACTGGGTCCTGCTGACGACGGATGCCAGTCTGAGAGGTTGGGGCACGGTGTTTGAACAACACTCTCCAGGGTCGGTGGACCGAGGAGGAGTCTTTACTCCCGATAAACATTCTGGAACTGCGGGCAGTGTTCAATGCATTGACAATGGCCCAGCACCTGATACAGAGCAGACCTGTTCAAGTACAGTCGGACAACGCCACCACGGTAGCGTACAACAATCATCAGGGCGGCACTCGAAGCCGCATGGCAATGAGGGAAGTATCTTCAGAGAAGGATTCTTCAGTGGGCAGAACGCCATCTGCCAGCCATATCAGCATTGTTCATTCCGTTCTGAACTGGGAGGCAGACTATCTCAGTCGTCAGGACGTTCACGCCGGAGAGTGGAGCCTACATCTGGAGGTGTTTCAACTTCTCATGGACAAGTGGGGTCTCCCAGATGTGGACCTGATGGCGTCTCGACACAATCACAAGGTTCCGGTCTTTGGAGCACGGACAAGGGATCCTCAAGCAGCGTTCTTGGATGCTCTATCAATCTCGTGGAACTTTCGATTGCCGTATGTGTTCCCTCCGGTGTCCCTCCTGCCCAGAGTAATACGGAAGTTCAAGCAAGAAGGAAGAAACCTACTTCTAGTCGCTCCAGCGTGGCCCAGGCGGCACTGTTTTTCTGATCTACAGGGCCTCTCGTTGGATCGTTCCCTTCTACTTCCACAACGACCAGACCTCTTCGTTCAGGGCCCTTGTGTTTACCAGGATTTGGCCCATCTGGCTTTGACGGCATGGCTCTTGAAGCTTCCGTCCTGAGGGCCAAGGGTTTTTCTGAGGCGGTCGTTCAAACTGTTTTGAAGGCCCGTAAGCCTCCTTCTGCACGGATATACCATAGGGTCTGGAATGCTTATTTTACTTGGTGTGCGTCTCACAATCATGACGTTTTCAAGTTTAGTGCGGCCAAACTATTGGCCTTTCCACAACAAGGCCTGGATTTAGGCCTGCGTCTGGCCTCCCTCAAGGTTCACATCTCGGCCTTGTCGGTTTGGTTTCAGAGAAAGATCGCTACCCTGCCTGATGTACTTACATTCACTCAGGTGTGATGGAGATTCAGCCTCCTTATGTGGCACCTGTGGCCCCTTGCGATCTGTCGGTGGTTTTGGAGGCTTTACAGGAGTCTCCGTTTGAGCCTCTTACCTCTGCTGACCTTACGTGGCTTTCCCTTAAGGTGGTGTTTTTGCTGGCCATTGCTACAGCTAGAAGGGTCTCGGGCTTGGGTGGCTTATCCTATAAGTCCCCCTATTTGATTTTTCACCGTGACCGTGCGGTTCTTCGGACACACCCATGTTATTTACCCAAGGTGGTGTCTTCTTTCCAACTTAACCAGGAGATTGTGGTTCCGGCCTTTAATTCTCCTGAGTTGTCTTCCAAAGAGCGGTCTTTGGATGTGGTACGGGCTCTCCGTAGCTATGTGAAGAGAACTTCCTCCGTTAGGAAATCCGATTTTCTTTTTGTGTTTGGTTTTCACAAACGTGGCTGGCCTGCTTCTAAGTAGACCTTGGCCAAATAGATTAGCATAGTGATTGCACATGCTTATATACAGGCTGGCCTTCCAGCTCCTGCTACCATCAAAGCCCATTCTACTCGGTTTGTTGGACCTTCTTGGGCGGCCCGCCGTGGTGCGACCCTTGAACAATTGTGCAAGGCGACTACGTGGTCCTCAGTGAACACGTTCATAAGGTTCTATGCCTTAGATACTTCCACCTCACAGAATGCTTCCTTTGGACGCCGGTTCTTGTGCCCGCTACAGTGCGTCCCCTACCATAAGGAACTGCTTTAGGACATCCCCAATGTTATTCCCTGTGGAATACCAGTGTAGCCCGCTGCAGAAAAGGAGATTTATGGTAAGAACTTACCCTTGTTAAAATTCTTTCTGCAAGGTACTCTGGATTCCACAGGGTGTCCACCCTGACGCACTTAGCTTCTTTGGGTTGGTATGGTATTAGCCGCTGATACCTTCTCCTGTCGTGAGAATGTGGTGTCTGTGGCTACTAACTGTTGTCGTCTTTACTGCATTGGACTGGTTGACAAAACTGAGCTCCTGTGCACGGAGGCGGGGTTATAGAGGAGGCGGCGCTGAGCATCTTGGGAGCAATCAAAGCTTTTAGCCTGTTGGTGCCTCAGATCAAGATCTTACTCTACACCCCGGAGTTATTCCCTGTGGGATCCAGTGTACCTCGCAGAAAGACATTTAACAAGTTCTTACCATAAATCTCCTTTTTTCCAGTAATTCTTTCTTTAACTGCCTCAGTATGGCTGCTTCTTTGCTTCACCTTGTTTTTTCCCCTCTTACGTCCTAGAGGATGCTGGGGACTCCGTAAGGACCATGGGGAATAGACGGGCTCCGCAGGAGACATGGGCACTAAAATGAACTTTAGGTATGGGTGTGCACTGGCTCCTCCCTCTATGCCCCTCCTCCAGACCTAATTTTAATACAGTGCCCAGAGGAGACTGGGTGCACTACAGGGAGCTCTCCTGAGCTTCCTGTAAAAAAGTATTTTGTTAGGTTTTTTATTTTCAGGGAGATTTGCTGGCAACAGGCTCCCTGCATCGTGGGACTGAGGAGAGAGAAGCAGGCCTACTTAAATGTTAGGCTCTGCTTCTTAGGCTACTGGACACCATTAGCTCCAGAGGGAGTCAGAACGCAGTTCTCCCCTAGAGGTTCGTCCCGGAGCCGCGCCGCCATCCTTCTCGCAGAGCCGGAAGATCGAAGCCGGGTGAGTATAGGAAGGCAGGAGACTTCAAAGGCGGCAGATGACTTCAGATCTTCAGTGAGGTAATGCGCAGCGGTAACGCTGCGCGCCATTGCTCCCACGGACACACACACAGCGGACACTGTTGAGTGCAGGGTGGGGGGGCGCCCTGGGCAGCAATGTGGACCTTGACACTGGCAATATGTACATACAAAATTTTATTTTATTTTTTTCAGACCCCCGCCATTTTAAAGAAAGAGCAGGACTGAAGCCCGCCACTGAGGGGGCGGGGCTTCTCCCTCAGCACTCACCAGCACCATTTTCTCCACAAGCACACACTGAGAAGCTGGCTCCCCGGACTCTCCCCTGCTGATCACCGGTGACAGAGGGTTTTAAAGAAGGGGGGGCACATCATTTGGCGCAGTGAATAGCGCTGTATCTGGGTAATATTTTTTCTTTTCCCAGGGTTATTGGCGCTGGGTGTGTGCTGGCAGACTCTCTCTCTGTCTCTCCAAAGAGCCTTTTGGGGGAACTATCTCCAGATAGTTTTCCCTGAGTGAGTGATGTGTCAGTACGTGCTTGTCGGCATATCTGAAGCGGAAGGCTCTCCTAGGGATGAGGTGGAGCGTATGAGTGTGGTGTCTCCGTCGGCAACACCGACACATGATTGGATGGAAATGTGGAATATTTTAAATGCAAATGTTAATTTATTGCACAAACGTTTGGACAAAGCAGAATCCAGGGACAGTACAAAGGGTCATACCCTGCCTTTCCCTACGTCACAGGGGCCTTCTGGGTCTCAAAAACGCCCACTTTCCCCGGTAGTTGACACAGATACCGACACGGATTCTGATTCCAGTGTCGATTATGATGATGCGAGGTTGCAGCCAAAATTGGCAAAAAGTATTCATTATATGATTATTGCTATTAAGGATGTGCTGCATATTATAGATGACCCCGCGGTGCCTAATCCGAAAATCCACATGTTTAAAGAAAAGAAGCCTGAGGTTCAGTGACGTGCGGTGAGGTCACTGGCTGGGGAGGCACTGAGAATATATATATATATATATATATATATATATATATATATATATATATATATTATTTATAGTGGAAATTTTGAACTGGGTGTATGGAAAAGACAAGGACGCAATTATGCACGCTGAAGGCATGCACGTGCTCCAGAAAAGGGGACGTGGTCACCCAAAAGGGGGCGTGACGCTTTCACCTTATAGCACACGGTACGAGCTGAAATTCACATTATAGCACATGATACGTGCCGAAATTCACATAGCACACTGAATGAGCCGAAACTCACATTGTAGCACACTGAATGAGCCGAAATTCACATTGTAGCACACTGTATTGAGCCGAAGCTCACATTGTAACACACTGAATGAGCCAAAATTCACATTGTAGCACACTGAATGAGCCGAAGCTCACATTGTAACACACTGAATGAGCCAAAATTCACATTGTAGCACACTGAATGAGCCGAAGCTCACATTGTAGCACACTGAATGAGCCGAAGCTCACATTATAGCACACTGAATGAGACGAAATTCACATTGTAGCACAATGAATGAGCCGAAATTCACATTGTAGCACATTGAATGAGCCGAAATTCACATTGTAGCACACTAAATGAGCCGAAATTCACATTACAGCACACTGAATTAGCCGAAATTCACATTGTAGCACACTGAATGAGCCAAAATTCACATTGTAGCACACTGAACGAGCCGAAATTTACATTATAGCACACAGAATGAGCCAAAATTCACATTGTAGCACATTGAGCCGAAATTCACATTGTAGCACACAGAATGAGCCGAAATTCACATTGTAGCACACTGAATGAGCTGAAATTCACATTATAGCACACTGAATGAGCCGAAATTCACATTGTAACACACTGAATGAGCTGAAATTGTGACAGCAGGGACAGCCAGAGTGACAGCAGGGATCGGGAGAGAGAGTGACGACAGGGAGAGAGAAAGTGACGACAGTGACAGCAGGGAGAGAGAGTGACGACAGTGACAGCAGGGAGAGAGAGTGACGAGCGTAACAGCAGGGAGAGAGACAGTGACGACAGTGACAGCAGGGAGAGAGAGAGTGACAATAGGGACAGGGACAGTAACGACAGGGAGAGAGGGTGACAGCAGGGGAACATTAGCTGATTGTGGTCGGCGGAGGCACCAATGGGCAGCGGCGGTGAGGTCCCTCTGACTGCCATTTGTTGTGAGCGGTGAGCGGCGGGCAGTACCTGCTCCAGTAGTGCAGCAGCAGGCAGCCATGGCTCCTTCAGGGTCCCCTGTTCCACATTGACACCGTGGGCTGGGGCTGGATTTCATGTACTGGTGGCACCGCGGGACCCTTCCCAGACGACAGTGGGGAGGGCAATCCGCCACTGTCTCCCCCAGTTCCCTGGCATCGTGGGAGGGCTGGGAGCGGGAGGTCACACCGTTGAAGGCACATTTCCCAGATGACAGGAGGGGGGATGGGGGGGGGGGGGCAGAAATCCGCCACTGTCTCCCCCAGTTCACTAACATCGCGGGAGGGCTGGGAGCAGGAGGACACCCAGCGGCATCCAGGCACAGCGGGCGGCTGCGGCGATGTAGGTCCACAGCAGCGCCCTCCTTGGTTTGCGCGGCCGGCCCTGGCTTCAACTCCGGGTCCCGCTGCCTCTTCACCCTGCTGCGCTACTGTATCTGAGCTGGGCGCCGGGTCCTCCTGCCTCTTCGGGTGATTGGACGAGCGGATCCAGCACTGGATCCGCTGTCCAATCACATCTGCCTCGCTGACAGGGGCGGGTTTCCCCTGTCAACGAGGCACTTGGATAAGTGCCGCTTTCTGCTCCGGTTTTCAATGGGCTTTGACAGCCCAGTGCTTGGCCCCGCCCCTCCAGCTTGAACCAGTTCCTACAGTTATCGGGAGGCACTGCTATCAGTGCCTCCCAAACTACTTTTTAGGCTTAAAATGATTAGGATAAGATAAATAAATTACTTATGACACAGAATATGTGTCATAAGTATCTTCTTTATATTATTTTAATCATTAATGACAGGGGAGGCACTGCCTCCCCTGCCTCCCCTGACTGCACGTCCCTGCTGAGGTTACTTTTCCACCTTCTTTTGAATTAAATGAGTTATTTGAAAGTGCTTGGGAAACTCAAGACAAGAAGCTGCAGATTCCCAAAAGGATTCTTATGGCGTATCCTTTCCTGATCAAGGACAGGATACGGTGGGAATCATCCCCAAGGGTGGATAAAGCGTTGACGCGCCTGTCCAAAAAGGTGGCGCTGCCGTCGCAGGATACTGCTGCCCTCAAGGATCCTGCTGATCGCAAGCAAGAAACTACCTTAAAGTCAATTTACACGCATACCGGTACATTACTCAGACCGGCAATAGCGTCGGCTTGGGTTTGTAGCGCTGTACTAGCGTGGACAGATACCTTATCTACTGATATGGATACGATGGATAGGGATTCTATCTTATTGACCCTGGGTCATATTAAGGATGCGGTCCTTTATATGAGAGAGGCTCAGAGGGTTATAGGCATACTGGGGTCCAGAGCGAAATCTATGGCAGTTTCTGCCAGGCGAGCACTGTGGACCCGACAGTGGTCGGGTGATGCCGACTCAAAACGGCATATGGAGGTTTTACCTTACAAGGGTGAGGAGTTGTTTGGGGAAGGTCTCGAGGACCTAGTTTCCACAGCTACTGCAGGTAAATCAACCTTTTTACCTTATGTTTCCTCACAGCCTAAGAAAACACCACATTATCAGATGCAGTCCTTTCGGCCGCATAAATCCAAGAGGGCTCGGGGATCTTCCTTTCTTGCCAGAGGTAAGGGCAAGGGGAAAAAGCTGCCAACTACAGCCAGTTCCCAGGATCAAAGTCCTCCCCGGCCTCTACTAAATACACAGCATGACTCTGGGGCTCCGCGGGTGGAGTCCGCCCCGGTGGGGGCACGTCTTTGTCTTTTTAGCCAGGTCTGGATTCATTCTCAGGTGGACCCCTGGGCAATAGACATTGTTTCCCGGGGGTACCAGCTGGAATTCGAAGAGGTGCACCCTCGCCGGTTTTTCAAATCGGCACTGCCGATTTCTTCCCCAGAGAGGGAGGTAATTTTGGTAGCAATTCAAAAATTGTGTCTCCAACAAGTGGTGGTCAAGTTTCCCCTGCTGCAGCAGGGGATGGGCTATTACTCAACCCTGTTTGTGGTCCCGAAACCGGAAGGTTCGGTCAGACCCATTCTAAATTTACAATCCTTAAACCTATACTTAGAGGTTCAAGTTCAAGATGGAGTCGCTCAGGGCGGTCATTGCAAGTCTGGAAGAGGGAGATTATATGGTGTCTCTAGACATAAAGGATGCATACCTTCATGTCCCCATTTATCAACCTCATCAGGCGTTCCTGAGATTTGTGGTGGAGGATTGTCGCTACCAATTTCAGACGTTGCCGTTTGGGCTGTCCACGGCCCCGAGAATTTTTTACCAAATTAATGGCGGAGATGATGGTGCTCCTGCGCAAGCAGGGGGTCACAATTATCCCATACTTGGACGATCTCCTGATAAAAGCGGGATCGAGAGAACAGTTGCTGGTCAAAGTATCACTCTCCCTGAGGGTGTTACAACAACACGGTTGGATTCTAAACCTGCCAAAGTCACAGTTAGTTCCAACAACCAGATTGCCTTTCTTAGGCATGATTCTGGACACAGAACAAAAGAGGGTCTTTCTCCCGACGGAAAAGGCCCAGGAACTGCAGGACTTGGTCAGGGACCTGTTGAAGCCAGACAGGGTGTCGGTACATCACTGCACGCGAGTGCTGGGAAAAATGGTGGCGTCTTACGAGGCCATTCCATTCGGCAGGTTCCATGCCAGAACTTTTCAGTGGGACCTTCTGGACAAGTGGTCCGGGTCACATCTACAGATTCATCAGATGATCCGCCTGTCCCCCAGGGCCAGGGTATCTCTCCTGTGGTGGCTGCAGAGTGCTCACTTTCTAGAGGGTCGCAGGTTCGGAATCCAGGACTGGGTTCTGGTGACCACGGACGCGAGCCTCCGAGGATGGGGAGCAGTCACACAGGAAAGAAACTTCCAGGGTCTGTGGTCAAGCCAGGAGGCTTGTCTACACATCAACATTCTGGAATTAAGGGCCACATACAACGGCCTTCGTCAGGCGCAGACCTTACTTCAAGGTCTACCGGTTCTGATTCAGTCAGACAACATCACAGCAGTGGCTCATGTAAACCGCCAAGGCGGCACAAGGAGCAGAGTGGCAATGGCAGAAGCCTCAAAGATTATTCGATGGGCGGAGAGTCATGTAAGCGCTCTGACAGCAGTCTTCATTCTGGGAGTAGACAACTGGGAACCGGACTTCCTCAGCAGACACGATCTACATCCAGGAGAGTGGGGACTTCATCAGGAAGTCTTCGCAGAGATTGCAAGTCAGTGGGGTCTGCCTCAAATAGACATGATGGCTTCACGCCTCAACAAGAAACTTCCGAGATATTGCGCCAGGTCAAGGGACCCTCAGGCGTTTGCAGTGTCGCCGCACTGGTGACACCGTGGGTGTTTCAGTCGGTCTATGTGTTCCCTCCTCTTCCTCTCATCTCAAAGATACTGCGAATCATAAGACGAAGAGGGGTTCAGGCGATTCTCATCGTTCCAGATTGGCCTCGAAGGGCCTGGTATCCGGATCTACAGGAAATGCTCTCAGAAGATCCGTGGCCTCTTCCTCTCAGGGAAGACCTATTACAACAAGGGCCCTGTCTGTTCCAGGACTTACCGCGACTGCATTTGACGGCATGCATGGCGGTTGAACGCAGGATCCTAGCAGAAAAGGGCATTCCGGAAGAGGTCATTCCTACTCTAATAAAGGCAAGGAAGGAGGTGACATCGAAACATTATCACCGTATCTGGAGGAAGTATGTGTCTTGGTGCGAAGCCAAGACTGCTCCTCCGGAAGAATTCCATCTGGGCCGTTTTCTCCACTTCCTGCAAACTGGAGTGAATTTGGGCCTAAAGTTAGGCTCCATTAAGGTTCAGATTTCGGCCCTATCCATTTTCTTTCAAAGGGAATTGGCTTCTCTTCCGGAAGTCCAGACTTTCGTGAAAGGGGTGCTGCATATCCAGCCTCCTTTTGTGCCTCCAGTGGCACCATGGGACCTTATCGTGGTACGGTCCCTTAAGTCTCACTGGTTTGAACCGCTTCAAACAGTTGAATTAAAGTATCTCACTTGGAAAGTGGTCATGTTGTTGGCCTTGGCTTCGGCGCGGCGAGTGTCGGAGTTAGCTGCTTTGTCTCACAAAAGCCCTTATCTGATTTTCCATGTGGATAGAGCTGAGTTGCAGACTCGTCCCCAATTTTTGCCTAAGGTGGTTTCTTTTCATATGAACCAACCTATTGTGGTGCCTGTGGCTACAAGGGACGTGGAGGATTCCGAATCCCTGGATGTGATCAGGGCATTGAAAATTTATGTGGCCAGAACGGCTCGAGTTAGGAAAACAGAGGCTCTGTTTATCCTGTATGCTGCCAACAAGGTTGGTGCTCCTGCGTCTAAGCAGACTATTGCTCGCTGGATCTGTAACACGATTCAGCAGGTTCATTCTACGGCTAGATTGCCGTTACCGAATTCGGTTAAGGCCCATTCCACTAGGAAGGTGGGTTCTTCTTGGGAGGCTGCCCGGGGCGTCTCGTCTTTACAGCTTTGCCGAGCAGCAACTTGGTCGGGTTCAAACACCTTTGCAAAATTCTACAAGTTTGATACCCTGGCCGATGAGGACCTAATGTTTGCTCATTCGGTGCTGCAGAGTCATCCGCACTCTCCCGCCCATTTTGGAGCTTTGGTATAATCCCCATGGTCCTTACGGAGTCCCCAGCATCCTCTAGGACGTTAGAGAAAATAAGATTTTAAACCTACCGGTAAATCTTTTTCTCGTAGTCCGTAGAGCAGGGGTGGGGAACCTTTTTTCTACCGAGGGCCATTTGGAGATTTATAAAATCCTTCGGGGGCCATACAAAAATTCTCAACGCAAAAAATTACCCTGCCCCCCAGTAGGTCTGCCCCTTAGAGGTACTGTGTCGCGCATGCGCCAAAAAAATGGGTGTGGCCAGTTAAAATGGGACATGATACACATATGCCCCCAATAGTGCGGTGCCAGATCCACAATTGCCCCCAAGTGCCAGGTATACAAATGCCCCCACAGTGCTAGGTATACAAATGCCCCTCACAGTGCCAGGTATACAAATGCCCCTCACAGTGCCAGGTATACAGATGTCCCCACAGTGCCAGGTATACAGATGCCCCTCACAGTGCCAGGTATACAAATGCCCCTCACAGTGCCAGGTATACAGATGTCCCCACAGTGCCAGGTATACAGATGCCCCCCACAGTGCCAGGTATACAGATGTCAACACAGTGCCAGGTATACAGATGCTCCCCACAGTGCCAGGTATACAGATGTCCCCACAGTGCCAGGTATACAGATGGCCCCCACAGTGCCAGGTATACAGATGCCCCCACAGTGCCAGGTATACAGATGTCCCCACAGTGCCAGGTATACAGATGTCCCCACAGTGCCAGGTATACAAATGCCCCTCACAGTG
This sequence comes from Pseudophryne corroboree, assembly GCF_028390025.1. Taxonomy (NCBI): domain Eukaryota; kingdom Metazoa; phylum Chordata; class Amphibia; order Anura; family Myobatrachidae; genus Pseudophryne; species Pseudophryne corroboree. The sequence goes on from NC_086447.1 coordinate 609,789,541, forward strand.
CCTGGTATACAAATGCCCCTCACAGTGCCAGGTATACAGATGCCCCCCACAGTGCCAGGTATACAAATGCCCCCCACAGTGCCAGGTATACAAATGCCCCCCACAATGCCAGGTATACAAATGCCCCCCACAGTGCCAGGTATACAGATGCCCTCCCCTCTCCCCTCCGTGCTGCTTACCGTGGGACACGGAGGAGAGCGCGGCTGTCAGGTGGGAGCGGCGGCGTGTAGTACTTCAAACCAGCCGCCGGTTCGAGAGCCAATCAGAGCTCGCGGACCGGCAGCCGCGGCTCCTGATTGGCTGCCGTTCCGCGAGATCTGATTGGCTCACGGACCGGCGGCTGGTTTGAAGTACTACACGCCGCCGCTCTCACTCGACCGCCGCGCTCTCCTCCCTGTTCTGACAGCTGATACACGCTGCCGCCGGACTGAGCGGCAGCGTGTCTCACTGACACAAGCTGGTGGGCCGGACCAAACGGCTTCGGCCGGAGGTTCCCCACCCCTGCCGTAGAGGATGCTGGGCGCCCGTCCCAGTGCGGACGACATACTGCAAGACTTGTATATAGTTGTTGCTTACATAAGGGTTATGTTTCAGTTGAATCAGTTTTGGACTGATACTGGTTTGTTTCATACTGTTGACTGGTTCATATATTCCATGTTATACGGTGTGAATGGTGTGGCTGGTATGAATCTTGCCCTTGGATTTACAAAATCCTTTCCTCGTACTGTTCGTCTCCTCTGGGCACAGTTTCTCTAACTGAGGTCTGGAGGAGGGGCATAGAAGAAGGAGCCAGTGCACACCCAAACCTAAAGTTCATTTTAGTGCCCATGTCTCCTGCGGAGCCCGTCTATTCCCCATGGTCCTTACGGAGTCCCCAGCATCCTCTACGGACTACGAGAAAAAGATTTACCGGTAGGTTTAAAATCTTATTTTCTCTGACGTCCTAGTGGATGCTGGGAACTCCGTAAGGACCATGGGGAATAGCGGCTCCGCAGGAGACTGGGCACAAAAAGTAAAAGCTTTAGACTAGCTGGTGTGCACTGGCTCCTCCCCCTATGACCCTCCTCCAAGCCTCAGTTAGATTTTTGTGCCCGAACGAGAAGGGTGCAAGCTAGGTGGCTCTCCTGAGCTGCTTAGAAGTAAAAGTTTAAATAGGTTTTTTTATTTTCAGTGAGTCCTGCTGGCAACAGGCTCACTGCATCGTGGGACTAAGGGGAGAAGAAGCGAACTCACCTGACTGCAGAGTGGATTGGGCTTCTTGGTTACTGGACATTAGCTCCAGAGGGACGATCACAGGTTCAGCCTGGATGGGTCCCGGAGCCGCGCCGCCGGCCCCCTTACAGAGCCAGAAGAGCGAAGAGGTCCGGAGAAAGCGGCGGCAGAAGACGTTCCTGTCTTCAAATAAGGTAGCGCACAGCACTGCAGCTGTGCGCCATTGCTCTCGGCACACTTCACACTCCGGTCACTGAGGGTGCAGAACGCTGGGGGGGAGCGCCCTGAGACGCAATAAAAACGATATAAAACCTTATATGGCTAAAAAAAATACATCACATATAGCTCCTGGGCTATATGGATGCATTTATCCCCTGCCAGTTTCCTGAAAAAAGCGGGAGAAAAGGCAGCCGTGAAGGGGGCGGAGCCTTTCTCCTCAGCACACAAGCGCCATTTTCTTTCACAGCTCCGCTGGAAGGACGGCTCCCTGACTCTCCCCTGCAGTCCTGCACTACAGAAACAGGGTAAAACAGAGAGGGGGGCACTATTGGCAGCTAATATATAAATACAGCAGCTATAACAGGGAGTAACACTTATATAAGGTTATCCCTGTATATATATAGCGCTCTGGTGTGTGCTGGCAAACTCTCCCTCTGTCTCCCCAAAGGGCTAGTGGGGTCCTGTCCTCTATCAGAGCATTCCCTGTGTGTGTGCTGGGTGTCGGTACGATTGTGTCGACATGTATGAGGAGGAAAATGATGTGGAAGCAGAGCAATTGCCTGTGTTAGTGATGTCACCCCCTAGGGAGTCGACACCTGACTGGATGGTAGTAATTAAAGAATTACGTGACAATGTCAGCACTTTGCAAAAAACTGTTGACGACATGAGACAGCCGACAAATCAATTAGTGCCTGTTCAGGCGTCTCAGACACCGTCAGGGGCGCTAAAACGCACTTTACCTCAGATGGTCGACACAGACCCTGACACGGATACTGAATCCAGTGTCGACGGTGACGAGACAAACGTAATGTCCAGTAGGGCCACACGTTACATGATCACGGCAATGAAGGAGGCATTGAACATTTCTGACACTACAAGTACCACAAAAAAGGGTATTATGTGGGGTGTGAAAAAACTACCAGTGGTTTTTCCTGAGTCAGATGAATTAAATGAGGTGTGTGATAAAGCGTGGGTTTCCCCCGATAAAAAACTGCTGATTTCTAATAAATTATTGGCACTATACCCTTTCCCGCCAGAGGTTAGGGCACGTTGGGAAACACCCCCTAGGGTAGATAAGGCGCTCACACGCTTATCAAAACAAGTGGCGTTACCGTCTCCTGATACGGCCGCTCTCAAGGAACCAGCTGATAGAAGGCTGGAAAATATCTTAAAAGGTATATACACACATACCGGTGTTATACTGCGACCAGCGATCGCCTCAGCCTGGATGTGCAGCGCTGGAGTGGCTTGGTCGGATTCCCTGACTGAAAATATTGATACCCTGGATAGGGACAGTATATTATTAACTATAGAGCATTTGAAGGATGCATTACTATATATGCGAGATGCACAGAGGGATATTTGCACCCTGGCATCTAGAGTAAGTGCGATGTCCATTTCTGCCAGAAGAACGTTATGGACGCGACAGTGGTCAGGTGATCAGGTGATGCGGATTCCAAACGACATATGGAAGTATTGCCGTATAAAGGGGAGGAGTTATTTGGGGTCGGTCTATCGGACCTGGTGGCCACAGCAACGGCTGGAAAATCCACCTTTTTACCCCAGGTCACCTCTCAGCAGAAAAAGACACCGTCTTTTCAAACCCAGTCCTTTCGTCCCTATAAGGGCAAGAGGGAAAAAGGCCGCTCGTTCCTGCCCCGGGGCAGAGGAAGGGGAAAAAGACTGCACCATGCAGCCTCTTCCCAGGAGCAGAAGCCCTCCCCCGCTTCTGCCAAGTCGTCAGCATGACACTGGGGCTCTGCAAGCAGACTCGGGCACGGTGGGGGGCCGTCTCAAGAATTTCAGCACGCAGTGGGCTCACTCGCAAGTGGACCCCTGGATCCTGCAAGTAGTATCACAGGGGTACAAATTGGAATTCGAGACGTCTCCCCCTCGCCGGTTCCTGAAGTCTGCTCTACCAACGTCTCCCTCCGACAGGGAGGCAGTATTGGAAGCTATTCACAAGCTGTATTCCCAGCAGGTGATAATCAAGGTACCCCTCCTACAACAGGGAAAGGGGTATTATTCCACGCTGTTTGTGGTACCGAAGCCGGACGGCTCGGTGAGACCAATTTTAAATCTAAAATCTTTGAACACTTACATAAAAAGGTTCAAATTCAAGATGGAGTCACTCAGAGCAGTGATAGCGAACCTGGAAGAAGGGGACTATATGGTATCTCTAGACATCAAGGATGCTTATCTCCATGTCCCAATCTGCCCTTCTCACCAAGGGTACCTCAGGTTTGTGATACAAAACTGTCATTATCAGTTTCAGACGCTGCCGTTTGGATTGTCCACGGCACCACGGGTCTTTACCAAGGTAATGGCCGAAATGATGATTCTTCTTCGAAGAAAAGGCGTATTAATTATCCCTTACTTGGACGATCTCCTGATAAGGGCAAGGTCCAGGGAACAGTTAGAGGTCGGAGTAGCACTATCTCAGGTAGTGCTACGTCAGCACGGGTGGATTCTAAATATCCCAAAATCACAGCTGATTCCAACAACACGTCTACTGTTCCTAGGGATGATTCTGGACACAGTCCAGAAAAAGGTGTTTCTCCCGGAGGAGAAGGCCAGGGAGTTATCCGAGCTAGTCAGGAACCTCCTAAAACCAGGACAAGTGTCAGTGCATCAGTGCACGAGAGTCCTGGGAAAAATGGTGGCTTCTTACGAAGCGATTCCATTCGGAAGATTCCATGCAAGAACTTTTCAGTGGGATCTGCTGGACAAATGGTCCGGATCGCATCTTCAGATGCATCAGCGGATAACCCTATCTCCAAGGACAAGGGTATCTCTCCTGTGGTGGTTACAGAAGGCTCATCTTCTAGAGGGCCGCAGATTCGGCATTCAGGATTGGATGCTGGTAACCACGGATGCCAGCCTGAGAGGCTGGGGAGCAGTCACACAGGGAAGAAATTTCCAGGGCTTGTGGTCAAGCATGGAAACGTCTCTTCACATAAATATCCTAGAGCTAAGGGCTATTTACAATGCCCTAAGTCAAGCAAGGCCTCTGCTTCAGGGTCAACCGGTATTGATCCAGTCGGACAACATCACGGCTGTCGCCCACGTAAACAGACAGGGCGGCACAAGAAGCAGGAGGGCAATGGCAGAAGCTGCAAGGATTCTCCGCTTGGCGGAAAATCATGTGATAGCACTGTCAGCAGTGTTCATTCCGGGAGTGGACAACTGGGAAGCAGACTTCCTCAGCAGACACAACCTCCACCCGGGGGAGTGGGGACTTCATCCAGAAGTCTTCCAAGTGATTGTAAACCGTTGGGAAAAACCAAAGGTGGACATGATGGCGTCCCGTCTCAACAAGAAACTGGACAGATATTGCGCCAGGTCAAGGGACCCTCAGGCAATAGCGGTGGACGCTCTGGTAACTCCGTGGGTGTTCCAGTCGGTATATGTGTTCCCTCCTCTTCCTCTCATACCAAAAGTACTGAGAATCATAAGAAGGAGAGGAGTAAGAACGATACTCGTGGCTCCGGATTGGCCAAGAAGAACTTGGTACCCGGAGCTGCAAGAGATGCTCACGGAGGACCCGTGGCCTCTACCTCTAAGGGAGGACCTGCTCCAGCAGGGACCTTGTCTGTTCCAAGACTTACCGCGGCTGCGTTTGACGGCATGGCGGTTGAACGCCGGATCCTGAAGGAAAAAGGCATTCCAGATGAAGTCATCCCTACCCTGATCAAGGCCAGGAAGGATGTAACTGCAAAACATTATCATCGCATTTGGCGAAAATATGTTGCGTGGTGTGAGGCCAAGAAGGCCCCTACAGAGGAATTTCAACTGGGTCGTTTCCTACATTTCCTGCAAGCAGGATTGTCTATGGGCCTAAAATTAGGATCCATTAAGGTTCAAATTTCGGCCCTGTCGATCTTCTTCCAGAAAGAACTGGCTTCAGTGCCTGAAGTTCAGACGTTTGTCAAAGGGGTACTGCATATACAGCCTCCTTTTGTGCCTCCAGTGGCACCTTGGGATCTCAATGTAGTTTTAGGGTTCCTAAAAGCACATTGGTTTGAACCACTTGCCACAGTGGATTTGAAATATCTCACATGGAAAGTGGTAATGCTGTTGGCCCTGGCTTCAGCCAGGCGCGTATCAGAATTGGCGGCTTTATCCTATAAAAGCCCTTACCTTATATTTCATTCGGATAGGGCGGAATTGAGGACTTGTCCTCAATTTCTCCCTAAGGTGGTTTCAGCGTTTCACATGAATCAACCTATTGTGGTACCTGTGGCTACTAGGGACTTGGAGGACTCCAAGTTGCTGGACGTAGTCAGGGCCCTGAAAATATATGTTTCCAGGACGGCTGGAGTCAGAAAATCTGACTCGCTGTTTATACTGTATGCACCCAACAAGCTGGGTGCTCCTGCTTCTAAGCAGACGATTGCTCGTTGGATTTGTAGTACAATTCAACTTGCACATTCTGTGGCAGGCCTGCCACAGCCAAAATCTGTAAAAGCCCATTCCACAAGGAAGGTGGGCTCATCTTGGGCGGCTGACCGAGGGGTCTCGGCTTTACAACTTTGCCGAGCAGCTACTTAGTCAGGGGCAAACACGTTTGCTAAATTCTACAAATTTGATACCCTGGCTGAGGAGGACCTGGAGTTCTCTCATTCGGTGCTGCAGAGTCATCCGCACTCTCCCGCCCGTTTGGGAGCTTTGGTATAATCCCCATGGTCCTTACGGAGTTCCCAGCATCCACTAGGACGTCAGAGAAAATAAGAATTTACTTACCGATAATTCTATTTCTCATAGTCCGTAGTGGATGCTGGGCGCCCATCCCAAGTGCGGATTGTCTGCAATACTTGTATATAGTTATTGTTACAAACAAATCGGGTTGTTTATTGTTGGAAGCCATCTTTTCAGAGGCTCCTACGGTTATCATACTGTTAACTGGGTTCAGATCACGAGTTGTACGGTGTGATTGGTGTGGCTGGTATGAGTCTTACCCGGGATTCAAGATCCTTCCTTTTTATGTACGCTCGTCCGGGCACAGTATCTTAATTGAGGCTTGGAGGAGGGTCATAGGGGGAGGAGCCAGTGCACACCAGCTAGTCTAAAGCTTTTACTTTTTGTGCCCAGTCTCCTGCGGAGCCGCTATTCCCCATGGTCCTTACGGAGTTCCCAGCATCCACTACGGACTATGAGAAATAGAATTATCGGTAAGTAAATTCTTATTTTTTGTTAATATTTTTTTTCTCTCTGTTCTTTCCAATCGAAGTTAAGGCACACTAGACAATTTTGAACCAATAAAGGTAAAGATAAAGCTGTTTTTTGAAATTTACCCAGCTACAGATTGAAAGATAAAGTGCATACACACTGAACGATATAGTGAACAATATCGTTCAGTGACGTCACCCCTCCCATCCCTGAACGTGCAGTCATGAAAGTTATAGCCTAAATTGGACTGCATGTTCAGTTGATAAAGATAAACGATAACGACCTATAGGAGTGTGCTTCGTTATAGTGCATACACACTTGACGATATGTATGATAATATCTTTATCGTGCATATTGTTCACTTCAATTGTCTACTGTGTATGCCCCTTAAGATTTTCCTTTAGGTACTGTAATGGCAAATTATTGGGAAAAAAAATGACTTGGTTCCAAGGTGGATGGGGCGACCATCTTATAGTGTGTACCCCCAATCTGTCATTTTAAGCCGTTGTTCATTAAATAGTCAAAGCTGATATTCTGCATGTCAGATGGTGGAATGCAATGTAGGATGTGTGGTGCACATCGTGTTGTATGTATGCACATGAGGCTTGATTCAGATGTGAACGGAGTTTCTGTGCAAAGTACAAATGATCTGTATTTTGCGAATGAGCCAAACTCGTACTGCACATGTGCAGTATGGATTTGCAACATTGGTTGCACTATGGCTGCAGACTGTCAGCGATTGACAGTACACTGCCGTTTGTGGCCTAGGGTGCAGACTGACAAGGCCAGCATCTCTGTTGGAATACTGAGATACCGTGGCCTCTTTGTTGTATCTGCGATGGATGGCTTGCGCGGCTGCATGGGTCAGGCAGACGGCTGATGATGCCTCAGGTGATCAGATGCTACAGCCTAGGATGCAGCTTATGAAGGCAGGAGGCATCTACTTATAGCAGACGCTTTGTGTGGCGTTAAGATATTACTGCTCATGCTTCCATGTAAGTAGCAGCGATATGACCTACATCCACATATGATTCAGGCCCGTAGTTTACAGGAACAATGATTAATTGGATACACTCCTATGACACAATATATTGTGCCGTCGTTTGGAAGATTGCATAGTGTGTACTCTGTTATGTGTTGTGGAATTTAGTGACATTGGATAAACCGTCACATCATTTGTTAAATCTTATAGTGTGTAACCAACTTTAGAGTGACACTTATAATAGCTTTCAAAGCAGCAGACACGGGTGGTCTTCAGGTTGGCTGCAGCCCGGCTCCCGACGACCACCATACCGGCGCCGGAATCCCAACCGCTTGCATACCGACAGCTTTTCTCCCTCTAGGGGATCCACGACCCCCCTGGTGGGAGAATAGATAGCGCTGCATGCGTAGCGCGCCACCGTGCCCGCAAGGGGCTCATTTGCGCACGCCCAGCTGTCTGTATGCTGGCAGTCGGGATTCCGGCGCCGGTATGCTGGCCGCCGGGAGCCCGACCGCCGGCATCACATACTACACCCAGCAGACACTGCTTCCTCACTGTACCTAAACCGCTTATAGCCAAATATTAGTCCCGGGTCATTCCGGGTCAAATCAACATATTGATTTTGGGCAACACTAAAACCATGGGAATCTTTACAGCGCTGTTTTCAGTTAATTTTATATACACTAGCAATTCTTATTCCAAATCATATTCTATATATGTATACCCACTGTCACTTCCAAGAATGTAGCATCCGTGAAATACGTGCAGTCCAAGTAAAAATTAAAATATGAAAAAATATATTAAAAAAGGCTTCAACAACTTTTCTTTGCTCATAGACAATACAACTCTCAGCAGGTATCACAGTTCGGCATTAGATTTCAAAAAGGAGTGATCTCACCCGGAGTTCCCGGACACCAGAAATTTAAGCACGGCGTTCCTCCTTCTCCAAGAATATAGCTTACTGCCCGGAGCTGTGCACTTGAGGGCTTTTCTGCCGTTGGTCGTCCACCGGCTTTCTGTCTCGAAACCAAAACCCCTTATGCTGCTGATTCACCCGCTGCGCGTCTTGTCTAACTCATCGGCTCCCGGCTTTCTCCTTACGCATAAAGTGACCAAATCCACCTACTCCCGCCGGCACGTTTCTACCCAATCAGTAGTGTGGCGGCAATAGGTGGATTTGGTCACTTTATGCGTAAGGAGATAGCCTGAACACAATGAAAAACTGTGTTCAATTACTGGCTACATTCAATATTATGTTTTTAAGTACTTTTTATTGCAATCAGTATAAATGAACCTAAATGAACCTTAACTTTTAGGAACAACCAACAACAATCTGTAAAAACCCAATAAATTATCAATCTGTTCATTCACCGAAAAAAAAAAAAAAAAAAGATTATTTCATCCAGTAAATGAACACCCCCCCCCCCCCCCCCCACACACACACACACACACACACACACACACACACACACACACACACACACACACACACACACACACACACACACACCCACCCCCCTTCAAACTTTTACACATTGTTTTTCACCTCAGAATATCACATTTTAACACTTTTATAGCCTTTACCCATTTGTATAGAGGTACTGCAAATTGTTGTTTTTTAAGTTGTATTTAAAATTGGGCAGTAAATTATCTTATTATTTTGAGGGAAAAGTAGTTCAAACTCATTCAATGCTGAGGATCAAATCACAACCTAACTTACATAAGAAGGCTTCAAAGCATAAAATCAGACGCTTGTTATGATTAGCTAAAAAAAAATTAATTAAATCCTTGCTTTAATGCTTTAAACCTGAAAATATAAATTCACTGGTAGTGTTCATTCACTGGCTGATTAACCCTAAATAACCCAGAAGTGAACCTATGGCTGCAACACTGATATTTGGAGTTTCTTCTTTACTAGTTCCTCATTCCTAAAGGAGCAAGCTGCAGGAGAAGAGAGCTTAGAGTTAATTTAGAAGCTCTCCTGGGCAATTTAGGCTTATTTTCGGGTTTACCTGCTCTGGCCTGGAGGGTAATTAGAGTGAAATAGAGAACATTACACAATGGGGGGAATTCAAATGTTTGAAAAGTCAGTTGGGTGTCTGTTTTTTCCTAATAAACAGGAAAAAACAGACACCCAACCGACTTTTCAAACATTTGAATTCCCCCCCATTATGTGAGCTCTTATTTCATTACCTATTGAACCACCCTCTTGTATCATTAATACCCACATGTCCTCCTTCCCCCTCCCATTCCCTGATTTATCAAAACACCAGAACTTGCTTGCCAGACATGTCCTCACAGCTGCCACTTGTCTGATTGCTTCCCTCTGGAAATACCAGAATCCTCCTTCAGTCTGTTACCTTATGTGATAGATCAGATGTTCAACTACCTATGAGGCTTTCCTGGTTCATTTTATAAGAGATGGGGCCCCTGGACTCAACATAAGAATGCCCCTGCTCTTCCAGTTTAAGGTTTCTTTTATGACTGTGTTGCGCTTTCCGTCTTTTTCCTCCCTCACTCAAGTGACATATGTAGTTTCCAAGATCCCTCCTTTTTTCCCTCCTCCCTATTCACGCCTTGTTCCTTTCTTTTCTCTACCTCATTGTATACCTAAAATCCTGGCATCCGCTTTTTTTTCTTTTGATATGTTGTCTTGTTACTGTACTACTCAGTTTTGACTTACATCTATATTTTTATCTGGTACCTTAATAAATCTTTTTTGAAAAAGAAAAAAAGACTTAATGACCTACATCACCATGTCCTAATAAGCATAAAAAAATAAAATAAAAATGTGTACTTTCTAATTTGCATGTGTGTTAATTCATATGTACTCATATACGTGTGTCTGTATATATTCATATATTTATTTATTTTCACAGGAGAGCTTGTATTTCAATTGAAAAGGAGACCCCCAGACTATCTCTCAAAGATGGACAGGAAACTGGAGGGCAAACCATCAAAAAGCAGACTGGAGTCTTATAGCTACTCCCTTTCTCCCGATAAACTACCTTACTTGGTAGAATTAAGCCCAGGTAAGATTTTTTATTACTTAGTAAGTGAAGTAGAAAGCTTGTATTTATAACATTCTTTCCCTTAAAATTTTTTTATTTTTGATAGGAGTTCTAGATACACCTCCATGAACACTAGACAGAAGATCTGAAATTCTTAGAAGGCAGTAAATACTGTACAGATGCAGTGATCGCGCTGAGACCAAAAAAAGTGGGTCCCAGGGACCCCTCACTTTTAAAAATTGGGGTCCTACCTGTCCTTTTCTGGGTCCCATCGGAATGAAGGTTTTAATTAGTCTTATTAATGATTCAAATATAAAAACACAAACTTGATTTGGACACTACAAAAGGGGTGCAAGGGGGAGGATGGGGTGACGCTGCTGGGCTGTGTAGCATACAGGACACCCCGCACTTTAGATGTAATTAGACATTTTGGTGACCTTGTGGCAGAAAGAGAATTGGCTCTCCCGCACCGACACTGAAAACTGCGACAGTGCGCGCCGAAGGCGCGCTGGAATTTTTTAGGGGCGTAGCTTCGTGGGGAAGGGGCGTGGTCACATAATAGTACCAATTCACATTATTCCACACAGTAGTGCCGCTTATACACATTGCACCAGGTAGAACCTCCTATACACACTGAGCCAAGGAGAGCACGTTATACACATTGCGCCAGGCAGAGCACGTTATACACATTGCGCCACACGTTGCACCAGGTAGAGCACGTTATACACATTGCACCAGGTAGAGCACGTTATACACATTGCGCCACACATTGCACCAGGTAGAGCACGCTATACATATTGCGCCAGGTAGAGCACGTTATTCACATTGCGCCAGGTAGAGCACGTTATACACATTGCGCCAGGCAGAGCACGTTATTCACATTGCGCCAGGCAGAGCACGTTATTCACATTGCGCCAGGCAGAGCACGTTATTCACATTGCGCCAGGCAGAGCACGTTATTCACATTGCGCCAGGTAGAGCACATTATACACATTGCGCCAGGCAAAGCACGTTATGCACATTGCGCCAGGCAGAGCACGTTATGCACATTGCGCCAGGCAGAGCACGTTATGCACATTGCGCCAGGTAGAGCACGTTATGCACATTGCGCCAGGTAGAGCACGTTATGCACATTGCGCCAGGTAGAGCACGTTATGCACATTGCGCCAGGTAGAGCACGTTATGCACATTGCGCCAGGTAGAGCACGTTATGCACATTGCGCCAGGTAGAGCACGTTATGCACATTGCGCCAGGTAGAGCACGTTATGCACATTGCGCCAGGTAGAGCACGTTATGCACATTGCGCCAGGTAGAGCACGTTATGCACATTGTGCCAGGTAGAGCACGTTATGCACATTGCGCCAGGTAGAGCACGTTATACACATTGCACCAGGCAGAGCACGTTATGCACATTGTGCCAGGTAGAGCACGTTATGCACATTGTGCCAGGTAGAGCACGTTATGCACATTGTGCCAGGTAGAGCACGTTATGCACATTGTGCCAGGTAGAGCACGTTATGCACATTGCGCCAGGTAGAGCACGTTACACACATTGCGCCAGGTAGAGCACGTTACGCACATTGCGCCAGGTAGAGCACGTTATACATATTGCGCAGGTAGAGCACGTTATGCACATTGCACCAGGTAGAGCACGTTATACATATTGCGCCAGGTAGAGCACGTTACACACATTGCGCCAGGTAGAGCACGTTACACACATTGCGCCAGGTAGAGCACTTAACAATTATATGATTAAAAAACAGGACAACATTATTAAATACATTTTCTATATGTAATGGGTTTATGGTGCCGCTATAATAGAGCCCCAGACTGGATTTAGACACTACAAAGGTGTTGTGGGGGAGGGAGGGTGACAATGCTGCTGGGCTGTTATCATATCGGAAGTATGCATTCAGGATCCTGGCTGTCGGGATCCCAGCAGCGTAATACCGATGCCGGAATCCTGACAGCCGCCACAATACCAACGCTGGCATCCCGAGGAGATCAGGATCCCGGCAACGATATCCTGACAGTCAGGATCCTGAAGGGAAGTATGCACTGCCGCCACTGGTTTAGCGTGCGGGTAGGAAGGGGGGGGGTTAGGATATGGTGCTTGGGGGAGGGTTAGGGTTAGGCTGCAGAGAGGGGGTATAAGTGTTAGGCACTAAGGGGGTGGTTTAGGCTGCGGGAAACGGAGGGTTAGGGGTGGGAGGTTAGGGTACCCTCTGCACTCGTCACTCTTGTCTGCTTTGCTGCGATCGGGATGCTGGTGTCGGTATACTAAATGCCAACATCCTGACCGACGACTTCGGATACTTGGTACAACCAATGGATTTGAGTCATGCTGCCTGTAATTTATGTGCTGACTGATCAACTTCAGTGACACTCGCTGTGCTGGCTGCCTTTACAGTAACCAGCGGCAACCAGCAGTAACCAACAGCAACCAGCAATAACCAAGAAAGGCAGCCAGAACAGTGAGTGTCACTGAAGTTGATCAGTCAGCACATAAATTACAGGCAGCATGACTCCAACCAGTGGTTGTATCAAGGGTCCTGTATGCTGCAGAGACCAGCAGCACTGTCACCCTCTCGCCTCACCCCCACTCCATACCACAAAAATGTTGCTTTTAACACCTGCAGCCCCCATCTCCGCCATCCCACCGATATGAACAGCCCCCCAGCCGCCACCGCAAGTCCAGCTCACCCTTCCGCACCGCACGCACAGTCCGCGGTCACCGGCGTTCAACTTCCCCGCAGCACAGTGTGTAGTGCGCCGCAGAGCCGGACTTGCTCTGTCCGGCTCCCGTGAAGCTACAGCGGGTGATCGGCAGGAAGGGGGGGGGGGGGGGCGTCCTCACTGTCTGTCCGGCTCCCTTGAAGCTCCAGCGGGTGATCGGCGGGAAGGGGGGGCAACCTCATTCTTTTTCCGGCTCCCTTCAAGCTGCAGCAGGTGATCGGGGGGGGGGGGGGCGGGTTGGGAGGAGGAGAGAAGCCGTCCTCACTCTCTGTCCGGGGGGAAGGGGGGGGGCGCCACAAGAGGACTTAAACAAGATGACCAGCTTCAGCGGAGCGCGTCCCCGGGGACCCACACAGTTTAGAAAAGTGAGTCCCTGGACCACAGATCAGGGTAAAATACGCGCTATAGCGCGTATTTGCGAACACTGCAGATGTGTCCTCCTACATCTTGGCTCAATATGCCACGTAGCGGGAGATTCCAGGCGTGAGTGAGTTGACAGGTCCCATGCAACTCCGTTATCGTTGGGTGTCTTTTTTTTGCCGAAAATAGGACGCACAAGCAGACAATGCTGATTAAAATATGTGGCATGCTTATATTCTCTGTGCGTATCTGCTGTATCTGCATACAAAATGGTGCGTTAGTGTTTTCTAGGAAAACACTGTAGCATACCATTTCATATGCAGCCACGGTCGCACACAGAATATAGGAATGTCGCATATCATTTTAAACAGCATAAGCTTTTTGTGATTTCTCTTTGCATTGTTTTTTGCAAATAAGATGCATTATAATGGAGAAAGTCAGACGTAAAGACTCTAGGCGCTACCGAGTCACGCCACGGCATGGCTTACCTAGAAATGCTGTTTAACGTGCGGCTAGATGTGAGTGGTCACATCTGTATGTACCTAATCCACAACCTCATCCTGTTGTACTGCCCTGTAAGCCTCTACATTGGTATGGTGGATACTACACTAGATGATCTCATAAGCTTTTTTGACTTACAATATCATCTCTACGCTGATGACACTCAAATCTACCTTTCCTCCCCTGACCTCTCCCCTGCTCTCCAACTATCTCTATGCTATCTCCTCCTGGATGTCCCAGCACTTTCTTAAACTTAAAATGTCTGTGTGCGACTCTGCCTGCAGCTTGGCGGGAGGTGTCTGCATGTCCAGCGTGTGGGGGGAGTCCTGGCCAGCACAGCCACACGTGGGGACGCCATTGCTGCACCTCTTGCTCATTAACATAGCGCGGACCGCTGGCGCCTCCAAGACCTCACGGACCCAGTGTTTACAAGATGTAAGTCGAAAACAACCTCCAAGGCCACGCCCAGCGCATTTCGTCACTGTAGGACTTCGTCTTGGGGTGTGACCTGACAATGTCCTACAGTGATTAAACGCGTTGGGCGTGGCGGAGACACTGATGAATTAAACACCGCTGCCAGAGCTGTGTGGAGCGAGCCGCAAGCTGCTATCCGGAGGCAGCAGTGAATCGTCTGCATACTGGTGCTTTTAAACTTTGATATACGTGAACATGTTATTTTTTGAGTAAAATTACTTGATATCTAATCTCACTGAGTGCGCCCTCGTTCTCTTTCAGTTTCTATTCTATCTATCTTTATCTATCTATCTATCTGTATCTATCTATCTATCTAGATATAGATTTTTTTTTTATATATATATATATATATATATATATATATATATATATATATAGAAATATATATATATATATATATATATATATATATATATATAGAACCCTGGCGCACCTAGCCCCTCAGGGTACAGAATATAGTGACAATATGTGACACAGGAGAATGAAATCCCACACAACCGCTCCAGGCACTCTCAGTCTCGGGTACATTGCAGAAGTTATTGCATATAAACAATAAAACTGCACTGGACTAGTAAATTACATATAACTATGTAAGATTATAGCTATAACAATGCACAGTAGATACTGAATGTATATCACAAAATACTTGTACCAAATATTCAGCTAGCAGTACACTTGTTCTTAACTAACACTGTCTAAAATGACATGTAGAATACTTAAGTGTCTGTAAAAGCACAGCGTTGATGAGGCAGGAGGCTTTACAGAGGAGACTTAGCCCAGCAGTCCCGGAGCTCAGGCCGGCTAGTAATGAAGATGGCGCCAAAATCTCTTCAGGGAGTGAGGGAGATGCCGCTCCAGGGCGGGAACACCAGCAGTAGATGGTGCCTGAAGCTGGGGGAGGGGCTACATACAGGTCAGCGCCTTATCCCCTCTGCTAGACTAACCCACCGGGTACTATGGAGCCTATTCTAAACAGATTTCTCTGACGTCGTAGTGGATGCTGGGAACACCGAAAGGACCATGGGGAATAGCGGGCTCCGAAGGAGGCTGGGCACTCTAGAAAGATTTATGACTACCTGGTGTGCACTGGCTCCTCCCACTATGACCCTCCTCCAAGCCTCAGTTAGATCTTGTGCCCGGCCGAGGTTGGATGCACACTAGGGGCTCTCCTGAGCCCTTAGAAAGAAAGTATAGATTTAGGTTTTTTATTTTCAGTGAGACCTGCTGGCAACAGGCTCACTGCAGCGAGGGACTAAGGGGAGAAGAAGCGAACTCGCCTGCTTGCAGCCGGATCGCGCTTCTTAGGCTACTGGACACCATTAGCTCCAGAGGGATCGACCGCAGGCCCAGTCCTTGGTGTTCGGTCCCGGAGCCGCGCCGCCGTCCCCCTTACAGAGCCAGAAGCAAGAAGAGGTCCAGAAAATCGGCGGCAGAAGACATCAGTCTTCACCAAGGTAGCGCACAGCACTGCAGCTGTGCGCCATTGCTCCTCATACACACTTCACACTCCGGTCACTGAGGGTGCAGGGCGCTTGGGGGGGGCGCCCTGAGCAGCAATAAAAACACCTTGGCTGGCAAAAATACCACAATTTCTCTAACGTCCTAGTGGATGCTGGGGACTCCGTCAGGACCATGGGGAATAGCGGCTCCGCAGGAGACAGGGCACAAAAGCAAGCTTTTAGGATCACATGGTGTGTACTGGCTCCTCCCCCTATGACCCTCCTCCAAGCCTCAGTTAGGTTTTTGTGCCCGGCCGAGAAGGGTGCAATCTAGGTGGCTCTCTTAAAGAGTTACTTAGAAAAAGTTTTTAGGTTCTTTATTTTCAGTGAGTCCTGCTGGCAACAGGCTCACTGCATCGAGGGACTTAGGGGAGAGATTTTCAACTCACCTGCGTGCAGGATGGATTGGATTCTTAGGCTACTGGACATAGCTCCAGAGGGAGTCGGAACACAGGGCTCGCCCTGGGGTTCGTCCCGGAGCCGCGCCGCCGACCCCCCTTGCAGACGCTGAAGATGAAGAGGTCCGGAACCAGGCGGCAGAAGACTCTGTCTTCATCAGGTAGCGCACAGCACTGCAGCTGTGCGCCATTGTTGTCAGCACACTTCACACAGCGGTCACGGAGGGTGCAGGGCGCTGGGGGGGGGCGCCCTGGGCAGCAATGTATAATACCTGTATGGCGAAAAATACATCACATATAGCCCTTGAGGCTATATGGATGTATTTAACCCCTGCCAGATATCTAAAACTCCGGAGAAGAAGCCCGCCGAAAAGGGGGCGGGGCCTATTCTCCTCAGCACACAGCGCCATTTTCCCTCACAGAAAGGCTGGTGGGAAGGCTCCCATGCTCTCCCCTGCACTGCACTACAGAAACAGGGTTAAAACAGAGAGGGGGGGCACTGATTTGGCGATATGTATATATATTAAAATGCTATAAGGGAGGAACACTTATATAAAGGTTGTCCCTGGATAATTATAGCGTTTTGGTGTGTGCTGGCAAACTCTCCCTCTGTCTCCCCAAAGGGCTGGTGGGTCCTGTCCTCTATCAGAGCATTCCCTATGTGTGTGCTGTATGTCGGTACGTGTGTGTCGACATGTATCAGGAAAATATTGGTGAGGAGGCGGAGCAAATTGCCTGTAATGGTGATGTCACTCTCTAGGGAGTCGACACCGGAATGGATGGCTTATTTATGGAAATTACGTGACAATGTCAACACACTGCAAGCCGGTTGACGACATGAGAGGGCCGGCGAACAAATTAGTATCTGTCCAGGCGTCTCAAACACCGTCAGGGGCTGTAAAATGCCCATTTACCTCAGTCGGTCGACACAGACCCAGACACGGACACTGATTTCAGTGTCGACGGTGAAGAAACAAACGTATTTTCTTTTAGGGCCACACGTTAAGGGCAATGAAGGAGGTGTTACATATTTCTGATACTCCAAGTACCACAAAAAAGGGTATTATGTGTGAGGTGAAAAAACTACCTGTAGTTTTTCCTGAATCAGATAAATTAAATGAAGTGTGTGATGATGCGTGGGTTTCCCCCGATAGAAAATTATTGGCGGTATACCCTTTCCCGCCAGAAGTTAAGGCGCGGTGGGAAACACCCCTCAGGGTGGATAAGGCGCTCACACGCTTATCAGAACAAGTGGCGGTACCATCTACGGATAGGGCCGTACTTAAGGAGCCAGCTGATAGGAGGCTGAAAAATATCCTAAAAAGTATACACACACATGCTGGTGTTATACTGCGACCAGCGATCGCCTCAGCCTGGATGTGCAGAGCTGAGGTGGCTTGGTCGGATTCCCTGACTAAAAATATTGATACCTTTGACAGGGACAGTATTTTATTGACTATAGAGCATTTAAAGGATGCATTTCTATATATGCGAGATGCGCAGAGGGATATTTGCACTCTGGCATCAAGAGTAAATGCGATGTCCATATCTGCAAGAAGATGTTTATGGACACGACAGTGGTCAGGTGATGCAGATTCCAAACGGCACAAAGATGTATTGCCGTATAAAGGGGAGGAGTTATTTGGGGTCGGTCCATGGGACCTGGTGGCCAGGGCAACTGCTGGAAAATCCACAGTTTTTTTTACCCTAAGTCACATCTCTGCAGAAAAAGACACCGTCTTTTCAGCCTCAGTCCTTTCGTCCCTATAAGAGTCATATCTGCCCAGGGATAGAGGAAAGGGAAGAAGACTGCAGCAGGCAGCCCATTCCCAGGAACAGAAGCCCTCCACCGCTTCTACCAAGTTCTCAGCATGACGCTGGGACCGTACAGGACCCCTGGATCCTATAAGTAGTATCCAAGGGGTACAGATTGGAATGTCGAGAGGTTTCCCCCCTCGCAGGTTCCTGTAGTCTGCTGTACCAATGTCTCCCTCCGACAGGGAGGCAGTATTGAAAACAATTCACAAGCTGTATTCCCAGCAGGTGATAATAAAATTACCCCTCCGACAACAAGGAAAGGGGTATTACTCCACACTATATGGTGGTACTGAAGGCTAGGTGAGACCTATTCTAAATCTGAAAAATTTGAACACTTACAAGGGTTCAAATCCAGATGGAGTCACTCAGAGCAGTGATAGCAAAGATGTCCCGGGACATCAGGGATGCTTACCTCCATGTCCCAAAATTTGCCTTTTCTCACCAAGGGTACCTCAGGTTCGTGGTACAGAACTGTCACTATCAGTTTCAAGACGATGCCGTTGGATTGTCCAAGGCACCCCGGGTCCTTACCAAGGTAATGACCGAAAGGAGGATTCGTCTTCAAAGAAAATGGACGACCTCCTGATAAGAACAAGGTCCAGAGAACAGTTGGAGGTCGGAGTAGCACTATCTCAAGTAGTTCTACGACAGCACGGGTGGATTCTAAATATTCCAAAACCGCAGTTGTTCCGACGACACGTCTGCTGGTCCTAGGGATGATTCTGGACACAGTCCAGGAAAAGGTGTTTCTCCCAGAGGAGAAAGCCAGGGAGTTATCCGAGCTAATCGGGATCCTCCTAAAACCAGGAAAAGTGTCAGTGCATCATTGCACAAGAGTCCTGGTAAAAATGGTGGCTTATTACGAAGCGCTTCCATTCGGCAGATTTCACGCAAGAACTCTTCAGTGGGATCTGCTGGACAAATTGGCCGGATCGCATCTTCAGATGCATCAGCGGATAACCCTATATCCAAGGACAAGGGTGTCTCTCCTGTGGTGATTACAGAGTGCTCATCTTCTAGAGGGCCGCAGATTCGGCATTCAGGATTGGATGCTCGTGACCACGGAGGCCAGCCTGAGAGGCTGGGGAGCAGTCACATAAGGAGTGTGATCAAGTCTGGAGAATTCTCTCCACATAAATATACTGGAGCTAAGAGCAAATTTATAATGCTCTAAGCTTAGCAAGACCTCTGCTTCAAGGTCAGCCGGTATTGATCCAGTGGGATAACATCACGGCAGTCGCCCACGTAAACAGAAAGGGCGGCACAAGAAGCAGGAGGGCAGTGGCAAAACTGCAAGGATTTTTCGCTAGGCGGAAAATCATGTGATAGCACTGTCAGCTGTGTTCATTCCGGGAGTGGACGACTGGGAAGCAGACTTCCTCAGCAGGCACGACCTCCACCCGGGAGAGTGGGAACTTCATCGGGAAGTTTTCCGCATGATTGTGAACCGTTGGGAAAGACCAAAGGTGGACATGATGGCGTCCCGCCCGAACAAAAAATGGGACAGGTATTGCGCCAGGTCACGAGACCTTCAGGCGATAGCTGTGGACGTCCTGGTAACACCGTGGGTGTAACAGTCGGTGTATGTGTTCCCTCCTCTGCTTCTCATAACCAAGGTATTGAGAATTATAAGACATAGAGGAGTAAGAACTATACTCGTGGCTCCGGATTGGCCAAGAGGGACTTGGTAACCGGAACTTCAAGAGATGCTCACAGAGGACTAATGGCCTCGGGAGCTAAGAAGGGATTTGCTTTCAGCAAGTACCATGTCTGTTCCAAGAGGAACCGTGGCATCGGCCTTTAAGAAAGGACCTGCTCCAGCAGGGACCTTGTCTGTTCCAAGACTTACCGCGACTGCGTTTGACGGCATGGCGGTTTGAACGCCGGATCCTAAGGGAAAAGGCATTCCGGAAGAGGTCATACCTACCCTGGTCAAAGCCAGGAAGGAGGTGACCGCACAACGTTATCACCGCATGTGGTAAAAATATGTTGCGTGGGTGAGGCCAGGAAGGCCCCACGAAAAAATTTCAACTAGGTCGATTTCTGCACTTCCTGCAAACAGGAGTGTCTATGAGCCTCAAATTGGAGTCCATTAAGGTTCAAGTTTCGGCCCTATAGATTTTCTTCCAGAAAGAATTGGCTTCAGTTCCTGAAGTCCAGACGTTTGTCAAGGGAGTATTGCATATACAGCCCTTGTGTGCCTCCAGTGGCACCGTGGGATCTCAACGTAGTGTTGGGATTCCTCAAATCATATTGGTTTGAACCACTCAAATCTGTGGATTTGAAATATCTCACATGGAAAGTGACCATGCTGTTGGCCCTGGCCTCGGCCAGGCGATTGTCAAAATTGGCGGCTTTGTCTTACAAAAGCCCATATTTGATTTTCCATTCGGACAGGGCAGAACTGCGGACTCGTCCCCAGTTTCTTCCTAAGGTGGTGTCAGCGTTTCACCTGAAACAACCTATTGTGGTGCCTGCGGCTACTAGGGACTTGGAGGACTCCAAGTTGCTAGACGTTGTCAGGGCCCTGAAAATATATATATATATATATATATAATTCCAGGACGGCTGGAGTCAGAAAGTCTGACTTGCTGTTTATATTGTAGGCACCCAAAAAGCTGGGTGCTCCTGCTTCTAAGCAGACTATTGCTCGTTGGATTTGTAGTACAATTCAGCTTGCACATTCTGTGGCAGGCCTGCCACAGCCAAAATCTGTAAATGCCCATTCCACAAGGAAGGTGGGCTCATCTTGGGCGGCTGCCCGAGGGGTCTCGGTTTTACAACTTTGCCGAGCAGCTACTTGGTCAGGGGCAAACACGTTTGCTAAATTCTACAAATTTGATACCCTGGCTGAGGAGGACCTGGAGTTCTCTCATTCGGTGCTGCAGAGTCATCCGCACTCTCCCGCCCGTTTGGGAGCTTTGGTATAATCCCCATGGTCCTGACGGAGTCCCCAGCATCCACTAGGACGTTAGAGAAAATAAGATTTTACTTACCGATAAATCTATTTCTCATAGTCCGTAGTGGATGCTGGGCGCCCATCCCAAGTGCGGATTGTCTGCATTACTTGTATATAGTTATTGTTACAAATAAATCGGGTTATTATTGTTGTGAGCCATCTTTTTTAGAGGCTACTTCATTGTTATCATACTGTTAACTGGGTTCAAATCACAAGTTGTACGGTGTGATTGGTGTGGCTGGTATGAGTCTTACCCGGGATTCAAGATCCTTCCTTATTGTGTACGCTCGTCCGGGCACAGTACCTAACTGAGGCTTGGAGGAGGGTCATAGGGGGAGAAGCCAGTACACACCATGTGATCCTAAAAGCTTGCTTTTGTGCCCTGTCTCCTGCGGAGCCGCTATTCCCCATGGTCCTGACGGAGTCCCCAGCATCCACTACGGACTATGAGAAATAGATTTATCGGTAAGTAAAATCTTATTATATAGCCCCAGAGGCTATATATGTGGTAAATACCCCTGCCAGAATCCAGAAAAAAGCGGGAGAATAGGCCGCGGAAAAGGGGCGGAGCTATCTCCCTCAGACACACTGGCGCCATTTTCTCTTCACAGTGCAGCTGGAAGAAAGCTCCCCAGGCTCTCCCCTGTAGTTTTCAGGCTCAAAGGGTTAAAAAGAGAGGGGGGGCACTAAATTTAGGCGCAATATTGTATATACAAGCAGCTATGGGGGAAAATTCACTCAGTTATAGTGTTAATCCCCACATTATATAGCGCTCTGGTGTGTGCTGGCATACTCTCTCTCTGTCTCCCCAAAGGGCTTTGTGGGGTCCTGTCCTCAGTCAGAGCATTCCCTGTGTGTGTGCGGTGTGTCGGTACAGCTGTGTCGACATGTTTGAGGAGGAGGCTTATATAGTGACGGAGCAGATGCCGATAAATGTGATGTCGCCCCCTGTGGGGCCGACACCAGAGCGGATGGTTAGGTGAAAGGTATTAACCGACAGTGTCAACTCCTTACATAAAAGGGTGGATGACGTAACAGCTGTGGGACAGCCGGCTTCTTAGCCCGCGCCTGCCCAGGCGTCTCAAAGGCCATCAGGGGCTCAAAAACGCCCGCTCATTCAGATGGCAGACACAGATGTCGACACGGAGTCTGACTCCAGTGTCGACAAGGTTGAGACATATACACAATCCACTAGGAACATCCGTGACTTGATCCCGGCAATAAAAAATGTGTTACACATTTCTGATATTAACCTCTAAAAATGGGTTTTTATGTTTGGGGAGAAAAAGCAGGCAGTGTTTTGTTCCCCCATCAGATGAATGAATGAAGTGTGTGAAAAGCGTGGGTTCCCCCTGATAAGAAACTGGTAATTTCTAAAAAGTTACTGATGGCGTACCTTTTCCCGCCAGAGGATAAGTTACGCTGGGAGATATCCCCTAGGGTGGATAAGGCGCTCACACGGTTGTCAAAAAAGGTGGCACTGCCGTTTTAGGAACGGCCACTTTGAAGGTACCTGTTGATAAAAAGCAGGAGGCTATCCTGAAGTCTGTATTTACACACTCAGGTACTAAACTGAAACCTGCAGAGCGTGCTGCTGCAGCGTGGTCGGTGACCCTGTCAAACATACTAGTTTGCTAACATGAGAACATATTAAAGACGTCGTCTTATATATGAGGGATGCACAGAGGGATATTTTGCCGGCTGGCATCCAAAATGAATGTAATGTCCAGTCTGTCAGGAGGGTATTAGAGACCTGTCACTGGACTGGTGATGCTGACTTTAAAAGGCGCATAGAGATTCTGCCTTATAAGGGTGAGGAATTATTTGGGGATGGTCTCTGGGACCTCGTATCCGCAGCAACAGCTGGGAAGAAATATTTTTACCTCAGTTTTCCTCACAGACTAAGAAAGCACTGTATTATCAGGTACAGTCCTTTCGGCTTCAGAAAAGCAAGCGGGTCAAAGGCGCTTCCTTTCTGTACAGAGACAAGGGAAGAGGGAAACAGCTGCACCAGTCAGCCTGTTCCCAGAATCATAATTCTTCTCTCGCTTCCTCTGAGTCCACAGCATGACGCGGGGGCTCCACAGGTGTAGCCAGGTACGGTGGAGGGCCGTCTCAAAAATTTCAGCGATCAGTGGGCTCGCTTACAGGTGGATCCCTGTTTCACTCAAGTAGTATTTCAGGGGTACAAGCTGGAATTCGAGATGTCTTGCCCCCGCCGTTTCCTCAAATATGCCTTGCCGACAACTCCCTCAGGCAGGGAGGCTGTGCTAGAGGCAATTAATAAGATGTATTCCCAGCAGGTAATACTTAAGGTGCCCCTACTTCAACAAGGACGGGGTTACTATTCGACACGGTTTGGGGTACCGAAACCGCATGGTTCGGTGTGACCCTTTTTTATATTTAAAATCCTTGAACACATACATAAAAAAATTCAAGTTCAAGATGGAATCGCTCAGGGCGGTTATTGCAAGCCTGGACGAGGGGGATTACATGGTATCCCGGGACATCAAGGATGCTTACCTGCATGTCCCCATTTACTATCCTCGCCAGGAGTACCTCAGATTTGTGGTACAGGATTACCATTACCAAGTCCAGACACTGCCGTTTGGACTGTACATGGCACCGAGGGTGTTACCAAGGTAATGGCCGGAATGATGATACTCCTTCAAAAAAGGGGAGTTTTTAATTATCCCGTACTTGGACAATCTCCTTATAAGGGCGAGGTCCAAGGAGCAGTTGCTAGTCGGGGTAGCACTATTTTGGAAAGTGCTACAACAGCACGGTTGGATTCTAAACAGTCCAAAGACACAGCTGTTTCCTACGACACGTCTACTGTTCCTGGGGATGGTTCTGGACACAGACCAGAAATAAGTGTTTCTCCCGGAGGAGAAAGCCAAGGAGCTGTCATCTCTAGTCAGAGACCTCCTGAAGCCAAAACAGTTATCGTTGCATCATTGCACGCGAGTCCTGGGAAAAATGATAGCTTCCTACGAAGCAATCCCATTCGGCAGGTTCCATGCAAGAACTTTTCAGGGGGACCTGTTAGACAAGTGGTCCGGATCACATCTTCAGATGCATCGGCTGATAACCCTGTCTCCAAGGACCAGGGTATCTCTACTGTAGTGGCTGCAGAGTGCCCATCTTCAAGAGGGCCGCAGACATACAGGACTAGGTCCTAGTGACCATGGATGCCAGCCTTTGAGGCTGGGGGCAGTCACACAGGGAAGAAGCTTCCAGGGACTTTGGTCAAGTCAGGTGACTTCCCTACATAAATATTCTGGAACTGAGGGCCATTTACAATGCCCTGAGTCAGGCAAGGCCTCTGCTTCAAAACCGGCCGGTCCTGATCCAATCAGACAACATCACGGCAGTCGCCCATGTAAACCAACAGGGCGGCACAAGAAGCAGGATGGCGATGGCAGAAGCCACAAGGATTCTCCGATGGGCGGAAAATCATGTGTTAGCACTGTCAGCAGTGTTCATTCCCGGAGTGGACAACTGGGAAGCAGATCTTCTCAGCAGACACGGCTTCCACCCGAGAGAGTGGGGACTTCATCCAGAAGTTTTCCCAAGGATTGTACACCATTGGGAAAGGCCACAGATGGACATGAAGGCGTCCCGCCTCAACAAAAAGCTATAAAAGATATTGCGCCAGGTCAAGGGACCTTCAGGCGATAGCTGTGGACGCTCTGGTAACACCGTGGGTGTACCAGTCGGTTTATGTGTTCCCCCCTCTGCCTCTCATACCAAAGGTACTGAGAATAATAAGAAGGCGAGGAGTAAGAACGATACTCGTGGTTCCGGATTGGCCAAGAAGAGCCTGGTACCCAGAACTTCAAGAAATATATCAGAGGACCCATGGCCTCTGCCGCTCAGACAGGACCTGCTGCAGCAGGGGCTCTGTCTGTTCCAAGACTTACCGCGGCTACGTTTTGATGGCATGGCGGTTGAACGCCGGATCCTAAAGGAAAAGGGCATTCCGGAGGAAGTCATTCCTACGCTGATTCAAGCCAGGAAAGATGTAACTGCAAAACATTATCACCGCATATGGCGGAAATATGTTGCTTGGTGTGAGGCCACAAAAGGCCCCAACAGAGGAATTTCAACTAGGTCGATTTCTGCATTTCCTACAAGCAGGAGTGTCTATGGGCCTAAAATTAGGCTCCATTAAGATACAGATCTCGGCTCTGTCGATTTTCTTCCAGAAAGAATTAGCTTCAGTACCTGAAGTTCAGACATTGTAAAAGGAGTGCTGCATATTCAGCCCCCGGTTGTGCCTCCAGTGGCACCTTGGGATCTCAACGTGGTGTTAAGTTTCTTAAAATCACATTGGTTTGAACCACTACAAACCGTGGATCTAAAATATCTCACGCGGAAAGTGGTCATGTTATTGGCCTTGGCTTCGGCCAAGCGTGTATCAGAATTGGCGGCTTTGTCATATAAAAGTCCTATCTGATTTTCCATATGGATAGGGCAGAATTGAGGACTCGTCCCCAGTTTCTCCCTAAGGTGGTATCAGTTTTTCACTTGAACCAACCTATTGTGGTGCCTGCGGCTACTAGGGACTTGGAGGATTCCAAGTTACTGGACGTAGTCAGGGCCTTGAAAAATTATGTTTCCAGGACGGCTAGAGTCAAGAAAATTGACTCGCTATTTATCCTGTATGCACCCAACAGGCTGGGTGCTCCTGCTTCTAAGCAGACTATCGCTCGCTGGATCTGTGACACGATTCAGCAGGCGCATTCTGCGGCTGGACTGCCGCATCCTAAATCAGTGAAAGCCCATTCCACAGGGAAGGTGGGCTCATCTTGGGCGGCTGCCCGAGGGGTCTCGGCTTTACAACTTTGCCGAGCTGTTACTTGGTCAGGGGCAAACACGTTTGCAAAATTCTACAAATTTGATACCCTGGCTGAGGAGGACCTTGAGTTCTCTCATTCGGTGCTGCAGAGTCATCCGCACTCTCCCGCCCGTTTGGGAGCTTTGGTATAATCCCCATGGTCCTTTCGGAGTTCCCAGCATCCACTAGGACGTCAGAGAAAATAAGATTTTACTCACCGGTAAATCTATTTCTCGTAGTCCGTAGTGGATGCTGGGCGCCCATCCCAAGTGCGGATTGTCTGCAATACTTGTAAATAGTTATTGCTAACTAAAGGGTTATTGTTGAGCCATCTGTTGAGAGGCTCAGTTGTTTTCATACTGTCAAACTGGATATAGTATCACGAGTTGTACGGTGTGATTGGTGTAGCTGGTATGAGTCTTACCCGGGATTCAAAATCCTTCCTTATTATGTCAGCTCGTCCGGGCACAGTGTCCTAACTGAGGCTTGGAGGAGGGTCATAGGGGGAGGAGCCAGTGCACACCAGGTAGTCATAAATCTTTCTAGAGTGCCCAGCCTCCTTAGGAGCCCGCTATTCCCCATGGTCCTTTCGGAGTTCCCAGCATCCACTACGGACTACGAGAAATAGATTTACCGGTGAGTAAAATCTTATTTTTAGTAAATCCGACCTGTGTTCTGTGCCCTGGTGGATATTGTGGGGTCCCTGTGCAGTACAGTGTCCACGCCAGAAGCGCGGTCCATCCTGGGGTACCCTCTTACCTCCTCCCTGATGTGCAGCCACACGATCCAGGAGAGCATCAGCGGTGTGTGCCTGCAGTCTGGTGCGCCTCTGCTGCAAGTACCCGGGAGCCCGGCGGCGGGAGTATGCAGCGCTGCTGGGGTAGGTGATGGAGCCACAGCACAGAATGTCAGACTGACAAAAATAGTGCTGCGGCCCTTTAAGTCTTCTATAAAAGCTCTTTTCACGGTTGCCTAGCGCAGCCCCACCTGTTAGCTGCCTGCTCTGCAGGCACCAACTTACAAACTGAGCTCCAGTGCCTAAAGGCTGGGATATAGAGGAGGCGGTGCAATGCATCCTGGGAACAGTCAAAGCTTTAGCTTGTTTGGTGCCTCGGATCAAGATTCAACTCTACACCCCGATGATATTCCCTATGGAATACCGGTGTACCCCGCTGCAGAAAGGAAAGTTACCAACAAATGAACATTGATTGCACATGTTAATTGAATGATTAGAATCAGATGGTCAACAGGTATTTAGACCAAGTTCAACCCAATACAAGGCATTCATTCCTTGAAAAAGTTGCCTGACGCAAAAAAACGGGTTGGAAGTATTATTTCTGAACTTTGCAGAGTATCATTAATATACAGTTTTCAATCTGCACCACCCCGGAACTTTGTTACAGCTCCACTGTGCCCCTCTGCTATTACCAGCACCAATTCGGCCTTCACAAGCAGTGAGGATCTGCGGGACCAGAACACAGGGAAAGCCCTGTCATGTGCTCTCAATAGAGAACTGCCTCTGGCCATTGAGCAAGCAGCGGTATTTACCAGCATCCCACGCTGTACACAAATGCTGACTTTTGGGCACGCAAATTAAATTGTCATCGCAGCGTTCAGCAGATGCTGCAGCTAATGGCGGCTGATAACATTGGACACAGACTCAACAACCGAGGGCTCCTTATACAACACTGTCAGTCATTTGTATTTTATTGTGACTATCCAACATCCAAGTGTACTGTTAAAGGAGCTGTATTACAGCTAAATTTAGGGCCTAATTCAGACCTGATCTCAGCAGCAAATTTGTTCTCAAATGGGCAAACCATGGGCACTGCAGGGGAGGGGGGGCAGATATAGCATGTGCAGAGAGAGTTAGATATGGGTGGGTGTGTTCAAACTGAAATCTAAATTGCAGAGATAAAATAAAGCAGCCAGTATTTACCCTGCACAGAAACAATATAATCCACCCAAATCTAACTCTCTCTGCCCCCTCCCCGCAATACACATGGTTTTGCCCATTTGAGAACAAGTTTGCTGCTGCTGCAATCAGGTCTGAATTAGGCCCTTAATGCACTGACATTTGCAGTGGGTGTGTGCAAAATTGTATTCGTGAAACAGATGAGAATATCCTTTTTTTTAATCATTAAAAGACATCTGCACGCTTACCATTTATAATTGGATCCAAATGGATACAATTTTTAAAGATTGTTACATTGTTACTACATTTAGATATATTTTATGCATGCCGTGCTATTGTGATTGTACTCAGTACTTACGTTGTGACATTTATCTAATGTATACAGCATTCATGTGTATATGCACATTTAATTTATAGACTAATAAAGTGGTATTTTTTTATTCAAAGTGTGGTAAGTAGTGTAATAGCGGCGCCATCTGTTGTATATTCCATTGATTTTTGTTATAGAGCATTTGCACACCTCTGATCAGTTTGGCTGCCATACCTGCACTTATCTCCCCACTATATATTATTTGGCGCTAGGACCAAATTAAAAGCCCTTGTTACGGGTATCAGTGCATAGGTACAGGATACTTAATTATTATATCAGCAAGTCAGATTATATCATCTGTGCACATGCATCTATACCTAAAACCTGTTTTGTTGTGGTTGGGGAAAGACTACATAATTGGAAACATTATGAGCCACCATTTATGGCTACTGACATTTATGTTAATTTTGTAGTTGTGTGGCATAGTGTCATAAAATATGGTCTTAGCATTACTTACAAAACTCAGTACTGTTATATCAGCATACCCTGCATGTCTTCAATCTCATCATTGCTCTGTTCAGACTCTGGGACAGATGTATTAACCTGGAGAAAGCATAAGGAAGTGATAAACCAGTGATATGTGCAAGGTGATAAAGGTGCCAGCCAATCAGCTCCAATATGTAAATTAACCGTTAGGATCAGATTGGCTGCTGCCTTTATCACCTTGCACATATCGCAGGTTTATCACTTCCTTATGCCTTCTCCAGGTTAATACATCTGCCCCATTGTGCTGTTTCAGCAATCCTCTATGCACCTGTGATTCCCAGAGTGCAGGTACTAATTACTAGTGTTACTAGTTGCTGATTAATACACTCCTATGTTTACAGCAGTGATCCTGAAATCCTGATCTGTTATTAACCTGTAAACATCCTGCATGTTCTCTTTAGCCAACTTGGACTCTGTCATGTAATTCATTCAGCCAACCTCCTGTGCTGCAGCGATCATCTGACATCCTCATCCAATGGACTGTTATTATTTAAACCTGAGATAGGCAACTGTTCCTGTTCAGAGAAACACCTTCCCTCTGGGATAGTTCCTGATCACAGGTCTTTGTTACCTGAGTGTTTCTAGGTCTATATCCCTGTCCCTCTCCAGTGCTGGCATGTTCCTGCCTTCAGCTCACGCGTGGGTCCTGCGCAGCACTTCAGTGTGCCCTGCTCAGTGCTACTGTCAGCTAATCCTGGTATCCTGCTCAGCGCAGTCTCCAACTACTATGTGTACTGATCTAGGCTGCTACATTTCCAGCACATTCGGATTCCCTGCATCTGTCTACATCTTCCAGGCCTTCTGCAACTCTTATACTTGTTTAAGCATTTCCAATCTCTTTGCATATCTGGATTCCTTGGGTCTGTTTCATCTCCAGTTATCCTTATTTCCTGCATCTGAAAGAATCTCCAATATAATCTGCATATCCTGCTTCAGCAATTGTCTTCAGTATATCTGCATATCCTGAATCTGCGACATCTTCAGTATAACTTGAAATCCTGCATCTGCCAGCTTTCAGTGAACTTCATTACCTCTGCGTAACATCTATCAGTGCTACGAATTCCAGGCTGAACACAGACTTGCTTCCAACAATCCATCTCCAGTCTGGCCGGTGCACCTTCAGTTCATATCATCTGCTAAACATTTTTGTGGATTTCACTCTGCATTGTACTGGTTACTTTCATGGACTTTGTTTGCCAGTATTACCTACACTCTGTGGTTCACTCTGGTTACAGTATTTTTTAACTGACTATTATTTGTTTCCCAGTACTGTGTTCTGTTGTCTTGGGCTGCCAGTTTTGTGTACATGTTCCAGGGCTGGAGTTCATGATCAGGTTGTACTCTGGTGTCCAGTACTGTTTTTCCTTGATTTATTGCTCTATTCTGAGTTCCTCATCCGGATTTCAGGACCAGGTCTTGCGTCTGAGCAGTATCATTGATATAGCTTTCTCAAGCTCTTTCCTGGTTACATAAGATTATTATTCCTGATTTGGATTCTGATTCCATACTGCAAGTATTATGCTGCTTTGAGTTACAGGGATTGCCTTATTTCTGGAGTGGCTCTCTGGCCTTGATAGGTCTCTGTTCATTATGTGATAGGTCTCCCGGTGACCTGGTGGCTTTTGGTTCCATTTCAATATCCTTGCACATCACCAGTCTTGGTTCCTACATGTCCCTAGTGTCCCTAATCTCCTGTAAACTCATGATCATACCCATATTACATTTTCCTCACGTCACTCATATGCATACATCAGCAGAGCCGAAGTGTCCCAATATAAATCACAGACTTGATCTCTGGAGCTCTGTTTCAGGCTGGAGATGGTGAGCAAGGTCCCTTGGGATTGATGGAAGATGGTTTTGTAGGGAACCTTCCCCCACCCCA
Source organism: Pseudophryne corroboree (assembly GCF_028390025.1). NCBI lineage: Eukaryota > Metazoa > Chordata > Amphibia > Anura > Myobatrachidae > Pseudophryne > Pseudophryne corroboree. The sequence goes on from NC_086447.1 coordinate 609,820,373, forward strand.
GACGTGCTGGCACCTAATCTGTTCATAACACCCCATGTGACCATTTCCATAGAGGACAATGTTAGAGGTGATTATGCCTTGGGTATGCAATTCAAATGCACCTAACTTGATTGGGTAAAGACAACAATGCTGTTTCACCCCCTGTGGTATTGTGTGTTGGATTAAGATTTTTTCTAAAAAAGGGACTATGAGTCTCAGAGTGTACTTCTTCTGTGACATCTTGAAGTGTGGAACCGCTGCAAACATCTGGTATGCGGTATCTTCTTGAAAAAGGGACGACTTCTTTAGGACTTTTTTTTTTTGTACAGCAAATACACATCTTACCTCAAGATGTACAAATTTGCTAAAGACCTGTACTAGTTTGCTCCTGTGGACAGAGTGCTTGTTTTGGTAACTACAGTAGAAAGTAAACTTTTGGCTAAGTGGCAAGAACCCTTTCAATACCTAGAAAAAGTTGGGGAGGGTATTTAAGTTTACCAGCCTGGGAAAAGAAAGCCAGAACAGATCTATCATGTAACTCTTATAAAACCTTTCAAGCATAGAGTAGCTATGTCAACTACCCCAGTCCCTCCATTAAACTCAGTACTTTTGTTTTCCGAGGTAACAATAGTTAAAACCCTCTCAACTGTTCAACAGCAGGAGGCTAAAGAATTTCTCACAACAAATATTTTTTTTATTTCATACAGTACCAGGTAAAACAACAGTTATTAAACATGACAATTACTCACCCATGGGTTAAGGTAAACATGAAGCCCTATAGAATACCAGAAGCCTAATGGTAATCAATATCTATTTTTTTTTTCAACGTTGGAGTTAGATGTTATTGAAGGCCCACATAGTTAGTGGTCAAGTCCCATTGTGCTCATTCCAAAGCCTGACAGGAGTTTGCGCATCTGCAATGATTTCTGTAAGTTGAATAATGTGTCCAAGCTCGATGCCTACCAAATTCCTCAGGTGTTTGAACTTATTGAAAGACTAGGAACAGCAAGATACTTAGCCACTCTAGACTTAGCCAAATGGATTGTCAAGTGCCTTAACAGATAATTCCAAAGAATATAGAGCTTTTTCTGCACAGGAAGGGTGGTCTGAGAATAAAGAGAGCAATGAGACCATAGTGAGATGGTTCTTGGCATTGCAAAACGTTACATTTTCAGCATAGCACAGGTTAGGAAACCAGCTGGCCAATGCATACTCTGTCTCATGTTTTTTTTGTTTGGGCGCTGTCTGCCCCACAGATCGAAGCACAGGGTGTGGTGTGGTGGGGATATGTGATAAAATCACTGGTAAGGTTATACACAAGATATATATGTGTCCCAGTTTTCTGACCTATATGTTTTAAAACCCCAGGGATATGTCTGTGATGACAGAACAGACTAAATAGACTTTTGGGCTTTAGTAAAAGCCGGTTAATGATGGAGAGTGAGTGCGGTCTCCATCCATTATGCCAGAGGTTCCCAAACGTGGTCCTCAAGACACCCCAACAGTCCAGGTTTTAGGTATATCCATGACTCAGCACAGATGGTTAAATCAAATTGACTAAGGTGCTAATTAAGTCACCTGTGGCCAAGCATGGATACATTTAAAACCAGAACCGTTGGGGTGCCTTGAGGACCGCGTTTGGGAACCTCTGCATTAGGGCCATTTCGGGCCTTCAGCCTGAGAACAGGCTAATTAGTACTTGCACGTGTAAGAGCCTTATAAAGGTCTTTCAGGGTTTTTCACTCAGGGTCTCACTTCTTAGGGGAACAGGCAGCAGGCTTGTTATGAGACACTGTGACCTTGAGTACTGTGCATATGCCTATGTTGGTGGTAGGGGCATTAGGTCCTATCATATTTTGAGAGAAGGAACCTGTTTGTTAGAACCCAGAGGGTCTAGGGTTTTTGTTTTGTTTTACTATTACTTCACAATAAACTGCAGTAAAGTAGTTTTGTCCAAATTGCACAAAATCCCTGGACTGGTATGAGATTTCCTGTGTGTTTGGAAGTGCCCATCTTCCCCAGGAGAGGGCACACATACTTTGTTCTCCTCACAACACCTATGTATGACCTTCCAGTCCCGACCGTTGCAAGAGCATTATAAACTGTTTATTTGCTACCGCTCCTGCATTGGCACTGCATATACACCTATACAATAAATGGCCTCTCACCCGGTCATATCGGTAGAATGGACCTATGATTACATAGGTGAGTACCCAGCTTTAGAGTAGGATGCATTTTCTCTGCCACCTTTTGTTGCATTTGTGCAAAATTTACTTTCAAATTAAAGACCTCTTTTTACCACTTAGTGTTTTCTTCTCTCATAAGGAAATATGGATATCCCCGCTAGTAGTGAATGTTTCCGCTATAGAGGAGAACTTCAACAGTGTTAATTTCCATAATGTTAGGACCCAAACACTGTTTTATGTCCTCAATTTTGAAAGTCTGTTTCCTTTTTCTGCTTTTAGGAGTAAAATGCTGAAGTTGTAATGCTAATTAATATATTTCTGTGTCATAAGTTTTATGGGGAAATTCAATTGTATGGGAAGTGGCGTGATTCCTAGCTATGCACATATTGGACAAGATAGGTACACACTATACAATTATCTGTCAGATAATCTGCCAGATCTAGCTGATTTGAATGAAAATCTGGTAATGGATGAGAGCAAATTACAATCTATCATTTGCTCCCAAACTCTGCAAAACTGTCAAAAACAGTCATTCATCCAAGTTGGTTAAATTTGTGTTTAACCAATTTGTATGAACAACAGGTTTTGTTCGTTTTCCAGTGCTTGGGAACAAATGATAGATTGTAATTTGCTCTCATCCATTACCAGATTTTCATTCCAACCAGCTAGATCTGGCAGATTATCTATCAGATAATTGTATAGTGTGTACCTAGAGGTAGTGCAAACATTGCATCTATTCCTTCATGGCAAGGGTGTAAGCAAAAAATAGTGAAAAGGCAGGAAACTGTGTCGTTCCAGGACAGCACTCTATGCAGATATCAGAATTTGAATATGGGAGTTGTAATAATTTTTACCTGTGTAATAACAGGCATCAAATAGATATTCTCTTAATAAGCATCTAAGAGTCCTTTTGCTAGTGCATTGAAATGCAGATTTAGCCTTTGGTTTTAAGAAAATCTGAATGAATGTACGGAATCAATATGGATGACCGTCGTCCGAGATCCCAATGTTCAAAATCCCGACGGATGAGTAGAGGGTAATTCACCCCTCTCCCCTACCCCCTAATCCTAAGCCTTTGGTCCTTAACCTAAACTTAACCTCCCCCTTTAGTGCCTGAACCTATACTTATTTAGGAAACATCGCAAACCGCTTTGTGCACCTTGCTTTCTCACTTATTTTTGGCCTAATATTTCACACACTTTGGTCTCAGTGTAAAGTATTGTTTGCTTCCAGCCAAGCTTTAAATGGGAACTATTATTAAAATTGAACCTAAACCACTTTGTACCTTCCAATATAATTTTTATGTGTTAGTTTCTCGAACGTCCTAGTGGATGCTGGGGACTCCGAAAGGACCATGGGGAATAGCGGCTCCGCAGGAGACTGGGCACAAAGTAAAAGCTTTAGGACTAGCTGGTGTGCACTGGCTCCTCCCCCTATGACCCTCCTCCAAGCCTCAGTTAGATTTTGTGCCCGAACGAGAAGGGTGCAATCTAGGTGGCTCTCCTGAGCTGCTTAGAGTAAAAGTTTAAATAGGTTTTTTATTTTCAGTGAGACCTGCTGGCAACAGGCTCACTGCATCGAGGGACTTAGGGGAGAGAAACGAACTCACCTGCGTGCAGAGTGGATTGGGTTTCTTAGGCTACTGGACATTAGCTCCAGAGGGACGATCACAGGCCCAGCCATGGATTGGTCCCGGAGCCGCGCCGCCGGCCCCCTTACAGATGCTGAAGCAAGAAGAGAGGTCCATAAATCGGCGGCAGAAGACTTTCCTGTCTTCATAAGGTAGCGCACAGCACTGCAGCTGTGCGCCATTGCTCTCAGCACACTTCACACTCCGGTCACTGAGGGTGCAGGACGCTGGGGGGGGGGGCGTCCTGGGAAGCAATGAATTTACCTTAGTTGGCGAAAAATACATCACATATAGCTCCTGGGCTATATGGATGTATTTAACCCCTGCCAGTTTTCCAGTAAAAAGCGGGAGAAGAGCCCGCCGTGAAGGGGGCAGGGCCTATCTCCTCAGCACACAGCGCCATTTTTCCCACACAGCTCCGCTGGTAGGAAGGCTCCCAGAATCTCCCCTGCATCCTGCAACTACAGAACCAGGGTAAAAAAGAGAGGGGGGCACTTATTTGGCAAAATAACAGATATAAGCAGCTATAAGGGATAGACACTTATTGTAAGGTTGTCCCTATACATATATAGCGCTCTGGTGTGTGCTGGCAAACTCTCCCTCTGTCTCCCCAAAGGGCTAAGTGGGTCCTGTCCTCTATCAGAGCATTCCCTGTGTGTGTGCTGGGTGTCGGTACGTGTGTGTCGACATGTATGAGGAGGAAAATGATGTGGAGGCGGAGCAGAGTGTCTGTAACAGTGATGTCACCCCCTAGGGGGTCGACACCTGAGTGGATGTACTGTTGAAAATTATGTGACAGTGTCAGCTCTATATAAAAAAAAAACAGTGGTTGACATGAGACAGCCGGCTACTCAGCTTGTGCCTGTCCAGACGTCTCATAGGCCGTCAGGCAGATGGCAGATACAGACGCCGACACGGATACTGACTCCTGTGTCGACGGTGAAGAGACAACCGTGATTTCCAGTAGGGCCACACGTTACATGATTGAGACAATGGAAAATGTTTTATACATTTATGATAATACGAGTACCACCAAAAAAGGGGTATTATGTTCGGTGAGGGAAAAACTACCTGTAGTTTTCCTGAATCTGAGAAATAAAATGTGTGATGATGCGTGGGTTTCCCCCCGATAACAATTAATAATTTCTTAAAAAGTATTGGCTGCATACCCTTTCCCGCCAGAGGTTAGGATGCATTGGGAAACACCCCCTAGGGGGGATAAGGCGCTCACACGCTTGTAAGAACAAGGGCTCTACCCTCTCATGAGATGGCCGCCCTTAAGGATCCTGCTGATAGACAGCAGGAGGGTATCCAAAAAAAGGAATTTACACACATACTGGTGTTATACTGCGACCAGCTATCGCCTCAGCCTGGAGGTGCAGTGCTGGGTTGGCATGGTCGGATTCCCTGACTGGAAATATTGATATCCTAGATAAGGATAGTATATTATTGCCTATAGAGCATTTAAAAGATGCATTTCTATATATGCATGATGCACAGCGGAATAATTGCCGACTGGCATCAAGTATAAGTGCGTTGTCCAATTCTACCAGTAAAATGGTCAGGTAATGCGGATTCCAAACGTCATTTGGAAGTATTGCCTTTGAAAGGGGACATTTGGGGTCGGTCTTTTAGACCTGGTGGCCACGGCAACAGCTGGGAAATCCACGTTTGTACCCCTGGTCGCCTCTCAAAATAAGACGCCGTATTATCAGGCGCAGTCCTTTGTTGGCAAAAGGTTCCTCTTTTCTGCTCGTGACAGAGGGAGAGGAAAAAGGCTGCAGAGATCAGCCAGTTCCCAGGAACAGAAACCCTTTCCAGCCTCTGCCAAGCCCTCAGTATGACGCTAGGGCTTTACAAGCTCAGGCACGGTGGGGGCCCGTTCTCAATGAATTTCAGTGCGCAGTGGGCTCACTCGCAAGTAGACCCCTGGATCCTTCAGGTAATATCTCAGGGGTACATATTGGAATTCGAGACGTCTCCCCCTCGCCGTTTCCAAAAGTCGACTTTACCGACGTCTCCCTCTGACAGGGAGGCAGTTTGGAAGCCATTCACAAGCTGTATTCCCAGCAGGTGATAATCAAGGTACCCCTCCTGCAACAGGGAACGGGGTATTATTCCACACTATTGTGGTACCGAAGCCAGACGGCTCGGTGAGACCGATTCTAAAATCTAAAATCTTTGAACACTTACATACAGAGGTTCAAATTCAAGATTGAGTCACTCAGAGCAGTGATTGCGAACCTGGAAGAAGGGGACTACATGATGTCTCGGGACATCAAGATTACACTTCTCACCAAGGGTACCTCAGGTTTATGGTACAGAACTGTCACTATCAGTTCAGACGCTGCCGTAGGGATGGTCCACGGCACCCCGGGTCTTTACCAAGGTAATGGCCGAAATGATGATGTTCCTTCGAAGGAAGGGAATTTTAGTTATCCCTTACTTGGACGATTCCCTGATAAGGGTAAGATCCAGGGAACAGTTGGAGGTCGGTGTAGCACTATCTCAGATAGTGTTGCGGCAGCACGATTGGATTCTCAATATTCCAAAATCGCAGCTGGTTCCGTCGACGTGTCTTCTGTTCCTAGGGATGATCCTGGACACAGTCCAGAAAAAGGTGTTTCTCCCGGAGGAGAAAGCCAGGGAGTTATCCGAGCTAGTCAGGAACCTCCTCAAACCGAGCCAAGTCTCAGTGCATCAATGCACAAGGGTTCTGGGTAAAATGGGGGCTTCCTACGAAGCAATCCCATTTGGCAGATTCCACGCAAGAACTTTCCAGTGGGACCTGCTGGACAAATGGTCCGGGTCGCATCTTCAGATGCATCAGCGGATAACCCTGTCACCAAGGACAAGGGTGTCCCTCCTGTGGTGGTTGCAGAGTGCTCATCTTCTAGAGGGCCGCAGATTCGGCATTCAGGACTGGGTCCTGGTAACCACGGATGCCAGCCTGCGAGGCTGGGGAGCAGTCACACAGGGAAGGAATATCCTGGACTTATGGTCATGCCTGGAGACATCACTTCACATAAATATCCTGAAGCTAAGGGACATTTACAATGCTCTAAGCTTAGCAAGACCTTTGCTTCAAGGACAGCCGGTGTTGATCCAGTCGGACAACATCACGGCAGTCACCCACGTAAACAGACAGGGTGGCACAAGAAGCAGAAGGGCAATGACAGAAGCTGCAAGGATTCTTCGCTGGGCGGAAAATCATGGGATAGCACTGTCAGCAGTATTCATTCCGGGAGTGGACAACTGGGAAGCAGACTTCCTCAGCACGACCTCCACCCGGGGAGAGTGGGGACTTCACCCAGAAGTCTTCCACAGGATTATAAACCGTTGGGAAAAACTCGATAGGTATTGCGCCAGGTCCAGGGACCCTCAGGCAATAGCTGTAGACGCTCTGGTAACACCGTGGGTGTACCAGTCAGGGTATGTGTTTCCTCCTCTGCCTCTCATACCCAAGGTACTGAGATTGATAAGATGGTGAGGAGTAAGCACTATATTCGTGGCTCCGGATTGGCCAAGAAGGACTTGGTAACCGGAACTTCAAGAGATGCTCACGGAGGATCCGTGGCCTCTATCTCTAAGAAGGGACCTGCTCCAGCAAGGACCCTGTCTGTTCCAAGACTTACCGCGGCTGCGTTTGACGGCATGGCGGTTGAACGCCGGATCCTGAAGGAAAAAGGGCATTCCGGATGAAGTCATCCCTATCCTGATCAAAGCCAGGAAGGATGTAACCGCAAAAACATTATCACCGCAATTGGCGAAAATATGTTGCGTGGTGCGAGGCCAGTAAGGCCCGACGGTGGAAATTCGACTGGGTCGATTCCTACATTTCCTGCAAACAGGAGTGTCTATGGGCCTGAAATTGGGGTCCATTAAGGTTCAAATTTCGGCCCTGTCAATTTTCTTCCAAAAAGAACTAGCTTCAGTCCCTGAAGTTCAGACGTTTGTAAAAGGGGTACTGCACATACAGCCTCCTTTTGTGCCTCCAGTGGCACTTGGGATCTCAATGTAGTTTTTTTTTTGGATTCCAAAAGTCACATTGGTTTGAACCACTTAAATCTGTGGAGTTAAAATATCTCACATGGAAAGTGGTCATGCTGTTGGCCCTGGCCTGGGCCAGGCGCGTGTCAGAATTGGCGGCTTTATCCTGTAAAAGCCCTTATCTGATTTTCCATTCGGACAGGGCGGAATTGAGGACTCGTCCTCAATTTCTCCCTAAGGTGTTTTCAGCATTTCACTTAAACCAACCTATTGTGGTGCCTGCGGCTACTAGGGACTTGGAGGATTCCAAGTTGCTGGACGTAGTCAGGGCCCTGAAAATATGTTTCCAGGACGGCTGGAGTCAGAAAATCTGACTCGCTGTTTATCCTGTATGCACCCAACAAGCTGGGTGCTCCTGCTTCTAAGCAGACGATTGCTCGTTGGATTTGCAGTACAATTCAGCTTGCACATTCTGTGGCAGGCCTGCCACAGCCAAAATCTGTAAAAGCCCATTCCACACGGAAAGTGGGCTCATCTTGGGCGGCTGCCCGAGGGGTCTCGGCTTTACAACTTTGCCGAGCAGCTACTTGGTCAGGGGCAAACACGTTTGCTAAATTCTACAAATTTGATACCCTGGCTGAGGAGGACCTGGAGTTCTCTCATTCGGTGCTGCAGAGTCATCCGCACTCTCCCGCCCGTTTGGGAGCTTTGGTATAATCCCCATGGTCCTTTCGGAGTCCCCAGCATCCACTAGGACGTTAGAGAAAATAAGAATTTACTTACCGATAATTCTATTTCTCATAGTCCGTAGTGGATGCTGGGCGCCCATCCCAAGTGCGGATTGTCTGCATTACTTGTACATAGTTATTGTTACAAAAATCGGGTTATTGTTGTTGTGAGCCATCTTTTCAGAGGCTCCTTCTGTTATCATGCTGTTAACTGGGTTCAGATCACAAGTTGTACGGTGTGATTGGTGTGGCTGGTATGAGTCTTACCCGGGATTCAAAATCCTTCCTTATTGTGTACGCTCGTCCGGGCACAGTATCCTAACTGAGGCTTGGAGGAGGGTCATAGGGGGAGGAGCCAGTGCACACCAGCTAGTCCTAAAGCTTTTACTTTGTGCCCAGTCTCCTGCGGAGCCGCTATTCCCCATGGTCCTTTCGGAGTCCCCAGCATCCACTACGGACTATGAGAAATAGAATTATCGGTAAGTAAATTCTTATTTTTACTTGCAATAATTGTCACTGTTCATATTTGTTTTCGCTGTTAGTTATTTACCAGCCAAATGCCCTTCTTTAAGAGCAATAGCAACAGTGGCTTATCTAAACAACCAACCAACTAATTTGCTGGCTGGAACAAAATCTCGACCATTTGCTCCCAAACACTAGAAAATTGACAAAGACTCATTAAGACAAGTGTATTAAATCAGTTTGATTTAACCAATTTGTATGAACTACTGTTTGTCCGTTTACTGAGGTCATTCGCTCCCATACATTACCAGACTATATTTGTTCCAACCAGCAATTTAGTTGGTTTGATTGATAATCTTGTGTGTTGTCCATCTTAAGGAAGATTTATACATTTTGCTGTCTAAAATGACTAATGACCATTTTTAATGACTAAAGCATTTTGAAGTGTTATTCACTTACCTGAAACAAATTCTCAATACTGTTTGGATGTTAGCAATCTGCAAGTTCACCCTCTCCTGTCTTCTCTTGCTTCTCCTCTTGGCATGCTCTGCATGGTCTCTTTTCTGCTGATGATGTCTTTTCCTGGGTCCTGTCTGTGCATGTGTTCTGTCCTCAGGCAGAAGGAACCACTTTACCTACTACAGCTATCATTCCTATGAAGGTAATAATATGAGTGACAGTTCAGTTTGCAAAAACATTCTTTTAGAATTTGCTTCCCCCACTATATAATAGTAATAATAACAATAATAATAATAATAATAATAATAATAATAATAATAATAATAATAATAATAATAATAATAATATTTATTATTATTATTTCTTTATCACCAAAATATAATTTTTTGTTTCCAGACAAGTAATTTTGTGAAGAACATTGTAGCACACACATCTACTTTAAGCCTTCCTTCATATTTATGCCTGTTGTTCAATTATGTGTATAGTTTCCTAATAGAAGGAGTGCTCTCTTTATCATAACCTAATTGAAAACAGAAAAAGTCATGAAATCCATGTGGCACATACCTATATAAAAAAAACAAACACAATTTCTCTTACATCCATAGAGATACTGGGCTGGTACGTTAGTACGGTGGGGGTATAGATGGGGTCCAGAGGAGCCGGTGCACTTTAAAACTTCAACATCCTGTGTGCTAGCTCCTCCCTTCTATGCCCCCTCCCACAGCTCAGGTTAGAAAAATGTGCCCTCAGGGCCGGTCACAATCTGTGGAGCTCAAGAGTGTTTTCTTCAATTTCATTTTATGTATGTTATTTTCAGATAGGATAGTCTGGCAACTACCTGTATGCTACGTGGGACTTACAGGCCCTACACACTTAAAGATCTAACGATATGAAGGTTAAACTCGTTCATATCATTCAGTGTGTAGGCACCAACGATGAACAATGTGCGGCACCGCGCTCGTTCATCGTTGGTGCCGGGTTGCTTATACATGCATGCCAATGTGGACAATCTCATCCATATTAGCATGCACTGCTATGAAGCTGGGTGACGGGGGGAGTGAAGAACCTAAGAAACTTCACTCCAAAAACCACCCCGCCCCCGCCGGGTTGACCGTCGGGCACCTTGGCGGCACATTGCCGGGTGTGTAGGGCCCATTAGAGGGGGACCTGTTCCATCCTCTTAAAGGGTTAATGGCCCACAATCCCGGCTGACAGGGCATTAGCTCCTGAGGCTGTTGTACAGAAGTCGCATAGAGGCTGACGAATGCACCCGCAGCCTGCCGCCACCCCTATCAGAGCTGAAAACACGAATATTTGTGAGTAAAAACCGGGGCCCCGAGTAGCGGGGTCCCTGGTTCAAATGGCGGCATACAAGCACACTGATCACACTGCTCTGCATAAACAGAGCTACTGCGACCAGCAAAGTGCAAGACTGGCTATTTCAGGCTGTTAAGAGTGAGGGAGCACTGCTTTCAGCAATATATATCAGTAGCTGCCAGTATAAACAACAAGGAAGCAGACGCGCCATTTACAAGGGGCAAAGGTCCTACAGAGAGGGAAAGCACTCAGCAGGCGCCATTTTCACTGCTGTTACTACAGATAGGCACTGTGACTGCATGAACGCCAAAGCCTCCGCGGACCTCACAAATCCAAACTGTGATAAAAGTGAGGGATAAATGTGCAAATGCATTGAACATTAAAATTTTTTACAAGATTACGGTATAATGCTGCCTTGCTAAGGTTTTTTAATTAAACAAATAAGGCAGAGTGTGCTGGTTCTCCATTCTCTGTGCATTCTCCTAATAGTTATCTGGGTAAACTAGTGTTTCAGACTTGTTTTATTCCAGTGTGTGTTTCTGCTGTGGGAGAAAAGTGGGGAAAAAAGCTACATTAGCAGGTCACTGAGGGCTTACAAATTTGTGAGCAGTGTATAAGCTTGCATCACAATCTTGTAGCAGGGGTACCAGTGGGGCTGTCCACATTGACAAATATTACCTCAGAACTGGCTGTTGCTAGACAGGACAAGCTTTTAAGAAGTCTATAAAGGAACTTTCCACCACTTCAGTATTAATTGAAGTCCCGCCCTGTTGAAAAAATAGATTCCAACTTGTCGGAAAGGATGAGCAAATTTGACACTCGCCCGTGTGTATTCGACACGCGCGGTCGGAAGCAGGTCAGTTTCGACCATTCATTTCGCCTATAGGAAAAGGCGGAAGTGAGTGGTCGGAATCAGGAAGAAAATGGACGAAAAAGGTCCGCTGTTAAAAACTGAAGTGTCCGATCCTCAGTGGGAAGAAGATCCAACAGTAATGTAATAAGACCTCTTTGTCTCTGTAAAGGGAGATAAAAAAACTTCCCCTCACAGAAGTTCCAGTGACTCATGGCGCTTAAAAGAGATTACTTGCAGCAGTGCAGTTTCTCTGTGAACCTGGGCTCAAAATTCTGTTATCATTGAAGCCTAAAAAGCGCATGTTACACAAGTATTGCACATGATAGCTGTGAAAGGAATTTATATCAAGAAACAACACCCATTTTCAGGGAGTGGAAACGCTAGGTCTGGAGGTTCCAGATAAGGACACACTAGTGCAATCTGGGATTTTCACAAACCACAGAAGCCGGCTGTTACCTTACAGTGTCCCCAAAGTGAAAATACCCACTTTTAAACAAGAGGAGTATGTACAGTGGTGGGCAAAATTGCGGACACTTTTTGAAATTTTAATGTTTTTTAACTTTGAATACTTCTAAAAACCGTTACACTTCACACAGTGCAATGATTCATATATCAAATGAAATGAAATGCTGACTTCAACACAATAAACAGAGGTCAAATATTTGCATTAGAAAGGAAGTTATGCAGTGAAAAAAACACTTAGGATGAAAATCCCTGTACGATGTCACTGTCCTATCAGTATTTCGTTGGGTATCCTTTATTTTTCAAGACAGCAGCACAACGCCATGGCATTGAGCCATCCAATGTTTGGAGCCCTTCCTTCTTTATTATGTGGTGCCATGAGACAATTATAGCCTCAATTAATTCTCTTTTATTGGTTGGAAGCCTCAGATGTACCAGTTTTTTCAAATGGAATCACACATGTTCTATGGGGTTCAGGTCTGGGCTGTTTCCTGTCCATCCCAGCACCTGTATGTCATTCTCCGTGAACCACTGTTTGCATATCCGTGCAGATCCTTAAAATACAGGAACCAAATCCCAGGTTAGTCCCATTAAGAAGCCTCAAATTTGGCCTGTAGCCCCAGAAGGTAGGGGATAGAAATCAGCTGTTACAGACAACAGTATCAAAACCAACAGCATGTCGCTCTCCCTCAGTGCCTAGAGGATCTCAGAGTAGGTGCACGCTTAAGACATTTTAGTCACAACTGAAATGCTCCTGCCAGGATGCGTAGGTTAACACCCAAGGCTACAATATAGAGTACCGCCTCACATGTTTTCACTTCAGGTTTACCAGTTTTTCTCGATTGACTGGTAGCCCTACAGGAGGCCATTCACAGAACCCTGCAGACGCAGGTAATTGCCTTGGTTCCAACTCGTCAAATGAGCGAGGAATTATTTGCCAGCCTGTTTGGTAGTTCCGAAACCGAATGATTCCGTCAGGCCTTTCCTGATTGAAGTTTCTGAATTTATAATGAGGGTCTTTTAACTTCAACAAGGAATTCGCTAGGGCAGTCACCACATGACTGAAACAAGGGAGATCTTGGTATCCTTAGATATCAACAATTCCTTCTTCCACATTCCGATATGACCATTCGCAAAGGTGATGGCGGAGATCATCTAGCGTTCCTACAAAAAGGAACACTACCAAATTCCAGGCTTCATCCTTCGGTCCTTCATCAGCTCTGAAAGTATTACAAAGGTCATAGAGCAGATGATGCTACAACTTCTACTTCAATAAACAAAATATCTGGACGACAACCTAATAACGGCACAGAAAACAGCTATTGCACAGCATCATTCTCACAAAAATGTCTATAAAGACATTACTTGGGGAGTCTCAATCTACAGAAGTTCCACTAACCGCATACTCAGACTTCAGTTTCTGTGTACGGTTCTGGACACAGTATCTCAGAGAGTCTTCTTCCTCTGGGAAAGGCCACAGATATTCAGACGTTAGTATGGTTAGTCCTGAAACCACACTAAGTCTCTCTAAATATCTTGAAACTAAGGGCAATTTACAATGCTCTACAACAGGTCATTTACAGTAATGCCACAGCAGTGGCGTACATAAACCGCCAAGGCAGAACAGCAACAATAAGAATAGTATAAGATACTTCTCTAGGCAGAAAGTAATGCCATGGCTATCTCAGCCATCTTCATAACAGTAGGCAACTAGGAAGACACGACCTACACCCAGGGCAGTGAGATCTTCAGCCTCAGGTCTTACTACAGATAGTGTATCGGTGGGGATGCCCACAGATAGACATGATGGCTTCTCAAAAACAGCAAGAGGCTTCAGTGTCCTTGTTCAAGAAGAAGATATCCACAGGCGACAGCAGGAGGCGGCTAACGGCGCCTTGGAGTTATCAAACAGTATATCTGTTCTCTCCTTTTACTTTACTCGTCAGAGTAAAAGAGGGAGAAGGTTCAGGCAATTCTAATGTCCCAGATTGGCTATGCAGAGCGTGGTACGCAGACCGTATCTCCCTGATTGTAGAAGAGGCCTGGCCTCTGCCGCTTCGAGAAGACCTTCAGTAAGGCTTGTTCGTCTATTCAGACTTATAGCGGCTACGTTTCACAGCATGGTAGTTGAAAGGGAGATCTTAGCCAGGAAAGTCATTCCAGGCACATTTACAACAACTATGCTGTAAGCCAGAAAGGTAGTCACATCACGAGTTAGGTCGTCTGTTATGGTTCCTACAGTCTGGTGTGGATATGGGCCTATGCCTAGGCTCGCTGAAAGTTAAAATTTCAGCCTTAGAAAATTTTCCCCAAAAGCAACTGGCTATGCTTCCAAGAGTCCAGACTTTCCTGAAGGGTGTATTACACATACAGTACAATCGCCTTTTGCATCACCTACTGCACTTTGGAATCTAAATCTAGTTTTATATTTCCTACAGTATTCTTGATTTGAAACACTACAAACGGTAGAAGAAAAATATATACACTAGAAGACAGTAATGCTGTTGGCCTTATCCGAAGCCGGAAGGGTCTCAGAGTTAGGGGTACTATCATGTAAAAGCCCCTACCTTGCCTTCCACAAGCACAGAGCAGAACTCATTGTCAGAGGTTCTTTCCAAAAATTATCTGTATTTCATATCAACCAACCAATAATGGTTCAGGTTCTAACTGATGATGCATCTACTCCTAGATTACTGGATGTAGTACGAGCATTGACTATGTCAGAAGAATTGCTCGTATCAGAATATCAGACTATCCTTTCTCCGGCAGGGTCCACAGGTTATCCACAGGATAACAATGGGATATGATGGAGCAACAGCGGATTGGCACCAAACGATCAAATGCTTTCAGGCCTCCCAGGATGCAACGGGCCCATACATATATCCCCGCCCACTGGGCCAGGCACACCAGTTTATTGTTTGGTGCGGCAGGAGCCAGAGCATGGTCAGAGGGATGTTGTTCCTTTTAGCAGCCCTAAGCTTTCTTATGTTATTTTTTAGTCTTACTAATTTTTTGAGTGATCTTTTCTAAACAGCGTCTTATACGCTTAGAAAGAGTCGCTCCAACAACTCTCCGCTGGGCCGCGACAACGCTTACCCACAAGTACAGTGCTTTTTTAACAAGCATCTGTGTCCGTTACCAGGCTGTGGCCAGATCACGGAGAGAAGGTAAGGCATTGATTCCGCTTAGTAGATGGAATACGGACAAAGCCGCACTGTATTGGGAGGAGACTACCAAACAGTAGCTGACGTGGCTGCCACCGCGGGTGGACCAGCGCTAGGCCTTAGGGATCTTTAGGCACCAGGAATAGTATGAGGCTGTGAATCCTACGGTTTATGTCAGCAGGGGGAGTTAGATGCTCTCCTGGTCACTAAATTTCTATCTACTTTAAGTATGAATAGTTAAGTGCCTATTGCATATGAGTCTGTGTACATTTACTGTGGTTTTCTTCGCAATGCTTCTTAATACGGTAGATCTGTGTAGAACAGGATTCAGTAATATGTACTTCTACATACATTAAAATGTGTTTGTAGTTGATAATGTGCTCATATGACTAATATATAACATGTGACTGACTGCTAGTGTGATTGCTGACTTTAATATATGTTTGTCAGTTTTCTTCTGATCCTCAATGCTGGTGCATGGGTAGGGTTAGATTGATATCACTTTAGAAGGTTAAAGTGATTACAGTCACAAATTGTGTAGTACACTGTGAAAGTGCTGATTTATTTATCATGTCTAAGAGCGGCAAAAGTGACTAAGGTACACTTACAGTAACACCAAAACTCAAATCATGTTTTTCTTGCAAAACTGTGTTATCCTCTCAGGATCTGGTTCAGGATGGTTTATGTGCAAATTGTTTTGCTTTTCAGCAAAATACAAGGAAGATCCCTGTACAACGTCAGGTACAGATGAATCCACCTTTGCCTGTGTTTGCACAGACCTTGTCCTGTATAGCTGAACGGGTAATTCCTACAGCTCCTTTACCAGGAATGGGGTACACTATTAACCCATACATGTAGCTACTGGCCTACGGTATATAATTACCCCCAGCAGCTTCTCATATGAAACAAGCTGATAAACCGATGGTAAGTAAACCTTCGCCTTCACAGGCTACACAAGATGATTCATCGGAAGATGAAAATTCAATTTACTCTACTTAGGCATAAGAAGAGGAGGAAGAGGGTCTCAGCTCAGTGGATATAGCTGAATTAATTAGAGCTATGAAGGCCATTCTATCCTTAGAGGATTCAGCAGAGCCGGTGTTTAAAACCAAGGCAACTGTATTTAAACGTCCCAAAACAGTTAAGACTGAGTTTCCAGGGTCAGACCAGCTTACGGAAATCATGGAAGAGGCTTGGGCTACACCCAATAAAAAATATAGAATTCCCAAGAAATGGGATTCCAATTATCCTTTTTCAGCAGGGGACTGTTTAAAAAGGGAGGTGGCTCCTAAAATAGATACGCATGTAATTCGATTAGTGCGAAAATCTATATTGCCTTTACCGTCAACTTTATTAAATTATGTCATGGATAGGAGAGTGGGTGGTTTTCTGAAAACCATATTTTCTCTGTCTGGAGCAGTCATAAGGCCAGCCATGGCTTCAGCTTGGATGGCAAAGGCAGTGGCTGCCTTGGCTGATGCACTGGAAGAGGATGTTTTCTCAGCTTCTAAAGAACAAAATCGTATAATAGCTCATATTAAACAGGCTGGAGTATTCTTGGAAGATGCGGCATTAGATATGGGTACTATTGCTTCTAGGGCACCAGCCTCAACAATAGCTGCTCGCAGAAAACTCTGCTTACGTACGCGGAAAGCTGATTCATAATCTAAGGTGGTTTTGGAATCTTTGCCTTTTGCTGGAAATATTCTTTTTGGTAAAGAATTGACAGATACAGTATTCTGGAGTCAGAAGCAGACTCCAAGAAGGTCAAGTTTCCTTCCACATATAATCCCAGTCCAGTTTTTTGGCCTTTTCGGTCGCAAGGAAAAGCGAAGGGAAAAAGTGATTGTAAACAGCCCCAATACAATAAATTGGGTAAGTCAAAGAAGCATTGCGCTACCAGAGGGCCGGCTTCCAAACCAGAAGATAAGCCATCAGCCTGATGTTGCGGGCCTCCTCCTGGGGGACCCCAGGGTAGGGGGCTGGCTTCTTCAGTTTGCACAGATCTGGCAACAGTCTACAACAGATGCGCGGGTGCAAGAAGTGGTATCTCTAGGTTATATTTTCCCCTTCAAGAAGCATCCTCTTTGAAGGTTCTTCTGCACCAGTCCATCTCGGGTGGAGGCGAAGGCAAGGGCCTTGCAAGAAGCAGTTCAGAAATTGCTTCAGTCAAGAGTAATCATTCCAGTACCCCCTGCACAACGGGGACAGGGTTTTTACTCCAACTTGTTTTTGGTTCAGAAACCAAATGGTGCTTTTCGACCCATTCTCAATCTCAAAATGCTAAACAAATACATTTGGGTACCACAGTTTCACATGGAGACATTACGCTCCATAGTTTTGGCCTTGTAACCAGGGGATTAAATGGTATCCCTGGATATTCAGGATGCATACCTACTTGTTCCTATAGCAGTGTCCCATCAGTGTTATCTCAATTTCGCCATCCTCCAGCAGCATTTTCAATTCCAGGCCTTACCCTTTAGGTTAGCCACAGCCCCCAGAATATTTACCAAGATCATGTTGGTGATGGCAGTTTATCTCCGCAAGCAGGGGATAAGAATTTTTCCATACCTCGATGACCTTTTAATCCTGGCACAATCCCAGGAATTGCTCCTGTGCCATCTCCAACAGACAACATGTCTGCAGAGGCACAGATGGCTCATAAATTGGGCAAAGTCGTCTCTGGTTCAGTCACAACGTATGCCTCACTTGGGGGCTGTACTGGATTCAAGTCTGTCTGCAGAAAGTATTTTTACCTCGGAACAAGATATCCAAGGTACAGTCAAGGATTCAGGAGTTGTTACACAGTCAAACAGTATCAATTCACGCAGCAATGCGAGTGATGGGTTTGATGGTGTCAACATTCGACATGGTGGAGTATGCACAATTCCATTCGAGACCTCTGCAGCATCTGATTCTGGCCAGATGGAATGGAGTACATCAGACAATAAAGAATCAGACTATAGTACTTTCAGAAAAGGTAAGTAAGTCGTTAGCCTGGTGGCTACAGACGTCCCATCTAGACAAGGGGAGACCCTTTTGGATATCAGATTGGGAGATCCTGTCAACAGATTCCAGTCTTCAGGACAGGGGAGCATTGTCCTGAAAATTATGGTTCCAGGGACAATGGACCACAGAAGAAAGTTGCCTGGCAATAAACCTGTTAGAACTTCGGGCCATATACATGGCACTGATTCAGGCAAAGGACACTCTTCAAGGAAAACCAGTCCAGATCCACTCGGACAATGCAACGGCAGTAGCGTACCTCAACCTTCAGGGAGGAGCCCGCAGCCAAACAGCAATGAAGGAGGTAATTACATTCTAAATTGGGGAGAACTCCATCTCCCAGCCTTGTCCGCAGTATTCTTTCCGGGAGTCCTAAACTGTGAAGCGGACTTTCTCAGTCGACACGCCATTCAGGCAAGCGAATGGACCCGAAATCTTTCAGAGTTCCAGGGTCTTAGCTTTCCTTCAAGCAGGAATGGATAAAGGTTTGAAGGTAGCTTCCTTGAGAGTTCAAGTATCAGCATTGACTGTAAGGTTCCAAAAGAAAATTGCCAATTTACAAGATGTGCGTACTTTTTTCAAGGGAATGCTGCGCGCTCAACCTCCTCTTGTTCCTCCTACAGCATCTTGGGACTTAAGTCTAGTCCTCAAAGCTCTTCAAGTTGCTCCGTTTGAACTACTTAATAAAGTGGATCTTAAATGGTTGATAGCTAAAGTTCTCTTTCTACTGACTATGGCATCAGCTAGAAGAGTATCAGATTTAGTAGTGCTGTCATGTCATTCCCCTTTTCTGATTTTTTATCCAGATAAAGCATTTCTTAGATCTAGGTCTTGGTATCTTCCTAAGGTGCTGTCAAAATTCCACCTTAATGAAGAAATTGTAGTCCCGGCTTTTCAGGTATCGGGACTCTGCGGGAGATGCGTCGCTGGACGTGGTCCGGACATTAAGAATCTACGTGGATCGTACCAGTACCATCAGAAAGACAGATTCTCTCTTTATTCTCAACGGATTTCAGAAGAGAGGATGGCCTTCTACTAAACAGACGCTGGCAAGATGGCTTCGAATGACTATTTCAGAAGCATACTCTCAAGCTGATCTCCCTGTTCCGGTTAATGTCTCTGCTCACTCTACTCGTAAGGTAGGTCCTTCATGGGCAGCACAACATGGTGCTTCAGCAGAACAGATATGTAAGGCAGCCACATGGTCTTCCATTAACGCATTCATTAGACATTATGCCTTGGGTACTTTTGCCTCTCATGACGCTGAATTCGGTCGTAAGTTTCCCCTGTCCAATCAGGAGCGTCCCCACCACTAAATTGCTTAGGGAAATCCCATTGTTATCCTGTGGATAACCTGTGAACCCTGCCGGAGAAATATACGTTATGGTTAGAACTTACCGTTGATAACTGTATTTCTCCTAAGTCCACAGGTTCCACAGGGATCCCACCCTGACGCACCTGATTTGAGGATCCTTCTACTCACTAACCTCTTCCTTCTTGTATGGAAGGGTGTGCATGTGTGTTCTTCTCGCCTGATTAGGGCTCTACATGATGTTCCTGCCTAGTGCTTTGGAATACAACTGATTTGCCTGAGCCAGTGGGCGTGGATATATGGACGGGCCCGTTGCATCCTGGGAGGCCTGAAAGCTTTTGATCGTTTGGTGCCAATCCGCTGTTGCTCCATCATATCCCATTGTTATCTGTGGACTTAGGAGAAATACCGTTATCAATGGTATGTTCTTACCATAACGTTTATTTTGTGCTACATGATGCAAATGAGATACATTGCTCTGTTTCAAGGCAGATTGTTGCTCACTGGATAGGACTCACTATACAACAAGCTTACTCATTGGCAGCCTTGCCTATACCATAGTCCATTACAGCCCATTGTACAAGGTATGTGGTCTCCTCTTGGGCGGCTGACTGTGGAGTTTCGGCTTTACAGTTATGCCAAGCTGCTATATGGTCTGTTACAAACACATTGTCTAATTCTTTAGGTACGCTACCCTGGCGTCAGAGGAGACTCAGTATGGTCATTCAGTATTGCAGGTTTCTCGGTACACTCCCGCCTTTTTTGGGAGCTTTGGGACGTCCCCACCGTACTAAAGTACCATTCCAGTATCCTCCATGGATGTAAGAGAAAATAGGATTTTAAATACTTACCGGTAAATCCTTTTCTCATAGTCCATAGGGGATACTGGGCGCTCACCTATGTGCTTCGTTAAAATTCCTGCAAAACAAGTTATTTTTGGTGTGTGAAACTTGGTTGGATCAGCTTGCTATCCTTTCAGTTCTTTGGGATCAGCTTTTGCGATCCTTTACTGTAGTTTACCTGTATGCTAGTTATGATTCACTCATTTCCAGCTTTATCTTATGGTTATGATATATATTTATACATGTGTATGTAGAAAATAATATATATATGTATATGGCTATATATGTAGATATATTTGCATGTTGTAGATATTATCTCATTGTTATGTTCAGTTTTATTCTGTTCTGTTTTCCTCTGTTCTGTATTCCTTCTCTCAAAGTATGTTCCGTCTCCTTTGGGCACAGTTTTTTAGACTGAGCTGTGGGAGGGGGCATAGAGGGGAGGAGCCAGCACACAGTATGTTGAAGTTTTAACGTGCACCGGCTCCCCTGGACCCCATCTATACCCCCACCGTACTAAAATACCATCCCAGCATCCCCTATGGACTACGAGAAAAGGATTTACTGGTAGGTATTTAAAATCCTATTCATTAAAATGGGTTCACTACGGCTGGCCGGCGGTCGGGCTCCCGGCGACCAGCATCCCGGCGCCGGGAGCCCGACCGCCGGCTTACCGACAGCTTGGCGAGCGCAAATGAGCCCCTTGCGGGCTCGCTGCGCTCGCCACGCTACGGGCACGGTGGCGCGCTACGCGCGCCACACTATTTTATTCTCCCTCTATGGGGGTCGTGGACCCCCACGAGGGAAAATAATTGTCGGTATTCCGGCTGTCGGGCTCCCGGCGCCGGTATACTGAGCGCCGGGAGCCCGACCGCCGGCAAACAGAAGACCACCCCATTAAAATAACTATTGTTATTGTTTGGTATGTTACACATATCTAACACTTGTGTTGCATGGCTCAAACACAACCAAGACACATTGAAATTGATTTCCTTGTTATGTCAAATATTTTGTATCTCTGCTAGTTTACTGTTTGTATCCATGAAGTTTCATATTGTAGTAGTTTTCTTTCCTGAAGTCATGTCATATCCAACACCATTAGTTAGTTTGCATATTGCTGTAACTGTGCTAAAACGTGGTGTATTTCATGGGTACGGACAAAACATACTTTTGTGATTCAGTATCAGACCACGAACAGAACCACTATTACAGTGAACATGGTTATTAATATAACATGCGACAGTGCCAACTTGAAAACATGATTTTTGCTCTGGCCATAAAAAAATAAACCCCAAATTTTCTTTTATGCCTTGAATAAGGCATTACAATGTTATAACCGGTTTCCAAATAACTGGGTGCACTGGCAGCCTAAATGAGTAATAAAAAAAATATTTGTGTCCAGACATCTGCCCTCGTTGGATACACCAAGCTATCACAGATTGGGTTTGGGTCACTCGGGACCTGGCCAATAGGGTATTAGGGTATGTCGCTGCAACCACCAGACTCCTAATAGGTGGCGCAATGAACTATGTGCTGCTGTGTATTCGTCGACATGCTTCTGACACACCTGACTGGCGTTGGTTGACCCCCACTGGTTGCTGACCTGGACCAGGCCCTGCATGGTAGCTTGGCAGAGGGCAGAGCTTTAGAGACGCTGGGCTCAAACCAGGACATGTGGAAAACGGGACTGCGTTTGTCGCATTCCTATTGATTGCAAGATGAAGGCAGTTGTTGTCTTGAAGGAATGTTTATTGCGCAAATGGCCTTAAAGAAGTCCCTTCCTCTTTACAAGTAATGCCCAGAGGGTATAGCATACAATGGGGCAGATGCATTAAGCTTGTAGAAGGGATAAAGAAGTGATAAAGCAGTGATAAGTGCAAGGTGATACCTCACCAGCCAGTCATCTCCTAACTGTCATTAAGGGGTCTATTCATGAAGCAGTGAGAAGTGTGGAGAAGTGAGAAAGTGGAGAAGTTGCCCATGGCAACCAATCAGCATTGAGGTAACATTTATAATTTGCATACTATACAATTGTACGGAGCAGCTGATTGGTTGCCATGGGCAACTTCTCCACAGGCTCACTTCTCCACTCTTTTCACTGCTTCATGAATAGACCCTTAAGAGCCAACCAGCTCCTAACTGTCATTTTTAAAACCCAGCCTGTAACATGGCAGATGGGAGCTGATTGGCTGGTACTTTATCACCGTGAAATGTATCACTTTTCAAGGCTTAGTACATCTCCCCCTTTATCTGTGTACACTTTATGTCTTGTTAAGGCTTAATACATTTGGGCCTATGTCTTAAGTACTGAATAGCGAAAAAGTGGATGGAGAGCACCAAACAACCAGCTACTGTCATTTTTCAAACATAGCCTGTAACATGGCAGTTGGGAGCTGATGTGTTGGTACTTCTTATCTTTGTCTACTTTATATCTCTCCAAGGAGTAGGGGCCCATTTATCAAAGAGTGATATAATATGTTGTGAATGATAAGTCATTAAATATTATAAGTGGTGCTCCAGCCAGTCAGCTCCCAACTGTCATATTTCGAACACATGACAGTTAGAAACTGATTGGCAGGGGTACCATTTGTCATACGCAACAAGTTTTATCATCCACAATGAGTTTTATCACTTGTTGATACATGGCCCACTTAGTATTTAGACCCCTAATTATGGGTGGTCTTCAGTATGCCGATTGTCGGGATCCCGGCGCACAGTATACCGGCGCCGGAATCCCGACAGCCGGCATACCGACACTTTCTCCCTCGTGGGGTTCCACGACCCCCCTGGAGAGAGAATAAAATGCACCACCGTGCCCGCAAGGGGCTCATTTGCGCTCGCCACGCTGTCGGTATGCCGGCGGTCGGGCTCCCGGCGCCGGTATTCTGGTCGCCGGGATCCCGGCCGCCGGCATACCATACTACACCCCTAATTATGATCAGAGACTTCAGTACACACTAGTGCCAGAACTGGGGCAAATAATTGTAGAATTTTTAGATTTACCAGCTTTTAACAAAACATTTCTAAAGCAACAAGAATATAACTTTTTAATTTATTTTTCTCTTGCAGCAAGGCTGGTGGACAATGGACCATGGGATTGCAGGTTGACTGGAGGAGCTGGCACTTAATTAAACTGTAGGTTTAAAAAGTTCCTCGAACTAAAACCCACAATTTAATTCCTCTCTCAGTGCCTGTGGAGATAGGGCATGCTATTAGAAGGCCTTTATCATAGTTAGTTTATTTTTTTTATATTCTTATTTGTTCCCAGGTGCTGTGTGCTGCATATAGCAGCACACAGTGAGTGTGGCAGTAGCTGTGTTCAGTTCAACATGTACAGCTGCGTCAGCACTCTGGCCTCATTGTAGGCCGCATGGGTCCGAGGACCAGTACACACTGTTGCCCTTTCATAGGGTGCAGGCTGCTTGTGCTGTCTAGAATGGCATCCACCATTTTGATAGGTTTGAGCTGTGGCTCATCTCACATTATATTAGAAGGACTGCGCACACTACAGACTGCCTGTGTGAGTTGGGAGAGATCTGTGTTTTCCTCATCACTAGGAAGTACTCTGGGACTGGGGAGAGTAAAGACTGAAGGGTGCAGGAGTACTTAAGTTAACTTACATAGGTCCTCCACCTGATATCTATTGCATGTAATAACAAGAGTGGACTTGGGACTTCTGTGCAGGATCATCACATAATGTGTTCTTATACCCTGATTTTGGGTTGGAAGTCTGTTATACCACAATGTATATTATTGGTAAACCCACATGTGAAAGTGTCTCCCTCCTTCACGGACTTAGTTACAAGTGTGGACTTGCGGAGACTAGCTTTTTCCTAAAGTTTAAGGGCCTAGATTTGTGCTTGACTCGTGGCTTGGGAGATCCACATTACTGCTGTGTGCACTCTAGACCATAGGTTCTCAAACTCGATCCTCAGGAACCCACACAGTGGGAGAGATTCAAATGATATATCACGCACAATTTCCTTTCTAAAATGATCTCCGTTATCGCACATATTGCACCCATAGTAATCAGGTTTACAGTGTAAAGGGTTGGATGCCTCGATACTCCGGGGGTAGCGAGCTGAAATAATGATACAACGTCCCTGAGGGCAGAAACAGAACAAGTGTGGAAAGGGGTGAAAAGAATTGAATCCCGCCCAGTGTATGTTTTGCAGGTCTCACAAAATCACCAGTAACATAATTAACTCCACCTGTGGATCTTTTCAAATGTGTTATTAAGTAATTAATACACCTGTGCACCTGCTGGGTTACTTGCAAAACATGCACTGTGTGGGGTCCTGAGGACCAAGTTTGAAAACCTATGCTCTAGACCACGGGTTCTCAAACTCGGTCCTCAGGACCCCACACGGTGCATGTTTTGCAGGTCTCCTCACAAAATCACCAGTGAAATAATTAGCTCCACCTGTGGATCTTTTAAAATGTGTCAGTGAATAATGAATACACCTGTGCACCTGCTGAGTTACCTGCAAAACATGCACTGTGTGGGGTCCTGAGGACCGAGTTTGAGAACCCCTGCTCTAGACCACAGGTTCTCAAACTCGGTCCTCAGGACCCCACACAGTGCATGTTTTGCAGGTCTCCTCACAAAATCACAAGTGAAATAATTAGCTCCACCTGTGGACGTTTTAAAAAGTGTCAGTGAGTAATTAATACACCTGTGCACCTACTGGGTTACCTGCAAAACATGCACTGTGTGGGGTCCTGAGGACCGAGTTTGAGAACCCCTGCTCTAGACTGTTTAGATATGAAGCGTCGGGCAGAAAGAAAGCATTTATTGTATTATTAAAATAGGAACAGTATAGGAACAGTAAGCAGCAGACACAGGTCTAGAATTTTTTCTTATCTTTATTCACTCTTGAAATGTTAAATATTTCACAGCTTTTCAGTAATAAAGTTAGATTTTAAATTATTTAATAAAATGTATAACTTTATATATTACATGCAATAGATATCATATGGAGAACCTATAAGTGCACTTATGCAAGTGCTTTTTCCTTGTTTGGTTATTTATGGTATAGGTGCAGTAGTAGGTAGCACCTCAGAAAGAATCATAATAGGACTATCGGCTCTTTTGAAGATTGGTATATTAAGAAGAGTAATGGGCCCTACACATTTAAAGATCCGCTGCCGAGCTGGCCGACGGCGGATACGGGCGACCCGGCGGCGGGGGGGGCAGTGACGGGGGGAGTGAAGTTTCTTTACTCCCCCCGTCACACGGCTCCATAGCAGTGCAGGCAAATATGGACGAGATCGTCCATATTGGCCTGCATGCACAGCCGACGGGGCACCAGTGATGAACGAGCGCGGAGACGTGCATCGTTCATCGCTGGTGCCTCCACACTCAAAGATATGAACGGCATCACGTTCATTAATGAACGAGATCGTTCATATCTTTGACGATTATCGCCTAGTGTGTAGGGCCTATAAGAACTCATAAGAATAAACATTATTACATTTACTAATGCAGGATATTTGTGTAGTCTGTTGTGCAGCTGCAGATGTGTACTCTTACATCTTTGCTCTTCGCTTTAAGTCATGTTACACATAGCGTGCGAGTGCCAAGCATCTTTTTTTTTTTTTTTTTTGCGATTTTCAGCGAAAATGCGTCTTAGACTCAATGTAATGTAATAGGAGACACGAGCAGCTTCTGTGATTAAAATGATATGCAGCATGCCTACAGTATATTTTTTGTGTGACTGCTAACTGTATTTGCATACAAAATGCTATGCTTCAGTGTTTTCCTGGAAAACACTGAAATGTGGCATTTTAGATGCATATACAGCTGCAATTACACAGATAATGTAGGCATGCTGCATTTCACTTTAATCAGCAGAAACTGCTTATATGTCCTATTACATTACATTGTGTCTAAGATGCATTTTTGGGGCAAAAAAGATGATTGCTACTGAGTCCTGCCATGTTATGGCGTGACTTGAAGGTCTATTTAGAGTGATTGCCGCAAAGGATGTAAGAGGGCATATCTGTACCTGGTCCTCTGTCCATGCGTTTGCCTGTTTTTTTGTTTGTTTGTTTTTTCCAGGTTATTGCCTCCGCTTTTGCCATACAGTTCTCTGATTAGGCAGCCTGAGCATTCGCTCCTCTAGGGGTGGCTCTGTTGAATGTCCTGTGGTCCAGTGTCCCGCCGCCTTGCTTCAAGAGAAAATAGGATTTTTGGTCACTTGCCGTTGAATCCTTTTCTCTTAAGCAGGCTTGGGGACACTGCGTTCCCTCCCTCACGCTCATGCAAGGTGTTGGTTCTTGACCGTCTTTTTCCCTACTGGTTTGTTTTATTGTTTTAACAATTTCACTCAGTTACTGCTACTCCTGTCTGTAGGGGGAGGAGCTAACTTTTTAAAGCTACTGTTTAATTGCCAGCTCCTCCAGCCAACCTGTAATCCCATGGTCCAATGTCCCCCAATTTGCTTAAGAGATAAAGATTCAACGGTAAGTGACCAAAAATCCTATTTTTAATATCTACATTTTTTAATGTACATATTTTGGCCATTCCTGTGAAACAAAATATGTGCATTTTAGTGTTATTAATATATATATTTTTTAAATGCAGAGAGCCTTTATACCTACTGTAGATATCTATAAAATGCTCTACATAAGGGATTTATTTAAAGTTCAATGAAAATAATTTAAATCTTTGCATTTATTAAAAATAATAATAAATAAAACTATCATACTTGGACAACCAGATAACCTTCAAATGCCTGTGTTGTGACTTCTTTTCTCCTTTTTTTTATTTTTTTTATTTGTCTTTTTATAGGAAGTGCCAAAATGTTTTCTCTTTAATAAAAAAATAAATTACATTTATGTGTAAAATATATTTAAAGGACCATTTCATATTGGCTAGTGTGTGTCATCACAGTGACAGCGATATTGTGTTTAATACCGAATTTATTGGAATACAAAGTTCTATTAGATATCAAAACATTGCTTACTGTATGCTTGTCTTCCTATCTTTTTGAAATCGAGATGGCTCTGACTCCAGGGATAAACCAAAGCTCTATCGTCTTCAGGTGAGCATCACAGATGTCGGAACGGAGAAACTGGATGAGAATTCAATACAGGTGAGATCTGAATGGGTCTTAATGGATGATCTAATGCACACAATGAAGACAATTTAGTTTTGTCATGGTAAAATACTGGGGCAAATTATATACCATTGTGGCAGTTTTGCTACTGCTATAGTATATATTTTATATATTTGTATGTACAGATATGTCCTTATACATCTTTGCTGTAGTCGCACCAAACAGCCAGATCAAGATAGAATCTTCTAGCATCAGGCGTCTGTTTTGCCGAAAGTGGGTTTTAGTCACACCGTAATGCAACTAGGACGCACAAGAAGACTGTGCTGATTAAATTGTTATGGGATGCGGTCACAATACTTGAATTTGGGATGCCACCAGTCAGAATAATGATGCTGGAATACTGACACCGGTGAAAACATTGCTTACTGTATACTTGTATATATACCGACGACAGGATCCCAACATTGATCACAATGCTAGTGCCGGAATACTGACGGCATCCCGAACGTAAGTATGCTTGGGCCTGAAGGGGTAATTTGCTCCTTTAGTGTCTCCCCCTACCATTCATACAGGATTACTGTTAAATGTTTGTCTGTTTGTGTATGTTGTAATAGTAGTTTGTATACTGGTATTGGTAAGATAACCACAAATATAATTTTTTGTGTATGCTTTTGATATGCCTATACTATTAAATCCTTTAGTTCTTTAACATTGTTTTATTCATTAAAAAAAGGTCATAAGTGAGCGCCGGAGGTATCCCAATTTACACTACCAAGTTAGGGTTAGCCACCATCAGGGAGGGTTATGCTGTGGGGGTGGGATGGTTAGGCTGTGTAAAGGGTGTTTAGGTTTAAGCACCACCTGGGGAAGTTAGGGTTAGGATGCACGGGGGAGGGGGGGTGGGTTAGGGGGCTAGGTGGTTAGGGTAAGCATCATTTTTTTTGTATGTGCTGGGGATGCTGTCTGTATTCTGACTGCTGCCATCCCAAGCGCAGAGATACAGATACCAACCCATTGATATGACACTTGGTTATCTGTGTGCGATTTAGTCTCTAAATATGTATACAAAGTGCTACAATGTAGCAGCCATAGCTTTTTTCCAATAGATCGTCTATTCTGCTCTGTGTTCAGACTCAGACACGCAAAATATTCAAATGTCCTATATCAAAGTGATCAGCACAGTCTCCTTGTGCGTCCTAGTCTCATTGCGTTGCAGAAATAAAAAGACAGCCGATGTTGGCAGAGTTGCATGGGACATGGTGGCTCAACCACGACAGGCATCTTGCGCAGCATGGCGGATCGAGGCTAGACATCCCTGTGAATGACTAATTAAGCACTTAGAAGTTTTTAATAATTTTTAATTGGCCAATAATGATATAATTTTTGGTATCAAAAAATTCTAAGTGATGGAAATTGGGTACAAGGTATGTTAGGGTGCTTTGAGTGGGACAAGTGTTTTTAGGCTTACAGTTGGGAGTATTTATTTTTTGATAGTGTATTAAAATTACCCACATAAATGCTTATACACATTTTCTGTATCCCCAATTTATTTTGAGCACTTATTTGGCTGAAAAACACTTGCTTTCTTTCATTTTTCCACTTAAAAAAATAAATATATATATATATATATATATATATATATATATATATATATATATATATATAAAAAACAGCAATTTGGCTCAATTTAAGTACCCCAAATCTTTATATTATGCCCACTAATAGACTTCTATACTGTTTTTCTATCTTAGTTTTTCTTTTTCTTTTTTTGAGTTACAGGCATATTTCTTCATTTTTGCCTAAACTTTTTTCTCAATTTGGCAGCAAGAATTATCGCAAGTATTCATTTTTCAAGGATTTGCAATAAGGTTGAATCGCGGGAGCTCTCAAACCCACTATAAGTCACTTTTCACTGATTTTTTGGTGATGTCCACAAACAGTACGTTCAAAGTAAATTGCCGCATTTTCGCAGCTTATTGAATTCCCTCTATATTACATTGTATTTTAGCTGTGTATTGTTTTGATTCTTGAGTTTGTGGCTTTAGTGACTTTTGCTTTTCATATTTCTTGGTCCTGCTTGTATCCATTATGGCTATAATTTTTGCAGCTTTTTGGACCAGGCATACAGCCACATCACTGTGACCTTACAAATATGGATGGAGTGGTCACAATTACCCCAAGAAGTGTTGATGCTGATACATACATTGATGGTGAACGCATTTCTGAAACAACCATGTTGCACAGTGGCGTGAAGGTGCAGTTTGGATCATCGCATGTATTTAAGTTTGTGGATCCTAATCATGACCATTCCATGGGAAAAAGACCTTCTGATGCTGGGCAGATGGTTAGAGGACAGAGGAACAAGTCAGGGTATGTTGGTAGGACTTTATGGAATCATGTTGTTCAAATGTTTCTAAAATGTCTGCACAGAAAGAAGTAGAAAGTGCCCCAATATTATTTAAGATTAATAATGTATTATGCGGTGATAGGAAACAAAGAAAGAAAAGGAAAACTCTATTTGTTGGGGCATGCTTAGAAGAAATAAAGAATTTATGTAGTTAAAACATCAGAAAAATCTTTTATTGGTATGCATTAAAAAACAAGTATGGTTTCTATACATCACGACACTTGTTGCTTTTTTTACAGGAACACCAAAAAAGGACATGTTGTGATAAACAAAACATTAATGTTGCACAGCAAACGATCTTTCTCTGACGTCCTAGTGGATGCTGGGAACTCCGTAAGGACCATGGGGAATAGCGGCTCCGCAGGAGACTGGGCACAAAAGTAAAAGCTTTATGACTAGCTGGTGTGCACTGGCTCCTCCCCCTATGACCCTCCTCCAAGCCTCAGTTAGATTTTTGTGCCCGGCCGAGAAGGGTGCATGCTAGGTAGCTCTCCTGAGCTGCTTAGAGTAAAAGTTTAAATAGGTTTTTTATTTTCAGTGAGACCTGCTGGCAACAGGCTCACTGCATCGTGGGACTAAGGGGAGAAGAAGCGAACTCACCTGCATGCAGAGTGGATTGGGCTTCTTGGCTACTGGACATTAGCTCCAGAGGGACGATCACAGGCTCAGCTTGGATGGGTCCCGGAGCCGCGCCGCCGGCCCCCTTACAGAGCCAGAAGAGCGAAGAGGTCCGGAAAAATCGGCGGCAGAAGACGTTCCTGTCTTCAAGAAGGTAGCGCACAGCACTGCAGCTGTGCGCCATTGCTCTCAGCACACTTCACACTCCGGTCACTGAGGGTGCAGGGCGCTGGGGGGGAGCGCCTTGAGACGCAATAAAACACGTTTTAAACCTTATATGGCTAAAGAAATGCATCACATATAGCTCCTGGGCTATATGGATGCATTTAACCCCTGCCAGTTTTCCTAAAAAAAGCGGGAGAAAAGGCCGCCGAAAAGGGGGCGGAGCCTATCTCCTCAGCACACAAGCGCCATTTTCCCTCACAGCTCCGCTGGAAGGACGGCTCCCTGACTCTCCCCTGCAGTCCTGCTACAGAATCAGGGTAAAACAAGAGAGGGGGGGCACTAATTGGCAGATAATACAAATACAGCAGCTATAGAAGGGAGAAACACTTATATAAGGTTATCCCTGTATACATATAGCGCTCTGGTGTGTGCTGGCAAACTCTCTCTCTGTCTCCCCAAAGGGCTCGTGGGGTCCTGTCCTCTATCAGAGCATTCCCTGTGTGTGTGCTGTGTGTCGGTACGATTGTGTCGACATGTATGAGGAGGAAAATGATGTGGAGGCGGAGCAATTGCCTGTAATAGTGATGTCACCCCCTAGGGAGTCGACACCTGACTGGATGGTCGTATGGAAGGAATTACGTGACAGTGTCAGCACTTTGCAAAAAACTGTTGACGACATGAGACAGCCGGCAAATCAGTTAGTGCCTGTCCAGGCGTCTCAAACACCGTCAGGGGCTCTAAAGCGCCCGTTACCTCAGATGGTCGACACAGACCCAGACACGGATACTGACTCCAGCGTCGACGGTGACGAGACAAACGTAATGTCCAGTAGGGCCACACGTTACATGATCACGGCAATGAAGGAGGCTTTGAACATTTCTGATACTACAAGTACCACAAAAAGGGGTATTATGTGGGGTGTGAAAAAACTACCCATAGTTTTTCCTGAATCAGATGAATTAAATGAGGTGTGTGACAAAGCGTGGGTTTCCCCCGATAAAAAACTGCTGATTTCTAATAAATTATTGGCATTATACCCTTTCCCGCCAGAGGTTAGGGCGCGTTGGGAAACACCCCCTAGGGTAGATAAGGCGCTCACACGCTTATCAAAACAAGTGGCGTTGCCGTCTCCTGATACGGCCGCCCTCAAGGAACCAGCTGATAGAAAGCTGGAAAATATCCTAAAGGGTATATACACACATACTGGTGTTATACTACGACCAGCAATCGCCTCAGCCTGGATGTGCAGCGCTGGAGTGGCTTGGTCGGATTCCCTGACTGAAAATATTGATACCCTGGATAGGGACAGTATATTATTGACTATAGAGCATTTAAAGGATGCATTACTATATATGCGAGATGCACAGAGGGATATTTGCACCCTGGCATCAAGAGTAAGTGCGCTGTCCATTTCTGCCAGAAGAAGTTTATGGACACGACAGTGGTCAGGTGATGCGGATTCCAAACGGCATATGGAAGTTTTGCCGTATAAAGGGGAGGAGTTATTTGGGGTCGGTCTATCGGACCTGGTGGCCACGGCGACGGCTGGGAAATCCACCTTTTTACCCCAGGTCACCTCTCAGCAGAAAAAGACACCGTCTTTTCAAACTCAGTCCTTTCGTCCCCATAAGGGCAAGCGGGCAAAAGGCCACTCATTTCTGCCCCGGGGCAGAGGAAGGGGAAAAAGACTGCAGCAGGCAGCCTCTTCCCAGGATCAGAAGCCCTCCCCCGCTTCTGCCAAGTCTTCAGCATGACGCTGGGGCTTTACAAGCGGACTCAGGCACGGTGGGGGCCCGTCTCAAAAATTTCAACGCGCAGTGGGCTCACTCGCAAGTGGACCCCTGGATCCTGCAGGTAGTATCACAGGGATACAAATTGGAATTCGAGACGTCTCCCCCTCGCCGGTTCCTGAAGTCTGCTCTACCAACGTCTCCCTCCGACAGGGAGGCAGTATTGGAAGCTATTCACAAGCTGTATTCCCAGCAGGTGATAATCAAGGTACCCCTCCTACAACAGGGAAAGGGGTATTACTCCACGCTGTTTGTGGTACCGAAGCCGGACGGCTCGGTGAGACAGATTTTAAATCTGAAATCATTGAACACTTACATAAAAAGGTTCAAATTCAAGATGGAGTCACTCAGAGCAGTGATAGCGAACCTGGAAGAAGGGGACTATATGGTGTCTCTGGACATCAAAGATGCTTATCTCCATGTCCCAATCTACCCTTCTCACCAAGGGTACCTCAGGTTTGTGGTACAAAACTGTCATTATCAGTTTCAGACGCTGCCGTTTGGATTGTCCACGGCACCACGGGTCTTTACCAAGGTAATGGCCGAAATGATGATTCTTCTTCGAAGAAAAGGCGTCTTAATTATCCCTTACTTGGACGATCTCCTGATAAGGGCAAGGTCCAGGGAACAGTTAGAGGTCGGAGTAGCACTATCTCAGGTAGTGCTACGTCAGCACGGGTGGATTCTAAATATTCCAAAATCGCAGCTGATTCCAACAACACGTCTACTGTTCCTAGGGATGATTCTGGACACAGTCCAGAAAAAGGGGTTTCTCCCGGAGGAGAAGGCCAGGGAGTTATCCGAGCTAGTCAGGAACCTCCTGAAACCAGGACAAGTGTCAGTGCATCATTGCACAAGAGTCCTGGGAAAAATGGTGGCTTATTACGAAGCGATTCCATTCGGAAGATTCCATGCAAGAACTTTTCAGTGGGATCTGCTGGACAAATGGTCCGGATCGCATCTTCAGATGCATCAGCGGATAACCCTATCTCCAAGGACAAGGGTGTCTCTCCTGTGGTGGTTGCAGAGTGCTCATCTTCTAGAGGGCCGCAGATTCGGCATTCAGGACTGGATTCTGGTGACCACGGATGCCAGCCTGAGAGGCTGGGGAGCAGTCACACAGGGAAGAAATTTCCAGGGCTTGTGGTCAAGCATGGAAACGTCTCTTCACATAAATATCCTGGAACTAAGGGCAATTTACAATGCCCTAAGTCAAGCAAGGCCTCTGCTTCAGGGTCAGTCGGTATTGATCCAATCGGACAACATCACGGCAGTCGCCCACGTAAACAGACAGGGCGGCACAAGAAGCAGGAGGGCAATGGCAGAAGCTGCTGGCAGAAGCTGCAAGAATTCTTCGCTGGGCTGAAAATTATGTGACAGCACTGTCAGCGGTGTTCATTCCGGGAGTGGACAACTGGGAAGCAGACTTCCTCAGCAGACACGACCTCCACCCGGGGGAGTGGGGACTTCACCCAGAAGTCTTCCACGTGATTGTAAACCGTTGGGAAAAACCAAAGGTGGACATGATGGCGTCTCGTCTCAACAAGAAACTAGACAGATATTGCGCCAGGTCAAGGGACCCTCAGGCGATAGCGGTGGACGCTCTGGTAACACCGTGGGTGTACCAGTCAGTGTATGTGTTCCCTCCTCTGCCTCTCATACCCAAAGTATTGAGAATCATAAGAAGGAGAGGAGTAAGAACTATACTCGTGGCTCCGGATTGGCCAAGGAGGACTTGGTACCCGGAACTTCAAGAGATGCTCACGGAGGACCCGTGGCCTCTACCTCTAAGAAAGGACCTGCTCCAGCAGGGACCTTGTCTGTTCCAAGACTTACCGCGGCTGCGTTTGACGGCATGGAGGTTGAACGCCGGATCCTGAAGGAAAAAGGCATTCCAGATGAAGTCATCCCTACCCTGATCAAGGCCAGGAAGGATGTAACCGCGAAACATTATCACCGCATTTGGCGAAAATATGTTGCGTGGTGTGAGGCCAAGAAGGCCCCTACAGAGGAATTTCAACTGGGTCGTTTCCTGCATTTCCTGCAAACAGGACTATCTATGGGCCTAAAATTAGGGTCCATTAAGGTTCAAATTTCGGCCCTGTCAATATTCTTCCAAAAAGAACTGGCTTCAGTGCCTGAAGTTCAGACGTTTGTCAAAGGGGGGGTACTGCATATACAGCCTCCTTTTGTGCCTCCAGTGGCACCTTGGGATCTCAATGTAGTGTTGAGTTTCCTAAAGTCACATTGGTTTGAACCACTCACCACTGTGGAATTAAAATATCTCACATGGAAAGTGGTCATGCTGTTAGCCCTGGCTTCAGCCAGGCGTGTCTCAGAATTGGCGGCTTTATCATAAAAAAGCCCTTACCTAATTTTTCATTCAGACAGGGCAGAACTGAGGACTCGCCCTCAATTTCTCCCTAAGGTGGTTTCAGCGTTTCACATGAACCAGCCTATTGTGGTGCCTGCGGCTACTAGGGACTTGGAGGACTCAAAGTTGCTGGACGTAGTCAGGGCCCTGAAAATATATGTTTCCAGGACGGCTGGAGTCAGAAAATCTGACTCGCTGTTTATCCTGTATGCACCCAACAAGCTGGGTGCTCCTGCTTCTAAGCAGACGATTGCTCGTTGGATTTGTAGTACGATTCAGCTTGCACATTCTGTGGCAGGCCTGCCACAGCCAAAATCTGTAAAAGCCCATTCCACAAGGAAGGTGGGCTCATCTTGGGCGGCTGCCCGAGGGGTCTCGGCTTTACAACTTTGCCGAGCAGCTACTTGGTCAGGGGCAAACACGTTTGCTAAATTTTACAAATTCAATACCCTGGCTGAGGAGGACCTGGAGTTCTCTCATTCGGTGCTGCAGAGTCATCCGCACTCTCCCGCCCGTTTGGGAGCTTTGGTATAATCCCCATGGTCCTTACGGAGTTCCCAGCATCCACTAGGACGTCAGAGAAAATAAGAATTTACTTACCGATAATTCTATTTCTCGTAGTCCGTAGTGGATGCTGGGCGCCCATCCCAAGTGCGGATTGTCTGCAATACTTGTATATAGTTATTGTTACAAAAATCGGGTTGTTTATTGTTGTGAGCCATCTTTTCAGAGGCTCCTTCGTTTATCATACTGTTAACTGGGTTCAGATCACAAGTTGTACGGTGTGATTGGTGTGGCTGGTATGAGTCTTACCCGGGATTCAAGATCCTTCCTTATTATGTACGCTCGTCCGGGCACAGTATCCTAACTGAGGCTTGGAGGAGGGTCATAGGGGGAGGAGCCAGTGCACACCAGCTAGTCATAAAGCTTTTACTTTTGTGCCCAGTCTCCTGCGGAGCCGCTATTCCCCATGGTCCTTACGGAGTTCCCAGCATCCACTACGGACTACGAGAAATAGAATTATCGGTAAGTAAATTCTTATTTTTTCATATATAATGATATACAAAAATTAGATGGTGTGTAGCAGCCAGTTTTGTGGGTGGCTCTCAATAAAAGTGTAAGTCACTCTTTTTTATGACTGTATTTATTGATCATGTGCAGGAAAAAGATAATAACAATGGACAAAATTTACATAAACTTTGAAAAATAAGGCAAAATATCTTTTAGTTTCGGATACGTGAGTAGTTTTAATAGTTTTATAATTCCTAGGTATATGTTATCCCAAAAAAGAGTTATGATAGACTTACCATAGTTAACTCTCTTTCTGTGAGGTACACTGGGTTCCACAGGAAAACATCGGGGTGTAGAGTGGATCTTGATCCAGAGGCATCAACAGGCTAAAGCTTTAGGCTGTCCCAGAATTAATTGGGGCCTACTCTGTAACCCCGCCTCTAGGCACTGTGAGCTCAGTTTCGTTAACCAGTCCAATGTAGGAGCAGGTAAGAGAGAAGGCAAATGTTAGTCACATAGAACCACATTCTCACAACAGGAGACGAGAACAGCGGCTAATGCCATACAAACCCATAGAAGTTAGGTGCGTCAGGGTGGGCGCCCTGTGGAACCCAGTGTACCTCGCAGAAAGGGAGTTAACCATGGTAAGTCTACCATAACTCTAATTTTCTGCAGCGGGGTACACTGTGTTACACAGGAAAACATTGGGGATGTCCTAAAGCAGTTCCTCAAGGGAGGGGACGCGCCTTAGCGGGTATGAGAACCCGACGTCCAAAGAAAGCATACTGGGAGGTGGAAGTATCAAATGCATAGAACCTAATGAACTTGTTTACTGAGGACCACGTAGCCGCCTTGCACAATTTTTCTGCGGATGCGCCACTGTGAGCCACCCAAGAAGGTCCAACAGACCAAGTAGAATGGGCTTTAATAGCAGCATGAGCTGGAAGTCCAGCTTGCGCATAAGCTTGTGCAAGCACCATTCTAATCCATCTGGCCAAGGTTTGCTTATTCGCAGGCCAGCCACATTTGTGGAAACCAAACTCTACAAAAAGGGTATCTGACCTCCTTACAGAGGCAGTCCTCTCCACATATATATGGAGAGCCCTTATGACAGCCAAATACCACTCTTTAGGGGACTAATCAGAAGAAATAAAGGCCGGGACCACAATCTCTTGGTTAAGGTGAAAAGATGACACCACCTTAGGTAAATGACCTGGGCGAGTTCTAAGAACTGCCCGGTCATGATGTAATATCAGAAAGGGTGACTACAGAACAAAGCGTCTAGGTCTAACACCCTTCTAGCAGAGGCAATAGACAACAGAAACAGGACCTTGGCTGTGAGCCATTTAAGGTCCACTGACTCAAGAGGTTCAAATGGAGACTCTTGCAGGGCATTCAGGACAACAGACGGATCCCATGGAGCCACCGGAGGGACATAGGGAGGCTGAATCCTCCCTATGTCTTCCTGATGTATGAACATCAGGTAGAAACGCAATTTTTCTCTTAAACCACAGCGACAAGGCAGATTTGTGAACCTTGAGGGAGGCCAGACGAAGGACCAAGTCCAGGCCTTGTTGCAGGAATGCCATGATTCAGGTTGTTTTGAATCTGTACATATCCTAGTTCTTATTAGCACACCAGGTGAAGTAAGAATTCCAGGCCCTGTAATAGATCCGGGCAGATGCCGGTTTGCGGGCTTTAAACATAGTTTGGATGACCGCCTCAGGAGTGATGCTTCAAGAGCCATGTTGTCAAAGCCAGTCTGGCCAGGTCTGGATAGAGACAAGGGCCCTGTACGAGGAGGTCTAGTCGTTTAGGAAGTAGAAGAGGACGCTCGGTTGATAGACCCTGCAAGTCTGAGAACCAATGCCGTCTGTGCCACGCCGGAGCGACTAGCAGAAGTAGTCTTCCTCCTTGCTTGAACTTCCGCAGTACCCTGGGCAGAACTGACACTGGAGGGAACATGTAAGGCAGCCAAAAGTTCCACGGAATGGCTAGTGCGTCCACGAACGCTGCTTGAGGGTCCTTGATCCGAAGACCGGAACTATGTAATTGTGTCGAGATGCCATCAGGTCTACATCTGGTAGGCCCCACTTGTCCACTAGGAATTGAAAGACTTCTGGATGAAGACTCCAGTCTCCGGCGTGTACGTCCTGATGACTGAGGAAGTCCGCTTCCCAGCTCAGGACACTCGGAATGAACACTGCCGATATTGCTGGCAGATGGCGTTCCGCCCATCGAAGGATTTTTGACACTTCCAACATTGCCATGCGGCTTCGAGTGCCGCCTTGATGATTGATGTATGCCACTGTGGTGGCATTGTCTGACCGTACGTGAACAGGCCTGTTCTGTACCAGAGGCAGGGCGAGAGTTAACACATTGAACACCGCCCGCAGCTCCAGAATGTTTATTGAAGAACAAAAAGTGGCTGCGCTTTGTGTCAGTAGCAATGTAAGAATAAAGAGCACAACGTGTAATATATTAAATATTTATTCTCATAATAAGAACAATTAAAACATGTAAATTAGCAGCACACCTATATCTGTCCCAGGTGATGTAAAAATTCAACTATATAATAAAATGGCTTTTCAAATAGATTCTTCCTATCATATAATGCAGAGGAAACAGGAGGATTGGTAAGTGCAGTTCCAGATGGTAAATTCTATCATTCACTGGATAGATAATTAAAGCGTTTAATACCTCTCCGACAGGGGCTGGTATGAACTAGCCGAGCGTCCCCGGCTAGTCAGTCCTGCTTTGCCCGATGTTATGCACGGTGGAGAGGGAAGGTCGGGTGCCCAAGGCTAGGCGCCTGCCGCTATGGAGGAATAAGCGGCAATCTCCTGTTCCCGTTGTTGCTGGCCGGCGGTAGTAACGAGCTGCTATAATGAAGTAGAGGGCAGCGGCCTCTTGTAGCAGTTAGCCGGTCAGCTCTGGTGGAGATGAAGCTGTATGGATTGCACAAGGATTAATCACCTGGACCAGGTGTGCAGAAGGCGGAGTCCTGACGCGTTTCGTCACGATCACGTGACTTTATCAAATACCAACAAGGTCACACAGCAATGTTGAAATCGGTTCAGTGAGCTGTGTTTGTCTAAACAGACAAAAATACAGTATGTGTAGTCTGTGTGTGGACTGTGTAGAGAGGAGGTAATAGGGTTATGCTTGTGATTCTGGAATTTGATAAGCTTGTCTGAAATGGTAAATTTTTAGAGAATGCTTGAAGGCTTGGATGCTAACAGAAAGTCATGTACGAGGGAGGGCATTCTATTGCGTAGGTTATTCCCAAAGACAGTCCTGCAACTGTGAATGGGAGCAAGTAAAGTGTGAATGAGAGCCGTAGATCTTGTGCTCAGTGGAGGAATCGAACTGGAAGATAAGATATTTTTAAATGAGCGGAGAGATGTATTTTGGTGTTTGGTTGACCGCTTTATGTGTAAGTACAGTATACAGTTGTGCTCATAAATGTACATACCCTAGCAGAATTTGTGATTTTCTGGCCATTTGTCAGGGAATATGAATAACTCACAAACTTTTCTTTATCTCATGGTTAGTGGTTGGGTGATGCCATTTATTGTCAAACAACTGTGTTTACTCTTTTTAAATTATAATGACAACAGAAACTACCCAAATGACCCAGATCAAAAGTTTACATACCCTGGAGATTTTGGCCTGATAACATGCACACAAGTTGACACAAACGGGTTTGAATGATCCTCACCTGTGATCTGTTTGCTTGTAATCAGTGTGTGTGTATAAAAGGTCAGTGAGTTTCTGGACTCCTGAAAGACCCTTGCATCTTTCATCCAGTGCTGCACTGACGTGTCTGGATTCTGAGTCATGGGGAAAGCAAAAGAATTGTCAAAGGATCTGCGTGAAAAGCTAATTGAACTGTATAAAACAGGAACGGGATATAAAAAGATATCCAAGCAAATGAGAATGCCAATCAGCAGTGTTCAAATTCTAATTAAGAAGTGGAAAATGAGCGATTCTGTGGAAACCAAATCACGATCAGGTAGACCAGCAAAAATTTCAGCCACAACTGGCAGGAAAATTGTTCGGGAATGCAAAGAAAAATCCACAAATAACTTCAGCTGAAATACATACAAATGACTCTCTGAAAAAAAGTGGTGTGGTTGTTTCAAGATGCACAATAAGGAGGCATTTGAAGAAAAATGGGCTGCATGGTCGAGTCGCCAGAAGAAAGCCATTACTATGCAAATGCCACAAAGCATCCCGCTTACAATACTCCAAACAGCACAGAGACAAGCCTCAAAACTTCTGGAACAAAGTCATTTGGAGTGATAAGACCAAAATTTAACTTTTTGGCCACAACCATAAACGTTACATTTGGAGAGGAGTCAACAAAACCTATGATGAAAGGTACACCATTCCTTCTGTGAAACACGGAGGTGAATCGCTGATGTTTTGGGGATGTGTGAGCTACAAAGGCACTGGAAAATTGGTCAAAATTGATGGCAAGATGAATGCAGCATGTTATCAGAAAAT
The DNA here is from genome assembly GCF_028390025.1 of Pseudophryne corroboree. Lineage (NCBI taxonomy): Eukaryota > Metazoa > Chordata > Amphibia > Anura > Myobatrachidae > Pseudophryne > Pseudophryne corroboree. Next base: position 609,860,698 of record NC_086447.1, read on the forward strand.
ACTGGATGAAAATTTGCACTCATCAGCCCGGAAGCTGCGCATGGGACGTACTTGGACGTTCCAACATGACAATGATCCAAAACACAAGGCCAAGTCGACCTGTCATTGGCTACAGCAGAATAAAGTGAAGGTTCTGGAGTGGCCATCTCAGTCTCCTGACCTCAATATCATTGAGCCACTCTGGGGAGATCTCAAACGTGCAGTTCATGCAAGACAGCCCAAGAATTTACAGGAACTGGAGGCTTTTTGCCAAGAAGAATGGGCAGCTTTACCATCTGAGAAAATAAAGAGCCTCATCCACAACTACCACAAAACACTTCAAGCTATCATTGATGTTAAAGGGGGCAATACACAGTATTAAGAACTGAGGTATGTAAACTTTTGATCAGGGTCATTTGGGTAGTTTCTGTTGTCATTATGATTTGAAAAGAGTAAACACAGTTGTTTGACAATAAATGGCATCACCCAACCACTAACCATGAGTGAAATAAAAGTTTGTGAGTTATCATTCATATTCTCTCACAAATGGCCAGAAAATCACAAATTCTGCTAGGGTATGTAAACTTATGAGCACAACTGTAAGTATTTTTTATTGAATTCAGTATGATATAGGCAACAAATGTAAATTTTAACAGAGCCAAGCCGTAGAAGAACGTTTTGGGAGGAAGATCAGTTTAGCTACTGCACTCAAAATAGATTGTAGGAGTGAAAGCCTGATTAAGGGAAGCACTATATGGAGATGTATCCAATATTCAATTCATAGCTTGGTTGCTTTCAGTGGTATTCATTTAAGTGAATGAAATATGTTATTTCTAACCGTATAATTATCAGTTTTAGCCAGTGTAGTGCTAAAGGCCATTTCCTTTCATTATGGAAAAACTAAAAATGGTATTCTAATTGCATGTAATATCAAGGTGTATTCTATAGGGAAAATTTTGTTTGTAAAGGTGTATGCCCAAATTACTATTCTGTAATCAACACCAGGTAATGGACTGAGTCGGGAGACATTTGCTTTGTTTTAAAGGGGATGCATCTGTACTCTAACATGCAGGGGGGCCTGTGTATCTGGCACTGTCTCCTAGCTGTCCAGAAGAGTTGTTGAACTTCTTTGAAGTAGGGCAAGAGCAGTTGTTTAAGAACAGCATTTGGTGTGTCCTTTCTAATTAAGTCAATAAAACCTGAACAGTACTGTATATTGGTAGGTCACAGTTATTACACTTCAAACAGACTGAAGCAAGTAATTAAAGGCCCCTGGGGGTCTGGCAGGGAAACCCCTAAGATACCACAGGGCAAACCATTAATTCTAATTTTGGAAGGGTTAAAATCACCATGGGTGGTGGTGTATGTCGTGTAGTTTTTGCTGATATAAATCTGTCTGGCTAGGTGAATCAGTGCGCACTCTTTGTGGACATCCATGCACTGTAGGCTCTCCATACCTCCTATATCTGTAAAGCAACCACATCAGGTCTTGTAAGTTCTGAAATTTCTGAAACTTTATCTTTTTATTTTCTGAAATTGTAAACTGTGTATTTTTAAATGTAATCAAATATACTTTGTAATCTGTTTTGTTACTGTAGCTCTGTAGTATTCTTATTCTTTAAAAACTTAATTTCTTGTTTTTTCCTCTTGAGTTCTTTACCTACGACCTTGTAAGGCCCATGCTACTGATTTTTATGGTTATACTGTGAGTGGAAATGAAAGCACCACTGTGGGAAGCGCTATTTCCCCAAATGCCTTTGGTGGTGGCAATTACTGTGTAAGAAGTAACCCATAAGTCACTGGTGGCGATTACCAGATTGACTTATCTGAAGAATCGGCCTGCCAATCGTGACAGCCAGTGAGATTTATGATTTTATTATGTAAAACAGTTTAGCTTGCAAAAGATGAAAATCATGTCATTTTTTTGTATGCCACAGAAAGTAATTAATCTAAAAAAAGGACTAAGAGTAACCCTACATTTTATATATGGAGGCTAGGATAATCATCAATTATATGTAGTTGTAAAATAAGGTATTTCAGTTTTGTTTTTGATCCTAGTTGTAAAGAGTTATGCACTTGAGTAACTGATTAATTCAATATTGTTTTGGATTGTCTGTTCACCTTGTGGTTTCTGTGGTCTATAATTTTTATGAAATGAAACATTGAATACTGCTACTAATACATCTGTGACTAAGTGCTGAAGGTAATTGAAATCAATTGCATTTTGTTCTTTATTTTATCTTTTCTCTATTACTGATTCAACTATCAATTTTGTTGCTTAACTTTAGAGTTCAGGAGACAACATTTGGGCTGGAAGGAGATGTCCTTAGTGGATCATCACTTCAATCAAACAAGGTATTTTGTTTTGTTTTTATTGTATTATCTTAAAAGTAACATTGTTGTAATTACTCATTTTTTGCTACCGTTGGCATGTATGTAGAATTGTGATATCCTACCACCTTAAGTAGGTTTGTCTGCTGTGATGTCTTCAAATAAATAATTAGCAACTTTCTAGAAGCCATTGTGGCTCACCAGTTCCTTACAGAATATTTAATATAAAATGTGATAAAGATAACCCCAGGACAGGGCACCCCTCGCTGATCCAAGCTCAAGCACACACTCAATCGGTCAGTATCAGGTTCATTCATGGCTGCAGCCAGTTATCAGTTAAATAAAGTGAAGTAGGAAATAGCAGAAACAGAAGCAGATGCAGAAGCAGATTTTATTTCCTGGAAACAGCATATTATAAAGGATACAAATTAACATATGGTGTCGTCGATTCCTGACACGAAGCTTAATCCTATTGGCTAATAAAACTCTTATCTTATACGTAATATATTTGCCAATGCCTATATTTTTTATACTGTATGTGCTTTTAAATGGGTTAGTTAGGGGAATTTTGCTAAATGTGAGACATGCTATGTCTAGTTACGTTTTCACACCTCCCTTACCGCAAACTACTGGACACCTGTGAAGCATATATGTCTAGCTGCTGACATTTATATTTTACTCAGAAAAGTAATAAAAATAGATCATAAGAAGGTTTCAATATGGTTCACTCAAAGTGCAACGCCTTGCAGTTCTTTCCTATATCAACTCTGATCTGATAAACAATTATAAACAGCTTAGCAATATGGAGTCTATGAACAAAGATGGTTTCCATCTTTATCAATTTCCCCTCTTTGTTTACAATTTTTACCTCTATTCTACCCTTCCTTTACCTGGCCATTGATTCTTTAGGGACACCTACTTTCACATCAAGTGTGCCTTAAGGGCACTCGAGACATGGGCTAATCCATTCAACACCCCTATACTTATGCAGAATCAATGTTCCCTATTCTCTTATCCCTAACTTTTAAATTATTATAAGAGTTCATAAATCAGAGGTATCTTCTGAAGATAGAATCATCATAATGTTCATAGTCCTTGAAAGTCTTTTTGACTTAATATTGCGACAGTAAAGTTCATTAGATTACGTCATCATAACAGTAGGGACAGCTGGAAGCTTCTGTGTATCTGGTATGGCAGGTTTCACAGTAGAAGAATGTGGAATTGTATATTATAGTTCCTCCAATAAGTTTCATATAAATTGGTTGCGGTTTAGCAGTTTCAGCAATGCCTTAGGTAGAAAAACATTTTAGTGTCAGTATCCACATAATAAGCCTTAACATATGCAATTAATAGCAAAACAAGTTCCTTAGCAACAATAGATAATATTTCTGAAAAGCAATTGGTTGTATAGTGTTTATAAAACCAAGAAAAGAAAGAATCTGGAAATACACTGGTATAATTATGATTAGTAGCGAACTGATTTTTCAACTGTATTACTTTATTTATTTTTTCATCAATAATATCTTCTGGGCTTGTATAATTTATTAAATAAGTACAACATTTTACTTCATAGATGGTCTGCAAAGTGACATACTAGCCTGCAGATACAGTAAACAATTGGTGACAACTGTTTATATTGGTCCTGTTTTACATTTAATGACTAGCATCATTTATGCCTATTTGTCTTTACCTGGGTAATTGTTGACATCCTATGTGTATTCCCTTTTGTTCTGTTATTTTTGGCATAGTTACTGATTATTGCACTATTACTTGACTCCTTATATAAGTAAGGTTCAATCATTACTGTTTATATAAGAATAATCATGCTAACAAGAAGAACTAAGTTACACATTATACATCCCCAGACCCTTATATGGCCTGGGGCCTATTAAATTGTATCTATATATTTTTATTATGTATCGTGATTGGATAATACTTCCTTTGTCACTTTCTTGCAATGAGATGCGTCTATTCATGAGTCTCTTCCACTCAATGTGACTGAAGTGGCGATAGTCAACAGAACTTAAAACGGTCCTTTGAATCTGGGTGCAAGAGACTTTCTCTTTCTTAGTGACCACCCAATCACCTTGCTTTAGTTCATGTGAGTCTTGGAAACAGTTGGTGTCTGGAATAGAATTAAAAACTTTGCCGTGCAATTTGGTTAGTTGCTGTTGTATATGCATTACATAATAAGTTAAGTTACCATGTTCATGTTGCAGTTGCTGTGGAAAATAGCATACTGTCCTAGCAACAATACCAAAATAAGATTTCATATGGTTTTAACCTATGCTTTTCACTTGAAGTATTTGTGAGAACAAAGCAATGAGTAAACCTTCTAGCCATGTTTTGCCTGTTTCTGTAACTTATTTTTATAGCTTTAGTTTTAAGGTAATAGATACGTTTTTCTACATGTTTACTACTTTGCCTACAGGGAGTGTAAAAGGCCTGAGTAACACCTAAATCTGACAGAATTTTGCCTAATACTTTTCCTGTGAAATGGGTACCTCTGTTGCTTTCAATAACTTAAGGTACTCCATATCTACATATTACTTCTTGCATTAACTTCTTTGCAACTGTTTTTGGCGTTTGCTGCTTTACAATGCCAAGCTTCAACCCAATTTGAGAATAGGTCTTTGCACACAAGTACATTTTTATACCCAGAACATTTAGGTAACTGGATAAAGTCTATTTGTAATCGCTGAAAGGGGTAGCAGGTTTGCGGGGTACTTTTTGCTGGTACCTTCACAACCTTTCCTGGGTTGTGTAAAGCACAAGTTACACACCCTGCAATATAAGCCTGTGTTGCCTGTGTGAAACCTGGTGCCACCCAATGCTGGTTCAGAATCCTCACCATTGCATCTCTTGATTGGTGAGTTTTTTTATGCAATATTTGTGCTAAGACTGGGGTAAGTGAGCGTGGTAAACAGATACGGTTCTCCACCATCCACCTGTCACCGTGTATTCGTCCACCTAATTTTTCCCAATCCTTTTTCTCCTTGCCTAAGGTCTGTGCTTGTAATTTGCACAATAACTGTAAGTCTACTGACTCTGGTGTGACAGTTATCATCACCTGAGTGTCTGGCAGAGGCTGGACTGCTGCAGCTTTTGCAGCCTGATCAACTAGAGCGTTTCCTCTGACCTCTGCAGTATTCTCTTTAGTGTGCGCTTTGACCTTTATAACTGCTAATTTCTTTGGCAATTGAAAGGCAGCAAATAATGCCCTAATACAGTCTGCATATTTTATTGGTTTTCCTGAAGAGCCTATGAAATCTCTGCTCTTCCAGATAACCACATAGTCATAACCTGTATGCGGTTCCCCATCCACATAGTACCTGGAGCCATCCACAAATAAATGTAAATCTGCATTTAGTAGAGGATGTTCCTGTATGTCTGGTGTACTTGCGGCTTCAAGGGTCATTAACTCTATACAATCATGTTCTTGATCGTGTATAGAAATTTAAAAATTTGATTGGTTTTCTGTGCCTGTCATTTCATCATCACTCGCACCATTCCCCTCTTTTGAAACCAGCGGCAATAATGTAGCTGGGTTCAAAGAAGTACAACGTTTGATAGTGACATTGGATGGTGTAAGCAATGCTACTTCATATTTGGTTAGTCTAGCAGCAGATAAATGTTTAGTCTGCGCTTGGTTCAGAATTTTAGTCACTGAGTGAGGCACCTGTACAGTTAAGGGATGACCCAGAACAATATCAGCAGCTTTGTCTAACAATAATGCTGCTGCTGCTACTGACTTGACACATGTTGGTGCTGCCCGTATGACTGGGTCTAACTGTACTGAGTAATACGCTAGGGGTCGCTGTTTGTCACCATGTACCTGCGTTAATATTTTTTTTTTTTATGACCTGAAATTTCACAACAAAACAAATTGAAAGGCCTTGCATAATCAGGAAGTCCCAGTGCTGGTGCTGATATTATGTTTGTTTTTAGCTGACAAAAAGCATTTAGCTGTTCTTGTGTTATGAGTAATGCACCTTGTGCATTTTGTCCCTTTAGGGCATCATATAACACTAGTAGTTTTTGTGATGCGCCTACAATTCACTCTTTGCAATAAGTGATCAGTCCTAAAAGGATATAAGTTGTTTACATGTTTGAGGAGGTTTAACTTCTGAAATAATTTTCCTCCTTTTTGTAGTGATATGCTTACTATAAGCAGAAATGCAGTGTACCAGAAATTGTACTTTGTCTGGTGCATATTGTAACTTATTTCTATGTACCCTACATTTCTTTTTTTAATATATGAATAGCAATAAGTCTTGACATTTGGGTTTTATTTAAAAATACCTTACACTTGTTGTTCTTTTGATGGCATCATATAAAACTTAGTTTTCTGTGATGCCCTTGGAATGTATTTTGTACAATAGATGATTAATTTTAGAAATGACTTAAGCTGTTGTAAGGTGCGTCATAGAGATATTTCTAAAATAAACCTCCCTCCTTTACTGTTATATGCCAAGCATTAACAGTGATGCAATGTTAATGTATGTTCACCTAACATATTTCAGAGGTATTTATTTATACATTATTACAGTTTACAGTTACAATTTTGATTTTATACCATGTAAATGTAATTGTATCATGAGGGCAGACTTCTATCTTAGGGGTATGGACTATGACTACAGTTCTGCCCACTTCTCATACCTAGTTTACCTCATCACTTGGCCCCACCCCTTGTAATAGTTACCCAAACACTTCCTGATTCTCTGGCATTTCATTACACACTGTAACTGGAACAGTATTGAACTGTACATTAAAGAAAATATTTTTTTTACATCTGTAACATGTTTCTAATTATCTACCTATGAACTGTTACGGTTTTAGACACAGAAATATTAATTTTACTGTGGAGATCTGTTTAATGCAAATACATGTCATATTTTTAGTCTTATGACAGCCCTTTGCTATTGGCTGGGGCAATATTTATTTGGCCACAACACATTTTATTATACTTATCCAAAACTTTATACAGGTTGAGTCTCCCTTATCCAAAATGCTTGGGACCAGAGGTATTTTGGATATCGGATTTTTCCGTATTTTGGAATAATTGCATACCATAATGAGATATCATGGCGATGGGACCTAAGTCTAAGCACAGAATGCATTTATGTTTCATATACACCTTATACACACAGCCTGAAGGTCATTTTAGCCATTATTTTTAATAACTTTGTGCATTAAACAAAGTGTGTGTACATTCACACAATTCATTTATGTTTCATATACACCTTATACACATAGCCTGAAGGTAATTTAATCCAATATTTTTAATAACTCTGTGTATTAAACAAAGTTTGTGTACATTGAGCCATCAGAAAACAAAGTTTCACTATCTCACTCTCACTCAAAAAATTCCGTATTTCGGAATATTCCGTATTTCGGAATATATGGATATGGGATACTCAACCTGTATTAAGAGAATACTATTTTACACACACAAATAAAACACTGAGAGTGAGCCAGCACTCTCCCAACTCCGAACAGGGGTTAACTGGAGTTTAATGATAAACCATTAGAACTTACATAATACATTATATTACACACTTCCATTGAAGTCTATAAGTCATTTGTAGCCACTGATTCAATACATATTTACCAATCTAATTTTGCTATTCTGTGGCACAAAATGACAGAAAAGTGCAAATACACTGATTACAATTTATGAATAATCTCTTTACACAAATTGATAAGCATGCAGTTTCAGAGACAAAAGCAGCCTGAAACTGAGACTTTTGGACCCCAGTTTTACCTAATGACGGACCAGACCAGCCCACATGGGAAGGCAAAAAGAAGTAAATAATAGATTACTTCACCAGCTGGTTTTATGTTTGCATTTCCATGCCACCTGAGTCCAATTGTCCATCACTAAGCAGGATCCAGAAAACTTATAACCCTTTTTGGATTCTATTTTTAGGTTTAAATTATTTTTACTTTTTTTACATGTCTAATGAACTCCATAAATTGTTGTTTAACATCAGGGAGTTCTGTAACTGTTATGTTAACAGTTCTGAATTTTTTACATCATTCAATGGTTCAGCGCAACTCTTGGCGCACTGGATTAGGTCCGTCAGCAGCTACACCAGGTGTGACAGCATCTTATGTGCACACCGGATATAGTCCGCAGGGACCCAATCCTTAAGTAAATTATACACTGGAGGTGCAGATGCCAAACTTGAGACCATACATACATTTTTCTTAGGAGACATTTTTGGTCTCTTGACATTACATGCTGTACAATTTTTAGTCTACCAATGTATGAGTCTGGGGCATGCACATCTTCAGGTATAATTATTAGGTCTTTTATTTTATTTTTTAACACTGGCAACCATTAACTGATTAACTTTTTAGATTTAACAGATTTTTTAACATTTGGTTCTTTACAGGGTTTACATTTATAACACCAGGGTGTCTGACAAACTGGGCATATTGTGTCATCTAGTGGGTTTACAATGTCCACAATTTGGACATGCCCAGTAAGGATACCCTTTGGTTTTCTTGGGACCTCTATGTATCATTGTTTCCTGTCAAGATATGTCTGCATCTTTAAAATCATCCATATTAATTAGAGCCATTTGTTCTTGAGTTTGTCCTAACTCTTCTAACTTTTTCTTATACTGAAGTAATTTACCTGTTTTAATCCACAAATCAAGACTCTGTTCCAGATTATTATCCTTCACATATCTCCCATAGGTTACTATAATTTGTTTCAACCTATCCGGGTCTAGTGCCATTACTAGTCACTTTTGCCCATTGAAACAATCGTCTCATACCCTTCAAGCATTGCTCACCATGTACATTCTTCATAATGTCCATGGCACTCCGAGGTGCTTCATCCGAAGGATAAGTATTTGTATTTCCCAATACTTATGGCCAGTAAGTATTCAATAAAATCCGGAAAATATCAGTAACCTGGATCTAACGGATCCTCAGAGATATAACTGTGAGGAAAATTGCCGAGAACAGAGGTGATCTGTAACCAATTTTTCCCAAACCCCTTCTTCTGCGGTATACACTATGGCTTTTAAAATAAATGAATATCCTTTTCCTAACTTATGTATGATAACTATGCAGACACAATCCTGACAGGAAATTTTACTTGCATTCACTGCTCGCACTAGTCTGTGGTTACAGCTCACGGAAGAGAGAGAATTTTTTTTTTTTAAACTGCTTCCGTTCCTGTTTTTTTTTTTTTCTTAAACTCTGTACGCTATAATTTTTAAAGCGACAGGACGTACTGTATAATACAACCAAACTATGCAAGTCAGATGCAATAATATTCTACTGTGAGTACAATTTAGACTTTTATGTTATGAACAATATATTGTTCTGAACCTTCCAATTCAGACAGTATATCTGACCAATCCTTTCCAATATTTCTTACTTTAAGAATAAAATTACAACCTATTGGTACAAAAATGTTAAACCCCTCTTCCCACGGTTCAGAGAATAAGGGTGTTTCTCCTGGATTACAAATATAATGTAAATAACATTTCTGATCGTGGTGTGCCTTTACTAAGAGTACTACACACTTACAAAGGGGACATGTCTGTTTCATAACTCTGACTTATTTTTTTTAAAGTCTTTCTATAATATCCTACACATATAGACTGCAGTAACACAAACTTAACATAAGTTCTAATTCTCAATATAAGACAAAACAAGACAGTGGTCGCAGCAACGTTTAGTAAACCATCAGTTGGTTATATGCAGACACACTCTAAATATTCAGAATTCATTTACTTCCACATTCATACATTCTTACGCCTTTATAACACATATAAGCACATATAAGAGAATAGAAGGAAAATGAAAAAAATGTACCTGATTAGTGAGTGATCGTTGTGCACAATTCCCGATCCCTGTCTGACAACTGAATAGATGGATAGTTAAAGGAATGATAGTCTGGAGATAAAATATCTCTACGTCCCATGCGCATGGTTTTTGTGAGTCTCAGTCCAGCAACCATCCACCCAGCCGTTCGTTGCTCAACAGGTGATGAGGATCTCGCTGGAAACCTCCATATTGATAAAGGTAACCCCAGGACAGGGCACCCCTCGCTGATCCAAGCTCAAGCACACACTCAATCGGTCAGTATCAGGTTCATTCATGGCTGCAGCTACTAAATAAAGTGAAGTAGGAAATAGCAGAAACAGATGCAGAAGCAGATTTTATTTCCTGGAAACAGCATATTATAAAGGATACAAATTAACATATGGTGTCGTCGATTCCTGACACGAAGCTTAATCCTATTGGCTAATAAAACTCTTATCTTATACGTAATATATTGCCAACGCCTATATTTTTTATACTGTATGTGCTTTTAAATGGGTTAGTTAGGGGAATTTTGCTAAATGTGAGACATGCTATGTCTAGTTACGTTTTCACACCTCCCTTACCGCAAACTACTGGACACCTGTGAAGCATATATGTCTAGCTGCTGACATTTATATTTTACTCAGAAAAGTAATAAAAATAGATCATAAGAAGGTTTCAATATGGTTCACTCAAAGTACAACGCCTTGCAGTTCTTTCCTATATCAACTCTGATCTGATAAACAATTATAAACAGCTTAGCAATATGGAGTCTATGAACAAAGATGGTTTCCATCTTTATCAAATGCAAGACTAAAGCTGTATTGTCGGCTATAATACAATACATGGGAATAGTCACAATTCATTTTGTGGTCCCCAGAATAGTCTGTCAGAACGATGGCATAGATATCCTGGAGTTTTCAGATGGTATATGCAATAAAGAAAACAAATACATAAAATGTAAATCTTCATTTGGCCCTAAATATTAGCAAGGATTTCACTCGTGTATGTAATAAATGTACTCATAAAGGTTTCTTTAGCGGATTTAATAACCCGAATGAGGTGTATTTTAGTACAGGCCTTTAAAAAATTTTCCCAAGCAGGGGTTACAGCCTCTCCAAGGGTACCTTTATTGTGTTTGTTTACTGTTTGTGGAGTGGTGTTCCCTTCAGTGAATCCAGCTGCTCATATTGTATATATATTATTGTATCTCATATTGCATATGGTAAAATTTGTTTATTAATGTACAACTTACATTAATAATTGTCGTACAAAATGTACCAATACAGCCTTGTTTGCATCTTAAATCTGGCTTAAGCCAAACTGTCACATATATGGTGACAGCAGTGATATTGAGGATCTGTTGGTTGTACAATTTGGATTCTGCTGAGTAAAGGAGGAAGGAAGAATTGCATATAGCGTAAACTGAGTTGATTGGTAAATATATGTTTATAATGACAGTTGAAGCATTACAGATGTAACCTATGTATGCTTCAGACAGTGGGGGGGGGGGGTTGATAGATGAACTGACTGTTGTAATCTGTTAGCAACACCCATGACTAGGGATCAGCAGAGGAAATAGAATCATGGCTGAGCTTTCATGAGGGAAGTTATTTGGATAGTCTGAAAACAAGTCTAAAGTAAAACTAGAGCTTGTGTTTTTTCAGGTAGTTCTGGCAAATCAGTTGAAGATTTTACTGTCCTTAATACATGTTGGGCGGGTTGTAATGAAGTCCGAGTTCAGTGGCCATGTGGTATGCCTTGTACATGATTGCCCCTTTAAAAAAATGTCTGCTTTCGGCCGGCATTTTCAGCAAAATTTAGCTGATAGGCCCAGGGAGGAAACATCAGATAGACAGGGCGCTTCGTCATCTATGCCTACTTGATTTTCTGAATCAGAGGGTACTTCAGGTGATGAAGCTGAATCTTCCCATTCTGAATCCGAGTTTCCTAATTAAGAGCAGCTGAAGAAAATCATGCAGGAGACTTGGGTTACACCCAGTAAGAAATTTTAAGATTCCCAAAAAGTGGGCTTCTTTTTATCCTTTTCCTACTGTGGACTGTTTAAAAAGGGAGGTTCTTCCCAAAGTAGATGCGCATGTAGATGTACAGTTATCCCATATTGCATGTATAAAGCAGGCAGCAGCTTTTATGGAAGAAGCTTCCCTGGATATGGGTACAGTAGCTTCTCAGGCAGTAGCTTCCTCAGTAGCAGCTCGCAGAGCTATTTGGCTACGTGCATGGAAGACTGACTCAGAATCCAAGAAGGTTCTGGAATCTTTGTCTTTTGTTGGAAACATTCTGTATGATACAGAATTAGATAGTATTCTTATGTTTGAAGCAGTCTCCAAAAAGGTGAAGTTCCCTATTACATATAAGACTAAACCCAAGTTTTTCAGCTTTCAGGGTAAAGATTAAGGAAAGGCTTACAGCAAACAGAAAACAAGCACAAGCACAAATCCCTGACGCTTAGTATAATCACCTATTCTGCTCGGTTACTTATAATCCTCCAATTTATTAAGCAGCTCCTAATGGCACCACTGTAGTGCCAAGAAATTAAAACAGAAATAGGATATTGAAAATATCAAAGGAGCGCTAAGAATGGTTAAATGAATAATTTATTAAATTGCACCTATAAGGATATAACCAGTAAAAGCAACACAACAAAAAAAATATAAAAGTTGACCCATATAACATGCGATATTATAGCACACACACACTAATGTCTCTGGGTGACCTGTTATATTGCACTTTAATTAAAATTGCCTTGAATCATCCTTTGTGGTAACTTCAATGATATGAAGTCTTTAGCAGGTGCAAAACAATAATTATAAATTATGTCCAGAGTGATAGTGAATCCACAATTATGCTCGGCCCTTTAATTGTGTCCTTTGATGCAGCAAAAATGTGTGGAGGTAGAACGAAGATTTATGAATGGACATTAACAGCCACTCTAGCTGTCTCCTCCGTTTGTAGTGTATAAATATTGCTCACGGCTGGGGCAGAAGGAGGACGCTGCAGTTCTTCAATGGTGCTACAGCGCTTTGCTCCACCTGTGCCCTGTGTTTTTAGTTGAATGTCCAGAAAGCTGTATTGAGAGAGAGCATATGTGGGTCACTCCTACCGGATCCTAATGTTCCTTTGCCGCCGTTTGTATTACGCTCCTTCTCCTGATCACAGCATGCATAGGATGACAGGTGCGCTGGCTTGGCTTGTCAGAAGAACGATCCCGGTGCAAACTTTGTCCGCTGGGTTAAATGTAGTGCTTCTAACGCATTTCTCCGCACAAATGCAGCGGCGGTTGCGTCAGAGGATCTGCCTCCTGCTGCACTAGGCAGTTACTTAAACCCATAGGAACCAATCAAAAGTGAAACAGGTAATATTCACATCTGTAACGTTATTAGCACAACACCTGCAAATGTCAGCATTATAAGCAGCGTATGTGTCAACCTTTAAAGTTACAATTAAAATACAAACACAGTCTATCTTAAAACCTAGCAGAATGGTGCTACATTACATAAATAAACTTCCAATATCTCTAAATAAATACACCCTAAGTATCAATCACAATACATAAAAAAATAATTTCTATGGTATAGACAAGCAGACAACATTAAGACCTGGATACACAGAGAGATAGGCAGTGCCAATAGCCTAGTGGTGAAGGATGCCAGCCATCATAGGCAGGGATCCGGGTTCGAGTCACATGTCTCAAGGTTATTTATTTATTTTATTGATTTTTTATTTTTATTCTTAATCATGTCAAATTTTGACCTTTGTTTATAAATGTATGGCTCTTATCTCAAGAGTAATTATATTGGTATTATTATTATACTTCCACTCGCTTCATACATTGCCGTTCTGAATTTCGACCAGAAAAAATAGAATCTAATAATATAATGGCCTATTGAATTGCTCAAAACCCAACTAGAGTACCATAATATTGTCCCTTAAACTAACATAGATATAGTATCCCAAAATAGGTGCGATAATAGCACCCGAAAGAGGACATTATAAAGATTTAGTAATTCAAAAACCCTAATAAAAAAGACACCAAATACACATGAGGAAGACACCTGGTTGCAGCTTTATCTGCTACTAAACAACTGGAATAGAAGTCTCATCTGACATTATTAAGTTCAATATTTTCATTGAGGCCATCTGGAATTAACGTTCTCAAAGTGAAGATCCAGAATGTGTCTCTGGTACAGAGTTTACTAAATCTATCACCGCTTCTTGGTGTAGGTGCAATAGATTCAGTGCCCTGTATTTTTAAACCACTCGTATTACCCTCATATTCCTGCAACAGACACTATGATTCATGTTCTTTTTGAGTATGTTTCTTCTATGATCAAGAAATCTGATATTGAGGCTCCTTGTGGTACCCACACACTGCTTACCACACTCACAACTGAGTAGGTATATTAAAAAAGTTTTTTGGCAATTAATAAAAGTATCACTGACCTGGTTTGAGGAGGTTGTGGACTCGGGGTTTCTTCCGATAACCCGGAAGTGGAACCGCAACTAGGCCGTAGCAGAGATGGCCGGATGTAAGTCTTCCTCATGCAGGATCTGATCGGCGGACAGGAGGCACGTGCGGATGCTGAAGGTCTCCTGAAAGAGAGAACTTGACAGGTGCTGGTAAATCACGAAGGTGCTGGGAGGCACGGAGGTACGAAGGTGCTTGGAGGCACGGAGGTGCTGGAGGCACGGAGGTGCTTGGGGGCACGGAGGTGCTTGGGGGCACGGAGGTGCTTGGGGGCACGGAGGTGCTTGGGGGCACGGAGGTGCTTGGGGGCACGGAGGTGCTTGGAGGCACGGAGGTGCTGGAGGCACGGAGGAGCTTGGAGGCACGGATGTGCTTGGAGGCACGGATGTGCTTGGAGGCACGGAAGTGCTGGAGGCACGGAGGTGCTTGGAGGCACGGAGGTGCTGGAGGCACGGAAGTGCTTGGAGGCACGGAGGTGCTTGGAGGCACGGAGGTGCTTGGAGGCACGGAGGTGCTTGGAGGCACGGAAGTGCTTGGAGGCACGGATGTGCTGGAGGCACGGAGCACTGGAGATCACAGGTACAGTTTGAACGATGATACTCAGGCGCCGGAGCACTGCCCGGCGTCTGAATTTAAACTTCCCGCCAGGGCCTGATTGGAGGATGGGCCGATGACGTCACCCGCAGCTCCCGAGGACGTCGGGCGTGGAGGCCTGCTAGACGGAGCGCCGGACGCCGGGGACCCGCCAGCGAGGACGGCCGCACGGAGACCCAGCGCGCCCGGAGAGGTAAGTATGAAGACCGCGGCGCCGTGACAGGACCCCCTCCTCTAGGAGTGGCCCCTGGACACTTTCCCGGCTTCGTAGGATATCTAGCATGGAAGATCCGGACTAGTCGAGGAGCCGAGACCTCAGAAGCCTTTATCCAACTTCTCTCCTCAGGACCATATCCTTTCCATTCCACCAGATATTGCAGATTCTTGTGAAGGTAACGCGAGTCTAGAATATTTTTGATCTCGAAGTCTGTTCCTTCTTCAGTCTCCACTGAGGTGGGGCTAGAGGTCTTTGAATGGAAACGATTAAGGACGAGAGGACGAAGAAGAGAAACATGGAAGGCTTTCGGTATACGTAGGTGTGAAGGTAAACCCAGCTTGCAGACCACAGGATTCATGACTTGTAGCACAGGGTAAGGACCGATGAATCTTGGAGCAAACTTCATGGTGGGCACCTTCAACCGGAGATTACGTGTGGACAGCCATACCCTGTCGCCAACCTTGTATTGTGGAGCGGCTCGCCGTTTCTTATCCGCAAAGAACTTGTACCGGACTGAAACCTTCTTAAGATTAGCATGAACCTTACTCCAAATTTGTCTGAAGTGTAGTAGAGTGGACGTTACGGCTGGAACCTCTTCCATCGGAAGGCTTAGTAATTCTGGAACACTTGGATGGAACCCATAGTTGATGAAAAATGGAGATTCACCAGTGGAAGAATGAAACAAATGATTATGGGCAAACTCTGCCCAAGGTAACAACTCCACCCAGTTGTCCTGTGAAGGGGAGAGATAAAGACGGAGGAAAGTCTCTAGATCTTGATTGACTCGTTCCGTTTGTCCATTCGTTTGGGGATGATAAGCGGAGGAAAACTTAAGTTTAATCTGTAGAGTCGAACAGAGGGCTTTCCAAAACCTTGCGGTGAACTGTACCCCACGATCAGAGACTATTTCCTGATGCAACCCATGCAACCGAAAATGTTCTTGGATGAACAGTAGAGCTAGTTTCGGGGCTGTTGGTAGACCAGTCAAAGGAACGAAGTGTGCCATCTTCGAAAAACGGTCGACGATTACCCAAACGGTGTTGCAACCCTTGGAATGGGGCAAGTCCGTGATGAAGTCCATGGAAATATGAGTCCAGGGTTTCATAGGAATGGACAGAGGACGAAGCAACCCAGCAGGAGGTAAACGGGGAGATTTATGCTGTGTACACTGGGGACAGGAATTAACGTAATCCTGTACATCCTTCCTCATGGAGTCCCACCAGTAAGATCTTTGCAGAAACTTGTACATCTTCTGGGCGCCGGGATGACCGGAGAATTTGGAGATATGGGCCCACTGAAGTATCCTCGACCGGAATTTGACCGGTACGGACATTCTTCCAGGAAGAGGACCTGGAGTAGTCGAGGCAGCAGAGACAGAAATTGGATTTAAAATTAAACTCCGTTCAAAGGAATCCTCATCATCTGTGGGAGTTTGTGAACGGGACAGTGCATCCGCTTTGGTATTGAAAGTCCCGGCTCGGTATTTGATAATGAAAAAAAATCGAGTGAAGAAGAGTGCCCATCTAGCTTGGCGAGGATTCAAACACTGTGCGGTTTTGATATACAACAAATTTTTGTGATCAGTGTAAATGGTAGTCACATGTTTGGCCCCCTCTAAGAGATATCTCCACTCTTCCAAGGCAGATTTAATCGCCAAGAGTTCCTGGTCTCCAATAGTGTAATTCCGTTCAGCTGGAGAGAATTTACGAGAGTGAAAGCCGCACGGATGTAATTTCTTATCTGAGGCATACTGAGAGAGAACGGCCCCAACTCCGACCGAGGATGCGTCGACTTCTAGGAAGAAAGGTTCCTCGAAATTTGGTTGTTGGAGTACTGGAGCGGACATAAAAGCTGATTTCAAGTGGGAAAAGGCCTCTATGGCTTCGGGAGACCACAACCCCGGGTTGGAACCCTTTCTCGTTAGGGCGGTAATCGGTGCAACAATGGTGGAGAAACCTCTAATGAACTTTCTATAATAGTTCGCAAAACCCAGGAACCTTTGTATTGCTTTCAAGGAGAGTGGCTGTGCCCAGTCCCGAATGGCAGAGAGTTTCTCCGGATCCATGCGAAGCTCCTTCCCCGAGATAATATAACCGAGGAACGGTATTGATGTTACTTCAAAAGTACACTTGGACATCTTGGCATAGAGATGATTCTCACGTAGACGGCGGAGTACCTCTTTGACTAGTAATCTGTGTTCAGCAAAGTCTTTTGAAAAAATCAGGATGTCATCCAAATACACCACGACACTTAAGTATAACATGTCTCGGAATATTTCGTTGACGAATCCCTGGAAGACAGCAGGAGCATTGCTAAGACCGAACGGCATCACCAGGTACTCATAATGCCCATCCCGGGTATTGAAGGCGGTCTTCCATTCATCTCCCTCTCTGATGCGTATAAGGTTATAGGCCCCCCTCAAATCGAGCTTGGAAAAAACATGGGCACCACGAACTCTATCAAATAACTCTGTGATTAGAGGCAAGGGGTATTTATTTTTGATGGTAATATCATTTAAGCCGCGGTAGTCGATACATGGTCTTAACCCTCCGTCCTTTTTTTTCACGAAGAAAAAGCCCGCTCCAGCCGGGGAAGTAGAGGGGCGGATGAATCCCTTGTGAAGATTGGTTTTGATATAGTGAGACATAGCCTGTGTCTCTGGGAGAGACAGAGGATAAATGCGACCCCGAGGCGGCATTTTTCCAGGGATAAGGTCAATGGGGCAGTCCCAAGCTCTATGGGGTGGTAACTGGTCGGCTGCTTGTTCCGAAAACACATTTCTAAATTCTTGGTATGCCTCTGGAATAGGTTCCTCCTCCGCCTTAGAAGAAACACGAAGCGGACAAACAGGGGTGAGACAGTTAACGTGACAAAAAGAACCCCAAGACCGAATCTGTGCGGTCTTCCAATCGATATGGGGATTGTGACTTTTGAGCCAAGGTATTCCGAGAACCAGATCGTAATGCATTTCCGGGATCACCAGGAACTCCAAGTATTCTTGATGTAGAGCCCCGACCTGTAGTTTAACTGGAACCGTGCGTTCTGTTATGATACCCTTGGATATCCTAGTACCATTGATGGCTGTCAAGGAAATAGGCCGTTCGATGGACCGTACTTCCAAATTCAGGCTTTGAACACAGAGGGAAGAAACGAAATTCCCCGCAGCTCCAGAGTCCAACAGGGCTTCAAAAGACTTGGAAGTGGCCTTGGTGATTAACGTTACAGGAAGCAAACAGTCCGAAGTGGGAGAAGATTTGGTCGTAACCCCCAACTTAACTCCTCCGACACAAGCTAGGCCTTCTCGTTTCCCGGACGGGATTTGCAGGACTTGATGAAGTGACCCGCAGCTCCGCAGTACAGGCAGAGCTTACCCTCATGACGACGTTGCCGCTCCTCCGGGGACAATCCGGATCGGTTAATCTGCATGGGTTCGTCTGGACTTGGACCCACCGCTTGCCTTGCAGGAGGAAGCCGGAACCTAGAACGATCCGATCGACTACGTTCTCCACGTTCCTGCATCCGGAGATCTACCTTGACACAGAGGGAGATCAATTCCTCTAAAGAACCCGGAAGCTCTCGAGTGACCAACTCGTCCTTCAGGCGATCAGAAAGACCGTTCCAGAAAGCAGCTCTCAGAGCCTCATTATTCCAACGAAGTTCAGAGGCAATGGTTTGGAAATGAACCACATACTGACCCACGGATCGGGAGCCTTGACGGATGCGGAGTAAGTCAGAAGAGGCCGAGGTCATCCTGCCGGGCTCGTCAAAAATTCGTCGAAAAGACGTGATGAATTCGGAGTAATTGGAAACCAGTGAATCAGAACGTTCCCATAATGGAGACACCCAGTCCAAGGCAGATCCTTCCAGCAGAGAAATAATATATGCTACCTTGGACCGGTCTGTAGGAAAGTTGTGAGCTAGTAGCTCGAAATGTACCTCGCATTGGTTTAAGAAACCACGACAATTCTTAGGATTCCCATTGTAACGGGATGGCGTAGGCAGCTGAAGGCGCGGAGTGGCACCGGCCGATGGTTGGACATTGCTGGAGGTGGCAAGTGGTGCAGCTACCGAACTGGTGCCGGAATTACTGAGGCTAGAGACGCCTGAATCTGATCCAGACGTCCGGACAACTCCTGGAGGTACTGCATCACCTGACCTTGTGCCGCTTCCTGACTTTGTACACGGGAAGCCAGGTCCTGGATGGCACTTGAGTCCGTGTTCCGATTCCCCGGGTCCATGGGGCCTGAGTATACTATCACTGACCTGGTTTGAGGAGGTTGTGGACTCGGGGTTTCTTCCGATAACCGGGAAGTGGAACCGCAACTGGGCCGCAGCAGAGATGGCCGGATGTAAGTATTCCTCATGCAGGATCTGATCGGCGGACAGGAGGCACGTGCGGATGCTGAAGGTCTCCTGAAAGAGAGAACTTGACAGGTGCTGGTAAATCATGAAGGTGCTTGGAGGCACGGAGGTGCTTGGAGGCACGGAGGTGCTTGGAGGCACGGAGGTGCTTGGAGGCACGGAGGTGCTGGAGGCACGGAGGTGCTTGGGGGCACGGAGGTGCTGGAGGTACGGAGGTGCTTGGAGGCACGGATGTGCTGGAGGCACGGATGTGCTGGAGGCACGGAAGTGCTTGGAGGCACGGAGGTGCTGGAGGCACGGAGGTGCTGGAGGCACGGATGTGCTGGAGGCACGGAAGTGCTTGGAGGCACGGAGGTGCTAGAGGCACGGAGGTGCTGGAGGCACGGAGGTGCTGGAGGCACGGAGGTGCTTGGAGGCACGGAGGTGCTTGGAGGCACGGAGGTGCTTGGAGGCACGGAAGTGCTTGGAGGCACGGAAGTGCTTGGAGGCACGGAGGTGCTTGGAGGCACGGAGGTGCTTGGAGGCACGGAGGTGCTTGGAGGCACGGAAGTGCTTGGAGGCACGGAGGTGCTTGGAGGCACGGAAGTGCTTGGAGGCACGGAGGTGCTTGGAGGCACGGATGTGCTGGAGGCACGGAGCACTGGAGATCACAGGTACAGTTTGAACGATGATACTCAGGCGCCGGAGCACTGCCCGGCGTCTGAATTTAAACTTCCCGCTAGGGCCTGATTGGAGGACGGGCCGATGACGTCACCCGCAGCTCCCGAGGACGTCGGACGTGGAGGCCTGCAAGACGGAGCGCCGGACGCCAAGGACCCGCCAGCGAGGACGGCCGCACGGAGACCCAGCGTGCCCGGAGAGGTAAGTATGAAGACCGCGGCGCCGTGACAAAAAGACTCATTTGTAAAGTTCTGTCCTATCGAAGAGGATTGGAAGCTTGTGCTTCTATGTAAAATGAACCCACAGGTAATACATCTTGGTTTCCCACAGCGGAAACGACCATTATGCTCAGAGAGCCAGGTACATTTCCCTGTAGAGGGTCCTACTATTTTCCTTGTATCTTGAAAAAAACTAGGTGCTAGGTGATTCTTTTTTTTTTTTTTTTAAATGTATTTATTCAAATTTTTCAATTATAGACAAACAGTTTGACAAGGCATCATCTCCACAGCACTACCAATTGCGGCCGCATGGTATTTCTAGCCATGGAGAAATAGTACAATATACATGTCCAATATTTAATACACTAAACAATCAAACAACAAGACAAAGACATTGGGTTAAGAAGGGGGGGGGGGCATATATTGAATCAGGCTACATGTTACCCGCCTGGGCGGCTTCATGACATATCACATTCTAGTCATTTGCTCCATCGATTTGGATTTGTAATGGGATTTCAGAAGTGGCAAGACTCACAGGGATAAGGTGGTGGGGGGTGCATATCTCTCTCAGGGTCGTTCTTTCCAGCGAGTCGAAAAATTTTAGGATATGTGATCTTAACATGGGGTCTAGAACTTCTATAAATGGTCCCCACTTCTTATAGAATAGGTGAGCATGCTTGTCTACATCATACATGGCAGATTGTCTATCATAATATAAGGTCGACTTTACCATACCCAGAAGTTGTTCTAGCCTGGGGGGGGATCTGTGGATCCATTGTGTCAAAATGGCTTTCTTTGCCAGAGTAAGAAACACATAGAGGAAAGGGCGCAAAGGGAGGATCTTAGCCAGTAAATTCCCATCGGGGAGATGTAAACCTAGTAGTATCCTAGGTAATAGGGGGAGTTGCAATTCAAATTTGCTGTTTAGATACGAGAGAATTTTATTCCAAAACCTCTGTATTTTGGGGCAACTCCAAAATACATGCATCAAAGTTGCATGGGGCGCCCTACATTTAAGACATTGTCCCGAATCCAAAGGCACCATATGACTCCTCTGACTGGGGGATATATAAGCTCGGTTTAAAAATTTCACATGGATCTCCTGTAGGTTCGAGGAATGAAGGGCTTTAAAAATACCTGGTAGGGGGCGGAAAAATTCATTTAGAGACCCTTGCATAGATAGGTCTACCCTCCATCTTTCGAACATCTGACTCCATAACCTCTCCACAACACAAGGAAGAAGGTCCCAATATAGCCATTTCGTTTTATAGGGCAACTTGATAGTTCGAGTGAGTAGAGACGTGAGGGAGTCAGAACCTCCTGGTTGAATTAATGGGTCAGGGAGGGATTGCACATAATGTCTAACCTGGAGATACATAAAAAATTCCGACCGATGCACACCATACCTCTCCACTAGTCCAGAAAATGAATACACCAGACCTCCAGGATCGAAAACGTCTCTAATGCCACTGATTCCCTTAGACCGCCACACCTCAAATTTTACATTCTCCATGGGCGGGGTAAAGCAAGGATTCCCACAGAACGGAATAAAATCCGTTCGGGTGAAATTCCTGTGAAGTGCTTTATTTATTATTTTCCAGGCGACATAAGTATCCCAAAATAACAAATTATTTTTTGCTTGTGGAGGAAGCAAAGTGAGTGGGGCGTGCAATAAAGCCCTCAAATCATAAGGTGATACCAAGGCCTGTTCAATTTGATAATTCGTATATGTGGTTTTTGTCTTAAGCCAGTAATTTATATATCGGAAGGCCACTGCCCTAGAGAAGGTAAGTAGATCTGGGATCGCAAGGCCCCCTCCTCCTTTCGCAACTTGAGTTTAGCTAATGCTATTCTTGGTTTTTTATTTGCCCACAAGAATTTTGTGCATGTTTTGTCATAGGCATGCGCATCTGCTCTGGAAATTTTAAGGGGCAGCAACTGGAGCGCGTAGGATATCTTTGGGAAAATAATGCTTTTGAGGACCGCCGCGCGGCCTAGCAAAGATAAAGGGAGCGCTGACCATGATTTGAGCTGGGTAGAGATAGCCTGTAGTGTGGGTGTATAGTTCAGCTTGTATAGATTTGTTAAATCAGGTGGTAAATAGACCCCTAGGTACTTTAATTTAGTTTTTGTAACAGTGAACTGGGATATGAGAGGGAGAGAAGACATATTAAGTGCTGACTGGGTTAAAGGGAGTAATTCGGATTTTAATGTATTTACTCTATAACCGGCAAAGAGGCCGAATTCATGAATTTTTTCAATTATGGCTGGGATGGAGACTTCAGGGTGGGATACAAAGAGTAACATATCATCTGCAAATAGGCTTAATTTAAGTTCCTGGTCATGAATTGAGATACCTGAGAACGAGGTGAGCCCCCGCAGCGCCAGAGCAAGAGGCTCTATGGCTAGCGCAAATAAAAGGGGTGATAATGGACATCCTTGTCTGGTGCCCCTTCCCAAACGCACTGGGTCCGAGAGAAATCCATTACATAGGATACGAGAGCTGGAATTTGAGTACAAGGCCCGCAGTACACTAGCTAGGCCCGACGGGAACCCAAACCTCTCCAGAGTGGTGTATAAATGATCCCAGCTCACCAGGTCAAAGGCCTTTTCGGCATCTAGCGAGAAGAGAAAATGTGGGTCTTCATTTCCCGATTGGCCCAGCCAGTGCACCGCCGCCAGTATTTTGCGAATATTACTAGTGGAATGTCTCCCAGAGATAAATCCTGTTTGGTCGGGGTTGATTACAGAAGGAAGAAGGGGTTTCAGTCTGTCTGCGAGAATTTTTGTAAACAATTTATAGTCTACATTTAGGAGCGAGATCGGTCTATAGGACCCCGGGAGTTGTAAATCCTTGCCTGGTTTAGGTAGGAGCCGTATAAAGGCATCATTAAAATATGTGGGTATTTTATGGGATATTATGATTATATTAAAAAGGGAGGTAAGATGGGGAATCAATTTTGCTGAGAGTAATTTATAGTATTCCCCAGAATAACCATCCGGCCCTGGGGATTTTAAGGGTTTCAGGTGTTTAATGGCCTTTTCTACCTCAACTTCTGTTATAAGTGAGCAGAGATGTTCTGTCAGAGATGAATCCACCTGAGGTGGAGAAATAGAATCCCAGAACGACTGTTTAGAGCCCTCATTAACGGAGGAAGTTTCATAAATAGTAGCGTAAAAATCTGACAGAACTCTCGCTATGTCTTTAGATTTAGAAGCCAATGTGTCATCTAGCCTCTTCAGTGGATGGATAAGAGAATTTGAGGTAGATCCTTTCAATAAATGGGATAATAATTTGCCTGTCTTATTTCCGAAACGGTAAAATCTATGGTTCTTATGAAATGTGTGTTTATCCCCCAGCGCCTGCAGAACCGCGTTAAAAGCTACTTTAGCATCCAGATATTGGGATTTTGTGGCCGGGGAGGGATTCTGTTTGAACTTCTGGTAGGCCTCAGTCAGTCGCTGTTGGGAGCTCTTAAAAGTAGAAGCGAATGACTTTTTCCTTTGGGAGACATACTCAATGAGGCGTCCCCTAATGACCGCTTTAGAGGCCTGCCAGAAAACCAAAGGGTCATCCTGTGCCATCGGGGCATTTGTGGTAGCGTACTCATCCCAATATGACTCCAGTTCCTTACGAAATTCTAGAGAGGAGGAGAAATCTGTAGGAAAGCGCCAGCGCCTAAAGGTACCAACATCTACTTTTGTGGACATGGAGGCCCATACTACTGAATGGTCCGACAACGCCATTGGTTCAATAGAGGAATCAAGGGCATGTATAACCAAGGAATCAGAGACCATCAAATAATCGATCCTGGATAGGGAATGATGGGCAGCGGAGAGGCAGGTGTACTCTTTATCCGTGGGGTGTAAAAATCTCCAAATATCTACTATTTGGAGTTGTTGCTCCATATACGGGATGCCTATCTTAGGGGGGTTGCGGGTGGAGGTGGAGGATTGAACATCCATGTATTTTGAAGCAATGACATTAAAGTCACCCCCTACAATCATAGATGAGGTGGCATATGGATATAGGGCAATAAGCAGGGAGCGAAAGAAGGCTTTTGAGTATTGGTTAGGAGCGTAAACCGTACACAACACATACTTTGCTTCCCAAATGGTTACTTCTATAATAAGGTACCTGCCTGCCGGGTCTACTACAGAAGAGACCACCTCCAGCCCCAATGAGCGCCTGGCCATAACCAGAACCCCTCTGGCTTTTGATGAGTAGGGAGCATCGGCCACCACCCGCCAACCTAGCGTGCCTAACTTCTTGGCCTCTGGGGACAGGAGGTGGGTCTCCTGCAAGAAAACCAGGTCTAAACGCAGCTTATTAAGATATAAGAGTATTTTCTTCCTCTTTATAGGTGAGTGTATACCCCCAACATTCCACGTAGCCACTTTGAAACTAGACATCAAATCCCAAATCTAAAGGAATGAGC
Organism: Pseudophryne corroboree; assembly: GCF_028390025.1. Classification (NCBI taxonomy): domain Eukaryota; kingdom Metazoa; phylum Chordata; class Amphibia; order Anura; family Myobatrachidae; genus Pseudophryne; species Pseudophryne corroboree. The sequence goes on from NC_086447.1 coordinate 609,885,814, forward strand.
ATCCTTCTGGTAGAGAGAAGGCCCGTCATTAGGCTTCCAGAAGGAAATCAGGAGGTAGAAATACCGGGTACCCAACAGGAACAGTAACCTATTAATGCAACTTATAGACACATTAGGAGGGGATGGGGTGGGGGAACACAAGACAAACAGAAAAACAATAAACCATATAACAGAAGCACCTAACATGTGTCTCTGTCATAGATATCCAATACGGACTTCACAGTATGAATAATGCGGATTGATAAAGCAGGGAGTACATTAGGCTCCTAGCCTCAACCACCTATCAGATAGGATGTATAAATGCAATACCGCAACCAATTTAGTGATTAAAGAATTTAAACTTCTTTGGGGCCTATGTATGATTTCAGGCCTGCAACATGAGGGATGGGGGGGGGGGGAAGCTCTTGCACTTAGACCTGCAGTTGTTCCTTCCCCTTTGTATAAAATGCAGGATCAGCGTCCATCGGGTGACGAGAGGGGAGGGGGGGGGGGGAAGCTCTTGCACTTAGACCTGCAGTTGTTCCTTCCCCTTTGTATAAAATGCAGGATCAGCGTCCATCGGGTGACGAGAGGGGAAGGAGGGGGGAAGGGGGGGGGGGGACGACAGATTCCGGGCAAAAGTCCAGCTTCAGAGTATGTGTTTAGACTCCTAGTTCAAAAAAGACTGAATTGCCAGGTCTTCCAGGCCTGCTAATTTAATATATATATTAGTTGTCTTCTTCTTCCATCCTGTTATGTCCCTCCGATAGGAAACTCTCAGCATCTGCAGGTGTGGAGAAATCTTTAAAGGAGTTTCCATCAAAGATCCTTAAACGTGCAGGATAAAGCAGAGCAAATTTACGACCGGCCGACACCAGTGAGGAGCATATAGGAGTGAAAGCCTTCCGCAGCCGCGTCAATTCCGGGGAATAGTCCTGGAACAGCAATAATTTGTTCCCGTCCCACGAGATATCCCTGAGGCGGCGGGATGCAGACCACAGCGCTTCCTTATGTAGGAAATTTAGGCACTTAAAGAGGACTGCGCGTGGCCTAGAGCCTGAGCCTGAGGGCCTGGAGGGGCCTGTTCTATGAGCACGTTCCACAACCAAGTCTGCACACACTTCCTGCTTATCCAGAATTTCGGGTAACGTGTGGCGTAGAAATTTGTATAACTCAGGGCCGCGAATGGACTCAGGCAGGCCTATGAGGCGCAAATTACATCTGCGCGAGCGATTCTCCAAATCATCTAATTTCGCCCAAACCTGCGTATCAGATTTCTGTAGGTTAGCTACCGTGTCTTTTAAATCAGCAAGATCCTGAAAATTGGAGCCTGCAGTTTGTTCCACTTGTGCCAGCCTCTTGGTGAGTTGCTTATATTGGCTTTTTATATCTAGCACTGCTTGTTGTAAGGCAGCTGCCTGCGTCTGAGCTTGCTCCTGTAATAAAGGTTGCACTGTCTCTTTTACAGCCCTCACAATGTCAGCATAGGATAAGGGAGGGTTATGTGCAGTATTTGGTGTTATATCGCTGGCAGGAGCCTTGCGGAGCTGCTTTTGTACCTGTAGTTCCACGGAGCTGGCAGTGTCTGGATGTCCAGGATTAACAGCAACTGCGGTGGCCATCTTGGATGTGGCAGGTCTGTCCCCGTCCCTTCCCGGTTTCTGCTGCTTCTGGGGCATGTTGCCGGTCAGGTACCTCTCCATACAGTGGATGGGGGACCCCCAGGAGGTTTGAGGAGGTGGGTGGTTGCGGTAGGGTAGCCTAAAAAGGCTATTCGCCGTGTAAATAAGTGGCGGGCACCGGAGCTTGAGAGGAGTGCTGCTACTCCATGCGCTGCCGGAAGCGGTGCTAGGTGATTCTTAAGGTTTTTAGCTTTTTTAAATACGACTTTTGGTTTGTCTCCAAGGCATGATTTTAAAGTCTGATCAAGTTTGAGTAGCTCGAAGTTTTTAAAGATGATTTTCTTAATTTCATCAGCACAGATATAATATGTACTTATAAATGGAAGAATATCATTACCCATAATATTATCATGTTTTTTAGATAAATTAGCCTGGTCAGACTGAGAGAGAAGAGAGCTTCTGTCTCTCTGACATGCCTCCATTAGGGATTTTTCTAACAATGATTATGGATAGCCTTGTTCAAGAAAGCAAGCTGTCATCTCCTTTGCTTGTTCACAAAAGCTAACCTTGTCCGAACAAACAGTCTTAGCCAGACAGAGCTGGTAAGACTAGGAACAGGAATGGACAAAAAACAAACAAACATGGTCAACCAGACGCCCAGCTTCTGAACAAGAAGACAAGCCATCAGTTTGATGGTTCGGGCCTCCACCTGGGGGGATCCATGGATAAAGGCCGATTTCTTTTTGTACAGGTTTGGAAAAATTCCACCACAGATAACTGGGTGCAAGAAGTGGTGTCTCATGGTTACGCTTTTTCCTTCAGGAAGAATCTTCCTTAAATATTTTTTGTACCAGCCCATCTCCTGTGGAATCGAAGGCCCTGGCTCTACAAGTGGCAGTGAAAAAATTACTAGTCAGGAGTGATAGTGCCAGTTCCTACTGCACAGAGGGGATGACGTTTCTATTCCAACCTGTTTCTAGTTCAGAAACCGAATGGATCCTACCGAACCATTCTCAAAATTGAACAAATACATCTGGATGCCTCGGTTCCATATGGAAACCTTACGCTCTATTATTCTGGCAATGGAGCCAGGAGACTTCATGGTGTCCCTGGATATTCAGGATGCTTACCTCCATGTACCTACAGCGCCTTCCCATCAGTGCTATCTCAGGTTTGCTATCTTACAACAGCATTTCCAGTTTCAGGCTCTACAATTTGGACTGGCTACAATCCAAGGGTATTTACCAAGGTTATGGTTGTGATGGCAGCTCACCATCATCAGGGAATACGGATTTTCCCATATTTGGATGACCTGTTGATACTGGCTCAGTCTCAGTAACCTCTGTTTCGCCATCTCCCAGTGACAATAGCCTGTTTGCAGGCTCACGACTGACTCATAAATTGGGCAAAGTCCTCCTTAGTCCCGTCGCAAGAGATGACACATCTGGTAGCTGTGTTGGATACCAGTATTCAGAGAATCTCTTTACCTCTAAACAAAATAACCTCACTACAGATGAGGGTTCAGAAATTGCTACACAATCGGAAAATATCCATCGATGCAGCAATGCGAGTCCTGGTGTCAATGGTCTCGACTTTCAACACGGTGGAATATACTCCATTCCATTCGGGACCCCTTCAACATCTGATTCTCTCCAACTGGAACGGAAAGCATCACATGATAAAAACCTTCCTCAGGAAGTGCGTCGGACTCTGGACAAATGTCGTCCCTTTTGGATCACAGATTGGGAAATATTGACAATAGACGCAAGTCTTCAATGCTGAGGAGCGGTGACAGGTCACTACTCGTTCCGGGGACGGTGGTCCAGGAAATAAAGTTGTCTGTTGGTCAACATTCTGGAGCTTTGGGCCATATACATGTCACTCATCCAGTCAAAAGGAATACTCTACGGCAAGCCAATTCAGATTCGTTCGGAATGCCGCTGCAGTTGCGTACCTCAATCATCGGGGAGGTACTGAAAGTCGAATGGCAGTGAAGGAGGTGAGATGAACAATAAAATGGATGGAGTTTTATCATCCAGCCGTGTCAACAATGTTCATACCAGGAGTCCTAAATTAGCAAATGGACTTTCTCAGCAGGCACCCAAAAGCTTCCAGGTACTGGTAAACAAATGGGGTCTACCCGAAGTAGATCTGATGGCCTCTCATCAGAACAACAAGGTACTTTTGTACGGGTCAAGAGCTCTGTGAGATGTAATTTTCATCTGGATTATTAATCTCTCTGGTACCCAGAATGATTAAAAAATTCAAACAGGAGGGGGGCGCCGTGATAGTAATAGCTCCGGCATGGCCCAGAAAAAAATTGGTACACAGATCTGCTTAGGCTGTACACGGATGCTCCGTTCCTATTGCCTCAATGTCCAGATCTGCTGATTCACGGTCCCTGTCTCTACAAACATCTGACTCGACTGTCTTTGACAGTGTGGCTCTTGAATCATCCATATTAAAGGCTAAAGAGTTTTCACAAGAGGTAATCTAGACGATTTTTAAAGCAAGAAAGCCTTCTACCTCTTGCATCTATTATAGGATATGGCATGGTTATTTTCAACGGTGCGCTGCCAAAAATTTGGATTCTAGGTCCTAGATCCTTCTCACTCCAGGAGACACCACCTAAGAACTATAGAAGGGTTGAGATCCTCCTGAGCCGGTGATCCGTTCCATATAAGGCACATATTGCCTACCTGAGTAGACCACCATTTTGGGTACGAGTCTGGACCTCCTTCTATTTTTTCCTTTCATTTGTTATCACAGTATCACACTGTCTGTGTTATACACTGCTCAAACAAATAAAGGGAACACTTAAACAACACAATGTAACTCCAAGTCAATCACACTTCTGTGAAATCAAACCGTCCACTTAGGAAGCAACACTGATTGACAATCAATTTCACATGCTGTTGTGCAAATGTAATAGACAACAGGTGGAAATTATAGGCAATTAGCAAGACACCCCCAATAAAGGAGTTGTTCTGCAGGTGGTGACCACAGACCACTTCTCAGCTCCTATGCTTTCTGGCTGATGTTTTGGTCACTTTTGAAAGCTGGCGGTGCTTTCACTCTAGCGGTAGCATGAGACGGAGTCTACAACCCACACAAGTGGCTCAGGTAGTGCAGCTCATCCAGGATGGCACATCAATGCGAGCTGTGGCAAGAAGGTTTGCTGTGTCTGTCAGCGTAGTGTCCAGAGCATGGAGGCGCTACCAGGAGACAGGCCAGTACATCAGGAGACGTGGAGGAGACCGTAGGAGGGCAACAACCCAGCAGCAGGACCGCTACCTCCGCCTTTGTGCAAGGAGGAACAGGAGGAGCACTGCCAGAGCCCTGCAAAATGACCTCCTGCAAGCCACAAATGTGCATGTGTCTACTCAAACGATCAGAAACAGACTCCATGAGGGTGGTATGAGGGCCCGACGTCCACAGGTGGGGGTTGTGCTTACAGCCCAACACTGTGCAGGACGTTTGGCATTTGCCAGAGAACACCAAGATTGGCAAATTCGCCACTGGCGCCCTGTGCTCTTCACAGATGAAAGCAGGTCCTCACTGAGCACATGTGACAGACGTGACAGAGTCTGGAGACGCCAAGGAGAACGTTCTGCGGCCTGCAACATCCCCCAGCATGACCGGTTTGGCAGTGGGTCAGTAATGGTGTGGGGTGGCATTTCTTTGGCGGGCCGCACAGCCCTCCATGTGCTTGCCAGAGGTAGCCTGACTGCCATTAGGTACCGAGATGAGATCCTCAGACCCCTTGTGAGACCATATGCTTGTGCGGTTGGCCCTGGGTTCCTCCTAATGCAAGACAATGCTAGACCTCATGTGGCTGGAGTGTGTTAGCAGTTCCTGCCAGATGAAGGCATTGATGCTATGGACTGGCCCGCCCGTTCCCCAGACCTGAATCCAATTGAGCACATCTGGGACATCATGTCTCGCTCCATCCACCAACCACAGACTGTCCAGGAGTTGGCAGATTCTTTAGTCCAGGTCTGGGAGGAGATCCCTCAGGAGACCATCTGCCACATCATCAGGAGCATGCCCAGGCGTTGTAGGGAGGTCATACAGGGACGTGGAGGCCACACACACTACTGTGCCTCATTTTGACTTGTTTTAAGGACATTACATCAAAGTTGGATCAGCCTGTAGTGTGTTTTTCCACTTTAATTTTGAGTGTGACTCCAAATCCAGACCTCCATGGGTTAATAAATTTGATTTCCATTGATAATTTTTGTGTGATTTTGTTGTCGGCACATTCAACTATGTAAAGAACAAAGTATTTAATAAGAATATTTCATTCATTCAGATCTAGGATGTGTTATTTTAGTGTTCCCTTTATTTTATTGAGCTGTGTATTTTATTTCAAAGGACATATGTTCCTGTATCCCAAGAGACTTAACTCCCACTTGGCGATTGCTTGAAAAAGCGCCTGAAATACAGGGTGGTAACTATTGTATCTTGTATGTCAATTGGAATTGTTGTTGACACTTCTAACCACTCATTTTTCGGGCTGCTTTTTGTGGCTCACTGATTGGGATCTATCTTCTGTTTAGAACTGCCATTGGCCTCTCCACAGCACCGAGGGTGTTCACTAAGGTCATGGCGGAGATTATGCTACTCCGCAAACGGGGATTGAACATAATTCCATATCTGGATGATCTGCTGATAAAAGCAGCTTCCAAGGAGAAGATGTTGCAGAGTATTGCTCTCTCAACTCGACTACTCCAGGATCATGGGTGGATCCTGAACCTTCCAAAGTCACATTTGGAGCTGACAAGGTGACTGCTTTCCTGGGGATAATATTCGACACAGAAGTGCAGAGCGTGTTTCTACCGGTGTAGAAAGCGTTGGTTATCTAATCAATGGTCCGCGAGCTCCTGAAGCCAGCCCGGGTTTCGGCTTTTCAGTACGGAAGATTCCATGCAAGGTTCTTCCCACTGGATCTCCTAGACACATGGTCGGGATCATATCTTCACATGCACCAACGGATATGCCTGTCACCGAAAGCCAGAATTTCACTTCTTTAGTGGCTGCAAGCTTCTCAACTACTCGAAGGCCGCAGGTTCGGGATTCAGAATTGGATCCTTCTAACCACGGATGCAAGTCTCAGAGGTTGTTGAGCAGTCACCCAAGGGGAAAACTTCCAAGGAAGGTGGTCCAGTCAGGATTCTATCCTTCCAATAAACGTTCTGCAATTGAGGGCCATTTACATTCGGACAACATCACAGCAGTGTCCTACATAAACAGGCAAGGTGGAATGAAGAGTAGAGCTGCGATGTCAGAGGTAACAAGAATCATCCTCTCGGCAGAAAAGCATGTGGTGGCGCTGTCAGCAATCTTCATTCCGGGAGTGGACAACTGGGAAGCAGACTTCCTCAGCAGACACGATCTCCAACCGGGAGTATGGGGCCTCCACCCGGAGGTGTTCGCAGAGGTAATAAGCCAATGGGGCGTACCTCAAATAGACATGATGGCCTCTCGCCTCAACAAGGAGCTTCGGAGGTACTGTTCCAGGTCGAGAGACCCACACGCAGTGACGGTGGAAACACTGGTAACTCCGTGGACGTACCAGTCAGTGTATGTGTTCCCTCCACTTCCACTCATCCCAATGATTCTCTAGCTCATAAAGTGAACAGGAGTTCAGGGGATCCTCATTGCTCCGGACTTGCCAAGAAGGGCTTGGTACGTGTATCTTCTGGAATTACTACTGGAGGATCCAAGGCCTCTTCCTCTTCACGAGGACGTTCTGCAACAGGGGCAGTTCGCCTATCAAGACTTACCGCGGCTACGTTTGACGTCATGGAGGTTGAACGCCAGATCTTAGCTCGGAAGGGCATTCCGAAAAAGGTTTTTCCTGCCCTGATACCGGCTAGGAAGGGAGTGACGTCAAAACATTACCATCGGATTTGTAAAAAGTATGTGTTTTGGTGTGAATCCAAGATGTTTCCTACGGTGGATTTTCAACTGGGATGGTGTCTCCTCTTTCTGCAAGCAGGTGTGGATATGGGCCTGAGGTTAGGATCCATAAAGGTCCAGATTTCGACCCTATCCATTTTCTTCCTAAAACAGTTGGCTTCCTCCCTGAGGTTCAGACTTTTTTGAAGGGAGTTCTGCACATCCAACCTCCCTTTGTGCCGCCTATGGCGCCCTGGGATCTCAACGTGGTGTTGCAGTTTTCTCCAGTCAGACTGGTATTAATCTCTACATGAGGCCGAGATCAAGTTTCTCACGTGGAAGGCTATCACTTTGTTCGCCTTAGCCTCTGCTAAACACGTGTCTAAGTATGGTACTTTATCATGTAAAAGCCCATACTTGATCTTCCATGAAGATAGAGCTGAACTTCGGACACGTCAGCAGTTTCTCCCGATGGTTGTGTCGGCATTTCATATCAACCAACCTATTGTGGTGCCAGTTGCAACTGACTCCTCAATTTCATCAAAGTCCTTAGATGTTGTAAGGGATCTAAAGATCTATGTGAAGAGGACTGCTCGTCACAGAAAATCGGACTCTCTATTTGTCCTGTATGATCCCAAGCAAATTGGGTGTCCTGCTTCTAAGCAGACGAACTCTCGCTGAATCAGGTTCACTATCCAGCATGCGTATTCTATGACAGGCTTGCCGTGTCCTACGTCTGTTAAGGCCCACTCTACTCGTAAGGTGGGTTCTTCCTGGGCGGCTTCCCTGGGTTTCTCGGCTTTACAGCTCTGCCGAGCAGCTACTTGGTCGGGGTCGAACACGTTTGCAAAGTTCTACAAGTTCAATACTTTGGCCTCTGAGGACCTTAAGTTTGGTCAATCAGTTCTGCAGGAGCCTCCGCGCTCTCCCTCCCGTTCTGGGAACTTTGGTACATCCCCATGGTACTAATGTGGACCCCAGCATCCTCTAGGACGTAAACTGAAACGACGATATGAAGATGCTGCTGTTGTAGTTTTTTCTTCAGTCCAGAGTGCAGCTAATTCGTGAATGGCTATGAATGACTGTTGGCCAAATAGTTAATACAGAGGGCACCCGAGAAGGTACACGTTGGGATATACGTACATATATACACACATATATAATAGGATTTTAATTACCTATCGGTAAATCCTTTTCTCGTAGTCCGTAGAGGATGCTGGGCGCCCGTCCAGCGCTTCGTGATGCTGCAGTGGTTATTTAGTTCAGTACTGCTTAGTTGTTGGTAAGTACTGTTTTGTTACTTGGTAAGCAATCCTGTTCAGCCGTTGCTGATGTTTCAAGCTAGTTAAATTGGGTTGCCTTGTGTGTGAGCTGGTGTGAATCTCGCCACTATCTGTGTAATCCTTCTCTCGAAGATGTCCGTCTCCTCGGGCACAGTTTCTAGACTGAGTCTGGTAGAAGGGGCATAGAGGGAGGAGCCAGCCCACACTCTCAAACTCTTAAAGTGCCAATGGCTCCTAGTGGACCCGTCTATTCCCCATGGTACTAATGTGGACCCCAGCATCCTCTACGGACTACGAGAAAAGGATTTATCGGTAGGTAATTAAAATCCTATTATAATGGTCAAGGAGGAATGGTGAGAGTGTATATGTATGCGTGTGTGTGTGTGTGTGTATGTGTGTATATATATATATATATATATATATATACAGGTTGAGTATCCCTTATCCAAAATGCTTGGGACCAGAGGTATTTTGGATATGGGATTTTTCCGTATTTTGGAATAATTGCATACCACAATGAGATATCATGGTGATGGGACTTAAGTCTAAGCACAGAATGCATTTATGTTACATATACACCTTATACACACAGCCTGAAGATAATTTTAGCCAATATTTTTTTATAACTTTGTGCATTAAACAAAGTGTGTGTACATTCACACAATTCATTTATGTTTCATATACACCTTATACACACAGCCTGAAGGTAATTTAATACAATATTATTAATAACTTTGTGTATTAAACAAAGTTTGTGTACATTGAGCCATCAAAAAACAAAGGTTTCACTATCTCACACTCACTCATAAAAGTCCGTATTTCGGAATATTCCGTATTTCGGAATATTTGGATATGGGATACTCAACCTGTGTGTATATATATATATATATATATATATATTATTATTATTATTATTATTATTATTATATTTGGGTACTGCCCAGAAGGCATAATCAGCCTCGGTCTTTTTAGTCATCACTGGTCCAAAAAATATGGGGAACAAAACATGTAGGTAATGAATCAGCACCGAGTTTTTGGAGCTGACCCTGGTTCTAATAAAATGGGGAAGTAGGCATCCCCCATATTTTCAGAACCAGCACCGGGCTCCACTAGCAGGGGAGTAATGCTAGTGGACACATTTGTCCACCATTGATTAATGCCAGGGGACATATTTGATGGGTCCCCGTGTCCAAAGCATACATCCATCCCCTCTAACTAGTCAGCCCAGGCCAGGAATTCCCAGGGAAGTGGGGACCCCCAAGGCCCGTGCTGAAGCCCGGGGCTATGCCGGCACTCCAGTCCAGTAGTTAAAAATACAATATTACCTGGGGAGTACTTGCATTTTTAAAGTCACGTTTTTTAAAAAGTCACGTGATCTGTAATGAAATGCGTCAAGACTCCTCCCCTAATTGACACTGGTTTTACCGCTCGGCTCCCGCACTACTTATGCGGCAGTAATCACCTGTTCTACTCCCAGCTCTGGAGCGGCCATTTCCATCATTCTGAGTGAAGATTCCCACCGTACCTCGCGGCTTATTCCAGCAAGTCTGCCGCAGGTTCCTCTCCCCTCACCAACACAGGGCGCTTGGGGTCGCCAGCCCACGGGAGAGGTAATTAAATATCGGCTATTTGTTCCATCGGCTTTCTGACGCGTCAGATACTTATCACTCAGTGAACTATCACTGCTTTCTATATACACAATTTGAGAGCTTAGCTAATTGATCACTAAAAGTTTACTCTTGTGCACAAAGTAACCCCTGCCTGGACACTTTGTAACTATTCTTGGCTACATACAACAGAGAGTGCAACAGTTGCTAAATAAATAGCATTTCTATCTTCAGCGGTATTGAGCTTCATTTTATAAGCAACTAGATAACTGCTACGCTCTGTGGATTGATACCTACCTGCGGACACAATTTGATATTCATTTGATTGCGGTCATCCAGTGAACAATTATTACAGTTACTCACCTTTTCATAATTGTTTTCACTATATGTTTTTTAATATATTAATGTTTTTGTGATGTCACTGTGTCTAATTGTCAGACTGAATAAATGTTTTAGACATAAGTTTGTCAGCTCTCCATTTACTTAGATCTATTTTTGTTCCCACGAGCTCTGCTGTTCTCTTTTCTATTGTCCTGTTTTCTTCAAGGTATAAACACATTGCCTTTACAGCAGCGAATGAGGGACTAAGAATAGATCTCGCTTTCACTTAGGCGCTTTTTAGCAGTAAATTTGTTTGTTTGTGGTGGTACCAGACTCAGATGTGCAGGTCGGTCGGTGGAGGGGACAGCCTTGTCCAATGTAGGGCAAACCTGCCGGTCGGGAGTCGGATCTCCCAACGATTGGACAAGTGTGTACCCAGCTTTAGAGCTGTACTGCAGCTTTGGGCATTTAAGATAAAACATTTGCACATTTCCAGAGCTCTATTTTTAAAATGACTAAATATATGACAATTATAGCAAGATCTGTTTTCTACCTAAATTCATAAACCGTGTGGCTATTGTTTTACTTTAGGTCACTATCAAACTGGACAGTGATAGGACACCAAGTACTGCAGAACGTGGCATAATAAAACCAATTGTTCGACTAGATAAGCAACAAGAACCCCGTGGACTGGATAGCAGGTAAAAAATAAATAAAATCAAGATGTCAGTGTGTGTGTGTGTGTGTGTGTGTGTGTGTGTATATATATATAGATAGATAGATAGATATAGAGTACATGTATATATGTATGTACAGTATATATGTAAATGTACAAAAGAAGAGCCAGCACCTCCAGATTAATGTGAACACATTTATGCATCCAAGAACAATATAATTCCAATAAAGTGCAAAAACATTATGCAGAATTCAATAGAAAGCAGAGGATCAAATATATGCTTTTACTCATCATTGCTGCCACGGTGGTCTAATGATTGTCCTCATGGTCATAATTGCCCTGAATTCAGGGCAATTATGAGCATGAGGACATTCATCCTCTGATCCCCTGCTTTTTATTGAATACTAGCTGAATAACTGTGCTTTGCTACAGAATTTCAAGTATTTCTGTGCGTGTAAAGGCCAGTACTCACTGGCCGATGTCAGAGAGATGTGTGCTGAGCGAACCGCTCAGCACACATCTCTCCCGGCGCTCAGCACAGCGCGATCTGTGCTGAGCGTGCGGGGGGAGACGGGGTGGGCCGCTCACTTCACCCAGCGGGTGAAGTGAGCGACCCGCTAGATTGGCCTGCATGCAGGCCAATCTAGCAGCAGCGATAGCGATGCGCGGGGCTGCGCATCGCTATCGCTGAGGGGGCTACACACGGAGCGATCGTGCTTAAAATCTAAGCAATCTAGTCAGATTGCTTAGATTTTAAGCAGCGATCGCTCCGTGAGTACCCCCCTTTACTTTCATTTTGAAGGACTTCCTGGTAAAGTAATTAGACCTAATTAGACCTTGAGAAACTACACATCCCGGCATGCCTTGACACAGCTTTAGCATTCTCTGACAGCAAAACTGTGTCAAGGAATGCTGGGATATGCAATTTCAAAACAGCTGGAGGGCCGCAGTTTGGACATGCCTGAATTAGACCTACAACAGGACCTGCTCTGCCCACCGCTGCCAATCTTTGTCAGGCCGCACCTCCAGGCGGACCTTCCCCGGATTGATGCTGTCAAAAAGATGGCGCTGAGGGAAATAATCCGCCTCCTCTGCCCCGCCCCGCCTCTGTCTCATCTCCCATACTGATGGAGACTGAACTTGGACTTAAACGGCACCGGGCATTTCACTATTCATCTCTGCGACCCCGTAACTAGGGATATTTACATGTCACCCACTTCCCACCCCCACCCCTAGGGGTGCTTAACCCCAAAGTATGTTTTTCCAGATTGTAAGTCATATGTGCACGAAGTTTGGTGTAAATTGCTACAGGCATTCCAGAGTTATGCTGGAACATACATACTCACATTTTCAAATGTTTTTATATATATATATATATATATATATATATATAATCTATAGATAACATGGAGGAAAGCCCTACATACATAGTAACATAACATGGATAACATAGTTAATGAGGTTGAAAAAAGACAAGAATGTCCATCGAGTTCAACCTGTATTATAACAGCTATAGTTCATGCTCTGTATTTTTTCACCTTTAAACGCTGTAGCCATGGATATTTCTTTCCGCTAGGAAATTATCTAATCTATTTTTAAACATATTGTCAGAGTCCACCATTACTATCTACTCTGGCAGAGAATTCCAAATCTTTACTGTGAAGAACCCTTTCCTTCGTTGTGTATGAAATTTTATCTCTTCTAATCCGAGTGTCCTGTGTAACGATTTCTCTTACGTCCTAGAGGATGCTGGGGTCCACATTAGTACCATGGGGAATAGAATGGTCCACCAGGAGCCATTGGCTCTTTAAGAGTTTGAGAGAGTGGGCTGGCTCCTCACCCTATGCCCCTCCTACCAGACTCAGTTTAGAAAATGTGCCCGGAGGAGCCGGTCACAGCTTGGGGAGCTCTCCAGGGTTTCCCTAGAAAAGTTTTTTTTTTACAGTTATTTAAACTAAGGGGGGGGAGTAGTGTCCTCCCTGTGGGGTCTGAGCCACTTACTCCGCTGACGGACACTGAACTCCTGAGGGGTCAGATCGTTCCCCGTCACAGGGGATCATTCGCCCCAGCAGCATGCCGCCACCCCCTTACAGAGCCGAAGAATCAGTGGCTAGTGAGGCACCGACCCCTCTAGCAAGCGGGGGGGGGGGGGGGAGGGTTGGTGTGAAGATGGCGGCAGTATTATCTGCGCTCCCGAAGACTCAGCAGTACATGGTGCGGCGCTGTGAGGGGCGCCCTGAGCCAGCGATATACCCTACACTGGTCCAAAGCCTGTCAGGGTCCCCGGATCTCAGCCAGCACTCAATCCTCAGGCCAGTATAATCAGTGGAAGAGCGGGAAGACAGTGCCATTTTAGGTGCTGAGCTTCTCAGAGCGGACCCAGCAGCGTTCAGCGCCATTTTCCTGCCTGCACAGCGCTGATCAGGAGAAACAGGTCCCTCCACAGAAACTCCAGCTATCTGTAAATGGTACCAGGGGGTTGAAGAAGGGGCGGGAGGCTGCAATACAAATGTGTATCCTATTAAGGTGCACAGTACTGAAAAGGGGTCTCCCTTTAGTTAAAAGCGCTGTGTGTGGGTTGGCTTCAATCTCTGTGTCTCTCTTGCCATTCTTGGGGGAAGGGGGGGACTCTGTCTGCCCTCCCCTGTGTGTGTGTGTGTGTGTGTGTGTAGTATTTGGTGGTCTCCTTTAGCTATGTCCAGGGACACTGTGTCATATGCTGCAGAGGATATGTCCTCCCAGGATGATCCCATTCCATGTAATCAGGATAGCACTGGTTTAGCACATCGCTGCACAGCGAACGAATGCAGCTAGCGATCAACTCGGAATGACCACCATAATCCTTTATGCATTTCCAACCCTTCTGACTCACTTAATCGATAAATTGCATTAGTTTGACAGTGAAACTGGACATTTCCCCAATTGGGCAAAATCTTCTGCACTTTATTTGGATTGTGACAACCCCTGTCTCTCTGGAACGGATGCTGCCTCGCTATCCTGACGAACAGACTACCTATCTGTTGTTCCAATCCCACAAAACCTGAGCCTTCTCTCTATCCTTAATTTTACTCATCCGTTGGATCTTTGTTGAGCTGGAGATCCATCCTCATTTCATACATTGGCAGGCAATACTTATCAAAATGTGTTTCCCTGCCCTATTGTAATTACTATAGGTTGTACCATTGCCATTAACTTGTAAAGATGTTCTGCATGCTCACTTTCTCTGTTGGCATTTCATCTAGCAAGGGAAAAGGCCTTGTATTGACTACTGAAATTACAGCAACCCAAATCGAACAGTGGTATTAATTTACCAAATGTACAGTGTTACTCCCAAGAGGCTCTCTTACATTACCCCAAAGATTGGCTAGATGATCAGGAAGTCTGTACTGTACAAATATGTCCTTGGAGAGGGAATTTTTGGAATGGAGAGATTTGATAACGTTTCTACACCTTTATGATCTTGAGGTCCCGATTCATGTGAAGGAAAACCCATTGCTCTGGCAGAACAGGAAATCGTGGCACACACTGCCACAAACATAATTTAAATGCACATAATTCTCTGTCTCCCTTTCATGTCTAACCCTGATTTTCAGGAGGGCCAAGATAGGCACCCTTTTAATATCTGGAATATTGGAGGGGGGTAGTTAATATCGGATTTATGGTCAACACATCAACTAAACTGCCTCTTACGTTCCGGAATGCAACGGAGAAGTTTCCTGTATTGGCTGCATACCATTTGGATTTTCATTTTGCTCAACATTACGTCAGTTTGACAATTCACCACTTTTCTCAAGCTGACTCTTGAATCCTGTAGACAAACTTTTTCCAGCAATCACCAGAACAGTAGAGGGGCGATTTCTGTGGCCCTTAGACGTTTACAACTTCTTTTAGAATATTCTGTTTCTCAAGGCGGTCCAGACTCCTGAGCTGCAGCTCTCTGATTCATTAAAGGCTCTTGCTGGGTCATGTCATATGCTTTCCTCTACCATGTACTGTATACAGAGATGTTCCTAAATTTACTACATACAGTAGATACTACCTGTCTCCTCCTAGGTTATGATTGGGCTTTCAGCATCCTACTCCTGTTTTAAATGTGACCAGTCCCAGGCTGATCTATTCCATTGTTTGACCCTGCCCGTTAATTTCTCTTACGTCCTAGAGGATGCTGGGGACTCCGTAAGGACCATGGGGGTATAGACGGGCTCCGCAGGAGATAGGGCACCTAAAAAGAACTTTGACTATGGGTGTGCAGTGGCTCCTCCCTCTATGCCCCTCCTCCAGACCTCAGAGGAGAATGGGTGCACTGCAGAGAGCTCTCCAGAGTTTTCTGTGGAAAAATAATTTTGTTAGGTTTTTTATTTTCAGGGAGTCCTGTTGGCAACAGGCTCCCTGCATCGTGGGACCGAGGAGAGAGAAGCAGAGCTGGCTTGTTAAGTTGGGCACTGCTTCTAAGGCTACTGGACACCATTAGCTCCAGAGGGAGTCGGAACACAGGTCTCACCTGGGGTTCGTCCCGGAGCCGCGCCGCCGTCCTCCTCACAGATGCCGAAGATAGAAGCCGGGTGAGTATGAGAAGGCAAAGAAGACATCAGGCGGCAGAAGACATCAGATCTTCATGAGGTAAGCGCGCAGCGGTAAGCTGCGCGCCATTGCTCCCAGTCTCACACACACACACACACACACACACACGCAGGCACTGAAGGGTGCAGGGCGCTGGGGGGGGCGCCCTGGGCAGCAATATTCCTCATATTTGGCATTGATAAGTATGGATTAGGCTGTGGCATAGTAAATCCGGTAACCCCCGCCATTTTTTTATAGAAAGTTGATGGGACCGAAGCCCGCCGTCGGGTGGGCGGGGCTTGATCCTCAGCACTAACCAGCGCCATTTTCTCCACAGAGACTGCATGAGAAAACGCTGGCTCCCTGTTCTCTCCCCTGCTGAGCTTCACAGGCTGGAAAAAAGAGGCGGGGGGCACTTTGGCGATGCAGTGAGTGGAGATTATAATTATATAAACATATAACAGCGCTATCTGGTCATATATTCCAGTGTTTTTAAGCGCTGGGTGTGTGCTGGCATATCTCTCTCTCTCTCTGTCTCTCCTAAGGGCCTGGTTGGGGTTTTGTCCCCTTATAGGTAACTCCCTGTGTTTGTGGGGTGTCGGTACGTGTGTGTCGACATGTCTGAGGCGGAAGGCTTCTCCAAGGAGGAGGTGGAGCAAATGAGTGGTGTGTCCCCGTCGGTTGTGCCGACTCCAGATTGGATGGATATGTGGCATACGTTGCATGCAAGTGTGGCATCTTTACATAAAAGGCTTGATAAGGCTGGTTTAGGGGGGACATCAGGCGGTCAATCCTCAGATTGGACCGACTCACAGGGCCCGTCGGGGTCTCAAAAGCGTCCCTTAACACAAGACACTACTACCGACACGGATTCTGATTCTAGTGTCGACTATGACGAAGTAAAATTGCACCCTAGGGTGACTAAAACCATTCAGGGTATGATTGTGGCAATAAGGGATGTGTTGCATATTGTGGATGAACCCTCGGTCCCCGACACAAGGGTACACATATTTAAGGAAAAGAAACAGATTATTAATTTTCCCACATCTCATGAATTAAATGAGTTCTTTGAAAAAGCTTGGGAGACTCCGGATAAGAGACCGCAGATCCCAAAAGAATTTTTATGGCATACCCTTTCCCTAAGCAGGACAGGGAGATTTGGGAATCACCCCCCACTGTGGACCTGACGCGCTTGTCCAAGAAAGTGGCGCTACCGTCTCCTGACACAGCGGCCCTTAAGGACCCTGCAGATCGCAGGCAAGAAACTACCTTAAAGGGTATTTATTCTCATACGGGTGCTGTGTTAAGACCGACGATTGCGTCAGCATGGGTGTGTAGCGCAATTGCAGCTTGGACAGATGAGCTGACAGATCAATTTGATACCATGGATAAGGATACTATATTCCTAACTCTAGCCCATATAAAAGACGCAGTCTTATTTATGAGGGATGCTCAAAGGGACATTGGATTGCTAGCGTCTAGGGCCAATGCCATGTCTATCTCAGCGAGAAGATCCTTATGGACTCGCCAATGGACGGGTGATGCGGATTCCAAAAAACATATGGAAGTACTACCCTATAAGGGTGATGTATTGTTTGGGGATGGGCTGACGGACCTGGTTTCCACAGCTACAGCAGGTAAATCAAATTTTTTACCATATATTCCCCAACAGCAAAAGAAAGCAACACCCTATCAGATGCAGTCCTTTCGGTCGCACAAGTCCAAAAGAGGTCGGGGATCCTCTTTCCTCGCCAGAGATAAGTGCAGAGGCAAGAGAGCACCTGCTTCGTCAGGTGCCAAGGAACAAAAGTACTCCCCGGCTGCTCCAAAACCCACAGCATGACGCTGGGACTCCCATGAGGGAGTCCGCACCTGTGGGGGGCACGTCTTCGACTTTTCAGTCAGGCCTGGGTCAGTTCGGACCTGAATCCCTGGGTGTTGGAAATAGTTTCCCAGGGTTACAAATTGGAATTCGAGGAGGTGCCCTCGCGCCGATTTTTCAAATCGGCCATACCAGCTTCCACATCGGAAAGGGATGTAGTGTTAGCTGCAATTCAAACGCTGTATATACAGCAAGTGATCATCAAGGTTCCCCTGCACCAGCAGGGAAGAGGTTACTATTCAACCCTATTTGTGGTCCCGAAACCGGACGGTACGGTCAGACCGATTTCGAATCTGAAATTCCTAAACCTGTACATAAAAAGATTCAAATTCAAAATGGAATCTCTCAGAGCAATAATAGCCAACATGGAGGAGGGGGAGTTTATGGTGTCTCTGGACATAAAGGATGCGTACCTTCATGTCCCCATATATGCCCCCCATCAGGAATACCTGAGATTCGCTGTACAGGATTGTCATTACCAATTTCAGACGTTGCTGTTTGGACTTTCCACGGCCCGAGGATTTTCACCAAGATAATGGCGGAAATGATGGTGATCCTGCGCAAGCATGGAGTCACAATTATTCCATACTTGGACGATCTCCTGATAAAAGCGAGATCAAGAGAGAAATTGCTGAGCAGTGTGGCGCTCTCTCTGAGAGTGCTCCAGCAACACGGTTGGATTCTAAATCTACCGAAGTCACAGTTGATTCCGACAACTCGACTACCGTTCCTAGGTATGATACTAGATACGGAACAAATGAAGGTCTTCCTCCCAATAGAGAGAGCCCAAGACATCCAGAACATGGTCAGAGACTTGCTAAAACCGAAAAGGGTGTCAGTTCACCAATGCACTCGACTTCTGGGGAAAATGGTGGCGGCCTACGAGGCCATTCCCTTCGGAAGGTTCCATGCAAGGACTTTTCAATGGGACCTTCTGGACAAGTGGTCCGGGTCCCATCTGCATTTACATCGGAAAATAACTCTATCCCCAGGAACCAGAGTGGCTCTCCTGTGGTGGTTGCAAAGTGCTCACCTGCTGGAGGGTCGCCGGTTCGGGATTCAGGACTGGATCCTGGTTACCACGGACGCGAGCCTCTGAGGATGGGGAGCGGTCACACAGGGAAAACATTTTCAGGGTCTTTGGTCAGACCAGGAGTCCTGTCTACACATCAATGTGTTGGAACTCAGGGCCATTTACAACGGCCTTCGACAAGCGGAGAGTTTTCTTCGAAACCTACCGGTTCTGATTCAATCAGACAATGTCACAGCAGTGGCTCATGTGAACCGCCAAGGCAGGACAAAAAGCAGAGTCGCGATGGCGGAAGCCACAAGGATCCTTCGCTGGGCGGAAAATCATGTAAGCGCTCTGTCAGCTGTCTTTATTCTGGGAGTGGACAACTGGGAAGCAGACTACCTCAGCAGACACGATCTCCATCCATGAGAGTGGGGACTTCATCAAGAAGTCTTTGCAGACGTAACACGTCTTTGGGGAACTCCTCAAATAGACATGATGGCGTCACGCCTCAACAAAAAACTTCAGAGGTACTGCGCCAGGTCTCGGGACCCTCAGGCAATAGCAGTGGACGCTCTGGTAACACCGTGGGTGTTCAAATCGGTCTATGTGTTTCCTCCTCTTCCTCTCATCACAAAAGTGTTGAGGATCCTAAGACGAAGAAGAGTACGAACGATACTCGTTGTCCCAGACTGGCCTCGAAGGGCCTGGTTCTCGGATCTACAAGAGATGCTCACAGGAGATCCCTGGCCTCTTCCTCTCAGGGAAGACCTGTTTCAACAGGGGCCCTGTGTATTTCAAGACTTACCGCGGTTACGTTTGACGGCATGGTGGTTGAACGCCGAATCCTAGCGAAAAAGGGGATTCCGGAAGAAGTCATCCCTACGTTAATAAAGGCTAGGAAGGAGGTGACGATAAAACATTATCACCGTATTTGGCGAAAGTATGTGTCTTGGTGTGAGACCAAGAATGCACCTACGGAAGATTTTCATCTGGGTCGTCTTCTCCACTTCCTACAGACAGGAGTGGATATGGGCCTGAAATTAGGCTCTGTTAAGGTACAGATTTCGTCCCTCTCTATTTTCTTTCAGAAGGAATTGGCTTCTCTTCCAGAAGTCCAGACGTTTGTAAAGGGAGTGCTGCACATCCAGCCCCCTTTTGTGCCTCCAGTGGCACCATGGGACCTGAACGTGGTGTTGCAGTTCCTAAAATCACACTGGTTTGAACCGCTTAACAAGGTTGAGTTGAAATTTCTTACCTGGAAGGTGGTCATGTTGTTGGCCTTAGCATCAGCAAGGCAAGTGTCAGAATTGGCAGCTTTGTCACACAAGAGCCCCTACTTGATTTTTCATGTGGATCGAGCTGAATTGAGGACACGTCCGCAATTTTTGCCTAAAGTGGTTTCTTCGTTCCATATGAATCAACCTATTGTGGTGCCTGTGGCTACAAGTGACCTGGAGGATTCCAGATCCCTGGACGTAGTCAGGGCCTTAAAAATGTATGTAGCCAGGACGGCTAGAATTAGGAAAACAGAGGCTCTGTTTGTCCTGTATGGGGCCAATAAGATTGGTGCTACTGCTTCGAAGCAGACTATTGCTCGCTGGATCTGTAATACGATTCAGCAGGCTCACTCTACGGCTGGATTGCCGGTACCAAATTCGGTTAAGGCCCATTCCACTAGGAAGGTGGGCTCTTCTTGGGCGGCTGCCCGAGGCGTCTCGGCTTTACAACTTTGCCGAGCGGCGACTTGGTCGGGGTCAAACACTTTTGCTAAATTCTACAAGTTTGATACCCTGGCTGATGAGGACCTAGCGTTTGCTCAGTCGGTGCTGCAGAGTCATACGCACTCTCCCGCCCGATTGGATGCTTTGGTATAAACCCCATGGTCCTTACGGAGTCCCCAGCATCCTCTAGGACGTAAGAGAAAATAAGATTTTAAACCTACCGGTAAATCTATTTCTCCTAGTCCGTAGAGGATGCTGGGCGCCCGTCCCAGTGAGGAAACTCTGCAAGACTTGTATATAGTTGTTGCTTACATAAGGGTTATGTTATAGTTGACATCGGTCTGGGACCGTTACTGTTGTTTTTGTTCATACTGTTAACTGGTTATGTATGGTATGATTGGTGTGGGCTGGTATGAATCTTGCCCTTGGATTGCTAAATCCTGCCTTGTATTGTCCATCTCCTCTGGGCACAGTTCTCTAACTGAGGTCTGGAGGAGGGGCATAGAGGGAGGAGCCAGTGCACACCCATAGACAAAGTTCTTTTTAGGTGCCCTATCTCCTGCGGAGCCCGTCTATACCCCCATGGTCCTTACGGAGTCCCCAGCATCCTCTACGGACTAGGAGAAATAGATTTACCGGTAGGTTTAAAATCTTATTTTACAGATTTTGGTTACAAGTGCTCAATTACTCCCTGGAACTTTTGTCTATACGTCTTTGACCCCCTGAGTGGGCGTTATTTGGCAATTTAAATCTCAAAGGGATGTAGATAACTACTAGTGGTGTTCAGTGCTGCTTCCTGAAAGTCTCTACTACACGTATGAAAACATCCTGAGCCCCTTACTTTATCACTTTTTAAAGCAAAACTATTTTATGTCTTCCTTATGTCATGTATGGAGGTAGTGCAAGAAAAGGAGGTTAAAACCGAAAAATTATTTGAAATGTGGTAGATTTTTATTTTGGTCCTTTTCACAGCCAAACAGATCCAAATTTGGAATTCTTTGTGCAACACATATTGGTATCTTCTATAAATGGTTGAGGTAGATCCCCCAATTTCAGTGTGACCATGGGGGGTGAGATCCGAGCAAACCTTACTGTATTAAGTTTAAGTAACCTTTACATTTGTTTATGTTGTCATCTTTGTGGGTCTACAAACGGCTGTTTTTTTATACCTTTGATGACCATGTCGGTCAGTGCACTACCTATGCTTAATCAGTCATTTGTATTCCTTTTATTTTGGGCATTCATTGCCAAATGATAAATACATTGCTTCAATAAAAAACATATTTAAAGTTTGATAAGTTGCTTAGTATTGTCAGCAGCGTATGTGTTGAAAATAAAGCCAACTTGATCCAATATAACCAATGACGACACAAGAGGATCCAGACAGCAAGTAGCGAGAAGTTTTTATATCCACATTTTAAGAGAGATTTTCCTATAATTGCCCATTTCTGAAGGGTCGCAATCTGGATTTGGAATAACTATTATGTTGGCTCTGGTGGTGGCATCAGCGAGTGAGTTGCCCTCCAACCGTGAGTTAAAAAGTAGTCAAAGCATGGGAATTAAGGGTTCCAAGAATTTCTTATAATAGAGGGGAGAAAATCCATTAGGACCTTGGGCATTAGATTGGCATATTTGCTTTATCGCCTCAGCTACTGTATTTCCTCCTCCGTAATCGACGTATTAATGGAGGTAATACCGGCTACAGAAAGTTTGATGCATAAGCAGGAATATAAATATTGACAGATATTAGCTTCTGTTTGAGGTGTAGTAGCTGGGACCGATGAAAGATATATCATATGAATAAAGTGTACATGGGACCATGCCCAGATACCAAACTAGGTGTTACAAAAGGGCTCGGGTATTCCCACCAATAGGCTCAGTAATGGGTAACTGGTATATGATAGGCAGGTCTTATGACATCATACCAACACGTTTCGACTAGACAAGACTTCCTCGAGGTTGTTGTGTATATAATTCCTGAAGGTGTATGTATAACTCGGAAATTCTCTCCTTCGTAATGTGGGTGGGTCAAACATTTTAACCACTTAATTGACTATTTCCCACCCCAAAAAAAAATGCTCCAAAATTGTCTGTTTTTTTGAGTGAAATAGGTGGAGAACATGAATTTAACCGTATCCAAAATGATTTTAGTTAAAAGTAAAAAAAAAAAAAAAAAAAGTTTGATTTTGTTTGTTTTTTTCATTATTTTTCTCAAACATCGGAACATTGGTCGGAAAGATCGGTAACATCACAACCATTGCGACGTTACTTTGGGGGAGGGGGGTTGTTTTTCACTTTCCCAGTAACTGCCAATGTCTGCAGCCGCTGGGTGGGGGTCCTGCTGTAATGACCGATCAGCAATGTACAGGAAGGCAGAGGAACCCGGAGGGAAGTTTCCCTTCCCTGCCGCTGCTAACATTGTTTATCTGACTGGTCGCATCCTGTGCGACCAGGTCAGATAAAACACTTCCTGGTGTAGTAGCATCTAATGCGACCATGCCAGGCAAGTGGTTAACTATACCCATATATTCAATAATATAGGCCTTTAAAAACAGTAAAAAAGTCTTAAATATGTATAATTGCAGCCACTTTTAGTTCTGGTAAAATTAATGGTTGTCATGGTGATCAGGAATCCGTTTCAAGAATCATTTACACCGCCACTTTGAGGAAGACTTGTATAGTCTAAACGTGTTCTCTCTTATCCAATTTGACTTTTGTGGATTCTATAAATCCAGTCTGGCATTTGAGCATGGTACCCTGTGTACTTTTTTCATATTATATAGTTTAAGCTATATAAACTTTGCATTTTATAACAGAATATTTAATATGTTTTTGGATCAAATGACTATCATGTACCTTCCTGAAAAGGAAATTCTCCATTAACCCTCCGTCAAGCACACCTCTGGCACTCCTGGGTTCAGGCGCAGGGCGCCTGTTAGAAAATCGTCATTATCACCTAATTATCTCAATTCTAAAGCCCTTAAAGTGATCAGTGACCTTCATTAGGACGTACAAAGAGAGAAATTTAAGGTTTTACAGGCCATTTCAGCAGAAAATCTGAAGCAAAAAAAGAGAAAATACGAGTATAAGTTTGAGCGCAGTGTGCCTGAGAGGCCACCCTGGACAAACCTACATATTTCTGCAAAATATCCACAACCTTTGTAATTTTTATTCATAAAATGAGTAAAATAAACATTAGATGAAAATAAAAGTAAACACAAACCTTCAAAAGTCAGAGGAGTTTGGGCGCAGTGTGCCTGAGAGGCCAGGAGGTTCAAAAGTGCACTTCACGCAGGCTGCGGGAAAACTGACTAGGGGGGTTTCGAACAGCACCTAGAGATAGGAAGGTAGTAGGAGGGGCAGGCCCCTGCGCCCCCTTGGGGTGGAGAGGGGATCGATAATAGTTTTGCTACGCTTGTCAGGCCAGTTGCACCTGACTGAGGGTTAAGGGAGAAAGAACTTGCTACTTGTGTGTCAGACATTATTCATGTAAGCATACTGTACATGTGAAAGTCACCCTTTTGTGCCTATTACACATGGTGAATGTGAATACCCATATCCGGGTACCTGACACCAGGGAGCTCAAGTTCCAAAGATGTGTTGGCTATGAAATGCGAGCTGTCGGGATGCCTGCAGTCAGGAGACCGACAGCGGCATTTCGACAGTCGAAATCCCAGCAAAGGCCAGCAAGTAGTCTAACCCTCTCCCTACCCTAATCCTCCCTTTTAGGTGTCTAACAGCCCAGCCAGTATGTCATGTGCCGGGGTCCCGACCAGCGGGATTGTAACTGCATCCAGCAAAGATACCTTTATATGCGTTGTCTCATTAGATTTTTTTTTTTAAGCGTTGATGTGAGCATGTACCATACCTGTTTTTGATCACGAGGTAAACTCCTATCAATTTAACTTGCACGTCATCTTCTTTGTTTTTGGAGTGGAATTATCTGGAGCTCTTTTCTGTACACTTAATAGTGAACATTCCTTATTGAGAATACTACACTATATATAAATTTGTTGTCTCTTTTCATGTTTCAAAGTATATAAATAATAGATAAAGAGTTAATTGACCACGTCAGAGTGGATTAAGGGACTAATGTTAAATGTACTCTTCAGAGCGGCACACCATCTGACTAAGTATTAACCCCTTCAGTGGAGTGCCTTTTTTCATTTGATATATGTTCTACTACAAATGTTTGACTATAGAGATTGCTTTAATTTATGCACCTACTAGAAATATCCAAACCATACTAAAGGGTCCTACACACTTGGCGATACCTTTGAAAGATATGAACGATATCGTCAAAAATGAACGATTAATCTTTCATATCTTTCAGTGTGTATGCAACAACGATGAACAATTCGTGTTTCCGCAGTTGTTCATAGTTGATCTATCATTGTTTAAACATGCAAGCCAATTTGGACAATATCGATGAATGTAGTATCATATCGTCCAAATCGGCCATAAATGATATCCAGTGTGTATGCTTAAAATCAGTGATGAAAAATTGGCCAACGATAATATTATTGTTCGGTAACATCGCCCAAATCGCCAATTGTGTAGGGCCCATTACGTACTTTAAACTGGTCCATCTGGGAAATCCAGGGAGACTGAATACACATGACCATACCACTTTATTATGCTGACTATCTTGTCAGCTTTTATGTGCTCCCTTTATCAAGGACATACTTCTAGGCTCTGGACGCTAATTAAGGTGTCTTGTAACATATTCTTAATACATGTGTAATCATGTTGAGGGTGTATAAGACCCAATGTCTTCAGTTTATGCCAGTATATCTGGCTGGGATGTATCCATCTATCAAAAAGTGATCAAATATCAGAACACTACAATATGGTTCCCCTTATGTACAGTATATGGTATAGCTGAGATATCCACTGCAGACCGCTGGCACAGCAGGCCCCACAGAAATATATGGGGTTGTGATGTGCCTGTATGCAGCAAGTTCCAGAAAGCTTTACTTTCCCAGGCTTTGCTTGTTAGGCAACGCCATCTATTGATGACATAGTCTATATGAGGCTATGTGCTTCTTACCATAAGAAGTGCCCAGGGAAGGATCCCTCTCCATTCTCCCCGTAGCTTGTGCATGTGCTGGCCGAGGGCAGCGCATATGCAATAGGACTCACAATTCATAAGTATGTAAATCGGTACTTCCCCTGTCCTGAGAGGTAAGTATTCATGCATAATGGCACTAATAAACGCTGGTATGCATGTGATAGGGAGCATGATGTATTGCATTGCTATACAAGATACTGTGCATCCCACCCATTCTCTTGTTTGCTGTTTGCTCTATTTCTCTGACGTCCTAGTGGATGCTGGGACTCCGTCAGGACCATGGGGAATAGCGGCTCCGCAGGAGACAGGGCACAAAATTTAAAAGTTTGACCACTAGGTGGTGTGTACTGGCTCCTCCCCCTATGACCCTCCTCCAAGCCTCAGTTAGGTTTTTGTGCCCGTCCGAGCAGGGTGCAATCTAGGTGGCTCTCCTAAAGAGCTGCTTAGAAAAAGTTTGTTAGGTTTTTTATTTTCAGTGAGTCCTGCTGGCAACAGGCTCACTGCAACGAGGGACTTAGGGGAGAAGAAGTGAACTCACCTGCGTGCAGGATGGATTTGCTTCTTAGGCTACTGGACACTAGCTCCAGAGGGACGATCACAGGTACAGCCTGGATGGGTCACCGGAGCCGCGCCGCCGACCCCCTTGCAGATGCCGAATAGAGAAGAGGTCCAGAAACCGGCGGCAGAAGACGTCTCAGTCTTCATGAGGTAGCGCACAGCACTGCAGCTGTGCGCCATTGCTCTCCGCACACTTCACACCAGCGGTCACTGAGGGTGCAGGGCGCTGGGGGGGGCGCCCTGGGCAGCAATGTAATATACCTATTCTGGCTAAAATATATCACATATAGCCCCTGGGGCTATACGGATGTATTTAACCCCTGCCAGGTTCCAAAAAAAACGGGAGAAGAAGCCCGCCGAAAAGGGGGCGGGGCCTATTCTCCTCAGCACACAGCGCCATTTTCCTGCCCAGCTCCGCTGCGAGGAAGGCTCCCAGGACTCTCCCCTGCACTGCACTACAGAAACAGGGTAAAAACAGAGAGGGGGGGCACTTATTGGCGATATTTATAATATTTGAGCTGCTATAAAGGGAACACACTTATTAAGGTTGTCCCTATATATATTTATAGCGCTTGGGTGTGTGCTGGCAAACTCTCCCTCTGTCTCCCCAAAGGGCTAGTGGGGTCCTGTCTTCTATCAGAGCATTCCCTGTGTGTCTGCTGTGTGTCGGTACGTGTGTGTCGACATGTATGAGGACGATGTTGGCGTGGAGGCGGAGCAATTGCCTGTAATGGTGATGTCACCCCCTAGGGAGTCGACACCAGAATGGATGGCTTTGTTTATGGAATTACGGGATAGTGTCAGCACGCTACAAAAGTCGGTTGACGACATGAGACAGCCGGCAAACCAGTTAGTACCTGTCCAGGCGTCTCAGACACCGTCAGGGGCTGTAAAACGCCCTTTACCTCAGTCGGTCGACACAGACCCAGACACTGACACTGAATCCAGTGTCGACGGTGAAGAAACAAACGTATTTTCCAGTAGGGCCACACGTTATATGATCACGGCAATGAAGGAGGCTTTGCATATCTCTGATACTGCAAGTACCACAAAAAGGGGTATTATGTGGGGTGTGAAAAAACTACCGATAGTTTTTCCTGAATCAGAGGAACTGAATGAAGTGTGTGATGAAGCGTGGGTTACCCCAGATAGAAAACTGCTAATTTCAAAGAAGTTATTGGCATTATACCCTTTCCCGCCAGAGGTTAGGGCGCGCTGGGAAACACCTCCTAGGGTGGATAAGGCGCTCACACGCTTATCAAAGCAAGTGGCGTTACCGTCTCCTGATACGGCCGCCCTCAAGGATCCAGCTGATAGGAGGCTGGAGAATACATTAAAAAGTATATACACACATACGGGTGTTATACTGAGACCAGCAATCGCCTCAGCCTGGATGTGCAGTGCTGGCGTGGCTTGGTCGGAGTCACTGTCTGAAAATATTGATACCCTGGATAGGGACAGTATTTTACTGACTATAGAGCAGTTAAAGGATGCATTTCTTTATATGCGAGATGCACAGAGAGATATTTGCACTCTGGCATCAAGAGTAAGTGCGATGTCCATATCTGCCAGAGCGGTGGGGGGTCGCCTCAAACATTTCAGCGCACAGTGGGCTCACTCGCAGGTGGACCCCTGGATCCTGCAGGTAGTATCTCAGGGTTACAGGTTGGAATTCGAGAAGTCCCCTCCTCGCCGTTTCCTAAAGTCTGCTTTGCCAACGTCTCCCTCCGACAGGGCGACGGTATTGGAGGCCATTCACAAGCTGTATTCTCAGCAGGTGATAGTCAAGGTACCCCTCCTACAACAGGGACAGGGGTATTACTCCACACTATTTGTGGTACCGAAGCCGGACGGCTCGGTAAGACCGATTCTAAATCTAAAATCTCTGAACCTGTACATACAAAAATTCAAGTTCAAGATGGAGTCACTCAGAGCAGTGATAGCGAATCTGGAAGAAGGGGATTTGATGGTGTCCTTGGACATCAAGGATGCTTACCTTCATGTTCCAATTTGTCCTTCACACCAAGGGTACCTCAGGTTCGTGGTCCAAAACTGTCATTATCAGTTTCAGACGCTGCCGTTTGGATTGTCCACGGCCCCCCGGGTCTTTACCAAGGTAATGGCCGAAATGATGATCCTTCTTCGAAGAGAAGGCGTCTTAATTATCCCTTACTTGGACGATCTCCTGATAAGGGCAAGATCCAGAGAACAGCTGGAGGTCGGAGTAGCACTAACCCAAGTAGTGCTCCAACAACACGGGTGGATTCTGAATTTTCCAAAATCCCAACTGATCCCGACGACACGTCTGTTGATCCTAGGGATGATTCTGGACACTGTTCAGAAAAAGGTATTTCTACCGGAGGAGAAAGCCAGGGAGTTATCCGATCTAGTCAGGAACCTCCTAAAACCAGGAAAAGTATCTGTGCATCAATGCACAAGAGTCCTGGGAAAAATGGTAGCTTCTTACGAAGCGATTCCATTCGGCAGATTCCATGCACGAACTTTTCAGTGGGATCTGCTGGACAAATGGTCCGGATCTCATCTGCAGATGCATCAGCGGATAAAATTGTCCACAAGGACAAGACTGTCTCTGCTATGGTGGTTGCAGAGTGCTCATCTGTTAGAGGGCCGCAGATTCGGCATACAGAACTGGGTCCTAGTGACCACGGAGGCCAGCCTGAGAGGCTGGGGAGCGGTCACACAGGGAAGAAACTTCCAGGGCGTGTGGTCAAGCCTGGAGACGTCTCTTCACATAAATATACTGGAGCTAAGAGCAATCTACAATGCTCTAAGCCTGGCAAAACCTCTGCTTCAGGATCAGCCGGTGTTGATTCAGTCGGACAACATCACGGCAGTCGCCCACGTAAACAGACAGGGCGGCACAAGAAGCAGGAGGGCAATGGCAGAAGCTGCAAGGATTCTCCGCTGGGCAGAAAATCATGTGTTAGCACTGTCAGCTGTGTTCATCCCGGGAGTGGACAACTGGGAAGCAGACTTCCTCAGCAGACACGATCTGCACCCGGGAGAGTGGGGACTTCATCCAGAAGTCTTCCACATGATTGTGGTCCATTGGGAAAGACCAATGGTGGACATGATGGCGTCCCGCCTCAACAAAAAACTGGACAGGTATTGCGCCAGGTCAAGAGACCCTCAGGCAATAGCTGTAGACGCTCTGGTAACGCCATGGGTGTACCAGTCAGTGTATGTGTTTCCTCCTCTGCCTCTCATACCAAAAGTACTGAGAATTATACGGCAAAGGGGAGTAAGAACGATACTCGTGGCTCCGGATTGGCCAAGAAGAACTTGGTACCCGGAACTTCAGGAGATGCTCACGGAAGATCCGTGGCCTCTACCTCTAAGACGGGACCTGCTTCAGCAGGGACCGTGTCTATTCCAAGACTTACCGCGGCTGCGTTTGACGGCATGGCGATTGAACGCCGAATCCTAAGGGAAAAAGGCATTCCGGAAGAGGTCATCCCTACCCTGGTAAAAGCCAGGAAGGAGGTGACTGCACAACATTATCACCGCATTTGGAGAAAATATGTTGCGTGGTGTGAGGCCAGGAAGGCCCCGACGGAGGAATTTCAACTGGGTCGATTCCTACATTTCCTGCAAACAGGATTGTCTATGGGCCTCAAATTAGGGTCCATTAAGGTTCAAATTTCGGCCCTGTCGATTTTCTTCCAGAAAGAATTGGCTTCAGTTCCTGAAGTCCAGACTTTTGTAAAAGGAGTACTACATATACAGCCCCCGGTTGTGCCCCCAGTGGCACCGTGGGACCTTAATGTAGTTTTGGATTTTCTCAAATCCCATTGGTTTGAGCCACTCAAATCGGTGGATTTGAAATATCTTACATGGAAAGTAACCATGCTACTGGCCCTGGCTTCAGCCAGGAGAGTGTCAGAATTGGCGGCTTTATCGTATAAAAGCCCATATCTGATTTTCCATTCGGACAGGGCAGAACTGCGGACGCGTCCTCACTTTCTGCCTAAGGTGGTTTCAGCGTTTCACCTGAACCAGCCTATTGTGGTGCCTGCGGCTACTAGCGATTTGGAGGATTCCAAGTTGCTGGACGTTGTCAGAGCATTGAAAATATATATTTCAAGGACGGCTGGAGTCAGAAAATCTGACTCGCTGTTTATACTGTATGCACCCAACAAGCTGGGTGCTCCTGCTTCTAAGCAGACGATTGCTCGTTGGATTTGTAGCACAATTCAACTTGCACATTCTGTGGCAGGCCTGCCACAGCCTAAATCTGTCAAGGCCCATTCCACAAGGAAGGTGGGCTCATCTTGGGCGGCTGCCCGAGGGGTCTCGGCATTACAACTCTGCCGAGCAGCTACGTGGTCAGGGGAGAACACGTTTGTAAAATTCTACAAATTTGATACCCTGGCTAAGGAGGACCTGGAGTTCTCTCATTCGGTGCTGCAGAGTCATCCGCACTCTCCCGCCCGTTTGGGAGCTTTGGTATAATCCCCATGGTCCTGACGGAGTCCCAGCATCCACTAGGACGTCAGAGAAAATAAGATTTTACTTACCGATAAATCTATTTCTCGTAGTCCGTAGTGGATGCTGGGCGCCCATCCCAAGTGCGGATTGTCTGCAATACTTGTACATAGTTATTGTTACAAAAAAATCAGGTTGTTATTGTTGTGAGCCGTCTGTTCAGAGGCTCCTACGTTTGTCATACTGTTAACTGGGTTCAGATCACAAGTTGTACGGTGTGATTGGTGTGGCTGGTATGAGTCTTACCCGGGATTCAAAATCCTTCCTTATTGTGTACGCTCGTCCGGGCACAGTATCCTAACTGAGGCTTGGAGGAGGGTCATAGGGGGAGGAGCCAGTACACACCACCTAGTGGTTTTAAATTTTGTGCCCTGTCTCCTGCGGAGCCGCTATTCCCCATGGTCCTGACGGAGTCCCAGCATCCACTACGGACTACGAGAAATAGATTTATCGGTAAGTAAAATCTTATTTTAAATGTCATTGTTTTCACATATGATGCTATCACAAGTTTAGCAGTGATTTGCATCTTTAATAAATGAACATATATGTCTACTTTAGTGAGCTTTGTCACTCATTCTTTCATTTATTTTACACTATTGTTACTAATGTTTTATATAATTTCTCTAAATAAAGTTTCATTCCTATCAGAACATGTACATAGATTAATGATTTCATATTGGCAATAAATATAGTTTAAAACTACACATAGAAACGAAAAACTTGCTTGTCTTCTTAATGGAAAAAAACGCACCGGAATCCTGCATCCCCTTGCTGTGTCTTGTGTTGTCATTAAGTCTGTACAGTCTGTATACTGTAAGTTTGTTGACTTTATATATGTTAAATAGTTATAAGACAAGTTGTTTCTAAGGTGTGTTTGTACTGTAAATACACAATGTCAATGACAGTGTCATTTTGCAACTGGATTTCTCACACCTACACTTACAAAAACAAAAATATATATACCACCCCCATTTCTTTGTTTACATTTTGTTAATAATCTAAATTAGTAATAGAGCTGGAGTTGTTAAAGTAATTTAAAAATACACTCCTGCCTCCTGGTGGCCATGGAACTATTCACAAATCCAAGTACCTGGTAAACTGTTCTCTTATCTTAGTATGTAATTCAAACCCTGTTCTAGGTTTTACCATATGTTTGTTGTACTGTAACTTGAGCTGTAGTGATATCAGTTGCTCTAATGGTTTTATATTGCAATGTACAAAGGTATTATTAATAATACATGCAGGTAACTCTCTGATATCCCGCAGACAGCTTAAGCTATAAGGGTGTAACTCAGCAAAAGTAGGCCTCAAGTCATTAAAACCTTTTTTTTTATTTATTTTTTTATTATTATTCATTTATTTATTTTTTAAACCACAGTTCGCCTGTTTTCAGAAATTATTCCATCTGAGCGATCTGTATCATTGGGCAGTGGGGTTGATGTTATTTATTAAACAAGCTTTTCCTACAATGTGTTCTTATTCTTTCTCTGACGTCCTAGTGGATGCTGGGAACTCCGTAAGGACCATGGGGAATAGCGGCTCCGCAGGAGACTGGGCACAACTAAAGAAAGCTTTAGGTCACCTGGTGTGCACTGGCTCCTCCCACTATGACCCTCCTCCAAGCCTCAGTTATATTTTGTGCCCGGCCGAGGTTGGATGCACACTAGGGGCTCTCCTGAGCTTCTAGAAAGAAAGTATAGAATTAGGTTTTTTATTTTCAGTGAGACCTGCTGGCAACAGGCTCACTGCAGCGAGGGACTAAGGGGAGAAGAAGCGAACCTGCCTGCTTGCAGCCAGCTTGGGCTTCTTAGGCTACTGGACACCATTAGCTCCAGAGGGATCGACCGCAGGCCCAGCCTTGGTGTTCGGTCCCGGAGCCGCGCCGCCGTCCCCCTTACAGAGCCAGAAGCAAGAAGAGGTCCGGAAAATCGGCGGCAGAAGACATCAGTCTTCACCAAGGTAGCGCACAGCACTGCAGCTGTGCGCCATTGCTCCTCATACACACTTCACACTCCGGTCACTGAGGGTGCAGGGCGCTTGGGGGGGGCGCCCTGAGCAGCAATAAAAACACCTTGGCTGGCAAAAATACCACAATATATAGCCCCAGAGGCTATATATGTGTAAAATACCCCTGCCAGAATCCAGAAAAAAGCGGGAGAAAAGTCCGCGAAAAAGGGGCGGATTCATCTCCCTCAGACACACTGGCGCCATTTTCTCTTCACAGTGCAGCTGGAAGAAAGCTCCCCAGGCTCTCCCCTGTAGTTTTCAGGCTCAAAGGGTTAAAAAGAGAGGGGGGGCACTAAATTTAGGCGCAATATTATATATACAAGCAGCTATTGGGGAAATTTCACTCAGTTATAGTGTTAATCCCCACATTATATAGCGCTCTGGTGTGTGCTGGCATACTCTCTCTCTGTCTCCCCAAAGGGCTTTGTGGGGTCCTGTCCTCAGTCAGAGCATTCCCTGTGTGTGTGCGGTGTGTCGGTACGGCTGTGTCGACATGTTTAATGAGGAGGCTTATATGGTGACGGAGCAGATGCCGATAAATGTGATGTCGCCCCCTGTGGGGCCGACACCAGAGTGGATGGTTAGGTGAAAGGTATTAACCGACAGTGTCAACTCCTTACATAAAAGGGTGGATGACGTAACAGCTGTGGGACAGCCGGCTTCTCAGTCCGCGCCTGCCCAGGCGTCTCAAAGGCCATCAGGGGCTCAAAAACGCCCGCTCACTCAGATGGCAGACACAGATGTCGACACGGAGTCTGACTCCAGTGTCGACAAGGTTGAGACATATACACAATCCACTAGGAACATCCGTGACTTGATCCCGGCAATAAAAAAAATGTGTTACACATTTCTGACATTAACCCTCTAAAAATGGGTTTTTATGTTGGGGAGAAAAAGCAGGCAGTGTTTTGTTCCCCCATCAGATGAATGAATGAAGTGTGTGAAAAGCGTGGGTTCCCCCCGATAAGAAACTGGTAATTTCTAAAAAGTTACTGATGGCGTACCCTTTCCCGCCAGAGGATAAGTTACGCTGGGAGATATCCCCTAGGGTGGATAAGGCGCTCACACGGTTGTCAAAAAAGGTGGCACTGCCGTTTTAGGAACGGCCACTTTGAAGGTACCTGTTGATAAAAAGCAGGAGGCTATCCTGAAGTCTGTATTTACACACTCAGGTACTAGACTGAGACCTGCAGATCGTGCTGCTGCAGCGTGGTCGGTGACCCTGTCAAACATGAGAACATATTAAAGACGTCGTCTTATATATGAGGGATGCACAGAGGGATATTTTGCCGGCTGGCATCCAAAATGAATGTAATGTCCATTCTGTCAGGAGGGTATTAGAGACCTGTCACTGGATAGGTGATGCTGACTTTAAAAGGCGCATAGAGATTCTGCCTTATAAGGGTGAGGAATTATTTGGGGATGGTCTCTGGGACCTCGTATCCACAGCAACAGCTGGGAAGAAATATTTTTACCTCAGGTTTCCTCACAGACTAAGAAAGCACTGTATTATCAGGTACAGTCCTTTCGGCTTCAGAAAAGCAAGCGGATCAAAGGCGCTTCCTTTCTGTACAGAGACATGGGAAGAGGGAAAAAGCTGCACCAGTCAGCCTGTTCCCAGAATCAAAATTCTTCTCTCGCTTCCTCTGAGTCCACAGCATGACGCTGGGGCTCCACAGGTGTAGCCAGGTACGGTGGGGGGCCGTCTCAAAAATTTCAGCGATCAGTGGGCTCGCTCACAGGTGGATCCCTGTTTCATTCAAGTAGTATTTCAGGGGTACAAGCTGGAATTCGAGATGTCTCCCCCCCGCCGTTTCCTCAAATATGCCTTGCCGACAACTCCCTCAGGCAGGGAGGCTGCGCTAGAGGCAATTAATAAGCTGTATTCCCAGCAGGTAATACTCAAGGTGCCCCTACTTCAACAAGGACTGGGTTACTATTCCACACGGTTTGGGGTACCGAAACCGCATGGTTCGGTGTGACCCATTTTATATTTAAAATCCTTGAACACATACATAAAAAAATTCAAGTTCAAGATGGAATCGCTCAGGGCGGTTATTGCAAGCCTGGACGAGGGGGATTACATGGGATCCCGGGACATCAAGGATGCTTACCTGCATGTCCCCATTTACCATCCTCGCCAGGAGTACCTCAGATTTGTGGTACAGGATTACCATTACCAAGTCCAGACACTGCCGTTTGGACTGTACATGGCACCGAGGGTGTTTACCAAGGTAATGGCCGAAATGATGATACTCCTTCAAAAAAAAGGGAGTTTTAATTATCCCGTACTTGGACAATCTCCTTATAAGGGTAAGGTCCAAGGAGCAGTTGCTAGTCGGGGTAGCACTATTTTGGAAAGTGCTACAACAGCACGGTTGGATTCTAAACAGTCCAAAGTCACAGCTGGTTCCTACGACACGTCTACTGTTCCTGGGGATGGTTCTGGACACAGAACAGAAATAAGTGTTTCTCCCGGAGGAGAAAGCCAAGGAGCTGTCATCTCTAGTCAGAGACCTCCTGAAGCCAAAACAGGTATCGGTGCATCATTGCACGCGAGTCTTGGGAAAAATGGTAGCTTCCTACGAAGCAATCCCATTCGGCAGGTTCCATGCAAGAACTTTTCAGTGGGACCTGTTGGACAAGTGGTCCGGATCACATCTTCAGATGCATCGGCTGATAACCCTGTCTTCAAGGACCAGGGTATCTCTACTGTGGTGGCTGCAGAGTGCCCATCTTCAAGAGGGCCGCAGGTTCGGCATACAGGACTAGGTCCTAGTGACCATGGATGCCAGCCTTTGAGGCTGGGGGGCAGTCACACAGGGAAGAAACTTCCAGGGACTTTGGTCAAGTCAGGTGACTTCCCTACACATAAATATTCTGGAACTGAGGGCCATTTACAATGCCCTGAGTCAGGCAAGGCCTCTGCTTCAAAACCAGCCGGTACTGATCCAATCAGACAACATCACAGCAGTCGCCCATGTAAACCAACGGGGCAGCACAAGAAGCAGGATGGCGATGGCAGAAGCCACAAGGATTCTCCGATGGGCGGAAAATCATGTGTTAGCACTGTCAGCAGTGTTAATTCCCGGAGTGGACGACTGGGAAGCAGATCTTCTCAGCAGACACGACCTCCACCCGGGAGAGTGGGGATTTCATCCAGAAGTCTTCCAAATGATTGTACACCATTGGGAAAGGCCACAGGTGGACATGATGGCGTCCCGCCTCAACAAAAAGCTATAAAAGATATTGCGCCAGGTCAAGGGACCCTCAGGCGATAGCTGCGGACGCTCTGGTAACACCGTGGGTGTACCAGTCGGTTTTATGTGTTCCCCCCTCTGCCTCTCATACAAAAGGTACTGAGAATAATAGGAAGGCGAGGAGTAAGAACGATACTCGTGGTTCCGGATTGGCCAAGAAGAGCTTGGTACCCAGAACTTCAAGAAATTATATCAGAGGACCCATGGCCTCTTCCGCTCAGACAGGACCTGCGGCAGCAGGGGCCCTGTCTGTTCCAAGACTTACCGCGGCTACGTTTTGACGGCATGGCGGTTGAACGCCGGATCCTAAAGGAAAAGGGCATTCCGGAGGAAGTCATTCCTACGCTGATTCAAGCCAGGAAAGATGTAACTGCAAAACATTATCACCGCATATGGCGGAAATATGTTGCTTGGTGTGAGGCCAAAAAAGGCCCCAACAGAGGAATTTCAACTAGGTCGATTTCTGCATTTCCTACAAGCAGGAGTGTCTATGGGCCTAAAACTAGGCTCCATTAAGATACAGATCTCGGCTCTGTCGATTTTCTTCCAGAAAGAACTAGCTTCAGTACCTGAAGTTCAGACATTGTAAAAGGAGTGCTGCATATTCAGCCCCCGGTTGTGCCTCCAGTGGCACCTTGGGTTCTCAACGTGGTGTTGAGTTTCTTAAAATCACATTGGTGTGAGCCACTAAAAACCGTGGATCTAAAATATCTCACGCGGAAAGTGGTCATGTTATTGGCCTTGGCTTCGGCCAGGCGTGTATCAGAATTGGCGGCTTTGTCATAAAAAAAAGTCCTTATCTGATTTTCCATATGGATAGGGCAGAATTGAGGACTCGTCCCCAGTTTCTCCCTAAGGTGGTATCAGCTTTTCACTTGAACCAACCTATTGTAGTGCCTGCGGCTACTAGGGACTTGGAGGATTCCAAGTTACTGGACGTAGTCAGGGCCTTGAAAAATTATGTTTCTTTAACGTCCTAGTGGATGCTGGGAACTCCGAAAGGACCATGGGGAATA
The DNA here is from genome assembly GCF_028390025.1 of Pseudophryne corroboree. Lineage (NCBI taxonomy): Eukaryota > Metazoa > Chordata > Amphibia > Anura > Myobatrachidae > Pseudophryne > Pseudophryne corroboree. The sequence goes on from NC_086447.1 coordinate 609,922,799, forward strand.
GCGGGCTCCGAAGGAGGCTGGGCACTCTAGAAAGATTTAGGACTACCTGGTGTGCACTGGCTCCTCCCACTATGACCCTCCTCCAAGCCTCAGTTAGATTTTGTGCCCGGGCGAGGTTGGATGCACACTAGGGGCTCTCCTGAGCTCTTAGAAGAAAGATAGTCTTAGGTTTATTATTTTCAGTGAGACCTGCTGGCAACAGGCTCACTGCAGCGAGGGACTAAGGGGAGAAGAAGCGAACTCGCCTGCTTGCAGCCGGATTGGGCTTCTTAGGCTACTGGACACCATTAGCTCCAGAGGGATCGACCGCAGGCCCAGCCTTGATGTTCGGTCCCGGAGCCGCGCCGCCGTCCCCCTTACAGAGCCAGAAGCAAGAAGATGGTCCGGAAAATCGGCGGCATGAAGACATCAGTCTTCACCAAGGTAGCGCACAGCACTGCAGCTGTGCGCCATTGCTCCTCTCACACTTCACACTCCGGTCACTGAGGGTGCAGGGCGCTGGGGGGGGGCGCCCTGAGGCAGCAATAAAAACACCTTGGCTGGCAAAAATACCTCAATATATAGCCCCAGGGGCTATATATGAGGTAAATACCCCTGCCAGATTCCATAAAAAAGCGGGAGAATAGGCCGCGGAAAAGGGGCGGAGCTATCTCCCTCAGCACACTGGGCGCCATTTTTCCCTCACAGTTCCGCTGGAAGGAAGCTCCCTGGCTCTCCCCTGCAGACTACTCTACAGAAAAGGGTAAAAAAGAGAGGGGGGGCATTTAATTTGGCGCAGTATATAGTTTATATTAAAAAGCAGCTATAAGTGACATAACTCAGTTAGTCCCTGCCTTATATAGCGCTCTGGTGTGTGCTGGCATACTCTCACTCTGTCCCCCCAAAGGGCTTTTGTGGGTCCTGTCCTCTATATTGAGCATTCCCTGTGTGTGTGGAGTGTGTCGGTACGGCTGTGTCGACATGTTTGATGAGGATAATGAGGTGGAGGCGGAGCAGATGCCTTTAGAAGGGATGTCACCCCCTGGGGGGCAGACACCTGAGTGGATGTGCTTATGGAAGGAAATGAGTGCACGTATAGACTCATTACATAAGAAATTTGACGACATGCCGACTGCGGGACAGCCGAGTTCTCAGCTCGTGCCTGTCCAGGTGTCTCAAAAGTCTTCAGGGGCTCTGAAACGCCCGCTATCTCAGATGGCACAAGTAGATGTCGACACGGATACTGACACCAGTGTCGACGACGAGGAGTCAAATTTAATGCCCATTAAGGCCATTCACTGCATGATTGAGGCAATGAAAGAGATGTTAAATATCTCTGATTTACATCCAGGTACCACAAAAAAGGGTATTATGTTTGGAGAGAAAAAACTACCTGTAGTTTTTCCCCCGTCAGATGAATTAAATGAAGTGTGTGAAGAAGCGTGGGCTTCCCCTGATAAGAAATTGGTAATTCCTAAGAAGGTACTAATGGCGTTCCCTTTCCCGCCAGAGGATAGGTTACGTTGGGAAACACCTCCTAGAGTGGATAAAGCGCTCACACGTTTGTCTAAAAAGGTGGCACTACCGTCTCAGGATACGGCCGCCCTTAAGGAACCTGCTGATAGAAAGCAGGAGGCGATCCTGAAGTCTGTATATACACACTCAGGCATTATACTTAGACCAGCTATTGCGTCAGCATGGATGTGCAGTGCTGCCGCTGCGTGGTCGGATAAACTGTCAGAAAATATTGACACACTAGACAGAGACACGATTCTGCTAACAATTGACCATATCAAAGACTCAGTCTTATATATGAGAGATGCACAGAGGGAAGTCTGCCGGCTGGCATCTAAAATAAGTGCATTGTCCATCTCTGCTAGGAGATGCTTATGGACTCGCCAGTGGACTGGAGATGCAGATTCCAAAAGGCACATGGAAGTTTTGCCTTATAAGGGGGAGGAATTATTTGGGGATGGTCTCTCCGACCTAGTTTCCACAGCAACGTCTGGGAAGTCAGCATTTTTACCCCATGTCCCCTCACAGCCTAAGAAGGCGCCATTTTATCAGGTTCAGTCCTTTCAGACCCAGAAAAACAAGCTGGGAAAAGGAGGGTCTTTTCTCTCTAGAGGCAGAGGTAGGGGAAAAAGGCTGCAACAAACAGCAGGTTCCCAGGAGCAAAAGTCCTCCCCCCGCTTCCTCTTCCAAGTCCGCCGCATGACGGTGGGGCTCCACAGGCGGAGCCAGGTACGGTGGGGGCCCGCCTCATGAATTTCAGCGATCAGTGGGCTCGCTCACAGGTGGATCCCTGGATCCTTCAAATAGTATCTCAGGGGTACAAGCTAGAATTCGAGGCGGCTCCACCCCACCGGTTCCTAAAATCTGCCTTGCCGATTGCTCCCTCAGACAGGGAGGCTGTGCTAGCAGCGATTCACAAGCTGTATTCCCAGCAGGTGATAATCAAGGTACCCCTACTTCAACAAGGCCGGGGTTACTATTCCACACTATTTGTGGTGCCGAAACCGGACGGTTCGGTGAGACCCATTTTAAATTTGAAATCCTTGAACATATACATAAAAAAATTCAAGTTCAAGATGGAATCGCTCAGGGCGGTTATTGCAAGCCTGGAGGAGGGGGATTACATGGGATCCCTGGACATCAAGGATGCTTACCTGCATGTCCCCATTTACCATCCTCACCAGGAGTACCTCAGATTTGTGGTACAGGATTGCCATTACCAATTCCAGACGCTGCCGTTTGGACTCTCCACGGCACCGAGGGTATTTACCAAGGTTATGGCGGAAATGATGATACTCCTTCGAAAAAAGGGAGTTTTAATTATCCCATACTTGGACGATCTCCTAATAAAGGCACGATCCAAGGAACAGTTGTTAGTGGGAGTAGCACTATCTCAGGAAGTGCTGCGCCAGCACGGCTGGATTCTGAATATCCCAAGGTCACAGCTGGTCCCGACGACACGTCTAATGTTCCTGGGAATGATTCTGGACACAGTCCAGAAAAAAGTGTTTCTCCCGGAGGAGAAAGCCAGGGAGTTGTCTTCTCTAGTCAGAGACCTCCTAAAACCAAAACAGGTATCGGTGCATCACTGCACGCGGGTCCTGGGAAAGATGGTAGCTTCTTACGAAGCAATTCCATTCGGCAGGTTCCATGCCAGGATTTTTCAGTGGGACCTGTTGGACAAGTGGTCCGGATCGCATCTTCAGATGCATCGCCTGATAACCCTGTCCCCAAGAACCAGGGTGTCTCTTCTGTGGTGGCTGCAGAGTGCTCATCTTTTGGAGGGCCGCAGATTCGGCATACAGGACTGGGTCCTGGTGACCACGGATGCCAGCCTACGAGGCTGGGGGGCAGTCACAAAGGGAAGAAACTTCCAAGGACTATGGTCAAGTCAGGAGTCTTCCCTTCACATAAATATTCTGGAACTAAGGGCCATTTACAGTGCCCTAAGTCAAGCAAAATCCCTGCTCCTACACCAGCCGGTGCTGATCCAGTCAGACAACATCACGGCAGTCGCCCATGTGAATCGACAGGGCGGCACAAGAAGCAGGATGGCAATGGCAGAAGCCACAAGGATTCTCCGATGGGCGGAAAATCATGTACTAGCACTGTCAGCAGTGTTCATCCCGGGAGTGGACAACTGGGAAGCAGACTTTCTCAGCAGGCACGACCTCCACCCGGGAGAGTGGGGACTTCATCCAGAAGTCTTCCAAATGATTGTAAATCAGTGGGGTCGTCCACAGGTGGACATGATGGCGTCCCGCCTAAACAAAAAACTAGAGAGGTATTGCGCCAGGTCAAGAGACCCTCAGGCGATAGCTGTGGACGCTCTAGTGACACCGTGGGTGTACCAGTCAGTTTATGTGTTCCCTCCTCTACCTCTCATACCAAAGGTAATGAGAATAATAAGAAAGCGAGGTGTAAACACAATTCTCGTGGTTCCGGATTGGCCAAGAAGAGCGTGGTACCCGGAACTTCAAGAGATGATCTCAGAGGACCCGTGGTCTCTGCCGCTCAGACAAGACCTGCTACAGCAGGGGCCCTGTCTGTTCCAAGACTTACCGCGGCTGCGTTTGACGGCATGGCGGTTGAACGCCGGATCCTGAAGGACCATATGGATAGGGCAGAATTGAGGACTCGTCCCCAATTTCTCCCAAAGGTGGTGTCAGCGTTTCACCTGAACCAGCCTATTGTGGTGCCTGCGGCTACTAGGGACTTGGAGGACTCCAAGTTGCTAGACGTTGTCAGGGCCCTGAAAATATATGTTTCCAGGACGGCTGGAGTCAGAAAATCTGACTCGCTGTTTATCCTGTATGCACCCAACAAGCTGGGTGCTCCTGCTTCTAAGCAGACTATTGCTCGCTGGATTTGTAGTACAATTCAGCTTGCTCATTCTGTGGCAGGCCTGCCACAGCCAAAATCTGTAAATGCCCATTCCACTAGGAAGGTGGGCTCATCTTGGGCGGCTGCCCGAGGGGTCTCGGCTTTACAACTTTGCCGAGCAGCTACTTGGTCAGGGGCAAACACGTTTGCAAAATTCTACAAATTTGATACCCTGGCTGAGGAGGACCTAGAGTTCTCTCATTCGGTGCTGCAGAGTCATCCGCACTCTCCCGCCCGTTTGGGAGCTTTGGTATAATCCCCATGGTCCTTTCGGAGTTCCCAGCATCCACTAGGACGTTAGAGAAAATAAGAATTTACTCACCGGTAATTCTATTTCTCGTAGTCCATAGTGGATGCTGGGCGCCCATCCCAAGTGCGGTTTATCTGCAATACTTGTACATAGTTATTGTTAACTAAATCGGGTTATTGTTGAGCCATCTATTGAGAGGCTCAGTTGTTTCATACTGTTAACTGGGATTCATATCACGAGTTGTACGGTGTGATTGGTGTGGCTGGTATGAGTCTTACCCGGGATTCAAAATCCTTCCTTATTGTGTACGCTCGTCCGGGCACAGTGTCCTAACTGAGGCTTGGAGGACGGTCATAGTGGGAGGAGCCAGTGCACACCAGGTAGTCCTAAATCTTTCTAGAGTGCCCAGCCTCCTTCGGAGCCCGCTATTCCCCATGGTCCTTTCGGAGTTCCCAGCATCCACTACGGACTACGAGAAATAGAATTACCGGTGAGTAAATTCTTATTTTCCAGGACGGCTAGAGTCAGGAGAACTGACTCGCTGTTTATCCTGTATGCACCCAACAAACTGGGTGCTCCTGCTTCTAAGCAGACTATTGCTCGCTGGATTTGTAGCACAATTCAGCTGGCGCATTCTGCGGCTGGACTACCGCAGCCAAAATCTGTAAAAGCCCATTCCACAAGGAAGGTGGGCTCATCTTGGGCAGCTGCCCGAGGGGTCTCGGCTTTCCAACTTTGCCGAGCTGCAACTTTGTCAGGGGCAAACACGTTTGCTAAATTCTACAAAATTGATACCCTGGCTGAGGAGGACCTGGAGTTCTCTCATTCGGTGCTGCAGAGTCATCCGCACTCTCCCGCCCGTTTGGGAGCTTTAGTATAATCCCCATGGTCCTTACGGAGTTCCCAGCATCCACTAGGACGTCAGAGAAAATAAGATTTTACTCACCGGTAAATCTATTTCTCGTAGTCCGTAGTGGATGCTGGGCGCCCATCCCAAGTGCGGATTGTCTGCAATACTTGTATATAGTTATTGCCTAACTAAAGGGTTATTGTTGAGCCATCTGTTGAGAGGCTCAGTTATATTCATACTGTTAACTGGGTATAGTATCACGAGTTATACGGTGTGATTGGTGTGGCTGGTATGAGTCTTACCCGGGATTCAAAATCCTTCCTTATTATGTCAGCTCGTCCGGGCACAGTGTCCTAACTGAGGCTTGGAGGAGGGTCATAGTGGGAGGAGCCAGTGCACACCAGGTGACCTAAAGCTTTCTTTAGTTGTGCCCAGTCTCCTGCGGAGCCGCTATTCCCCATGGTCCTTACGGAGTTCCCAGCATCCACTACGGACTATGAGAAATAGATTTACCGGTGAGTAAAATCTTATTATTTCTTACCATGTGTTCTTATTCTCCAGACCTCAGGATTCCGCTGGACCAGAACACACCTTACCTGCAAGCATTGAGTTCAGAGAAAATTGTAAGTACTTTGTCATTTCTAGTTATTTGTTTTACTTGAAAAGGATTAACGAAAAAAAAAGTTAAATATATTACTTCAATATATTCAATGTGTGTTAAAATTAATATTACAAATACATACAGTACTCTATTTTTTTATTTGCTAGGTTTTTCATGTTATTGTATGTTTGCTTTTTCATTTCAGATGAAAATATTTGCAAATGTTTGATTGCAACAACATTTTCTTTTAAACGACTTAGCAAACATTGAGATAGCTTGCAAAAATGACATAGGTGTAAGCCCATTATCCAATTATTACCACACAGCAAAAACTGGCTACAATATCCCAATAGTATATTACACTATCCAGTTATAGCCCCTTTTTATCTTGCAGTACATTACCCATTCTTTGGCGATAACACATACGATGCGGGATAAGTTCCAGAACCCATGCATTATCACACAAAAACAGGTATCTAATGGCTGTTTATCGCAGATTGTGCTTTGTGGTGCCTGAGGCACCTAAAGCATAATTCCTGATAAATGCCACTTATCTGGGCTAATTGTATAGCTCCGGGTCGATGCATTAGCTGTGGTAATTTGCCACAGCTAATTGGATACAGGCCTAAATGTCTTGACCAGTCATATCATAGACCCAATGTGTAACATCAGGCTGTTTGTGTTTTTGTACAAATGGTTCAGTAGTTTCTGCATGTAAGGGAACAACTAATGTTGCTGAAAAAGACCACATACAGTACCTACTACTTTTGTGTAAAGGGCCCCATGCACTAGAACGATAATGCCCGATTTCATCCGATTTCGACCTTTTGGGCCGATAAATCGGATGAAAAGTGGCAAATTGGATGTGAGCATCGGATCGGAGCCCCTAGGTCGTTAGTGCTGCACTCACGATATTTTGGATCCCGCAGTAATGGCTGGGATCGCATATAATACATGGCATGCGATCCTGCCACCCGGGAAGCTGCCGGGCGGTTCAAGGGAAATCGCATCCGACTTTAGCCTCAGACATGTCGCTGTAGTGTATGGGGCCCTTGGGATTAGCTGTGCATGCTTAGGTCATGCACAATGTTGTTACTTGAGTCATCTCTGTTGGCAATGTGTAAGCACTTCATAGACAACAATGCTAGCTTTCACATTGAAATCATTTGTACTCACAAAAAAGTTTTGTATGAAGCCAGAAAAGAGAGAGTAGAGATGTGTCTAAAGTCTGTTTGCATGCATTTTAGAAATAGAGCCGTCATAGAGCTTTAATTCTGAGAACAAGCAATACTCTCAGTAAAAAGTATTATCACTTTATTTAACTCATTGAATTTCTTTAACTATAAGACACTTGTGTATTTAACATGGTGCCCTTTAGACCGATGACAAAGGACCATTGTCCAACAATTTGTTAATATCTATTTGTTTTTGTCTTGTTTCATTCCAACTCTTCGATTTTTACAGTGGAAGACTCCTTCTTGTCTGCAATCATTAACTATACTAATAGTTCGACTGTACACTTCAAATTATCCCCAACATATGTGTTATATATGACCTGCCGGTATGTATTGTCCAGTCAGTACAGACCGAACATCAGCCCTGCTGAGCGTACTCACAAAGTTATTTCCATTGTGAACAAGATGGTGAGCATGATGGAAGGTGTAATCCAGGTGAGTTATTTTAGCAATACGCTCTCAAAAAAATCTCCTGTATTAGCAATACCCATACTAAAAATACAATAGTTAATATTTAATTTAACATATATCTATTTTTATTTTTTTTATATATATATATAGACTTCAAGGGTCATTTTTGCAAAGTGTATCACCTATTTTTTTTTATTTAGTTTTTTTGGATACTTTCTAGCAGACTTGCATTCCATACCTGCATCTGAAAAATATTTTGTTGACCAAGAACAATTTGTCACCTGCTGACAATCGGCACTTTAACTTCCCCCACTGTGAAAAGCTGTTTGCACTAGAAATTCAAAATTGCTGTTGCGGTAGACATGTTTTAAGTGCAGTGAGTGGATACTTAAACATGTTTGGTAACCACTCCATTAGCATGTTAATGTATAGTGATATTTTTCTAATAAGTCCTGGATCCCATGCCATAATGTTCTTTGTCGCTTAATATACTTAAAGTTTTGCACCTTTAAAATGCAATAGTAGTCTGATCAGCATCAACCTGTGTGTGCAGCCATCTTCCAGTCGCATTGCAGGAATTACTAGTAGAACAGAGTAGATACAGTAAAGCTACAATTTGGAGCAATTGTTTCAGGCAGTGTTTAATGATTTACAAAGGTAAATCATCTTAGAACAAATTTTTAGTGACCCTTACTGATCGTGTAGAGCAGGCATTCCCAACCACGGTCCTCAAGGCACACCAACAGTGCAGGTTTTAGTGATATCCATGCTGCAGCACAGATGTTTAAATCAAAATAACTGAGCTACTAATTAAGTGACATGCTGAAGCCTGGATATCACTAAACCTGCACTGTTGGTGTGTCTTGAGGAACGAGGTTGGGAATGCCTACTGTAGAGTATAAGGAAGTGTGAAGATTTGGCTTCTGCAGTTAAAGAACAGCATATCGTGTATTAAGAAAAAAAAGAATATACAGATGTGTCCTCACTTACTGGTTGACCATACACCATGGTGCGACTGAGACCCTCAGAGAGGAGCAGCATCCCACATTTTTATTTAAATGTATCATCTTAGGGGGAATTCAATTAGCCCCTTTAATTTACATGGGTATAAAGGGGGGCAGCCTTGAGTGTTAACACCCGGGGCTATTCAGTTAGAGTCCCTTTTTCTCACTCGTTAAATTAACATGTTTCCACGCATTAACACACAAAATCTGGGATAAGTTTCCCAACCTACTGGTGAACACGATCGTGGCATCCGAAAACAGGTAATGCTGCCCATACACCTAAAGATTTATTGTCAGATCTGGACGGTTGGAATGAAAACCTGGCAATGGATGAGCGCAAATGACAGTTGGCCATTTGCTCCTAAATGCCGTAAAACTGACAAAAAACGGATGTGGATTTTACCAATTTGTCTGCTTGATCATTTTTGTCTGTTTTCCAGTGTTTGGGAGCAAATGGTCAATTGTCATTTGCTCTCATCCAGTACCAGATTTTCATTCCAACCAGCCAAATCTGACAATAAATCTGTAATGTATGGCCAACTTAAGTTATAAGGGATTTCTTTTCGTGTCTGCTCAGACCCCAAAATAAATCCCTGTTAAGTTCAGCCTGCTAGCTATCTTCAGGGCTACTTGATTTGTCATAGGGCATGGGTCTTCAACCAGCAGCCCTCCAGCTGCTGTGGAACTACACATTCCAGCATGCTGTGCTTCAGTTTTAGCATACCTTTATAGCAAAACTGTGGCAGGGCATTCGGAGTAGTTTCACAGCAGCTGGAGGGTCACAGGTTGAAGACCCATGCCCTAGGGGATCAATTAGCCCGAGGTAAATTATTGTGGCTAATTGTATTGCCCCCTTAGTTGGATCAAAGCGAAAAGTCCTTCCCGGTTTAGTAGAGACCCTAGACTGCAGCAATATCAGCATATGAATTGGTTTTACACACCCTTAAGGGGGGCACTCACGGAGCGATATTCTAAGCAATCTGACTACATTGCTTAGAATTTCAGCATTATCGCTCCATGTGTACCCCCTACAGCGATAGCGATGCGCATCACTATCGCTGCTGCTAGATTGGCCTGCATGCAGGCCAATCTAGCGGGTCGCTCACTTCACCCGCTGGGTGAAGTGAGCGCCCCCCCCCCCCGTCTCCCCCCGCACGCTCAGCACACATCGTGCTGTGCTGAGCGGCGGGAGAGATGTGTGCTGAGCGGTTCGCTCAGCACACATCTCTCCCGCATCGGCCCGTCTATATGGGCCTTTAATGTCTCAGATAAAGCACAAAGGAATTTGGAATGATACAAATCTGCAGCACTTGCATTGGAACCCTTTTTATACAGATTGAGACTGTCGAACACAGATGTACAAATGTCGCACATCAAATTTAATCAAATTAGTACATGGTAGCAATGTAGTTTTAGCACTCCCATTTTTATATATGTAAGTACGATGCACCTTTTAGTCAGAAAGATGTGTGGCTGAGTTGCGCAGGACCTGGCAAGCCAAGAGGGGCTATTTGACGCGACTGAAGCAAACAATAAGAAAGGACACCTCTGTAGCCTCAGCTCAGTCTGGTCATGGCAATTTATGGATAATTACTTGTGGATGAAAAGAAAATTAACTTCACAAATCTTTTTTGCCTGGTGTAGATATAGATAATATGAACTTTGGTATAACTCCAAATTATGCTATGTTAATCTTACTACACTTGTAAAAAAAAACTTTATGTACAACTCTATCTTCCAGCCTCTGATGCACTAATTAAGTATGGTAAACAAACATATGGTCAGTCTACCTATCAGATTCTCCACCTCTCTATAAAACTTAAAATGGGATCTCAAGACCCATTTCTTAATCAAACTCCGCCATCTTTCATCCTAACCCCCTGTTTCATGCTCATGTCTCTGTCTGCCCCCTCCCCTTTAGAATGTAAGCTCTCACTAGCGGAGCCCTCTCTCCTTATGTGGTTTTCTTCTATTCCATTCTCCCTACAAGGGCACCTAACCCTCAGTATCTACAACCGTAATGCTTATCATAGTGTCATGTCCCCGTATGCAGCAATGTTTATATACCATGTACTGTACTTGTCCTACATTGCCTTGTACAGTTGTTTGTTTTCTTGTTTTGGTCCTTTATTATGTACTTTGTTAGGCGCTGTGGAACCCTTAAGGCGCCATTTAATAAGTGATAATAATAAATTCCTATAATGAAGGCTAGTTATAAAAGTATTAAACGAGCAAACCGTGAAAGATCAGCATGCAGACGTAGCCACGCTCATCGTTTGTAAGTCTGCCGCAGACGGGCACGCTCAGCTAGGCTGCATTTATTACCTCCCATTCACTGTGAAAGGTGCACATGCGCATCTAAGGAGCACACAGTCACACCTACCAAGGCACGACTACGCCGAGATGTAGCCACAATGAGTGTGGCTACATCTGTACTTTGTAGAAAGAAAGAATAAAGTCCTTCCTTAATTCAGTCTGGTGATGGCAATATATGGTTAATTACCATGTATTAAGACAAAAATAATATAAACTTTCCTTTATACAGCTCAAAATTTGAGTTACAGTCCAGTGTAGTGTTGCAAACTGGAGTTACTATTTTAAAGTTTGCGTACACACTTAGGCAATATCGCATATGATTCAGCTGATAGCGGCCTGGTCGTACACTATACTATTCACATTATCTAGTGTATACGCACTATATCGTGTCTGATGTGTGCTCCCATATACACCTTACACACACAGCCTGAAGGTAATTTTAACCAATATTTTTAATAACTTTGTGCATTAAACAAAGTTCGTGTACATTCACACAATTCATTTGTTTCATATACACCTTAAACACATAGCCTGAAGGTCATCTAATACAATATTTTTAATAACTTTGTGTATTAAACAAAGTTCATGTTCATTGCGCCATCAGAAAGCAAATGTTTCACTCCCATTCTCACTCAAAAAATTCTGTATTTCGGAATATTTGGATATTGGATACTCAACCTGTATTGCATTTAATTTGCTGTGCAGTTAAAAAGCATACATCTGAAAATCCAATGTGAATATGAAGACAATATCCCCCATGAACACAGCAATATTGATAATTATCCTCCCTTCCAATTAGCTTTTCATCTGCATTTATGAATATTATTATCTCTTATGTAAAGCAACTATTTATAGTATTGCAGTCTTAAGTTCTGAGCGTTATACAGTAGCTGTTCCTAAATCTGGTCTGTCATATCCGTTTACAAGTTTCTTTCTCTGTTCTGCTTGATTTCCACATCTGTTAATCTGCAGGAAGTAGACCAGGGTGACCAGGTAGGATATAACTTTGGGAAGCAATCCCAGCTACTTTGGCTTAGCTCAGTCTCACACTGCTTTCATATAAGAGTACTACTATTTTTTTATTTTATTTTTAAATGGCTGGGCTGATCAGTTCATAACACTCATTCAGTAACTAGACTTGCGCTGTACTAAAAATTATTTTTGACTGTGCACCTTTTTTTGGCATCCCATAATCCTCTGCTTAATGCACCTGAATGTGGATACAACACAAGCAACTTTTTAATTAAAATTAAATAATAATAATTACAAAAAAAAATTATATATATATATATATATATATATATACACACACATACATACACACACTCCATTATTTTCCTCCTGTACTCTTTGGATCTCATCTATCCTAGGCCGCCATTCTATTGGTTGAGATTTCCGACTGACCAATACCAGATATTGTATGTCTTGGCAACTAACAGCGTATGAGGTGGCAATGAAGCTATTATTTTGCTTTGGCACATGTACATTAGTTACCAGAAAAACCACCTGTCAATTGCACCAACTGAAATTAAATACCTATGCACACTCTACACAATATATGACAAAATACATATCCTTAAAAATATATGTAGAAAAGAAAAACCAAATATACAAAGCTCTTTTCTGGTAACTGGTGTATAGTACAGGTCATGGTTCTGTTCGGTCTATGGTAATGTGGTATTGAATACCTAGGTATTGTCTGTGTGAGTAATATAGTTGCTTTGTTGTTCATGCAGAAACAAAAAAATATCGCTGGGGCACTTGCATTCTGGATGGCAAATGCGTCAGAGCTGCTTAATTTTATAAAACAAGACCGAGATCTCAGTCGAGTCACATTAGATGCTCAGGATGTTTTGGCTCATTTGGTCCAGATGGCTTTTAAGTAAGACCTTTTATTTATTTATTTATTTATTTATTTTTCTTATGTTTATGTACAAGTTAAAGGTAATGATAATTAAGCCCAGGATTCTTAGGGTGTGTACACACGGTGAGATATTTTCTTTCGATTTTGACTATATAGTCAAAATCGCAAGAAAAGTTAGTGCAGATCGCAAGGTGAAAGTCACCTTGTGATCCCGATTCGATCCCGATGCACGGTCCCGCCAGGTCGGCATCGCAAGAAAAGATAGACTGTGCAGGCAAGTCAATCCTTGCTAGATCGGTGTACCATCTAGTTCATCTCACATGTCAATGACATCTCACATAAACCAAAATCTCACATAAGCCAAAATCGTAAGCGCACACAGTCCATATCTCAAGAAAAGTTAGTCAAAATCTGTGCTACTGTATCTGGGCTGCGGGGAGTTCAAGGGAAATCGCAAGTGAAAATCGGGCATAGCAAGGATCTCACCGTATATACACACCCGTAGGTTCTAACCTATTCTAATTGTTTCCCAGTACACTAAAAATGTCAGTTTCCTTTTATTTTTTTATGTATCAGGGAATAATATACTTAATTTCTACAGGACTAAAATGATCTAATCTGGGTGCTAGTACTTAAGGTGACCTATTTTGACTGTTAGAACATAAACAGGCCTAATTCTGTTATTTAAGAATTAGGCCTATTTACTGTGGAAATGTGTGGAATGAATAGTTTTCATATGTTATTCATATATGCAGATATGACCTGCCCAAGGGCCAGGCTTCACCCCTGGCCCTTGGGTGGCTGGGGGGGGGGCCTTGATTGAAGGGGTCCCCACTCCTCCAGGGTACCCCGGCCAGGGGTGACTAGTTGGATATTTAATGCCACGGCCGCAGGGCGCTGTATAAAAGTGACCCCCGGCTGTGGCATTATCTGTCCAGCTAATGGAGCCCGGTCCTGGTACAAAAAATACGGGGGACCCCTACTCTTTTTGTCCCCCGTATTTTTTGCACCAGGACCGGACGCAGAGCCCGGTGCTGGTTGTTAAAATACGGGGGATCCCCTGTCATTTTTTTTCCCGTATTTTGGCAACCAGGACCATCTCAAAGAGCCCGAGGCTGGTTATGCTTAGGAGGGGGGACCCCACGCAAAAAAAATTCTTTTTTTTTTAACATTTTTAAAAATGTAATCAAAATCCGTCAAATCGTCCCTTTTTCGACAGCGGGACTGTCGAATCCGTTTTTTATTGAATATGTCGAATTCCGGCACCCACCTGCCGGAATTTGACGGTCGAATTGTGTCGAATTAAAAAAACGTGCGAAAAATTGCCGCAATTCGCCCGGAATTGCATATACTCCTAAGCATGTACAGTATACTGTATGTCTTTTGTGTTTAGAGCTATAATGCTAGGTTTCTATTGCATACCTGATGGTCCTTGACTATGTTTCTTTGTTTATATTGTTCATATTTTTTTTCTCTTCGTTAATTTAGATATTTGGTGCACTGCTTGCAGTCAGAGCTTAGCAATTTCATGCCTGCTTTTTTAGAAGATCCAGAAGAGAACAACTCACAAAGGCCTAAAATAGGTCAGAACATTATTCAATTGCAGAAGCATACATTTGTACAGTAACTCATTTAGATGGCAATTTATGTAACAGTACATTTGGAGTTTGTCAATTGCAGTTAGTAAAGTTAATATTACACCGTTTTTAATATCTGGCACTCTGCTACAGTAAAATCAATATATACAGCTATAGGATCTAATATTCAGAAAGTTCAGATAATGAGAGTGAATAACAGGGCTGACTGTTCAATATTCATGTTATATAGAAGCAACAAGTGGTTCTACCTAGAGTCACTATGATGAACAATAGGCCTAATGATCCAAAATACAGTGCAAAAAATGTACAACCTCCACAAAATATGCATACCTAGTAGTCTTTTCCAGAACTATATGATGCTATAAAAGTTTACATAAAAATGGGTACTTTCTTTACCCTACTACATATTGTGTGAAAATTTTCATCGCTAGTTCAACCATTTAAGGTTGTGTCAGACTACAAATATAGTTAGCTTTTTGACATTCAGAATGTTGACAAGCACAAGAGAGGTAGCTGTATGTTGAATTTGACATTGCAGAAATATAGTAACGCGATGTACAGTATCATTGGCATGTCATTTTCGACATATCCCGGCCACTCTTGTTCTTTTCTACATTCTGAATGTCAATAAGCCATACCCACCCCTACTGACTGTACTCTAGGAAGGATTATTGCATAGAAGTGATCTCATGACGTCAGCCATCCTACAATCACCTGAAACAAAAACATCACATTGCACATAGAACATTGTTGACACAAACTAAAATGTAATCATAAAGGGTGGTTCTCCAGAAAATGAACACAAAATCCTGTGCATCACATGCTTTATATATATTTTCCTTTTAAACTGGTCTGTTAAGAAATTGTTCTTATATGAAAACTTGATTGCTTAGTAGCAGTGCCTTACCCTATAACTTAAGAATAGACCCACTGAAATCTTGGTATTTTGGAGAAGTATGTTTAAATTTGTGTAGCTGTCCCGTGCATAGATTTGCCCTAAATATGTTTATTTAAAATACAGATGTAGCCACACTCATCGTTGCTGGTACTGCGCCATACAGGCGACCTAGTCATGCCATACAAATAGCGCAGGTTGGCGAAGTAAGGCAAGATAAGGTGTAAGAAGAACCACAGCATTCAATACACAGCTTCACCGCTGGGTGATGATTGTTTCACTAATGAAAACTGCATTACAGTGCTGTATAGCAGTGGATGGATATGGCACTACAGAATACTGTACAATGTAGCAAGCCCTGACAAGCGGACCAGTGCAGTAGCAAGCCCTTCCAAGCGGGCCAGTGCACAGACAATACAGTAGTTCTTTTTTTAATACAATAATACTCAAGGGCGGATTACAAAATCACCGGAAGGGCAGGAACACAGTGACAACATGCCTTACAACTGAACACTCCCCTGGTTTGCGGTATAAAATTATCCCTACACTAAGTAAAAGCTCAATGCTCTTTGCAGGCAGGCATTTATCCTGAACCACTTAAGGAAGCAATAGTCAGACCACTTCTTAAAAAAATCTAATTTAGAGTCTGACTGCATGACCAACTACAGGCCAGTATCAAACCTTCCTTTTCTAGGAAAGTTTATTGAGAAAGTGGTTGCAACTCAACTAGAAACCCACATGCCAACCCATGACATTTATGATCCATTCCAGTCAGGATTCAGGAGAAGACATAGCACTGAAACAGCCCTGGTATATGTGCTTAATGATCTACTTATGGCAAGAGACAGAGGTGACTGTTCAATCTTAATCCTTCCTTCCGGATCTCTTTTAGACAGTATGGGAATGTCAGTGGTTTTGTATTAATAATACATTTAATTAACCTATTGAAAAAGTCACAGGACGTGATGAAACACGTTTGGGGGCTCCGTGTCTTAGAAGCTTGAAGGACTGGTGAAACTGTGGATCTCACTCACACACTATGATACCGCCCAGCCGGCTCTGTCCATATATCTACAGCCTTGAAATGAGTATGGCAGCAGCTGCGCAAGCCAAGGACGCTTGGCAAAATAATAAATGTAATTAAAAAGAAGAAAATTCTTTCAAGACAATATAAAAAGCAGACACATACAATAAATAAAATTAGTATAGCTGTATGCTCAGTTAATATGCTATGTTAAAGTTGTTCAGACGTGTGGCTCATTTGTACTCTATAAAGAATTTCTGAGTACTTTGTTGCCATAGTGGAAACTGTTCATCAGCAAATAGTAGCCACTGTTGTATCAATATGCAAGTTCAGTTTACTTTATTACTTAGAATTGTAACATTTCGGCTGGTGGTTTTATGTTAGTCCGTTTATCCCAAACCACTGACATTTCCATACTGTCTTCAACGGGTGGTCTTCAGTATGCAGGCTGTCGGGATCCCGGCGCCCAGTATACCGGCACCGGAATCCCGACAGCCGGCATACCGACACTTATTCTCCCCTGTGGGAGTCCACGACCCCCCTGGAAGGAGAATCAAATAGCGTAGCACGCCACCGTGCCTGCAGCGTGGCGAGCGCAGCGAGCCCGCAAGGGGCTCATTTGCGCTCGCCATTTGCGCGCGCCGGTATGCTGGTCGCCGGGAGCCTGACCGCCGGCATACCATACTACACCCTCTTCAACTAGCATATACGTGACCTTTATTTGGTGGTAATCTGATCCCAATTGAGCGCCTGAAGAATTTCTGTAGTCTGGATGGCACAGTCCTTAGCTGGTTCAAGTCTTTCTGGCAGGTCAAAAGAGAGTTTCGTCCAGAGTATACTCTTCGCCACCAGTGCCATTAACTTGTGGTGTCCCACAGGGTTCTATACTATCCCTCATGCTTTTTGCAGTATACGTGCTATCATTGGGTGAAATAATCATACTTCATGGATGCTGATGATACACAACTGTACTTGTTCTTTGCTCCAGGTACTCATAACCCAATAACAACCCTAAATGGCTGGCTAGCTGAGCTCCAGGGGTGGATGAGTGCCAGATGGCTGAGACTGAACCCTGATAAAACAGATATCCTGATGATAAATCACAGGACAAGATTGCAGCATAGCCAAGTGACAGGTCTTACACTTGGGGTTTCAAAACTTTGAACATGTGCGGAATCTTGGTTTCAGCCACAATCAAATCCTCATTCTTTATTCTGGGGAACATAGCCAGAATAAAGCACTTAATTCCATCAGAAGACCTGCCTAAAGTCATACATGCATATGTATCATCATACCTAGACTACTGCAATGCCCTCTACCTTAATCTCCCAGCAAAATAATTGCATCGCTTGCAGATGGTACAAAATGCAGCTGCTAGACTATTAACCAGCCACATAACACACATTCTCTACTCCCTTCACTGGCTACCTGTAAAATGGCAATTCGTTTTCAAGATTGGCTTTCTCATTTTCAGAGCCCTACATGACCAGGGTCCAAGGTGCTTGAAGCAGCTTCTGAGTCCTTACTGTCCCACTCAATTACTACGATCTGTAGATGAAGGGCTATTAACAGTATCTAGAATCTCCCAGAATTCATTTTGGGGTCGAGCTTTCAACTTTGTGGCTCCGACTCTATGGAACGCTATTCCCCGCACAGTGCGAGAAGCTGCCACTCTAGAATCCTTCAAAAATAGACTAAAGACTTACCTATACACTCAAGCATTTCACTAATATCTACTGTTAAGCTTGTTTTGTATTTTGAGCTGTAAAGACAATTGTAAAGCACTTTTGAATCCTATTAGGAAAAAAAGTGCTATATAAATGTTGCTGCTGCTGTTAATAATAATAATAATAATGATATTATTATTAGGATGTAGAGATGTGAACACAGAAAAAGATTTGCTCAGCGTCTCCAATTTACAAAAAATAACCCCATAGTTCAGAGTTCTACACAGCTCTTTAAAAGAAAAAATCATTACAATCAGCGATAGAGTTTGGACACACAGCACTATTAAAAAAAAGTACAGTGAGCGACATCACTATGTCACTGCAGGGGTTAGCCTATTGCTGTGGCTCTCTTGGCATAATGGTATCACAGATGATTACCATGCCCGTGATCTAGGGTTCGATTCCCGCAAAGGACACATCTTGTATTGTATATCTGTGTAAAAAGTAGCGTTCACAGCTTTTTTCTAATTTTCCCAAAACAAGTTCTGTTGTGCTTCATATACAGACTCAGACATGCACACAGATATACAGTCAATTAGAGAAAAGCTGTGGATGCTACATTTTACACAGATATACAATACAAGTGTGGCTTTTTAAATTTATTAGAGTTTTATCTTTATGCAATTAAGTTTACTGTAATTCTTCCTGTGCCTCCCCATTGATTTAATAGACAGCCTCCCTCACCCCGAATCCCACCCTTCCTGAGACTTGTGATTTCATGGACTGGGTGTACTCCTTAGTAAATGATAAACACAACACGACCAGTACACCACATTAATGGCTCATGCTGGCTTTGGTTGGGGGAAGGGTACCCAGAAGGCATGTTAATTTGTAAGGCATGTTAGCAATGTGCAAGCACCGCAATATGCTTAGCACGAGTGAGCCATCAGTTTCCGGGCAACTCTGCTAATGTCAAGGATTTTTTTTTTTTCCTTAAATACATCTTGTATGCATCGCTATGTGAATAGGATACATAAACAGACGGGGCAGAACTCGAAGTAAGTCGCAATACAATTTTGGACAAAGTATGCCACAGCAATTTCCGCAATCTTCAACCCCTGGAGTAGACAGTTGGGAAGCGGATAACTTAAATCGTCATGCTCTTCATCCGGGAAATTTGTCACTAAATCCACAGGTCTTCACGCAGCTGGTCCATCGTTGGGGTGAGCCTCAAATAGTTTTACCTGGACGCTATGAGGTCTAATAGCTCACTTGGTACTGCTCCTGAACTCGGAACACAGGAGCCAAGGTCTAGGAAACCTTAACGACTCCTTGGATTGTTCAGATCGTCTACCTATTCCCGTTGTTTCCTCTTCTACCTCCAGTCCTCAAGCGAAGTGCAAAGACTCCACAGTTATCCTCATAGCTCCAGACTGACCTCGCAGAGCTTCTTATAATAGATGACCCTTAGCCGGCCACTGCCTCTCAGGGAGGACCTTCTCCAACAGGGTCAGTTTATCTATCCAGAATTACAGTTCCTGTTTGACAGTGTGTTTGTTGAAACTACATTGCTCATAAAGAGGGGTATTCTCAGGTCTGTGATTCCGCCTGCTTTGGGCTCAAAAGCCTGTGACTTCAGCGCACTATTATCATATTTAAAAATCTTATGCAGCGTGGTGCTATAGTAAGCAGTTTTCAACTGCTTCATTCAGGTTGTCCCGACTCCTGCTTTTTCTTCAGTCAGAGTTCTCGGCTGGTTTAAGGCTAGGGTCTTTGAAAGTGCAGAACTCTGCATTCCATATTTTTTTTCCAGCAATGCTTAGCCTTAACTCATGAAGTGCACACTTTTCTCCAGGGCTTGGTTAGATTTCAGCCCTCCTTTGTACCTCCCACTGCAACTTGGGACCTAAGCCTGGTACTCTTTCCTCCAGTCATCCTTTTTCAAGCCTTTGGAAACGGCTTACTAAGTTTCTCTCCTGAAAGATGGTGGTCCTTCTGGCTTTGTCTAGAAAGGTTTCGGAACTGGAAGCCTTGTCCTGTCACTCTCCTTATCTTGTCTTCCATGAGGAAAGAGCGGAACCCCACAAAAAGCAGGATTTTCTGCCCAAAGTGGTGTCTTCTTTACACATTAACAAGCCTATTATGGTACCTGTTTTTCAGAGGACTCTCCATCCTCTCACTCTTTGGATGTAGTTAGAGCCTTGCACATCAATGTGAGCATGACGGCTCAACTGAGGAAATCAGATGCTCTCTTCATCCTCTATGATCAGCTAATCTGGGATGGCCTACGTCAAAGCAGACTTGGATCACCTCACTATTCAACAAGCCTATCTGGCTTCTTTGTAAACTCCATAGGCATCCATTTCCACAGACACAACAGGTTCGGTGGAACCCTCATGGGCGGCTGTCTGAGGGGTTTCAAGCATGCAACTATGTGGCGTGCAGATACCTGGGTTGGACAAAATACTTTTATATCAGATTTTTTCTGATTTGATGCTTTTTGCGGACCCTGAAATTCAATTTGGCCAGTCTGTGTTGCAGGTGTCTTCGCGCTCTCCCGCCCGTGAAGGATGCTCTGGGACGTTCTTCCCACTGTCATAAGCCTCTAGTGTCCCCTAGTAGACTAAGGAGAAACAGGATTTTGGTTTTTACCAGTAAATCCATTTCCCCAATTCCACAGGGGACACTGCACTATGTTTTCCTGTTGTGTGGTATGTGTTACTGGCGGCCGGGATCCCGGCGGTCAGCATCCCTACGCCTGGATCCCCGCCGCAGAATGCCGGTGGGGGGTTGGGAGCACAACAAGCCACCTGCTGTCTCGCTGCATTTGCCACAGGTTCTATTCCTACTCTATAGGTGACGTGGACACCCACGAGTGGGTATAGTCCATGTTGGTCGCCATGCCGACAGTCGGGATAGTGAGGAGGCGGGATGTAGGTGGAGGTATTGTGACCGGCAGTCTCATAACTACATCCTGTTTTCCTGCCATTGTATGTTTGGAGTTTGGTTGTGACTGCATCTGTTGTGCAGATTGTTATACAATTTTCTTATTCAATTTCATACCTTTAACCTCCTTCTCTAAAGTTCTGTTCTCTCTGTCTCTCCTCGGGCTCATTTTCTCTAACTGGTCTTTAAGGGGGGCATAGAGGAGGAGGAGGAGCTAGTCACACTTATAATTTTAAAGTGCTGGCTTCACTGATCCACCTGTCTGTACCCTACTTATACCCCGCTTTCATAAGCCTCCAGTGTCCCCTGTGGAATCTGAGAAATGGATTTACCGACACACACCAAAATCTTGGTATTCAGTGTGAGACTGCGGATGTATCTGCTTACGAAATTCTACCGCATATCATTTTAATCAGCAGAAGCTGTTTGTGCATCTTATTCACATGGTGATGCATATAAGAAGCATTTGCGGCATAAAAAGACGCCCACCTTAGCAGATCTGCCCAGGAACTGATGACTCATTTCACACCATTTTGCAGTGCTTGCACAATGCTAACATGCTTTACAAATGAACGGGTCTTCTGGGCTCCCATCCCCCAACCAAATCCACCATGAGCCATTAATTTACATACAGCAGTGTACTGGCTGTGTTGTTTTTGTCATTTAGTAAGCAGTACACCCAGTTTGTGAAATCACAAGTGTCATGTGGGCTGATATTGATTGGGGGTGAGGGAGGCTGCCTATTAAAGCAATGGGAAGGCACGTGAAAAAGTACTGTACATTCAGTCTCCTAAAGATAAAACTCTAGTAAGTTGAAAAGCCACACTTGTATTTCAGTGTAAAAAGTAGAATCCCCAGCTTTTTTCTAAATTTGACTGTATATCTGTGTGAATGTCCGAGTCTGTATACAAAGCACCACAGAACTTGTTTTGGGAAAATTAGAAAAAGCTGTGAATGCTAGTTTTTATACAGATATACGTTTCAAGAGTGTCCTTTGTGGGATTCTAACCCCAGCTCATGGGCATGGTAACCATCGGCGATACCACTATGCCAAGAGAGCCATGGAGACAGGTGACTAACCCCTGCAGTGCCATAGTGATGTCGCTCATTGTATTTTTTATTTTTTTTATATTTTAATAGTGCTCTGTATCCCAACTGTTGTTGTTGCTGATTGTAATGATTTTTTTTTATTCTTCTAGAGAACTGTGCTTAAACTTTGTTCACATTTCTACTCAACCACTTGCCTGGCATGGTTGCATCAGATGCGATCATGCCTGAAAGTGCTTTATCTGACCTGGTCGCACAGGATACGACCAGTCAGATAGGCAGTGCTAGCAGGGGCAGGAAAGGAAAACTTCCCTCCGCTGCTGCTGTCAGAGGGACCGGAAGGGCCCTCTGCCCCCCTGCACCCTCCCCTACTGATTGCCGTGCTGCCGATCACTGCTGATCGGTCAGCACGGGAGGACCCTTCCCATACAGCGGCTGCGGACAATAGCAGCCACTGGGGAAGTGTAAATTAACGCCCCCAATCCCCCCTGTGTACCTGGAGGCTGGGCCGGCTTTCTAAATGAAAGCCGCAATTTTCGCAATGTTTCCGATGGTTGCAATGTTTCCGATCGATGTTCTAATGTTTGGGGGGAATATTTTTTTTCCTTTATTTTTTTATAATTATTTTTTTACTGAAATAATTTTGCATAGGGTTAAATTCATGTTCTTCACCTAATTCACTCATATTTATTTATTTTATTTATTAGCAGTTTCTTATATAGCGCAGCATATTCCGTTGCGCTTTACAATTAGAACAACAGTTATAGAACAAAACTGGGCAAAGACAGACAGACATAGAGGTAGGAAGGCCCTGCTCGCAAGCTTACAATCTATAGGGAAACAAGCATACACAAGGATAGATGCTACCTGTTACATAATGGTCCCCCAGATTGCTAGGTTCTTAATGGGCTGTATAATATGATCACCCAGCAATGTTGGAAGACAAAATGTGAGGTTATGTGGACTGTACAGAGAGGATGTAACTGGATAGGGAAGCATTGAAGGTTATGTGGGTGGGTCTGGAATTTGGTAGGCTTGTCTGAAGATATGAGTTTTCAGGGAACGTTTAAAGGTTTGGAGACTAGGGGAAAGTCTTAATGTGCGTGGGAGGGCATTCCACAGAGTGGGTGAAGCCCGGATAAAGTCCTGTAATTTTGAGAGGGAACAGGTAATACATGTGGATGAGAGACGCAGATCTTGTGCAGAGCGGAGAGGTCGGGTAGGGAGATATTTTGAGATGAGTGAGGAGATGTATAATGGTGCAGTTTGGTTACTAGCCTTGTATGTAAGTAAAAGTATTTTATATTTGACACGGTAGAATACCAGTAACCAATGGAGGGACTGACAGAGCGGATCAGCAGACGAAGAAAGTCTGGCGAGGATTAGCCTCGCAGCTGCATTTAAAATGGATTGTAGTGGTGAGAGCCTATGTTTGGGAAGACCAGTAACGAGACTATTACAATAATCAATGCGGGAGATGATGAGAGCATGGATTAGAGTTTTTGCAGTGTCTTGTGTAAGATTAGGGCGTATTTTGGATATGTTTTTAAGGTGCATGTAACATTATTTAGAGACAGATTGAATGTGTGGAACAGTTAAGAGTCAAGGGTGACACCTAGGCAGCGAGCTTGTGGGGTAGGGTGGATAGTTGCATTGTCAACAGTTATGGAGATATCAGGTTGGTAAATACTCTTGGCTGGTAGGAAAATAATTAATTCTGTTTTGGAAATTTTGAGGTGGTGAGATGACATCCAAGATGAAATGGCAGACAGGCATCCAGTGACATATCAATATGCTAATCTGCTATATATATATTATATATATATATATATATATATAATTATTAATTTTTTGTAAAATGTATTTCTAGACGATGTCCTTCACACTTTGACGGGAGCCATGTCTCTTCTGAGGCGTTGTCGGGTGAACGCAGCTTTAACCATCCAACTCTTCTCTCAGCTTTTCCACTTCATCAATATGTGGCTCTTCAACAGGCTGGTCACTGACCCAGATTCTGGCTTATGTTCTCACTATTGGGGTGCCATCATTCGTCAGCAGCTAGCTCATATAGAAGCCTGGGCTGAAAAGCAAGGTCTGGAGCTTGCTGCAGACTGTCACCTTAGCAGAATAGTACAGGTACGCATTATAAGAAATTAAGTATAATAAATTGTCATGTATAATGCAATAATATATTATGTTTATATACAAAATATCTTTGTAAACTTTATTTGTGATATCAAAACATCTTGATCATTATAATGAATGCTGTCCTCTTTACTTCATCACTTCAGTGAGTGTATGCTCTATAAGTATCATAACTACAAGTACAGATGTGTCCCTTCTCATCCTGCATGTAATCACCTGCCGTATGCGTACGCATCACTGCATCGTTTATATCCAGAAAGAGAAAAGAAGTGACTGATTGCGCTATATTACCAGGTGCATATTTTTTTTAATTCAAAAAATCACAAATATATATTTGTGTTTTTTTGAATTAAAAAAACCAGAGCGGTATATTGCAAATGTGTCTTTATTCATATACGCACCTGGTAATATAGCGCAATCAGTCACTTCTTTTCTTTTTCCACATCTTTGGTTTTTGAGGAAGGAGAGCAAGCCCGCTCCCTACTTCATAATCAGATTTAGCTGTACGAACACAGGTACAGCTGGACTGAGGCTGCAGCTTAAATTACGTTAAAAAATTAAGAATATTGATTAGTATAAATCGATTAGCGCCTGGATTAGTGTTGTTTTTTTTCTGTCGTTTATATGCAGCTTGCTGTGGCTAGTCGCAGCATGTGACTTCTCCTATTGCATTCAATGGAAGTGGATGCATATGTAGGTGCCTCAAATAGTTGCAGGCATGCTACTTGCGGCAAATTAGCTGTAATTATCGTGACTCATTTGCACAATGAGGGAGGGCATATCTGTATCTGGACACCACTGCAAAATTGTGGTGGTGTCCTTTATGCAGAATCATAGCAATGCCCATTGCAATATTTTCACTGTCCCTAGTCCATTTTCAACAGGGCAACTCTAATTGCATCATTGCCGTTTGGCTGCATCCCAGAACTTCATCCAGCCAAGTGCACAAAAATACAGTTCCACATCACTTCTGGGCGGACTTGTGGATGATTTGTTTGATTAGCTTTTAGTATCACAAAATCTCTACTCCGTGTGTGTGTGTGTGTGTGTGTGTGTGTGTGTGTGTGTGTGTGTGTATATATATATATATATTTATATATATATATATATATATATATATTTCTCTAACGTCCTAGAGGATGCTGGGGACTCCGTAAGGACCATGGGGATAGACGGGCTCCGCAGGAGACATGGGCACTTTAAGAAAGACTTTTTAGATCTGGTGTGCACTGGCTCCTCCCTCTGTGCCCCTCCTCCAGTTTGATACTGTGCCCAGAGGAGATGGGTGCACTTCAGGGAGCTCTCCTGAGCTTCCTGACAGAAAGTATATTTGTTAGGTTTTTTATTTTCAGGGAGCCTGCTGGCAACAGACTCCCTGCATCGAGGGACTGAGGAGAAAGAAGCAGACCTACTTCTGTGAGTTTCAAGGCTCTGCTTCTTAGGCTACTGGACACCATTAGCTCCAGAGGGAGTCAGAACACAGGTCTCACCCTGGAGTTCGTCCCGGAGCCGCGCCGCCGTCCTCCTCACAGAGCCGGCAGATAGAAGCCGGGTGAGTATGAGAAGAAAAGAAGACTTCAGAGGCGGCAGAAGACTTCATGATCTTCACTGAGGTAACGCACAGCAGTGCAGCTGTGCGCCATTGCTTCCACACACGGCAGTCACTGTAAGGGTGCAGGGCGCAGGGGGGGCGCCCTGGGCAGCAATATAAACCTAATTTCTGGCAAAAGAGATATATATACAGCTAGGCACTGTATATATAAAGAGCCTCCGACAGTTTTTATTATATTTAAGTGGGACAGAAGCCCGCCGCCGAGGGGGCGGGGCTTCTCCCTCAGCATTCACCAGCGCCATTTTCTCCACAGCACAGCTGAGAGGAAGCTCCCCGGACTCTCCCCTGCTTATCCACGGTGAAAGGGGGTTTCAGAGAAGAGGGTGGGGGGGGCACATAATTGGCAGCAAATAATAGTATTACAGCGCTACTGGGTAAATACATTGTGTGTTTTTTCCTGGGGTATTAGCGCTGGGTGTGTGCTGGCATACTCTCTCTCTGTCTCTCCAAAGGGCCTTGTGGGGGAACTGTCTTCAGATAAGAGGATTCCCTGAGTGTGTGGTGTGTCGGTACGTGTGTGTCGACATATCTGAGGTAAAAGGCTCTCCTAAGGAGGAGATGGAGCAAATGTGTGTGTGTGGTGTCTCCGTCGACAACGCCGACACCTGACTGGATATGTGGAATTAAGTGCTGAGGTAAATTTATTGCACAAAAGATTAGAGAACACACAGGGAATCTACCCATTTCTGTCCCTATGTCGCAGGGACCTTCAGAGTCTCAAAACGCCCACTATCCAAAATAATAGACACTGATACCGACACGGAGTCTGACTCCAGTGTCGACTACGATGATGCAAAGTTACAGCCAAAACTGGCAGAAAAGTATTCAATATATGATTATTGTAATAAAAGATGTTTTGCATATCACTGATGACCCATCTGTCCCTGACACGAGGGTACACATGTTTAAGGGGAAGAAAGCTGAGATATCATTTCCCCACTCTAATGAACCAAATGAATTGTGTGAAAAAGAGCGGGAATCTCCAGACAAGAAACTTCAGTTTCCCAAAAGAATTCTCATGGCGTATCCTTTCCCTGCTAGGGCCAGGATACGATGGGAATCCTCCCCTAGGGTGGACAAGGCGTTGACACGTTTACCCAAAAGGTAGCGCTGACATACCAGCTACCCTCAGGAATCCTGCAGATAGCATGCAGAATAGTACTTTGAAGTCCATTTACACACATTCTGGTACACTACTCAGACCGGCGATTGTGTCGGCATGGGTTTATAGCGCTGTAGCAACGTGGACAGATACCTTATCAGCGGAGATTGAAACCCTAGATAAGGATACCATGTTATTGACCCTAGGATATATAAAAGATGCTGTCTTATATATAAGACATGCTCACAGAGACATTGGTCTACTGGGTTCTAGAGTCAACGCTATGTCGATTTCTGCTAGACGTGTCCTGTGGAACATGCAATGGACAGGTGATGCCGACTAAAAGAGGCATATGGAGGTTTTTCCTTACAAGGGTGAGGAATTGTGTGGAGAAGGGCCCTCGGACCTGGTCTCCACAGCTATAGCTGGTAAATCTGATCTTTTGCCTTATATTCCCTCACAGCCTAAGAAAGCACGACATTATCAAATGCAGTCCTTTCGGTCGCAGAAAAACAAGAAAGTACGAGGAGCGTCCTTTCTTACCAGAGGTAAGGGCGCAGGGCACATCTAGTTCCCAGGAACATAAGTCCTCCCCGGCCTCTACTAAATCCACCGCATGACGCTGGGGCTCCGCTAAGGGAGTCCGCCCCAGTGGGAGCACGTCTTCGACTCTTCAGCCACATCTGAGTTCACTCACAGGTGGATCCCTGGGCAATAGAAATTGTTTCTCAGGGTTACAAGCTGGAATTCGAAGAGGTGCCTCCTCGCCGGTTTTCCTTATCGGCCCTACCGGCTTCTCCCCCAGAAAGGGAGATAATATTAAATACAATTCACACATTGTATCTCCAACAGGTGGTGCTCAAGGTTCCCCTCCTTCAACAAGGAAGGGGATATTACTCAACCTTGGCTGTAGTCCCGAAACCGGACAGTTCGGTCAGACCTATTTTAAAATTAAAATCTCTGAACCTATACTTGAAAAGGTTCAAATTCAAGGTGGAATCGCTCAGAGCGATCATCGCCAGCCTGGAACGGGGGGATTTTATGGTGCATCTAGACATAAAGGCTGCATACCTTCATGTTCCCATTTATCCACCCCATCAGGTGTACCTGAGAATTACGGTACAGTATTGTCATTACCAATTTCAGGGTAATTGGCGGAAATGATGGTGCTCCTACGCAAGCAAGGAGTCACAATTATCCCATACTTGGACGATCTCCTAATAAGGGCGAGATCAAAAGAGCAGTTGTTGAACAGCGTGTCACTTTTGCTGAAGGTGTCACAGCAACTCGGCTGGATTCTCAATATCCCGAAGTCACAGTTGGTTCCTATGACTCATCTGCCCTTCTTGGGTATGATTCTGAATACGGACCAGAAATGGGTTTATCTTCCAATAGAGAAGGCCCAGGAACTAATGACTCTGGTAAAAAACCTATTAAAGCCAAAATAGGTGTCAGTGCATCACTGCACTCGGGTACTGGGAAAGATGGTGGCATCTTACGGGGCCATTCCCTTCGGCAGGTTCCATGCAAGGACTTTCCAATGGGATCTACGTGACAAGTGGTCCGGATCATATCTACAGATGCATCAGTTAATCACCCTGTCCCCTAGGGCCAGGGTGTCTCTCCTATGGTGGCTGCAGAGTGCTCACCTTCTGCAGGGTCGCAGGTTCGCCATCCAGGACTGGATTATGGTAGCCACGGACGCGAGCCTCCGAGGTGGGGGAGCAGTCACACAGGGAAGAAACTTCAAAGGTCTTTGGGTCAAGCGAAAACATTGTTTCGCGACCTACCGGTTCTGATCCAGTCAGACAACATCACCGCAGTGGATCATGTAAACCGCCAAGGCGGCACAAAGAGCAGAGTGGAAATGGCAGAAGCCACCAGGATTCTCCGCTGGGCGGAAAATCATGTAAGCGCATTTTCAGCAGTTCATTCCGGGAGTGGACAACTGAGAAGCAGACTTCCTCAGCAAACACGACCTGCATCCAAGAGAGGACTTCTTTAGGAAGCCTTCGCACAGATTGCAAGTCAGTGGGAACTGCCACAGATAGACATGATGGCATCCCGCCTCAACAAGAAGCTACAGAGGTATTGCACCAGGTCAAGAGATCCTCAGGCAGTAGCTGTAGATGCCCTAGTGACAGCGTGGGTGTTCCAGTCGGTCTATGTATTTCCCCCTCTTCCTCTCATACCCAAGGTGTTGAGAATGGTAGGAGGGAGAGGAATGAGAACAATCCTCATTGTTCCAGATTGGCCACGAAGGACCTGGTATCTGGAACTGCAGGAAATGCTCACAGAAGATCAGTGGCTTCTTCCTCTAAGACAGGACCGGTTGCAACAGGGGCCATGTCTATTCCAAGACTTACCGCGGCTGCGTTGGACAGCATAGCGGTTGAACGCCGGATCCTAGCAGATAAGGGTATTCCAGATGAGGTCATTCCTACGCTAATAAAGGCTAGGAAGGACATAAAATCTAAACATCACCGTATATGGCGAAAATATGTTTCTTGGTGTGAGGCCAGGAATGCTCCTACTGAATAATTCCATCTGGGCCGTTTCCTTCACTTCCTGCAAACTGGAGTGAATTTCGGCCTAAAATTAGGATCTATTAAGGTTCAGATTTCGGCCTTATCCATTTTCTTTCAAAAGGAATTGGCCTCTCTCCCTGAAGCACAAACTTTTGTGAAGGGAGTACTGCATATTCAGCCTCCTTTTGTACCTCCGGTGATGCCTTGGGACCTTAACGTGGTGTTAAGTTTCATTAAGTCACACTGGTTGGAACCACTTAAAACGGTGGAGTTGAAAAATCTCACTTGGAAGGTGGTCATGTTATTAGCATTGGCTTCGGCTAGGCGAGTGTCGGAATTAGCGGCTTTATCACATAAAAGCCCCTTTCTGGTTTTCCATATGGATAGAGCGGAATTGCGGACCCGTCCTCAATTCCTGCCAAAAGTGGTTTCATCCTTTCATATGAACTATTGTGGTGCCTGTGGCTACGCGTGACTTGGAGGATCCCGAGTCCCTTGATGTGGTCAGGGCTCTGAAAATTTACGTGGCCAGATCGGCTACAGTCAGAAAAACAGAAGCACTGTTTGTCATGTATGCAACCAACAAGATTGGTGCCCCTGCTTCAAAGTAGACTATTGCTCGCTGGATCTGTAACACGATTCAGCAGGCGCATTCTACGGCGGGATTGCCGTTACCTAAATCGGTCAAGGCCCATTCCACTAGGAAGGTGGGCTCTTCTTGGGCGGCTGCCAGAGGGGTCTCGGCGCTACAGTTGTGCCGAGCTACTACTTGGTTGGGTTCAAACTCCTTTGCAAAGTTCTATAAGTTTGATACCCTGGCTGAGGAGGACCTCCTGTTTGCTCAATCGGTGCTGCAGAGTCATCCGCACTCTCCCGCCCGTTTGAGAGCTTTGGTATAATCCCCATGGTCCTTACGGAGTACCCAGCATCCTCTAGGACGTTAGAGAAAATAAGATTTTAAACCTACCGGTAAATCTTTTTCTCGTAGTCCGTAGAGGATGCTGGGTGCCCGTCCCAAGTGTGGACTACTTCTGCAAGACTTGTATATAGTTATTGCTTAAATAAGGGTTATGTTATAGTCTCATCGGTCTTGGACTGATGCTATGTCATTTTCATACTGTTAACTGGCAAAAATCCTTTCCTCGTACTGTCCGTCTCCTCTGGGCACAGTTTCTCTAACTGAGGTCTGGAGGAGGGGCATAGAGGGAGGAGCCAGTGCACACCAGATCTAAAGTCTTTCTTAAAGTGCCCCTGTCTCTTGCGGAGCCCGTCTATCCCCATGGTCCTTACGGAGTCCCCAGCATCCTCTACGGACTACGAGAAAAAGATTTACCGGTAGGTTTAAAATCTTATTATTTATATATATATATATATATATATATATATATATATAGAGAGAGAGAGAGAGATTGATAGAGATGTATAGTAGATAGGTATATGTACACCCTTTTGTTTTAAAAACTGTGCAGGAGATTGGAAAACTGAATACTCCAGTAAGGTATGGGTGAGGTGGACTATCTTTTAGAGTATGTACCGAACATGGGCACCATCTTGAAATCGGCCATCTTGAATCTAAGTCCGTTTTTTCAAATGGAAAGGGGGTCATGTATCATGTCAAACAACATCAGAATTAGTTGAAAAGTTTATTGCTGCAAACAGATTTGTTATTTTTCAAAAGTTACAACACTTAACCCTTTTTTTTGGGGAATTGCAGGTTGAACTGTTCTCCATAAAAGACAGTAATTTATTGTGTTCAACATGTTGTCCCTCCTGGTCAACACAAATTCAACCATTGTTGAGGTTGTCTCATCAGTAGCACCTTTTGGACGACCACTCCGTGACTTGTCAGCCACAGTCCCAGTTTCTTGGAATGTGGAAATTAGGCACCTGACAGTATTATGTGAAATTGGAGGTCTTTCTGGGTGCCGGTTGTTTAAAATCTGCAGCTATGACACGGAAACTTTGTTATCCAGACATCAAAATTACCTCAATTCTCTCCTCTATTGTCAAAGCCATCTTCAGTTACCTGCAACAAAAAAAGTGTTGTAACTTTTGAAGCATAACTGCTATTTCAATTTTTTTTGCAGCAATAAACTTTTCAGCAAATTCTTATGTAGTTGCACATGTTACACAACCCCCTTCCCATTTGCATACCCTAAAAGATAACCCACCTCACCCATACCATACTTGAGTATTCAGTTTTCCCATTTCCTGCACAGTTTTTGAAACAAAAGGAAGTACTGCGACTTCTGAACTTCTATTTATCTATCTATATAGCTATCTATATAGCTATCTATATAGCTATCTATCTATCTATCTATATATATATCTATCTATCTATCTATATATATATATATATATATATATATATATTTCTCTGACGTCCTAAGTGGATGCTGGGACTCCGTAAGGACCATGGGGAATAGCGGCTCCGCAGGAGACTGGGCACAACTAAAGAAAGCTTTAGGACTACCTGGTGTGCACTGGCTCCTCCCACTATGACCCTCCTCCAGACCTCAGTTAGAATCTTGTGCCCGGCTGAGCTGGATGCACACTAGGGACTCTCCTGAGCTCCTAGAAAAGAAAGTATATTTTAGGTTTTTTATTTTCAGTGAGATCTGCTGGCAACAGACTCACTGCTACGAGGGACTAAGGGGAGAAGAAGCGAACCTACCTGACTGGAGATAGTTTGGGCTTCTTAGGCTACTGGACACCATTAGCTCCAGAGGGATCAAGCACAGGACCCAACCTCGATCGTTCGGTCCCGGAGCCGCGCCGCCGTCCCCCTTACAGAGCCAGAAGCATGAAGATGGTCCTGAAAATCGGCGGCAGAAGACTTCGGTCTTCAACAAGGTAGCGCACAGCACTGCAGCTGTGCGCCATTGCTCCTCATGCACACCTCACACTCCGGTCACTGATGGGTGCAGGGCGCTGGGGGGGACGCCCTGAGCAGCAATATTAAACACCTTGGCTGGCAAATCTACACAATATATAGTCATATAGGCTATATATGTGTAAAATACCCCTGCCAGAGATCCATAAAAAAGCGGGAGAAGTCCGCCGAAAAAGGGGCGGGGCTATCTCCCTCAGCACACTGGCGCCATTTTTTCTTCACAGTGCAGCTGGAAGACAGCTCCCCAGGCTCTCCCCTGTAGTTTTCAGGCTCAAAGGGTTAAAAAGAGAGGGGGGGCACTAAATTTAGGCGCAATATTGTGTATGCAAGCAGCTATTGGGAAAAAATCACTCAGTTATAGTGTTAATCCCTGCATTATATATAGCTCTGGTGTGTGCTGGCATACTCTCTCTCTGTCTCCCCAAAGGACTTTGTGGGGTCCTGTCCTCAGTCAGAGCATTCCCTGTGTGTGTGCGGTGTGTCGGTGCGGCTGTGTCGACATGTTTGAGGAGGAAGGTTATGTGGAGGCGGAGCAGATGCCGATAAATGTGATGTCGCCCCCTGGGGGGCCGACACCAGAGTGGATGGATAGGTGGAAGGTATTAACCGACGGTGTCAACTCCTTACATAAAAGGCTGGATGACGTAACAGCTGTGGGACAGCCGGCTTCTCAGCCCGCGCCTGCCCAGGCGTCTTAAAGGCCATCAGGGGCTCAAAAACGCCCGCTACCTCAGATGGCAGACACAGATGTCGACACGGAGTATGACTCCAGTGTCGACAAGGTTGAGATATATACACAATCCACTAGGAACATCCGTTGCATGATCTCGGCAATGAAAAATGTGTTACACATTTCTGACATTAACCCAGGTACCACAAAAAAGGGGTTTTATGTTTGGGGAGAAAAAGCAGACAGTGTTTTGTTCCCCCATCAGATGAGTGAAGGAAGTGTGTGAAGAAGCGTGGGTTCCCCCGATAAGAAACTGGTAATTTCTAAAAAGTTACTGATGGCGTACCCTTTCCCGCCAGAGGATAGGTCACGTTGGGAGATATCCCCTAGGGTGGATAAGGCGCTCACACGTTTGTCAAAAAAGGTGGGACTGCCGTCTTAGAATACGGCCACTTTGAAGGAGCCTGCTGATAAAAAGCAGGAGGCTATCCTGAAGTCTGTATATACACACTCAGGTACTATACTGAGACCTGCAATTGCCTCAGCATGAATAGTGCTGCTGCAGCGTGGTCTATTACCCTGTCAGGAGAGGGATACTATTTGCTAACCATAGAGCATATTAAAGACGTCGTCTTATATATGAGGGATGCACAGAGGGATATTTGCCGGCTGGAATCCAGAATTAATGCAATGTCCATTCTGCCAGGAGGGTATTAGGGACCCGGCAGTGGACAGGCGATGCTGACTTTAGAAGCCACATGAAGATTCTGCCTTATAAGGGTGAGGAATTGTTTGGGGATGGTCTCTGGGACCTCGTATCCACAGCAACTGCTGGGAAGGAAAAAAATTACCTCAAGTTTCCTCACAGCCTAAGAAAGCACCGTATTATAAGGTACAGTCCTTTCGGCTTCAGAAAAGCAAGCGGGTCAAAGGCGCTTCCTTTCTGCACAGAGACAAGGGAAGAGGGAAAAAGCTGCACCAGACAGCCAGTACCCAGGATCAAAAATCTTCCCCCGCTTCCTCTGAGTCCACCGCATGACGCTGGGGCTCCACAGGTGGAGCCAGGTGCGGTGGGGGGGCGCGTCTCGGGAACTTCAGCGACCAGTGGGCTCGCTCACAGGTGGATCCCTGGGTTCTGCAAGTAGTATTACAGGGATACAAGCTGGAGTTCGAGGCGACTCCCCCTCGCCGTTACCTCAAATCAGCCTTGCCTGCTGCCCTCGAGGAGAGGTAGTACTGGCGGCAATTCACAAGCTGTACTTCCAGCAGGTGATAATCAAGGTACCCCTCCTTCAACAAGGCCGGGGTTACTATTCCACAATGTTTGTGGTACCGAAACCAGACGGTTCGGTGAGACCCATTCCAAAATTGAAATCCTTGAACACTTATATACGAAGGTTCAAGTTCAAAATGGAATCGCTCAGGGCGGTTATTGCAAGCCTGGACGAAGGGGATTACATGGTATCACTGGACATCAAGGATGCTTACCTGCATGTCCCCATTTACCCTCCTCACCAGGAGTACCTCAAAATTGTGGTACAGGACTGTTATTACCAATTCCAGACGTTGCCGTTGGTCTGTCCCCGGCACCGAGGGTATTTACCAAGGTAATGGCCGAAATTATGATACTCCGTCGAAAAAAGGGAGTTATAATTATCCCGTACTTGGACGATCTCCTTATAAAGGCGAGGTCCAGGGAGCAGTTGTTCGTCGGAGTAGCACTATCTCGGGAAGTGCTACAACAGCATGGCTGGATTCTGAATAGTCCAAAGTCGCAGCTGGTTCCTACGACGCGTCTACTGTTCCTGGGTATGGTTCTGGACACCGAACAGGAAAAAGGGTTTTTCCCGGAGGAGAAGGCCAAGGAGTTGTCATCTCTAGTCAGAGACCTCCTAATACAAATACAGGTGTCGGTGCATCAATGCACGCGAATCCTGGGAAAGATGGTAGCTTCTTACGAAGAAATTCCATTCGGCAGGTTCCATGCAAGGATCTTCCAGTGGGATCTGTTGGACAAGTGGTCCGGGTCGCATCTTCAGATGCATCGGCTGATAACCCTGTCTCCAAGGGCCAGGGTGTCGCTGTTGTGGTGGCTGCAGAGTGCTCATCTTCTAGAGGGCCGCAGATTCGGCATACAGGACTGGGTCCTGGTGACCACGGATGCCAGCCTTCGAGGCTGGGGGGTAGTCACACAGGGAAGAAACTTCCAGGGACTGTGGTCAAGTCAGGAGACTTCCCTACACATAGATATTCTGGGACTGAGGGACATTTACAATGCCCTAAGTCAGGCTAGACCCCTGCTTCAACACCAGCCGGTGCTGATCCAGTCAGACAACATCACGGCGGTCGCCCATGTAAACCAGCAGGGCAGCACAAGAAGCAGGATGGTGATGGCAGAAGCCACAAGGATTTTCCGATGGGCGGAAAATCATGTGTTAGCACTGTCAGCAGTGTTCATTCCCGGAGTGGACAACTAGGAAGCAGACTTTCTCAGCAGGCACGACCTCCACCCGGGAGAGTGGGGACTTCATCCAGAAGTCTTCAAAAGGATTGTACACCATTGGGAAAGGCCACAGGTGGACATGACTGCGTCCCGCCTCAACAAAAAGCTAAAAAGATATTGCGCCAGGTCAAGGGACCCTCAGGCGATAGCTGTGGACGCTCTGGTAACACCGTGGGTGTACCAGTCGGTGTATGTGTTCCTTCCTTTGCCTCTCATACCCAAGGTACTGAGAATACTAAGAAGGAGAGGAGTAAGAACTATACTCGTGGTTCCGGATTGGCCAAGAAGAGCTTGGTACCTAGAACTTCAAGAAATGATCTCAGAGGACCCATGGCCTCTGCCGCTCAGACAGGACCTGCTGCAGCAGGGGCCCTGCCTGTTCCAAGGCTTACCACGGCTGTGTTTGACGGCATGGCGGTTGAACACCGGATCCTAAAGGAAAAAGGCATTCCGGAGGAAGTCATTCCTACGTTGATTAAGGCTAGGAAAGATGTGATCGCAAAATATTATCACCGCATATGGCAAAAATATGTTGCTTAGTGTGAGGCCAGGAAGGCCCCAACGGAGGAATTTCAACTGGGTCGATTTCTGCACTTCCTACAGTCAGGAGTAACTACGGGCCTAAAATTGGGTTCCATTAAGGTCCAGATTTCGGCTCTGTACATTTTCTTCCAAAAAGAACTGGCTTCACTGCCTGAAGTTCAGACTTTTGTTAAGGGAGTCCTGCATATTCAGCCTCCGTTTGTGCCTCTAGTGGCACCGTGGGATCTCAACGTGGTGTTGGATTTCCTGAAGTCGCATTGGGTTGAGCCACTTAAATCCGTAGAGCTAAAATACTTCACGTGGAAAGTGGTCATGCTGTTGGCCTTGGTGTCGGCCAGGCGTGTATCAGAATTGGCGGCTTTGTCATGCAAAAGCCCTTACCTGATTTTCATATGGATAGGGCGGAATTGAGGACTCGTTCCCAATTCCTTCCTAAGGTGGTATCAGCTTTTCATGTGAACCAACCTATTGTGGTGCCTGCGGCTACGTGGGACTTGGAGGACTCCAAGTTACTGGACGTAGTCAGGGCCCTGAAAATATGTTTCCAGGACGGCTGGAGTCAGGAAAACTGACTCGCTATTTATCCTGTATGCACCCAACAAGCTGGGTGCTCCTGCTTCAAAGCAGACTATTGCTCGCTGGATCTGTAGTACGATTCAGCTTGCACATTCTGCGGCTGGACTGCCGCATCCTAAATCAGTGAAAGCCCATTCCACGAGGAAGGTGGGCTCTTCTTGGGCGGCTGCCCGAGGGGTCTCGGCTCTACAACTTTGCCGAGCAGCTACTTGGTCGGGGTCAAACACATTTGCTAAATTCTACAAGTTTGACACCCTGGCTGAGGAGGACCTAGAGTTTGCCCATTCGGTGCTGCAGAGTCATCCGCACTCTCCCGCCCGTTTAGGAGCTTTGGTATAATCCCCATGGTCCTTACGGAGTCCCAGCATCCACTTAGGACGTCAGAGAAAATAAGATTTTACTCACCGGTAAATCTATTTCTCGTAGTCCGTAGTGGATGCTGGGCGCCCATCCCAAGTGCGGATTGTCTGCAATACTTGTATATAGTTATTTCCTAACTAAAGGGTTATTGTTATGAGCCATGTGTAGTGAGGCTCAGTTATATTTCATACTGTTAACTGGGTATAATATCACGAGTTATACGGTGTGATTGGTGTGGCTGGTATGAGTCTTACCCGGGATTCAAAATCCTTTTCCTATTGTGTCAGCTCTTCCGGGCACAGTATCCTAACTGAGGTCTGGAGGAGGGTCATAGTGGGAGGAGCCAGTGCACACCAGGTAGTCCTAAAGCTTTCTTTAGTTGTGCCCAGTCTCCTGCGGAGCCGCTATTCCCCATGGTCCTTACGGAGTCCCAGCATCCACTACGGACTACGAAAAATAGATTTACCGCTGAGTAAAATCTTATTATACATATATATATAATATATATATATATATTGAAGTAGTGAATCTGGGTTCTCCACAACAATTTCCATTATTTCATCCGTCCTTCAGACAAGGGCGTATCTATTGTTGTTCTGAACTTAACGGTTTAAAAACAGGAAAAATATAATCAACTTGCAGACACAAGTATATAAAAAGACTTAACAAAGACCCGACAGACTGTTTTAAAAGACAGGTGATGCAAGGTACTCTGTCATTAGAAGTAAAAAATGCATTAACAGTCATGTTTCCCCTCACAACATTGATGTACACTGTACCTAAGGAACATAAATCTTTAGATACACCCCCTGGCAGACCCATCATTTCTGCCAGGGGATCTTACCTTCCATCTGATAGTAGTATATCTAGACAGCTTTTTACAGCCTATACAGTAGTTCAGGATTCAGTTTCATATAGAGACTCGACTACCGTGGTAAACATTTTACAGGACATTGATCACATTCCACCAGACCTTATATTGTGTACTGCTGATATTAAAAGTCTATACACAGCCATTGCACATGAGGCAGGTTCACTAGCAGTGCGCCAATTGATTACTCAGAATTAGTACAAGGGGCCGAATGTAGATATCTTTATATCATAATTGGATTTTTTCTTTGATGGACATTATTATTTACAGACAGTAGGTTGTGCTCAGTCACTTGCTAATTACTTCATGAATCAGACAGAAAGTGACTTTACAGATCCAAGTATAACCAATAACCTATTTATATATAGGCGCTATAGTGGC
Source organism: Pseudophryne corroboree (assembly GCF_028390025.1). Lineage (NCBI taxonomy): Eukaryota > Metazoa > Chordata > Amphibia > Anura > Myobatrachidae > Pseudophryne > Pseudophryne corroboree. Next base: position 609,961,068 of record NC_086447.1, read on the forward strand.
AATTTCATAATGTTTTGGACAGGTATGTCAAACGCATTAGATTCAGTGTTTGACACTCATTCTTTGGATCATCCCATAAAATTCTCCTGGGAAAGTGACACATCCAATATACGTTATTTGGATATTACTACAGGTTGAGTATCCCATATCCAAATATTCCGAAATACGGAATATTCTGAAATAGACTTTTTTGAGTGAGAGTGAGATAGTGAAACCTTTGTATTTTTATGGCTCAGTGTACACAAACTTTGTTTAATACACAAAGTTATTAAAAATATTGTATTAAGGTGTATATGAAACATAAATGAATTGTGTGAAAGTAGACACATTTTGTTTAATGCACAAAGTTATAAAAAATATTGGCTAAAATTACCTTCAGGCTTTGTATAAGGCAGGGGTGTCAAACTCAAATTCATCGGGGGCCGCATCAGCAGTTTGGTCCCCATCAAAGGGCCGGTTGTATCTGTAGGTCTATCCAAAATTTACCGCTCCACCTGCCTTATATGTGCCCAGCCATGTGCCCCCTTTTAAAGTGCCCAGCCATGTGCCCCCTTTTATAGTGCCCAGCCATGTGCCCCCTTTTATAGTGCACAGGTCCCCATTTTACACATTGTGGCAGGCACAGGTCCCCATTTTACACATTGTGGCAGGCACAGGTCCCCATTTTACACATTGTGGCAGGCACAGGTCCCCATTTTACACATAGCGGCAGGTACAGGTCCCCATTTTACACATTGCGGCAGGTGGTGGAAGGAGGGAGAGAGAGAGAAAGAGAGGAAGGCAGAGGGGCTGACTTACATTTGAAGCGGTTCTCGCCGCTCTTCAGCCGCCTCTCCCTCCTCGTCTGCGCGGCTCCCTTCTCCCTCCTCCGACGGGGTTTCGTTGAATGACGCGTTTGCGCCGTGACGTCACGACGCAATCGCGTCATTCCGCGAAACCCCGCCCCCCCCGAGCTGGGCACTCGGGAGAAGGGGGTTTCATGGCGGCGGCACCGCGGGCCATCAGACGAGGTCTGGTGGGCCGGATTTGGCCCGCGGGCCTTGTCTTTGACACCCCTGGTATAAGGTGAATATGTAACATAAATGCATTCTGTGCTTAGATTTAGGTCCCATCACCATGATATCTCATTATGGTATGTAATTATTCCAAAATACGGAAAAATCCCATATCCAAAATACTGAAATATGAAATTTTTGAAGTGAGTGAGATAGTGAAACCTTTGTTTTCTGATGGATTAATGTTCACAAATTTTGTTTAATACACAGTTATTAAAAATATTGTATTAAATGACCTTCAAGCTGTGTGTATAAGGTATATATGAAACATAAATGAATTGTGTGACTTAGACTTGGCACACAATTCATTTATGTTTCATATATGCACAAAGTTATTAAAAATATTGGCTAAAATTACCTTCAGGCTGTGTGTATAAGCTGTATATGAAACATAAATGCATTCTGTGCTTAGACTTGGGTCCTATCACCATGATATCTCATTATGGTATGCAGTTATTCCAAAATACGGAAAAATCCCATATCCAAAATACCTCTGGTCCCAAGCATTTTGGATAAGGGATACCTGTATCACCAGACATGCACAAACATTTGGCACAGATATCTATGTAATACCTACAGACAGAAATAATCTTCTACACCGTAGAAGTGTTCGTGCCCCTGTGCTTAAACAGGTACTCCTTACTCCCATTTTTAGCGGGCATGCAGAATTACCAGTGATCCTGTCCAACTGCAAGCGCAATCAGAATCTATGACGTCTAAAGTCTTAGCAAGGGGTTACAATTTACAACATTTGCAGAGACCGAAAGGCAGCTCTTTCTCTATCAGGGTTCACAGTGATCCACAGGATCTTCCTTGGGAATATGAGGAAGCGATAGCGGATTGGGCACCAAACGGTCTAAGTTTTTCAGACTTCCAGGATACAGCGGGCCAGCCCCCTGTATACCCGCCTCCTGGCTCAGTCAGGCAATCCAGTTTTTTGTTTGGTGCGAGCTGGCCACTTTAAACAAAAAGGAAAATGGAAGGTTCTCCCACTTGGCGCAGAAGCTGCCCGTACACTGACAGTGGCAAAAATAAATGTCACCACATTTATACAACCAAAATACAGAAAAAAAGTAGACACTACTCTGTGTCCAGGGTGCTCTAACGTGACAATATGTGATAAGGATACAAAATAAGAAATCAACGTTAAAAGTAATAATAATAATAATGTATCCCTTTTATACTGTTTGATAATCAATACCTTTGGTCGCTAATCAGATGAAAGCTCAGCTTCCATCTGAGAAGCGTAACATACTATACCGGTCAAAGACGCATGTGTGGCTGGGTACACTGGCGCGTCTGATTCTCTCAGCCAGTTGTTTGCAGCATGGTCCCATACGGAAGTGGGGTTTAAGTTTCTCTGTATCCCGCTCTCCTGAGGCAGGTGATACATCACTGAGTTCCTACCTTCCCTGGGCGGTACGAGTAGTTGAGTGTGTTCCTGATGCAAATGAGCGTTGTGAACATATACTGCTATATTATTCACTGATGCGTCTGAATACGCCAGTCCGGTATAAGGTAATGCAGTAATGTTATGCCTGCTTACTTATATGTATTGTGTAGTTGAAAAATGAGCACATTTTTTCAAATGTATATTAACACATTCTTTTTTGTGACCGATTGCTAGTGTGACTGCTGACTTTAAACTCTGTTTCTGTTAGCTGTTTCTCTCTGTTTATTCAAATCCTCAATGCTGTTGCAAGGCATGGTGGGATCTGATTGTACTTCATTTTAAAGTGGGGACGGTCACATTTATGCGTAGCATTACACCTATTGTTGTGGTAATATTTGTTGCTATGTCCAAGAAAGGTAAAATGGAAGAGGCACCTATTATCATGTCTGTCCTGCAAATCTGGTTTAACATCCCAGGATCTGGTACAAGATAACTTGTGTGCAAATTGCTATAATTTCCATAAAAGCCTTCTGAATAAACCAGCTCCAAATCAGGTGCCTGTTCAGTCACAGAAACCTCCTTGGGCAGCTTTTGCACAGACGTCTAATTTAGCAGACCGTATGGTACATGCTACGGTACCAGGTATTGGGGCTCCCACTCAACCCTTACATGCAACATCCCACTTGAGTCATGCCACATCCAGTGTTTGATTTAGCGTATTCTTGGCTGCCTTTCAGCAAAAATTAGCTGATAGGCTCAAGGAATGGAAGTCAAATAGGGAATTGCATCTTCAGGGTAGGTGGCCGACTTTTTCTTTTTGTACAGGTTTGTAAACATTCCACCACAGATGCCTGGGTTCAAGAAGCGGTGTCTCATGTTTACGCTTCAAAGATTCTTTTTTACCAGCCCGTCTCCGGTTTAATCGAAGGCCATGGCTCTAGAGGATGCAGTGCAGAAACTACTGCAGTCAGGGGTAATAGTGCCGGTTCCTACAGCACAGAGGGTTCGAGGTTTCTACTCCAACCTGTTTCCAGTTCAGAAACCAAATGGATCTTACTGACTCAATCTCAAGACTGAACAAATATATCTTGGTGCCTCGATTTCCGTAAGGAAACCTTACGGTCCATTATCCTGGCTATGGAGCTGGTGATTTTATAGTGTCCCTCGATGTTCATGATGCTTACCTTCATGTTCCTTTAGCACCATCCCATCAGTGCTATCTCAGGTTTGCTATCCTCCAACATTTCCAGTTTCAGGCTTTACCTTTTGGACTGGCTACAGCTCCCAGGGTATTTACCAAGATCATGGTGGTGATGGCAGCTCATCTTCATCGAAAGCGATTAAGGATTTTCCCATATCTAGATGACTTGCTTGTCCTGGCTTAGTCTCAGGAAACTCTGCTATGTCATCTTCGAGTGACAATAGCCTGCCTACAAGCTCACGGCTGGCTCATAAATTGGGCGAATTCCTCCTTAGTCCCGTTGCAACGGATGACACATTTAGGGACTGTATTGGATACCAGTCTTCAGGGAATCTTTCTACCTCTGAGCAAGATAACCACATTACAGACAAGGATTCAGGAATTGCTACACAGTCTGATAATATCCATCCATGCAGCAATGCGAGTTTTGGGATCAATGGTCTCGTTGTTTGATATGGTGGAATATGCTCAGTTCCATTCAAGAACCCTTCAATATCTGATTCTCTCCAAATGAAACGGATAGCATAAGATGATTAAAAACTCTGACTATAATTCTTCCTCAGGAAGTGTGGCAGTCATTAGGCTGGTAGCTTCAGACGCCCCATCTGGACAAAGGACGACCCTTTTGAATCTCAGATTGGGAGGTTCTGACTACAGATGCAAGTCTACAGGGCTGGGGAGCCGTGACAGAACAGTACTCGTTCCAGGGACGTTGGGACAGGGAAGAAAGTCACCTGCCAATCAACATTCTGGAGCTATGGGCCATATACAGGGCATTCACTCAGGCAAAATAAATATTTCACAGCAAGCTGATTCAGATTCGCTCGGACAATGCCACGGCAGTACCTAACCTCAATCTCCAAGGAGGCACTCGAAGTTGAATGGCAATGAAGGAGGTAAGCCACACAATAAAACGGGTGTAACGTCATCATCCAGCCGTGTCGGCAGTATTCATAACAGGATTCCTAAATTGGGAAGCAGTCTTTCTCAGCAGGTACAACATTCATACAAGCGGATGGGCCTTAAGCCCAGAAGTCTTCCACATTCTGATAAACAAGTGGGCGCTGCCGGAGGTGGACCTCATGGCCTCTTGTCAGAACAAGGTACCCGTGTGTCTGTCAAGAACAAAGGATCCCGAGGCGATCTTCGTGGATGTAAGTAAGATAGGAATTTCATCTGGTTTATGTGTTTTCACCAATCTCTGGTACTCATTACTCCGAGTGATTTGAAAATTCAAACAGGAAGGGGGCGTTGTGATACTAATAGTGCCGTCATGTCCCAGAAGAAACTGGTACACAGATCTGTAGAGGCTGTCCACGGTTTCTCTGTTCCTACTGCCTCAACGTCCAGATCTGATGGTTCAAGGTCCCTGTCTATACAAACATCTGGATTAACTGTCTTTGACGGCGTGGTTCTTGAAACATCCGTCTTAAAGGCAAAAGGTTTTTTGCATGAGGTAAGTTAGACGAGGCTTAAAGCCAGGAAATCATCTTCTGCTCGCATTTATTACCGAATATGGCATGCATATTTTCTATGGTACACTGCCAAAAGTTTTGTTCTTAGGTCCTTCAGAGTTTCTAGAATTCTAGTATTTCTTCAAGCAGGATTGGACATGGGTCTCTGCATAGCTTCCTTGAAGGTTCAAGTGTCAGCATTAACTGTATGGTTTCAAAAGTAAATTGCAAGCCTACAGGATGTTTGCACTTTTTTTCCAGGGAATGCTTCACATTCATGTTCCTGTTGTTCACCCTACAGTTCCCTGGGATCTAGATTTAGTTCTCAGGGCACTCTGGGTTGCTCCATTTGACCCACTGAACTGTGTGGATCTCAAATGGTTGACAGCTAAAGTTCTCTTTCTTCTGGCAATTTCTTCAGCTAGAAGAGTATCAGATTTATGGGCACTATCATGTTGCCGTCCTTTTCTGGTATTTCATCCAGAAGATAGAGCACTACTTAAAATTAGATCTGGATATCTTCCTAATGTGTTCTCCAAGTTCCATCTTAATGAAGAAATAGTAGTTCCAGCTTTTCAGGTACTTGACCTTTCTGCGATAGATGCTTCATTGGATGTAGTTCGTGCTCTAGGGATCTACAGTATGTGGATCATACCAGTGCCATCAGAAGGACAGACACTCTTTGTTCTTTACATATTTCACAGAGGATAGCCTGCCGATAAGCAAACACTGGCGAGATGGCTTTTCATGACTATCTCAGAAGCATACTCCCAAGCTGATCTCCCTATTCCGGATAATGTCTCTGCCCACTCTGCTCATAAGGTAGGTCCTTCTTTGGCAGCCCATCGAGGTGCCTTAGCTGAACAAATCTGTAAGGCAGACGCATGGTGATCCATTAACACATTCATTAGACATTATGCCTTTGACACATTTGCCTCTCAGGATGCTGCATTTGGGCGAAGGATTCTCCTGTCCAATTAGGAGCATCTCCGGCCTTAGATGCTGCTTTGGGAAGTCCCAAGGTAGATCCTGTGGTTCACTTGACCCTGATAGAGAGAGCAGAGGTTATGGTAGATTTACCTAGATAACACTCTTTCTCTGAAGTCCACAGCGTCCCACCCTGACGCACCTGATTTGAGAATCTGTACACTTCCTAACCTCTTCCTGTCCTTTGGTAAGGAAGTGTGTATGTTTTCTCGCCTGAATAGGTCTCCCTCTCGATTAAAACGGATTCTGCCTTGAGCTTTGGAATCAACTGAATTGCCTGAGCATGGAGACAAGGATATAGGAGGCTGGCCTGATGCATGACCTCTGCTTTCTCATCCCCGTTCTACATTATTAAAAACACAAACAGAAAAAAATCACAAGAACAAACTTCACTTGTATTAATCATTATAATCCTTTAAGTTCTAAGGTATGCGCATTGGTTAAAAAATTGTGTTCGATAATAGCAACTGACATTGACTTTTCAATGTTCAAACAACATTAATTAATTCACAGCTATGAAAGAGACAAGAACCTCAGAGATGTATTTGTTAAAACTGACGTCACACAACCCACTGAAGCTAAATGTGCTAATTGTGTCACCTGCAGATCTATGATTAACGGAGACACACACATTTAGATATCCAAGAACTGATGAAGCATACACAATCTCACATTGTGGGGCAAAGTGATAAAGAAGTAATAAGCGCAAGGTGATCACACACCAGCCAATCATTACGGATTTGAAAAATGACAGGAGCTGACTGGCTGGTACGTTATCACCTTGCACTTATCACTACTTTACCACTTCTCCAGGCTTAATACATCTGCCACCATGTTACTTGCATGATTTGTTTTGTCATACACATGATAACGTGTCCGTGCAGTTTAAACTATATCTGTAAAACAGAGACTATATTCAAAGAAAGAAGAGCTTAACTACTGTATAAAAGTGCCATTAAAAATGCATTACTTAAAAAACAGAGCGACCTATCAGTCGCCAAGCATTTTTTTACAGCAGGACATAACATTGCCATGTTAAACTACATATTTATAGACCATGTGCCACCTAACGCTGGCCCCACACGGTGTGAAGGAACAATTAGGGGTATATTCAATTAGTGCCCAATTTTCAGACGGTCGGATACTCTGCACTAATTTCGCCTGTTTTTTTATCCATTTTCGCAAAAGCCTTTTCGTGTCTTGTTTTTTTTTTTCGACTCAGCATGGGCGAAAACGGACCCAAAAACTATGCAAAGCCCCGCAATTCGACAAAACCAAATCCAAGTGGGTTTCGCCAGTGCGGATTTTTCAACAAGTTGAAAAAAACGGCACGGGGATTTAATAGTTTGAATGGAAGTTGTAAAAAAAACCGGCACTAGTTGAATACCTCCTTAGGCTTAAGTTTCTTTTTGTAATATCTTCTATACTTCCATACTTCATATAACCAACAGTTACTGCTTCAGTGTTGTAATTACATAACACTTAGTTGCCACATGACCTCCTATAGTTAATTGTTACCACATAGCGGTTACAATGTAGTGATGAGCACCGGAAATTTTTCGGGTTTTGGGTTCGGTTCCGCGGCCGTGTTTTGGGTTCGAACGCGTTTTGGCAAAACCTCACCGAATTTTTTTTGTCGGATTCGGGTGTGTTTTGGATTCGGGTGTTTTTTTCAAAAAACCCTAAAAAACAGCTTAAATCATAGAATTTGGGGGTCATTTTGATCCCAAAGTATTATTAACCTCAATAACCATAATTTCCACTCATTTTCAGTCTATTCTGAACACCTCACAATATTATTTTTAGTCCTAAAATTTGCACCGAGGTCGCTGGATGACTAAGCTCAGCGACCCAAGTGGCCGACACAAACACCTGGCCCATCTAGGAGTGGCACTGCAGTGTCACGCAGGATGGCCCTTCAAAAAACTACTCCCCAAACAGCACATGACGCAAAGAAGAAAAAAAGAGGCGCAATGAGGTAGCTGTGTGAGTAAGCTAAGCGACCCTAGTGGCCGACACAAACACCTGGCCCATCTAGGAGTGGCACTGCAGTGTCACGCAGGATGGCCCTTCCAAAAAACACCCCCCAAACAGCACATGACGCAAAGAAAAAAAGAGGCGCAATGAGGTAGCTGTGTGAGTAAGCTAAGCGACCCTAGTGGCCGACACAAACACCTGGCCCATCTAGGAGTGGCACTGCAGTGTCACGCAGGATGGCCCTTCAAAAAACTACTCCCCAAACAGCACATGACGCAAAGAAGAAAAAAAAGATGCGCAATGAGGTAGCTGTGTGACTAAGATAAGCGACCCTAGTGGCCGACACAAACACCTGGCCCATCTAGGAGTGGCACTGCAGTGTCACGCAGGATGGCCCTTCCAAAAAACACCCCCCAAACAGCACATGACGCAAAGAAAAAAAGAGGCGCAATGAGGTAGCTGTGTGACTAAGATAAGCGACCCAAGTGGCCGACACAAACACCTGGCCCATCTAGGAGTGGCACTGCAGTGTCACGCAGGATGGCCCTTCCAAAAACTACTCCCCAAACAGCACATGACGCAAAGAAAAATGAAAGAAAAAAGAGGTGCAAGATGGAATTGTCCTTGGGCCCTCCCACCCACCCTTATGTTGTATAAACAGGACATGCACACTTTAACATCATTTCAGTGACAGGGTCTGCCACACGACTGTGACTGAAATGACGGGTTGGTTTGGACCCCCACCAAAAAAGAAGCAATTAATCTCTCCTTGCACAAACTGGCTCTACAGAGGCAAGATGTCCACCTCATCATCATCCTCCGATATATCACCGTGTACATCCCCCTCCTCACAGATTATCAATTTGTCCCCACTGGAATCCACCATCTCAGCTCCCTGTGTACTTTGTGGAGGCAATTGCTGCTGGTGAATGTCTCCACGGAGGAATTGATTATAATTCATTTTAATGAACCTCATCTTCTCCACATTTTTTGGATGTAACCTCGTACGCCGATTGCTGACAAGGTGAGCGGCGGCACTAAACACTCTTTCGGAGTACACACTTGTGGGAGGGCAACTTAGGTAGAATAAAGCCAGTTTGTGCAAGGGCCTCCAAATTGCCTCTTTTTCCTGCCAGTATAAGTACGGACTGTCTGACGTGCCTACTTGGATGCGGTCACTCATATAATCCTCCACCATTCTTTCAATGGGGAGAGAATCATATGCAGTGACAGTAGACGACATGTCCGTAATCGTTGTCAGGTCCTTCAGTCCGGACCAGATGTCAGCATCAGCAGTCGCTCCAGACTGCCCTGCATCACCGCCAGCGGGTGGGCTCGGAATTCTGAGCCTTTTCCTCGCACCCCCAGTTGCGGGAGAATGTGAAGGAGGAGATGTTGACAGGTCGCGTTCCGCTTGACTTGACAATTTTCTCACCAGCAGTTCTTTGAACCCCAGCAGACTTGTGTCTGCCGGAAAGAGAGATCCAAGGTAGGTTTTAAATCTGGGATCGAGCACGGTGGCCAAAATGTAGTGCTCTGATTTCAACAGATTGACCACCCGTGAATCCTTGTTAAGCGAATTAAGGGCTCCATCCACAAGTCCCACATGCCTAGCGGAATCGCTCTGTTAGCTCCTCCTTCAATGTCTCCAGCTTCTTCTGCAAAAGCCTGATGAGGGGAATGACCTGACTCAGGCTGGCAGTGTCTGAACTGACTTCACGTGTGGCAAGTTCAAAAGGTTGCAGAACCTTGCACAACGTTGAAATCATTCTCCACTGCGCTTGAGACAGGTGCATTCCACCTCCTATATCGTGCTCAGTTGTATAGGCTTGAATGGCCTTTTGCTGCTCCTCCAACCTCTGAAGCATATAGAGGGTTGAATTCCACCTCGTTACCACTTCTTGCTTCAGATGATGGCAGGGCAGGTTCAGGCGTTTTTGGTGGTGCTCCAGTCTTCTGTACGTGGTGCCTGTACGCCGAAAGTGTCCCGCAATTCTTCTGGCCACCGACAGCATCTCTTGCACGCCCCTGTCGTTTTTTAAATAATTCTGCACCACCAAATTCAAGGTATGTGCAAAACATGGGACGTGCTGGAATTTGCCCATATTTAATGCACACACAATATTGCTGGCGTTGTCCGATGCCACAAATCCACAGGAGAGTCCAATTGGGGTAAGCCATTCCGCGATGATCTTCCTCAGTTGCCGTAAGAGGTTTTCAGCTGTGTGCGTATTCTGGAAAGCGGTGATACAAAGCGTAGCCTGCCTAGGAAAGAGTTGGCATTTGCGAGATGCTGCTACTGGTGCCGCCGCTGCTGTTCTTGCGGCGGGAGTCCATACATCTACCCAGTGGGCTGTCACAGTCATATAGTCCTGAGCCTGCCCTGCTCCACTTGTCCACATGTCCGTGGTTAAGTGGACATTGGGTACAACTGCATTTTTTAGGACACTGGTGAGTCTTTTTCTGAGGTCTGTGTACATTTTCGGTATCGCCTGCCTAGAGAAATGGAACCTAGATGGTATTTGGTACCGGGGACACAGTACCTCCAACAAGTCTCTAGTTGGCTCTGCAGTAATGATGGATACCGGAACCACGTTTCTCACCGCCCAGGATGCCAAGGCCTCAGTTATCCGCTTTGCAGCAGGATGACTGCTGTGATATTTCATCTTCCTCGCAAAGGAAAAGGACTGTTGGACAGTCAATTGCTTGGTGGAAGTAGTAAAAGTGGTCTTACGACTTCCCCTCTGGGATGACCATCGACTCCCAGCAGCAACAACAGCAGCGCCAGCAGCAGTAGGCGTTACACGCAAGGATGCATCGGAGGAATCCCAGGCAGGAGAGGACTCGTCAGAATTGCCAGTGACATGGCCTGCAGGACTATTGGCATTCCTGGGGAAGGAGGAAATTGACACTGAGGGAGTTGGTGGGGTGGTTTGCGTGAGCTTGGTTACAAGAGGAAGGGATTTACTGGTCAGTGGACTGCTTCCGCTGTCGCCCAAAGTTTTTGAACTTGTCACTGACTTATGATGAATGCGCTGCAGGTGACGTATAAGGGAGGATGTTCCGAGGTGGTTAACGTCCTTACCCCTACTTATTACAGCTTGACAAAGGCAACACACGGCTTGACAAATATTGTCCGCATTTCTGTTGAAATACTTCCACACCGAAGAGCTGATTTTTTGGGTATTTTCACCAGGCATGTCAATGGCCATATTCCTCCCACGGACAACAGGTGTCTCCCCGGGTGCCTGACTTAAACAAACCACCTCACCATCAGAATCCTCCTGGTCAATTTCCTCCCCAGCGCCAGCAACACCCATATCCTCCTCATCCTGGTGTACTTCAACACTGACATCTTCAATCTGACTATCAGGAACTGGACTGTGGGTGCTCCTTCCAGCACTTGCAGGGGGCGTGCAAATGGTGGAAGGCGCATGCTCTTCACGTCCAGTGTTGGGAAGGTCAGGCATCGCAAACGACACAATTGGACTCTCCTTGTGGATTTGTGATTTCGAAGAACGCACAGTTCTTTGCTGTGCTTTTGCCAGCTTGAGTCTTTTCATTTTTCTAGCGAGAGGCTGAGTGCTTCCATCCTCATGTGAAGCTGAACCACTAGCCATGAACATAGGCCAGGGCCTCAGCCGTTCCTTGCCACTCCGTGTGGTAAATGGCATATTGGCAAGTTTACGCTTCTTCTCCGACAATTTTATTTTAGATTTTTGAGTCCTTTTTTTACTGATATTTGGTGTTTTGGATTTTACATGCTCTGTACTATGACATTGGGCATCGGCCTTGGCAGACGACGTTGATGGCATTTCATCGTCTCGGCCATGACTAGTGGCAGCAGCTTCAGCACGAGGTGGAAGTCGATCTTGATCTTTCCCTATTTTTGGAACCTCAACATTTTTGTTCTCCATATTTTAATAGGCACAACTAAAAGGCACCTCAGGTAAACAATGGAGATGGATGGATACTAGTATACTTATGGATGACGAGCGACTGCCGACACAGAGGTAGCTACAGCCGTGGACTTCCGTACTGCGTCTGCTGCTAGTATAGACTGGATGATAATGATATAAAAAATATATATATATCACTACTGCAGGACAGGTATATATTATATAATGACGGACCTGCTGGACACTGTCAGCACTGCAGACTCCTAAAGTAAACTACTAGTATGAAGAAGATAGAAAAAAAAAAAAACACCACAGGTAAGTATACAATTATGGATGGACGAGCGACTGCCGACACAGAGGTAGCTACAGCCGTGGACTACCGTACTGCGTCTGCTGCTAGTATAGACTGGATGATAATGATATAAAAAATATATATATATCACTACTGCAGGACAGGTATATATTATATAATGACGGACCTGCTGGACACTGTCAGCACTGCAGGCTCCTAAAGTAAACTACTAGTATGAAGAAGATAGAAAAAAAAAAAAAAACACCACAGGTAGGTATACAATTATGGATGGACGAGCGACTGCCGACACAGAGGTAGCTACAGCCGTGGACTACCGTACTGCGTCTGCTGCTAGTATAGACTGGATGATAATAATATAAAAAATATATATATATCACTTCTGCAGGACAGGTATATATTATATAATGACGGACCTGCTGGACACTGTCAGCAGAATGCGTTTATAGAATAAAAACACCACACGACGAGTGTTTAACTTTTTCAGGCAGACAATCACAGTATACTGGTGGTCAGTGGTCACTGGTCAGTCACACTGGCAGTGGCACTCTGGCAGCAAAAGTGTGCACTGTTAAATATGTACTCCTGCTATAACTGCTCCCCAGTTTCCCCCACAATTAAGCTGTGTGAGCAGTGAGCACTCAGCACAGTCAGATATACATAGATGATGCAGCACACTGAGGCTGAGCACAGATATGGTATGTGACTGTGTATCGTTTTTTTTCAGGCAGAGAACGGATTATATTAAATAATAAAAATAAATAAAACTGCACTGGTGGTCAGTCACTAGTATAACTATCAGCAAAACTCTGCACTCTCTGAGTACTCCTCCTAATGCTCCAGTAAATCAAGTGTCTCACTCTCTATCTATTCTAAACGGAGAGGACGCCAGCCACGTCCTCTCCCTATCAATCTCAATGCACGTGTGAAAATGGCGGCGACGCGCGGCTCCTTATATAGAATCCGAGTCTCGCGATAGAATCCGAGCCTCGCGAGAATCCGACAGCGGGATGATGACGTTCGGGCGCGCTCGGGTTAACCGAGCAAGGCGGGAGGATCCGAGTCGCTCGGACCCGTGTAAAAAAAGGTGAAGTTCGGGCGGGTTCGGATTCCGAGGAACCGAACCCGCTCATCACTATAACAATGTTGATACAATGATTCAATTATGGTATCTACCAGTTTACTCATATTGCATTTGTAACGTTTTTAAAGACCAGCATACCTGGCTTTTTACATAAGATCTCTTTTATGTGTGAGTACCAAGTACACTAATACCCAGGTACTTGTTCCCCAGCCTCGTTTATATGGATAGCATTGCCATTTATAATCTAAGATTCCATTAATGAGACATAATTATTACAACTCAGTAAGACTATAACTTTCATTAGCTATCTTGTCTCTTCAATATAATGATATATGATGATTCCCAACATATTTAAACTCTCCCAGCACGCGGCCTCTTTTTTTTTTAATGTTCTTTACTTGTCATTTTGTTCACATATCTCCGCAATTGTACATTTTTACTATCACTGTATTAATATGATAATGTATTATGTTTTCACTATAACATGTTTTTAATAGATTTATGTGGACTCAAATAAGATTTGAAAAAATATTGTATACACTTGTTATCACACCCCTTCTAAATTGTCAAGTGATACGATTTATGCAAAATCTCAAGAACAATACTAAATAAACTGTGAAATGAATATGTTAGTCCTACAATATGCAAATAAAGACCTGGAATGCAAAACGGACGCTTCTCATATGTTACCCGCAACAGCAGTAATGCCACTCTCTTCCTTCACACCAGCGCCGGGCGTTAACCCTCTCACCTCCCATTCATTATGGTATATCCACACATGGGAAGGCAGTAGAGGTTAGCGGACACCCGGCTCTGGTACTTTTTCTCCTACCGAATTTAGTTTACAAATTACAAACTATATTTACAAACAATTTAACTATTTGGTCTGCATATATGCAATGTGTTTAATTGCTTGCATGTGTTTCTTCAGCATTTAAAAAAACTTTTTTTTCCTATACCCTACGTGGTAGAAGGAATTAATCCTGGATAAATGTTTATACCACGTTCAGCTATCTAAATATTTTTCACCAGGTATTAGCAATTGTTTCTCAATATGCTAAGCATTGCATTAATTTAATTAAATTGCACTACATGTCGAGAGTGCACGGATTTAATAATCTGTACACTCAGACATTTTTGAGATTGATATAATAAGTGCTACAAACTCCAATTTTAGCATTGCCAAATGACCAATACATTCCAGGTCGTTATTTGCATATTGTAGGACTAACATATTCATTTCACCGTTTGTTTAATATTGTTCTTGAGATTTTGCATAAATCGTATCGCTTGACAATTTAGAAGGGGTTTGATAACAAGTATATACGATATATTTTTTATACGTTTTTTAAATATGGATGAATTAAAATTGTTTTTAAACAATAATTGACATATTTTGATTTAAAAATGAGTGCCCCCACAAAGAGGTCTATTTCTATGTCCCCTGTTTCTTGTTAGGGACAACCTATTGCTATAGTCTTGTTATTACCTCTGGGGAGCACCGTCAACTTTAAGATTTATTATAAATATATATAATTATAATAGTTATTGATTGATATCTTTACAGTAATTATTTCATTAAGTTGTACAGGAACACTCAACCTTTTTTGCTTTGTACTCAAATAAGATTTACAAGCAGAACTTTTGTAATCACATTTATAATAAAAAAAAAAAATTGTAACCACTTCTAGACTTGTTAGTCTGGGGGAGGAGCTTTTTGACGTTGTTACCTATTTAAACTCAGCTTTGTCATTTCACTTGCATCCTTATGAAAGTTTAAGTAAAGACTCTGAAATGTTGGCTTACAACTTGGGACTGTTTGTTTTACTCACACAGTCGTTAGAGTACCGCCCTATGCAAAAAAAATAAACATATATATATATATATATATATATATATACAGGTTGAGTATCCCTTATCCAAAATGCTTGGGACCAGAGGTATTTTGGATATCGGATTTTTCCGTATTTTGGAATAATTGCATACCATAATGAGATATCATGGTGATGGGACCTAAGTCTAAGCACAGAATGCATTTGTGTTTCATATACACCTTATACATACAGCCTGAAGTCAATTTTAGCCAATATTTTTTATAACTTTGTGCATTAAACAAAGTGTGTCTACATTCACACAATTTATTTATGTTTCATATACACCTTATACACACAGCCTGAAGATCATTTAATACAATATTTTTAATAACTTTGTGTATTAAACAAAGTTTGTGTACATTGAGCCATCAAAAAACAAAGGTTTCACTATTTCACTCTCACTCAAAAAAGTCCGTATTTCGGAATATTCCGTATTTTGGAATATTTGGATATGGGATACTCAACCTGTATATATAATAGAAAAATTTAATATCTAACTATCTATAGTGTGTGTGTGTGTGTGTGTGTGTGTGTGTGTGTGTGTGTGTGTGTGTGTGTGTGTGTGTGTGTGTGTTTACACCTGAGACAGAATTCTGATTTCAGTGTTCATGTTTGAAAGTTTCGGTGGATTTTAATCCTGGCCTGAATTGTGCCGTATTCTGGCAACTCAGTGGCTACTATATTCTGGTAGTGTGGGTTTAAGCACTGGATCAGATCTGCCTACTTTCGTAAATGATTTTGCTTCTGAAGTAGAAAAGCTGGATACTCCATAACAATTTCCACTATTTTATTTTAAAATAGTATTACTGTTTTATTGGTCAGAAATAAGTTTTTCTTCTTTGTCTGTAGGCAACAACTCTTCTTACTATGGACAAATACTCTCATCAAGATATCCCCAACATTAACAATACCTGCTTTAAACTGAACTCCTTGCAACTTCATGCTTTATTGACAAATTACCACTGTGCACCAGATGAACCTTACATTCCTACGGTAATTATTACGTTACATTTTAAACCTACACTGCCAGCATATCCATATTTGCACTGAATTCTTGCAATGTTCCCTCTCTTTTCATTGCATGCAGGAGCTCATTGAGAGTGTGGTGTCTGTAGCTGAAAACACTGCTGATGAATTGGCACGTAGTGATGGACGTGAGGTTCAGTTAGAAGAGGATCCTGACTTGCAGCTGCCTTTTCTTTTGCCAGAAGATGGTTACTCATGTGATGTGGTACGGAACATCCCCAATGGTTTGCAGGAGTTTTTGGAACCACTGTGCCAAAGAGGTATAAAAATAAAATGTAATTGGATGCTTACACTTTAGTTTGCACAGATAAGAAGAAAGACAGTCAAAGAAAAAATGCTCTGAATATACTTTTTGTAGTTTGTATTCCCCCCCCCAAAAAAAACCACAGATTAGGAGCAAATAATTTGACTTCAGCTGCATTTTCATAAAAAATTCCTGATAGATATAATGACAACGTAAAAAATATGTTTTGTTTTTTTTTGAGATTTTTGCAAATTTATTAAAAATAAAAAACTAAGAAATCACATGTACATAAGTATTCACAGCCTTTGTCATGAAGCTCAAAATTGATCTCGGGTGCATCCTGTTTCCACTGACCATCCTTGAGATGTTCCTAATTAGAGTCCACCTCTGATGAATGCAGTTGATTGGACATGATTTGGAAAGGCACACACCTGTCTCTATAAGGTCCCATATTTGACAGTGCATGTCTGAGCACAAACCAAGCATGAAGTCAAAGGAATTGTCTGTAGACCTCCGAGACAGGATTGTCTCGAGGCACAAATCTCGGGAAGGATACAGAAAAATATCTGCTGCTTTGAAGATCCGAATGAGCACAGTGGCCTCCATCATCCATAAATGGAAGAAGTTCGGAACCACCAGGACTCTTCCTAGAGCTGGCTGGCCGTCTAAACTGAGCAATTGGGGGAGAAGGGGCCTAGTTAGGGAGGTGACCCAGAACCTGATGGTCACTCTTTCAGAGCTACAGCATTCCTCTGTGGAGAGAGGAGAACATTTTAGAAGGACAACCATCTCTGCAGCAATCCACCAATCAGGCCTGTATGGTAGAGTGGCCAGACGGAAGGCACTCCTTAGTAAAAAGCACATGGCAGCCAGCCTGCAGTTATCCAAAATGCACCTGAAGGACGCTCAGACTATGAGAAACAAAATTCTCTGGTCTGATGGGACAAAGATTGAACTCTTTGACGTGAATGCCAGGCATCATGTTTGGAGGAAACTAGGCACCGCTCATCACCAGGCCAATACCATCCCTACAGTGAAGCATGGTGGTGGCAGAATCATGCTATGGGGATGTTTTTCAGCGGCAGGAACTGGGAGACTAGTCAGAATAGAGGGAAAGATGAATGCAGCAATGTACAGAGAGATCCTGGATGAAAACCTGCTCCAGAGCGCTCGACCTGCGACTGGGGCGACGGTTCATCTTTCAGCTGGATAACGACCCTAAGCACACAGCCAAGATATCAAAGGAGTGGCTTCAGGACAACTCTGTGAATGTCCTTGAGTGGCCCAGACTTGAATCCGATTGAACATCTCTGGAGAGATCTGAAAATGGCTGTGCACCGACGCTTCTTAGCCAACCTAATGGAGCTTGAGAGGTGCTGCAAAGAGGAATGGGTGAAACTGCCCAAATATAGGTGTGCCAAGCTTGTGGCATCATTTTCAAAAAGACTTGAAGCTATATGCATCAACAAATTGTTGAGCAAAGGCTGTGGATACTTATGTATATGTGATTTCCTAGATTTTTATTTTTAATAAATTTGCAAAAATCTAAAAAATAAATTTTCACATTGTCATTATGGGGTATTGTGTGCAGAATTTTGAGGGGAAAATTTTATTTATTCCATATTGGAATAAGGTTGTAACATAACAAAATGTGGAAAAAGTAAAGCGCTGTGAATACTTTCCGAATGCACTGTATGTGTGTGTGACTACTTATTTGGTGATGGATGCATTGCTCTCTCATGCTGTTGACGTGTTGTGACCCCTGATGAAGATCATCATGATTGGGAACGTTTGGGAAATTTAATGTACTGATCCATCAAGTATGGATTAAATTGCCTTTACACTTGAAAAGCTGGTGAGTGCTCCGTCATTTATATATATATATATATATATATATATATATATATATATATATATCCATGGAAGTCCTGCACTCACGTCCATATATAATCAACTTTGGGGTGCACCCAGTAGAATCCACACAATCTCTGTAGATCAACACATATAGTAGTAGTTCCAGTTTCCTGGGGGGCACTCTCCTTTGCACATCATCCAACGAAATTTCTTACTTCACAATAGGCTTTATTGGGTCTCACAATCGGCTTTATTGGGTCGACGTTTCGGCTCAATAAATGGAGCCTTTATCAAGACAAGCCATACATATAATCATATTGTCAAATGATCGTAACCTATACAAATAACAAATACATAGAATGAATATATACAATCAGTCTCACGGGCCCAATCAGAAAATCACCACTAAAGTGCAATTCGCATAATTACAAGAAAAAAGTGCCAGGAGGTAGTGATACAACCAGATGTGGATATCTCACTTACAAGTATACCCGCTGAGATGAAAAATAGAGAGTGAGAGTTAAGTATCATGTCACCCAACTGTAGTGTGTCACCAGAGGTAATATTAATGGCGTACTTACTAAAATAAGTATAAATCGGCAGTACAACACTGTGGACGGACTATCGGTCACTCCAGCATATTGGCCTATAGATAAAACAACAAATAATATATAGCAGGTTCCCAATGTAGTAAGGGTTAAAAGTAATACCAAATGACACCTATACCAAACACTGATTTCCACTTCACAGAAAAAAACTCCTGGATAACTTATCCAAATAGTGGCACCTCAGTCAATAGAGCCTCTGCAAATGCAAGTACAAGGGGAGTATCATGAGGAGAGTACCCCTAAACAGTCAAGGATGGGCTTCAGCCATCATGTAGGGAAATCAAAATTAAAAAACTAATGATTCTTACCCCTGGAGCTCGCGGATCAACGTCCATTCAGTGTGCCTGCCTAATGTCTAATGAGCACAGCGTGCCTTATAAGCACATACGGCCGGAAGTACCGCCAACCCCGCAGATAAAGTACCATCTTCCTTAATTACACACAACGACTCTCTAAATCCTCAGTCCCCTCCGTTGTAACCGCCATCACATCACCAAACTAAAGACAATCGACCAAACATACCATAGGTGCAGGAATCTGAACATCGCCGCCGGTCCGAGTGGCGTGCGCTCCATCACCCGGAAGTCACATGCCGGGTGCGTTCCAAAGCCCGGAAGTCGTATGCATGATGCGTTCCGACGACCGGAAGCCTCACCATCAAGGGGATCCGCTGCCTAGCAACATGATGCCGCGAATCGCGGTAGCATAATTTAAAGTGTAAACAGTAGTGGCTCGCAGATTACACAACGCCAAACTGCTCCCCACGTACCAGCAACACCAGTCAGGGACAACCAACAGTCCTGGACCATGGGGAACTCACTACAAATCCGCTGTGCCACCCAATCGGGTCCTAGATCGTCACATAATTATTACATGATGACGACAATAAACAAATAAACTACACAACAGTCACATGCCCCATGCCGGGTTAGGCTCACAGTAAGTGTATAATAAAAGCGCACACCTTGTTCTTATACATGATAACGAGTCCCACTAATCCTATAGGGATAGAAATATATACACACTGTACACAGCACAGCAGAGCGGCACTCCCCGGACTTTAAATCAGAAGAAACAGACAGCAAACACAGCTTCATCTTATCAACGTTTCAGATGTTTAATCCTGACCTTTCGTCAGGATACAGGTCTTTATCCTGACAAAAGGTGTAGATTAAACACCTGAAACGTTGATCAGATGAAGCTGTGTTAGCTGCCTTTTTACTCTGATTTAAAGTCCGGGGAGTGCCGCTCTGCTGTGCTGTATGTATTTGGGATTTGGAAACAGTCATGGGAAAGCACCCAGGCAATGTTCATCATTGAGTGAAGTGCCGGTCTAGCTGCATTGTGTGTGTATGTATGTATATACTGTATGTATGTGTATGTGTATATATATATATATATATATATATATATATTCTCTAACGTCCTAGAGGATGCTGGGGACTCCGTAAGGACCATGGGGATTAGACGGGCTCCGCAGGAGATAGGGCACTTTAAGAAAGCTTTGGATTCTGGGTGTGCACTGGCTCCTTCCTCTGTCCCTCCTCCAGACCTCAGTTTTACACTGTGCCCAGAGGATGAAGGGCGCACTGCAGAGATCTTTGCTACAGAAAGCATTTTTGTTTGGATTTTTACTTTTTCACAGGAAGCACTGCTGGCAACAGGCTCCCTGCATCGAGGGACTGAGGAGAGAGGGGCAGACCTACTTAACTGATAGGATCTGCTTCCTCGGCTACTGGACACCATTAGCTTCAGAGGGGGTGAACACAGGTTCGTCCTGGGCGTGCACCCCCGGAGCCACGCCGCCGTTCTCCTCACAGAGCCAGAAGAACAGAAGCAAGACGACGTCTCAGGCGGCAGAAGCCTTCAGCTTCACAGAGGTAACGCACAGCACTGCAGCTGTGCGTCATTGCTCCACATCACCTCACACACTCCGGTCACTGTATGGGCGCAGGGGGGAGCACCCTGGGCAGCAATAATAACACCTCTTAGATGGCAAATAGGTATATACATGTACAGCTGGGCACTGTACATGTATATAATTGAGCCCCCGCCATTTTACACGATTTTGAGCCGGATAGAAGCCCGCCGCCGAGGGGGCGGGGCTTCTCCATCACTCACCAGCGCCATTTCTCTCTCCACAGAACGCTGAGAGGAAACTCCCCGGACTCTCCCCTGCTTACACACGGTGAAGGGAGTTTAAAAAGAGGGGGGGGGGGGGGGGGGCACATAATTGGCGGATAAAGTATAATAAAGCGCTGCTGGGGAAAAGCATTCTGTATTGGTCTCCAGGCTGTTGCGCTGGGGTGTGTGCTGGCATACTCTCTCTCTGTCTCTCCAAGGGGCTTTCAGGGGATACTGTCTTCAGAAAAAAGTTTCCCTGGGTGTGTGCAGTGTGTCGGTACGTGTGTGTCGACATGTTTGATGAGGAAGGTTCGCTTAATGTGGAGGGGGAGTGCTTGAATGTCAGGTCGGCAACGCCGACACCGGACTGGGTGGATATGCTGAATGTCTTGAATGCAAATGTAAATCTCCTGCATAAAAGATTAGACAAGGCAGAAGCTAGGGATCAGTCAGGTACCCAGTCCGTGCCTGTCCCTGTGGTGCCAGGACCTTCAGGGTCTCAAAAGCGCCCCATATCCCAGGTCGCTGACACAGATACCGACACAGATACTGACTCTAGTGTCGACTATGAGGATGCAAAATTACAGCCGAAGGTGGCAAAAGGTATTAGGTACATGATTATTGCCATAAAAGAGGTTTTGCATATCACGGAGGAACCCCCTGTCCCTGACACGAGGGTTCACATGTATAAAGGGAAAAAGCCTGAGGTCACGTTTCCGTCCTCATTTGAGCTAAGCGAATTATGTGAAAAGGCTTGGGAATCTCCGGATAGGAGACTCCATGTTCCCAAAAGGATTCTCATGGCGTATCCTTTTCCACAGAAGGATCGGATACGATGGGAATCTGCGCCTAAAGTAGACAAGGCGCTGACACGCTTATCCAAGAAGGTGGCACTGCCTTCTCCGGATACTGCTTCCCTCAAGGATCCTGCTGATCGCAAGCAGATAATTACCATGAAGCACATTTACACACATTCAGGAACTATAGTTAGGCCGGCCATGGCGTCGGCCTGGGTTTGTAGTGCTGTCGTGGCATGGGCAGACTCCTTATCTACGGAGATGGACACCTTAGATAGGGATACCATTCTAACGACCATGGAGCATATCAGAGATGCTGCCTTGTATATGAGGGATGCTTAGAGAGACATTTGTTTACTAAGCTCTAGAATAAACGCTGTCTATTTCTGCTAGGCGGCTCTTGTGGACCCGACAGTGGACGGGAGACGTCGACTCAAAGCGGCATATGGAGTCATTGCCTTACAAGGGGGAGGAGTTGTTTGGAGAAGGCCTCTCGGACCTAGTCTCTACTGCTACGGCTGGTAAATCGAATTTCTCTATCGTCCTAGTGGATGCTGGGGTTCCTGAAAGGACCATGGGGAATAGCGGCTCCGCAGGAGACAGGGCACAAAAGTAAAGCTTTAGGATCAGGTGGTGTGCACTGGCTCCTCCCCCTATGACCCTCCTCCAAGCCTCAGTTAGATTTTTGTGCCCGGCCGAGAAGGGTGCAATCTAGGTGGCTCTCCTAAAGAGCTGCTTAGAAAAGTTTAGCTTAGGTTTTTTATTTTACAGTGAGTCCTGCTGGCAACAGGATCACTGCAACGAGGGACTTAGGGGAGAAGAAGTGAACTCACCTGCGTGCAGGATGGATTGGCTTCTTTGGCTACTGGACATTAGCTCCAGAGGGACGATCACAGGTACAGCCTGGATGGTCACCGGAGCCTCGCCGCCGGCCCCCTTGCAGATGCTGAAACGAGAAGAGGTCCAGAATCGGCGGCAGAAGACTCCTCAGTCTTCTTAAGGTAGCGCACAGCACTGCAGCTGTGCGCCATTTCCTCTCAGCACACTTCACACGGCAGTCACTGAGGGTGCAGGGCGCTGGGAGGGGGGCGCCCTGGGAGGCAAATGAAAACCTTTTTTGGCTAAAAATACCTCACATATAGCCTCCGGGGGCTATATGGAGATATTTAACCCCTGCCAGAATCCATTAAAGAGCGGGAGACGAGCCCGCCGAAAAAGGGGCGGGGCCTATCTCCTCAGCACACAGTGCCATTTTCCCTCACAGAAAGGCTGGAGGGAAGGCTCCCAGGCTCTCCCCTGCACTGCACTACAGAAACAGGGTTAAAACAGAGAGGGGGGGCACTAATTTGGCGTTAGAAATATATAAAAGATGCTATAAGGGAAAACACTTATATAAGGTTGTCCCTATATAATTATAGCGTTTTTGGTGTGTGCTGGCAAACTCTCCCTCTGTCTCTCCAAAGGGCTAGTGGGTCCTGTCCTCTATCAGAGCATTCCCTGTGTGTGTGCTGTGTGTCGGTACGTGTGTGTCGACATGTATGAGGACGATGTTGGTGAGGAGGCGGAGCAATTGCCTGTAATGGTGATGTCACTCTCTAGGGAGTCGACACCGGAATGGATGGCTTATTTAGGGAATTACGTGATAATGTCAACACGCTGCAAGGTCGGTTGACGACATGAGACGGCCGACAAACAATTAGTACCGGTCCAGACGTCTCAGAAACACCGTCAGGGGTTTTAAAACGCCCGTTTACTTTAGTCGGTCGACACAGACACGGACACTGAATCCAGTGTCGACGGTGAATAAACAAACGTATTCCTTATTAGGGCCACACGTTAAGGGCAATGAAGGAGGTGTTACATATTTCTGATACTACAAGTACCACAAAAGAGGGTATTATGTGGGATGTGAAAAAACTACCGTAGTTTTTCCTGAATCAGATAAATTAAATGAAGTGTGTGATGATGCGTGGGTTCCCCCCGATAGAAAATTATGGGCGGTATACCCTTTCCCGCCAGAAGTTAGGGCGCGTTGGGAAACACCCCTTAGGGTGGATAAGGCGCTCACACGCTTATCAATGGCGGTACCGTCTATAGATAGGGCCGTCCTCAAGGAGCCAGCTGACAGGAGGCTGGAAAATATCATAAAAAGTATATACACACATACTGGTGTTATACTGCGACCAGCGATCGCCTCAGCCTGGATGTGCAGAGCTGGGGTGGCTTGGTCGGATTCCCTGACTAAAAATATTGATACCCTTGACAGGGACAGTATTTTATTGACTATAGAGCATTTAAAGGATGCATTTTCTATATATGCGAGATGCACAGAGGGATATTTGCACTCTGGCATCAAGAGTAAGTGCGATGTCCATATCTGCCAGAAGATGTTTATGGACACGACAGTGGTCAGGTGATGCAGATTCCAAACGGCACAAAGGTGTATTGCCGTATAAAGGAAGAGGAGTTATTTGGGGTCGGTCCATCGGACCTGGTGGCCACGGCAACTGCTGGAAAATCCACCGTTTTTACCCTAAGTCACATCTCTGCAGAAAAAGACACCGTCTTTTCAGCCTCAGTCCTTTCGTCCCTATAAGAGTCATATCTGCCCAGGGATAGAGGAAAGGGAAGAAGACTGCAGCAGGCAGCCCATTCCCAGGAACAGAAGCGTTCCACCGCTTCTGCCAAGCTCTCAGCATGACGCTGGGACCGTACAGGACCCCTGGATCCTACATGTAGTATCCCAGGGGTACAGATTGGAATGTCGAGACGTTTCCCCTTCGCAGGCTCCTGAAGTCTGGTTTACCAAGGTCTCCCTCCGACAAGGAGGCAGTATGGGAAACAATTCACAAGCTGTATTCCCAGCAGGTGATAATCAAATTACCCCTCCTACAACAAGAAAAGGGGTATTATTCCACATTATATTGTGGTACTGAAGCCAGAAGGCTAGGTGAGACCTATTCTAAATCTAAAAAAATTTGAACACTTACAAAGGTTCAAATCAAGATGGAGTCACTCAGAGCAGTGATAACGAACCAGGAAGAAGGGGACTATATAGTGTCCTGAGACATCAGGGATGCTTACCTCCATGTCCAAAATTTGCCCTTCTCACTAAGGGTACCTCAGGTTCGTGGTACAGAACTGTCACTATCAGTTTCAGACGCTGCCGTTTGGATTGTCCACGGCACCCCGGGTCTTTACCAAGGTAATGGCCGAAATGATGATTCTTCTTCGAAGAAAAGGCGTCTTAATTATCCCTTACTTGGACGATCTCCTGATAAGGGCAAAGTCCAGGGAACAGTTGGAGGTCGGAGTAGCACTATCTCGGATACTGCTACAACAGCACGGGTGGATTCTAAATATTCCAAAATCGCAGCTGATCCCGACGACAAGTCTGCTGTGCCTAGGGATGATTCTGGACACAGTCCAGAAAAAGGTGTTTCTCCCGGAAGAGAAAGCCAGGGAGTTATCCGAGCTAGTCAGGAACCTCCTAAAATCAGTGCATCATTGCACAAGGGTCCTGGTAAAGATGGTGACTTCCTACGAAGCAATTCCATTCGGCAGATTTCACGCAAGAATTTTTCAGTGGGATCTGCTGGACAAATGGTCCGGATCGCATCTTCAGATGCATCAGCGGATAACCCTATATCCAAGGACAAGGGTGTCTCTCCTGTGGTGGTTACAGAGTGCTCATCTTCTAGAGGGCCGCAGATTCGGCATTCAGGATTGGATGCTGGTGACCACGGAGGCCAGCCCGAGAGGCTGGAGAGCAGTCACACAAGGAAAAAATTTCCAGGGAGTGTGATCAAGTCTGGAGACTTTTCTCCACATAAATATACTGCAGCTAAGGGTAAATTTATAATACTCTAAGCTTAGCAAGACCTCTGCTTCAAGGTCAGTCGGTATTGATCCAGTGGGAAAAACATCACGGCAGTCGCCCACGTAAATAGACAGGGCGGCACAAGAAGCAGGAGGGCAATGGCAAAAACTGCAAGGACTTTTCGCTGGGCGGAAAATCATGTGATAGCACTGTCAGCAGTGTTTCATTCCGGGAATGGAAACTGGGAAGCAGACTTCCTCAGCAGGCACGACCTCCACCCGGCAGAGTGGAAACTTCATCGGGAAGTTTTCCACATGATTGTAAACCGTTGGGAAATACCAAAGGTGGACATGATGGCGTCCCGTCTGAAATTGCGCCAGGTTAAGAGACCCTCAGGCAATAGCTGTGGACGTTCTGGTAACACCATGGATGTACCAGTCGGTGTATGTGTTCCATCCTCTGCTTCTCATACCTAAGGTACTGAGACTTATAAGACGTAGAGGAGTAAGAACTATACTCATGGCTCCGGATTGGCCAAGAAGGACTTGGTACCCGGAACTTCAAGAGATGCTCACAGAGGACTTATGGCCTCTGCCGCTAAGAAGGGACTTGTTTCAGCAAGTACCATGTCTGTTCCAAGACTTACCGCAGCTGCGTTTGACGGCATGGCGGTGGAACGCCGGATCCTAAGGGAAAAAGGCATTCCGGAAGAGGTCATTCCTACCCTGGTCAAAGCCAAAAAGGAGGTGACCGCACAACATTATCACCACATGTGGCAAAAATATGTTGCGTGGTGTGAGGCCAGAAAGGCCCCACGAAGAAATTTCAACTCGGTCGATTCCTGCATTTCCTGCAAACAGGAGTGTCTATGGGCCTCAAATTGGGGTCCATTAAGGTTCAAATTTCGGCCCTGTCGATTTTCTTCCAGAAAGAAGTGGCTTCAGTTCCTGAAGTCCAGAAGTTTGTCAAGGGAGTATTGCATATACAACCCCCTTTTGTGCCTCCAGTGGCACTGTGGGATCTCAACGTAGTTCTGGGATTCCTCAAATCACATTGGTTTAAAACCAGTCAAATCTGTGGATTTGAAGCATCTCACATGAAAAGTGACCATGCTCTTGGCCCTGGCCTGGACCAGGCGAGTGTCAAATTGGTGGTTTTTTTCTCAAAAAAGCCCATATCTGGTTGTCCATTTGGACAGGGCAGAGCTGCGGACTCGTCCCCAGTTCTCTCCCTAAGGTGGTGTCAGTGTTTCACCTGAACCAGCTTATTTTGGTGCCTTGCGCCTACTAGGGACTTGGAGGACTCCAGGTTGCTAGATGTTGTCAGGGCCCTGTAAATATAGGTTCCAGGACGGCTGGAGTCAGGAAAACTGACTTGCTGTTATCCTGTATGCACCCAACAAACTGGGTGCTCTTGCTTCTAAGCAGACTATTGCTAGTTGGATGTGTAATACAATTCAGCTTGCACATTCTGTGGCAGGCCTGCCACAGCCAAAATATGTAAATGCCCATTCCACAAGGAAGGTGGGCTTATCTTGGGCGGCTGCCCGAGGGGTCTCGGCTTTACAACTTTGCCGAGCGGCTATTTAGTCAGGGGCAAACACGTTGGTAAAATCCTACAAATTTGATACCCTGGCTAAGGAGGACCTGGAGTTCTCTCATTCGGTGCTGCAGAGTCATCCGCACTCTCCCGCCCGTTTGGGAGCTTTGGTATTATCCCCATGGTCCTTTCAGGAACCCCAGCATCCACTAGGACGATAGAGAAAATAAGAATTTACTTACCGATAATTCTATTTCTCGGAGTCCGTAGTGGATGCTGGGCGCCCATCCCAAGTGCGGATTATCTGCAATACTTGTACATAGTTACAAAAATCGGGTTATTATTGTTGTGAGCCATCTTTTCAGAGGCTCCGCTGTTATCATACTGTTAACTGGGTTCAGATCACAGGTTGTACAGTGTGATTGGTGTGGCTGGTATGAGTCTTACCCGGGATTCAAAATCCTTCCTTATTGTGTACGCTCGTCCGGGCACAGTATCCTAACTGAGGCTTGGAGGAGGGTCATAGGGGGAGGAGCCAGTGCACACCACCTGATCCTAAAGCTTTACTTTTGTGCCCTGTCTCCTGCGGAGCCGCTATTCCCCATGGTCCTTTCAGGAACCCCAGCATCCACTACGGACTCCGAGAAATAGAATTATCGGTAAGTAAATTCTTATTTTTTTACCTTATGTTCCCCCGCAGCATTCTAAGAAGGTACCACATTATCAAATGCAGTCCTTTCGTTCCAATAAAAACAAGAAGGTACGAGGATCGTCCTTCGTTGCCAGAGGTAAAGGCAAGGGAAAAAAGCTGCACTCAGCTAGTTCCCAGGAGCAGAAGTCCTCCCCTACTTCCGCAAAGTTCACAGCATGACGCTGGGGCTTTCCGGGGGGAGGTCAGATCAAGTGGGGGCACGTCTTCGTCTTTTCAGCCACGTCTGGGTTCAATCACAGGTGGATCCCTGGGCAATAGAGATTGTTTCCCAGGGATACAGACTGGAATTCGAAGATGTGCCCCCTCGCCGATTTTTCAAATCGGCTCTGCCGGCTTCCCCGTCAGAGAGGGAGCTAGTGTTAGCGGCAATTCACAAATTGTACATTCAACAGGTGATAATCAAGGTTCCTTATCTCCAGCAAGGAGAGGGTTATTATTCATCCCTGTTTGTGGTACCGAAACCGAACGGTTCGGTCAGACCCATTCTAAATCTAAAATCCCTGAACCTGTACTTGAAGAGCTTCAAGTTCAAAATGGAATCGCTCAGAATGGTCATCGCCAGCCTGGAGGGAGGGGATTGGATGGTGTCCCTGGACATAAAGGATGCGTACCTTCATGTTCCGATTTTCCCCCCTCACCAGGCGTTTCTGAGGTTTGCAGTACAGGATTGTCACTACCAATTTCAGAAGTTGCCGTTTGGTCTTTCCACGGCCCCGAGAATTTTCACCAAGGTAATGGCGGAAATGATGGTGCTCCTGCGCAAGCAGGGAGTCACAATTATCCCGTACTTGGGCGATCTCCTTATAAAGGCGAGATCTCGGGAGAAGTTGCTGGACAGCGTGTCTCTGTCCGTGAAGACTTTGCAGATGTACCGCTGGATTCTCAATTTACCGAAATCCAAGCTAGTACCTGCAACGCGTCTGACCTTTTTGGGCCTGATTCTAAACACAGACCAAAAAAGAGTTATTCTGCCGGTGGAGAAGGCTCAGGAGCTCATAGCCCTGGTCAGGAACCTTTTAAAGCCGAAAAAGGTTTCGGTGCATCGTTGCACAAAGGTTCTGGGGAAGATGGTGGCTTCATACGAGGCCATCCCCTTCGGCAGGTTCCATGCGAGGACTTTCCAATGGGACCTATTGGACAAATGGTCCGGGTCCCATCTACATATGCAGAAACGGATCACCCTGTCTCCCAGGGCCAGGGTATCTCTCCTGTGGTGGCTGCACAGTGCTCACCTCCTAGAGGGTCGCAGGTTCGGCATTCAGGACTGGATCCTGGTGACCACGGACGCGAGCCTCCGAGGTTGGGGGGCTGTCGCACTAGGAAGAAATTTCCAAGGTCTCTGGTCAAGCCTAGAGACTTGTCTCCACATCAATGTCCTGGAGTTAAGGGCCATTTACAACGCTCTACGCCAGGCGGAGGAGTGGCTTCAGAACAAACCGGTTCTGTTTCAGTCGGACAGTATCACGGCAGTGGCTCATGTAAACCGCCAAGGCGGCACAAGGAGCAGAGTGGCCATGGCAGAGGCGACCAGGATTCTGCACTGGGCGGAAGGCCATGTAAGCGCACTATCAGCAGTGTTCATCCCGGGGGTGGACAACTGGGAGGCGGACTTCCTCAGCAGGCACGACCTGCATCCGGGAGAGTGAGGACTGCATCAAGAAGTCTTCACACAGATCGTGGATCGGTGGGGACTGCCTCAAATAGACATGATGGCGTCCCGTCTCAACAAAAAGCTAAAGAGGTATTGCGCCAGGTCAAGAGACCCTCAGGCGGTAGCGGTAGACGCTCTGGTGACACCATGGGTGTTCAGGTCGGTCTGTGTTTCCTCCTCTGCCTCTCATACCCAAGGTGTTGAGATTAATAAGACTAAGAAGGGTCAGAACAATTCTCATTGTTCCAGATTGGCCAAGGAGGACTTGGTATCCGGATCTGCAAGAGTTGCTCACAGAAGATCCGTGGCCTCTTCCTCTAAGGCAGGACCTGCTGCAGCAGGGGCCCTGTCTGTTCCAAGACTTACCGCGGCTGCGTTTGACGGCATGGCGGTTGAACGCCGGATCCTAGCTGAAAAAGGGATTCCGGAGGAGGTCATTCCTACCCTGATCAAGACTAGGAAGGATGTGACATCGAAACATTATCACCGTATATGGCGGAAATATGTTTCTTGGTGTGAGGCCAGAGCTGCTCCTACGGAGGAGTTCCATTTGGGCCGTCTGCTTCACTTCCTTCAAACGGGAGTGAATTTGGGCCTAAAATTAGGGTCCATAAAGGTCCAAATTTCGGCCTTATCCATTTTATTTCAAAGAGAATTGGCTTCTCTTCCTGAAGTACAGACTTTTGTGAAGGGAGTGCTGCATATTCAGCCTCCCTTTGTACCTCCGGTGGCGCCTTGGGATCTTAATGTGGTATTAAGTTTCCCCAAGTCACCTTGGTTTGAACCACTCAAAACAGTGGAGTTGAAATACCTCACTTAGAAAGTGGTCATGTTGTTGGCCTTAGCTTCTGCAAGGCGTGTTTTGGAATTAGCGGCTTTATCATATAAAAGCCCATACCTGATTTTTCACGTGGAATGGGCAGAGTTGAGGACTCGTCCTCAATTTCTGCCCAAGGTGGTCTCATCTTTTCATATGAACCAACCTATTGTCGTGCCTGTGGCTACACGGGACTTGGAGGACTCGGAGTCCCTGGATGTGGTCAGGGCTTTGAAGATTAACGTGACCAGAACAGCTAGGATCAGGAAGACTGAAGCTCTGTTTGTTTTGTATGCGGCCAACAAGGTTGGCGCTCCTACTTCAAAGCAGACAATTGCTCGCTGGATCTGTAACACGATTCAGCAGGCGCATTCTACGGCAGGATTGCCATTGCCTAAATCGGTTAAGGCCCATTCCACTAGGAAGGTGGGCTCTTCTTGGGCGGCTGCCCGTGGGGTCTCGGCACTACAACTGTGCTGAGCTGCTACTTGGTCGGGGTCAAACACCTTTGCAAAGTTCTATAAGTTTGATACCCTGGCTGAGGAGGACCTCCTGTTTGCTCAATCGGTGCTGCAGAGTCATCCGCACTCACCCGCCCGTTTGGGAGCTTGGGTATAATCCCCATGGTCCTTACGGAGTCCCCAGCATCCTCTAGGACGTTAGAGAAAATAGGATTTTACTTACCGTTAAATCTATTTCTCGTAGTCCGTAGAGGATGCTGGGCGCCCGTCCCAAGTGCGGACCTCTTCTGCAAGACATGTATATAGTTATTGCTTACATAAGGGTTACGTTATAGTTGGTCGGTCTTGAACCGAGGCTATGTTACTTGTTCATACTGTTAACTGGGTAGTTTATTACAAGTTATACGGTGTGATCGGTGTGGCTGGTATGAATCTCGCCCTTAGGTTACATAAATCCTTTCCTCGTACTGTTCATATCCTCTGGGCACAGTTTCTCTAACTGAGGTCTGGAGGAGGGACA
This sequence comes from Pseudophryne corroboree, assembly GCF_028390025.1. Classification (NCBI taxonomy): domain Eukaryota; kingdom Metazoa; phylum Chordata; class Amphibia; order Anura; family Myobatrachidae; genus Pseudophryne; species Pseudophryne corroboree. The sequence continues at coordinate 609,992,475 of NC_086447.1, forward strand.
TAGAGGGAGGAGCCAGTGCACACCCAGACTCCAAAGCTTTCTTAAAATGCCCTATCTCCTGCGGAGCCCGTCTATTCCCCTTGGTCCTTACGGAGTCCCCAGCATCCTCTACGGACTACGAGAAATAGATTTACCGGTAAGTAAAATCCTATTATATACACACACAGGTTGAGTATCCCACAAAATGCTTGGGACCAGAAGTATTTTGGATATCGGATTTTTCCGTATTTTGGAATAATTGCATACCATAATGAGATATCATGGTGATGGGACCTATGTTTCATATACACCTTATACACACAGCCTGAAGGTCATTTAATACAATATTTTTAATAACTTTGTGTATTAAACAAAGTTTGTGTACATTGGGCCATCAGAAAACAAAGGTTTCACTATCTGTCTCACTCAATTCTGTATTTCGGATTATTTGGATATGGGATACTCAACCTGTGTGTGTTTGTTTGTATGTGTGTGTGTGTATATATATATATATATATATATATATATGTATATGTGTGTGTATGTATGTATGTATGTATGTATGTATGTATGTGTGTATATATATATATAGATATATATATATCTCAGAACAAAAAAGGTGGCACTCCCAAACTTGAAAATATGAAAAATGCTTTAGTCAACGTTTCGGGGGGTCTCATCCCATCATCAGGTGAGACCCCCCGAAACGTTGACTAAAGCCTTTTTCATATTTTCAAGTCTGGGAGTGCCGCCTTTTTTGTTCTGCTATGTTTCTGGGATTCATCACACCTGGGAAGGCACACCAGCAAGTTATTGTGAGGTCACGCTGTCCTCAATGGCACCGAACAGTTTATGGTTTTAAACTCCCAAGATGCACTGGTCCTTCTCCCACATACCCCACCCACAGCTCAGGCTCTTCAATTTGAGTTTGGTGCCAGCAGGAGCTGGTCACCGTTTAAACAGCTTATCCTTTATGAAACAAGCTTTTGTTTTATGATTTATTTTATTTCCGTGTTTTAACAATTGAGTATGTGGCGTTATTCAGTTCTTATCTTTATGAAACAAGCTTATCTTTATGAAACAAGCTTTTGTTTTATGATTTATATTATTTCCGTGTTTTAACAATTGAGTATGTGGCGTTATTCAGTTCTTATCTTTATGAAACAAGCTTATCTTTATGAAACAAGCTTTTGTTTTATGATTTATTTTATTTCCGTGTTTTAACAATTGAGTATGTGGCGTTATTCAGTTCTTTTGCTGCTGCTCCAACATCCCCTCCGGAGTCGCAACTCCAGCCATAGCTGCCCTTTCACCACATATTGTAGGGGCAAGGACCCTTGCCTACTACTACTGCTACCAAGCGTACTGTGCCATCCTCACAGTTTACACTATTGTCAGATTTTGAGAAATCATCTGGTGAGGCAGACAATTCAGGTCTATCTGATGCTGACTTCCCTTCTGGAGAGGAAGAGGTTCAGTCAAAATTTAATGTAGCTGCTTTAGTGAGGGAGGTTAAATTCACTCTTCAGTTGAAAAATAAGAACCAGTACCTAAAGCAAAAGATCCTCTATGTAAACGTCGGAATGTAGTTTTGTCGGAATTCACCCCCTTACATCACTTGATGTCATGGGTGAAGCATGGATGGCACCTAGCAAAAAAATCCACGTCCCTTAAAGGCTAAGTTTGTTTTACCCTCTTCCAGCTACTGATTGTACTAAGTGGGACTCCCCCCAGTGGTGGATTCCCATGTGACACGTTTGGTAAAGAGCTCAACTTTACCTATATCTACAGCATCTTCCCTGAAGTAGGTGCCAGATAGACAGTTGGATGTGTGTCTTAAATCTTTATACTCTCTCTTACTGGAGCTACTTCTCCCCCAGCAACAGCTGCTGAGTGGCTAAGACTATAGAAAGCTGGGTACTTGCCCTAGAAAACCGTTACCCCTCAGGCACTACCCGGGTACAATTTTCATACATTGCTATCATCAGAGATGCAGCTTTTTATATTGGATAGGAGGCCCTTGACACAGCCCTCCTTTCCTCTAAGGCTTCGACTACCGTTGCGGCCCACCGCATTGTTTGGCTTCACCCATGGAAGGCTGACTCAGTCTCTAAGAAAGCCCTAGAATCACTCCCTTAGAGGCTTGCCTACCCTCAGCCTCCTCTACACGGTCTCCTTTTGGCCCCAGAGCAAGGCCAAGGGTCAAGCCTTTCCTAGACTGTCACACTCCACAAAAACCAAATCTAAGCAGGCCTGGGCTGCTAGACGTCCAACCACCAAGCCCGAAGATAAATCCTCAGCTTGACGGGGCAGGCCTCCTCCTGGGGAATCCTAGGGGCGGGAGGCCAACTTTATCAGTTTGCCCATTCTTTGTGTCAGATCACAACAGATGCCTGGGTGCAGGAAGTGGCCTCTCAGGGGTACGTGCTCTCCTTGAGGCGTCTTCCCAAAAAATATTTTCATACAAGCCCTCCCGCAGTCATAAGGAAGTCCAAGACTATAGGGACAGCTGTTCACTCCTTACTACAATCAGGCGTGATTATTCCTGTCCCATTGGGGCACGGGCTTTTTCTCAACACTCTTTTTAGTTCAGAAACCCAATGGGTCTCATCGACCCATCGTCAATATCAAGTTGCTGAATAAATAACTCAAGAGTGCCCAGGTTTTGTATGGAAACCCTTTGTTCCATTGTCCTGGCTATGCTGCCTGTGCACTTTATGGTCTCCCTGGACGTACATGATGCTTACCTGCTTGTACCTATAGTGCCCTCTCATCAGCAGTACCTCTGGTTTGCTTTCCTGCATCAACGTTTCCAGTTTCGAAGGTTCTTTTTATGGCTCCGCGGGTATTTACCAAGCTCATGGCTATAATAGTGGCGTAACTTTTTTGTCAGGAAATCAGAATACTTCCTTACTTGGACGACCTACTCATTCTATCACACTCTCTGGAGGTCCTCACCCACCATCTTCAGGTAACATTAACCTTCCTGCATGGTCACGTTTGGAGAATCCACTGAAAAAAGTCCTCCCTCATTTCCTTTCAAAGGATGCTACATCTTGGAGCTCTTCTGGATGCTCAGTTACAACGCATGGTGAAATAGTGGAATATGGTCAATTCCACTCCTGGCCTCTGCAACGCCTGATCCTCACCAGGTGAAATGGACAACCCATGCAGCTCAAACCTCAGATGATGGTGCTCCTTTCAGACATTCTGTATTCCGAACTGGGTTCTTCTCAGCACGGATGTCGGCCTAAGCAGGTGGGGAGCCATCACTGGAATCACACATTTCAGGGCGGTTCGACCCCTACTGAAAGGGGTCTCCCAATCAGTGTCCTGGAACTTCGAGCTGTATACAGAGCCCTCACTCTGGTTCAGGACCTGCAAGGTTATCCTGTCCAGGTCCAGTCAGACAATGCCACGGCAGTAGCTTATCTCAAACTCCAAGGAGACACTCGCAATATCTCAGCATTGTACTAAGTGGCACAGATTCTCACCTGGACAGAAAACCATCTCTGCGGTCTTCATCCCGAGAGTCCTCAACTAGGAAATAGACTTCCTCAGACTACCGGATGCACTTGCAGGAGAGTGGTCTCTCCATCCAGACATATTCCAGCTTCTGGTGAACAAATGGGTTTTCCGGAAGTAGACCTCATGGCCTCCAGGCACAACTAAAAGGTACCTGTATATGGGGCCAGGACAAGGGATCCAGGCACATCCTTTTCGGACATTAAGTCTCAGTATGGGCACCATACTATAATAAGGATATCCTGGAACTAGAAAAGGTTCAGAGACAGGCAACCAAATTAATTAAGGGGTTGGATACGCTAGAATATGAGGAAAGGCTTGCTAGGTTATGCATGTTTACACTGAAAAAAAAGGAGATTAAGAGGGGACATGATTAAATTTTACAAATATTTAAAGGGACAATGCAAAGAGCTGGCAGGGGATTTGTTTTTTGGTAGGATCAACTCAAAGGACACTGGGTCACCCACTTAGGTGAGAGGAGAGGAGATTTTGCACCCAGAGATGGAAAGGTTTCTTAACAGTAAGGACAATACGTATTTGGAATTCCTTGCCTGAGAGAGTAGTAAAGGTCGGACTCAATCATTACTTTTGAGAATGCGCTAGATAAATACAGGGTTATAGTGGGTAAATCATGCACTATAGTAAAAAAAAATGAGTAGACACAACCATTCACCACAGTTAAAATTTGTTTTAAAATATTACAGTGTAGGAGATCACTAACAGGTTGAACTCGATGGACAAATTTTCTTATTCTTTTGAAATATCCTCACGAACAGTGCTCTTTTTTTCTTTTTTTGCTTTTTTATTGTATAAATTTTTTTTTGAAGTGCAGCTCCTCAAATATCTGTAGATGTAGTCTGTGACTGCTTGATTTAGTTTTTTACAGTGTTGTGAAGGTCCAATATCACAAAGTTGACACACTAGTGCTCCCTCCCATTGTTTTTTGAACTGGATCTAACTTTGCCTGAACCACCACTGGACATTTTGTAAAAATCATTGGGCTTTCTTCTACTAAAGGATCGGACTACACCCAAAGGACACCGTAACTCTGGTGAGGACCCCACAACTTGAACATTTTGTTTATGGGACTTTGTTTCCTCCAACGGTGAAAGTGTATCAATAACTGTTCCCTGGGACTGCACTGTCAGTCTTAAGAAGTACCATTGTCAATGTGTTAAGCACTTTAGGTCCAGTATAACCAATAGGAACAGGCAAGACCCAATATTATCATCCATGGTGACTAATAGCAGATCTGGTTTTATGAATTATTTCTTTGCTGTCATGATGAAAGATTAAAAAAGAGAGTGGCAGGAAAGCGCTCCCAAGTCAGGATACCCTGCGTGCTGAGGCGATTGCCAAAAGAATAAAAGGTCTTCACAGCTAATCATGAGGTCAATAGAGTCCAATGGTTCAAATGGGAACTGCTGCAATGCATGAAGAACCAATGACAAATCCCATGGAGCCACTGGAGGGACAATGGGAGTTTGAATTCAGAGTACCCCCTGAAGGAATGTACCCACATCCAGCAACTGAGCAATTCTTCTCTGGGGCCAGACAGACAGAGCTACATAGTAACATAGTTTCTGAGGTCAAAAAATTATTTTTATTTTTAATATAAAAATTCACATACCACATATGTAGTAAAATTACACTTTTAAAAAACAATTCTCACAAAATATACATACATATTACACAATAAAAACACACATAAAAATAAACCATTAGGTGGCTGCAGTTTTATAGGCCCTACACACTGGCCGATTTTTTGAAAGATATGAACGATCTCGTTCATAAATGAACGAGAACTCGTTCATATCTTTCAGTGTGGAGGCTCCAGCGATGAACGATGCGCGGTCCCGCGCTCGTTCATCGCTGGTCCCCCGTCGGCTGTGCATGCAGGCCAATATGGACGATCTCGTCCATATTTGCCTGCAGTTCTATGGAGCCGCGTGACGGGGGGAGTGAAGAAACTTCACTCCCCCCGTCACTGCCCCCCGCCGCCGGGTCGCTCGTCGGCCGTATCCGCCGTCGAGCAGCTCGGCGGCGGGTCGGCCAGTGAGTAGGGCCCCTTAGTTTTTAAATGCAATTAAGCCACTAATTTGAAGGATTCTTCTTTATACCAAACTGTTTCTAGCACATAGATACTTTTGCTCTCACATTCCATTAATTGAATACAATGTTGCTTGTTTTGTACATACTCCGAAATGATGAAATAAAACAGCCAGTTTCATCAGAACAGCCCCATCCTAGAGGCTGAGAAACGTGTCAAGTGGAGCCCTATGTATGATGCCTGCAGACGCTTCCGAGCCACACAGCATACTCTGAGCTTCCATTCTACGCCAGCGAGTGCACCGCATTTATACACCCGGCACCAATGGCCGAGGCTATCCGGGTGTGTGTACCGAACCCAGGACATTCCATATTTGAAATTGTGCTCGAGTGGCATTTCCTCCGAGGTCCCAGTCCTACACTCCACACATTGGGGGGAACGTGATTGTCAAGCTGTGTAGCCTGATTATGGGATCCACCAACAAGACCGCCGGTGGTCTCCATCATGAAGCGGGTAAGCGTTTGCTATTGAGCTCCCATACAAGTACTTTTTTATAATCCCGGTTTAACACAGCTCATTTTCCACTATTATATGCGGTGCAAGAAAATCCATTTAGAGTGGAATCAAATACCAACCATATTAATACAATTTATTGGTTCTAACAAATGAATTCATATAAAACAGTTACTGGGAAGGTAGAGTTAAAAAAAAAAATAAGAATTTACTCACCGGTAATTCTATTTCTCGTAGTCCGTAGTGGATGCTGGGTACTCCGTAAGGACCATGGGGTATAGACGGGCTCCGCAGGAGACTGGGCACTCTTAAAAGAAAGATTAGGTACTATATCTGGTGTGCACTGGCTCCTCCCTCTATGCCCCTCCTCCAGACCTCAGTTAGGGAAACTGTGCCCGGAAGAGCTGACATTACTAGGAAAGGATTTGGAATCCAGGGTAAGACTCATACCAGCCACACCAATCACACAGTACAACTCGTGATAACTATACCCAGTTAACAGTATGAACAATAACTGAGCCTCTCTCAACAGATGGCTCATACAATAACCCTTTAGTTAAGCAATAACTATATACATGTATTGCAGAGAGTCCGCACTTGGGACGGGCTCCCAGCATCCACTACGGACTACGAGAAATAGAATTACCGGTGAGTAAATTCTTATTTTCTCTGACGTCCTAGTGGATGCTGGGTACTTCGTAAGGACCATGGGGATTATACCAAAGCTCCCAAACGGGCGGGAGAGTGCGGATGACTCTGCAGCACCGAATGAGCAAACTCAAGGTCCTCCTCAGCCAGGGTATCAAACTTGTAGAATTTTGCAAAGGTGTTTGAACCCGACCAAGTAGCAGCTCGGCAAAGTTGTAAAGCCGAGACCCCTCGGGCAGCCGCCCAAGAAGAGCCCACCTTCCTCGTGGAATGGGCTTTTACTGATTTAGGATGCGGCAGTCCAGCCGCAGAATGTGCAAGCTGAATCGTGCTACAGATCCAGCGAGCAATAGTCTGCTTTGAAGCAGGAGCACCCAGCTTGTTGGGTGCATGCAGGATAAATAGCGAGTCAGTTTTTCTGACTCTAGCCGTCCTGGAAACATAAAGTTTCAGGGCCCGGACTACGTCCAGCAACTTAGAATCCTCCAAGTCCCTAGTAGCCGCAGGCACCACAATAGGTTGGTTCAAATGAAACGATGATACCACCCTAGGGAGAAATTGGGGACGAGTCCTCCATTCTGCCCTTTCCATATGGAAGATCAGATATGGGCTTTTACATGACAAAGCCGCCAATTCTGACACACGCCTAGTCCAAGCTAAGGCCAAAAGCATGACCACTTTCCACGTGAGATATTTTATCTCCACGGTCTTAAGTGGCTCAAACCAGTGGGATTTTAGGAATCCAACACACGTTAAGATCCCAAGGTGCCACTGGAGGCACAAAAGGGGCTGAATATGCAGCACCCCTGTAACAACGTCCGAACTTCAGGCAGTGAAGCCAGTTCTTTTTGAGAGAAAAAGGGATGGGGCCGAAATCTTGGCCTTTATGGATCCTAATTTTAGGCCCATAGTCACTCCTGACTGTAGGAAGTGCAGAAATCGACCCCCCTGGAATTCCTCTGTATGGCCTTCCCGGCCACACACCAAGCAACCTATTTTCGCCATATACAGTGAAAAAGTCTTGCTGTCACGTCTTTCCTAGCCTTTATCAGCGTAGGAATAACTGCATCCGGAATGCCCTTTTCCGCTAGGATCCGGCGTTCAACCGCCATGCCGTCAAACGCAGCCGCGGTAAGTCTTGGATCAAACAGGGTCCCTGTTGCAACATGTCCTGACTGAGAGGCAGAGGCCATGGGTCCTCTGAGAGCATTTCTTGCAGTTCCGGGTACCGAGTCCTTCTGGGCCAATCCGGAGCAAAGAATATTGTTCACACTCCTCCGTTTATTACAATTCTCAGCCCTTGGGTCTGAGAGGAAGAGGAGGGAATATATAGACCGACTGGAACACCCACGGTGTTACTAGTGCGACCACAGCTATCGCCTGAGAGTCCCTTGACCCAGCGTAAAACCTTTTTTATCTTTTTATTGAGGTGGGACGCCATGTAGTCCACCTGAGGCAGTTTCCATCAATTTGCAAAACTGCGTGAAGACTTCCTGATGAAGTCACCACTTTCCCGGGTGGATGTCGTGTCCACTCCCGGAATGAACACTGCTGACAGTGCGCTTACTTGATTCTCCGCCCAGCGAAGAATTCTGGTGGCTTCTACCCTCGCCACCCTGCTCGTTGTGCCGCCCTGGCGGTTTACATGAGCCCCTGCGGTCTGACTGGATCAGAACCGGTTGGTCGCGAAGCAGGAACTCCGCTTGACTTAGGGCGTTGTATATGGCCCTTAGTTCCAGGATATTGATGTGAAGGCAAGTCTGTTGGCTTGACCACAAACCTTGGAATTTTCTTCCCTGTGTAACTGCCCCCCACCCTCGGAGGCTTGCATCCGTGGTCACCAGGACCCAGTCCTGAATGCCGAATCTGCGGCCCTCGAGAAGGTGAGCACTCCGCAGCCACCACAGGAGAGACACCCTGGCCCTGGGGGATAGGGTGATTAACCGATGCATCTGAAGATGTGATCCGGACCACTTGTCCAGTAAGTTCCATTGTCCTTGCATGGAACCAGCCGAAGGGGATGGCCTCGTATGATGCCATCATCCTTCCCAGGACTCGAGTGCAGTGATGCACTGACACCTGTTTTTGTTTTCAATGGATTCCTGACCAGTGTCATGAGCTCCTGAGCTCTCTCTATCGGGAGATAAACCCTCTTCTGGTCTGTGTCTAGGATCATGCCTAGGCGAGGCAGATGAGCTGTAGGAACCAACTGCGACTTCGGAATATATAGAATCCAGTCGTGTTGCCGTTTCACTTCCAGAGAAGGTGATACGCTGTCCAGCAACTGCTCTCTTGATCTCGCTTTTATGAGGAGATCATCCAAGTATGTGATAATAGTGACGCCTTGCTTCCGCAGGAGCACCATCATATCCGCCATTACCTTGGTGAAATTGGTAATAACAATCCCGTACCGCAATTCTGAGGTACGCCTGATGAGGTGGATAAATGGGGACACAAAGGTATGCATCCCTTATGTCCCGATTCATTTCATGCTTGCAATGACCGCTCTTAGCGATTCCATCTTGAACCTGAACCTTTTCAGGTATATGTTCAGGGATTTTAATTCAATATGGGTCTAACCGAACCGTCTGGTTTCGGGATTATAACATGGTCGAATAATAACACCCTCTTGTTGAAGGAGGGGACCCTTGACCACCACCTGTTGAAGATACAATTTACGAATTGCAGTTAACACTGGCTCCCTCTCTTGGGGGGAAGCCCGCTGGGTCCTCGGTGAGGGGGCATCTTCTCACAGTCCAGCCTGTATCCCTGCGATACAATTTCTATTGCCCAGGGATCTAACAGGGAGCGAACCCACTTGTGGCTGAACTTACGAAGGCGTGTCCCCACCGGGCCTAGCTCCGCCTGTGGAGCCCCAGCGACATGCGGTGGATTTTTGTAGAGGCCGGGGAGGACTTCTGTTCCTGGTGACTAGCTGTGTTGTACAGCTTCTTTCCTCTGCCCCCGGCTCTGACAAGAAAGGACGCACCTCAGACTTTCTTGTTTCTTTATTCGAAAAGCTGCATTTAATAATGTTGTGCTTTCCTAGGCTGTGCAGGAATATAAGGCAAAATATCAGAATTACCAGCTATAGCTGTGGAGACAAGGCCCGAGAACCTTTCTCCACACAATCCTCAGCCTTCCATATGCCTCTTAAGTCGGCATCATCTGTCCAATGTATATTCTACAGGACACGTCAAGCAGAAATCGACATAGCTTTTGTCTCTAGGACCCAGTATACTCATGTCCCTTTGGGCATGCTTTATAATTATATATCTATCACTTAAGACAGCATCTTAAAATATTTATATGCATACTAGGGTCTCAATCTCTGCTGATAAGGTACCTGTCCACGCTGCCACAGCGCTATAAACCCATGCCGACACAATCGCCGGTCTGGGTAGTATACTAGAATGTGCACACTATCTGCAGGATCCCTGAGAATAGCTAGTACAAACAGGACACCCAAGGGGAAGATTCTCAACACATCCTGGCCCTAGTGGGGAAAGGATACAGCCTGAGAATTCTCTTGTGGGAAGCTGCCGTCTCTTGTCTGGAGATTCACGCTCTTTTTCCTCATGAGAGAAGGGAAATTTACCTCAGCATTCTTCCCCTTAACATGTGTACTCTCGTGTCAGGGACAGATGAGTCATCAGTGATATGCAAAAATATCTTTTACTTCCAATAATCATATATTGAATATCTTTTAGCCCTCTTTGGCTGTAACTTTGCATTATCGTAGTCGACATTGGAGTTAAACTCCGTGTCGATACTTTGTTATTTTGGATAGTGAACATAGAGAGACTCTGAAGGACTCTGTGACATAGGGACAGACCAGGGTAGATTTCCTTTCTGTTCCCTAACCTTTTGTGCAATAATTTTACCTCAGCACTTACACATATCCAAACAGGTGTCGGCGTTGTTGACGGAGACACCCTCCCACACACTTATCCGCTCTATCACCTCCTTAGAGGAGCCTTTTACCTCAGACATGTCGACACACGCGTACCGACACACCACACACACAGGGGATGCTCTATTTGAAGACAGTTCCCCCACCAGGCCCTTTGGAGAGACGGAGAGAGAGTATGCCAGCACACACCACAGCGCTATATAATACAGGGATGTACACTATACTGAGTGATTTTTCCCCTATAGCAGCTTATATACACAGTTTTGCGCCTAAATTTATGTGCCCCCCCCCCCCCCCCCCTCTCTTTTTTACCCTTTGTGTACCAGGATACTGCAGGGGAGAGCCTGGGGAGCTTCCTTCCAGCTGAGCTGTGAAGAGAAAATGGCACCGGTGTGCTGAGGAAGAAGGCCCGGCCCCCTCAGCGGCGGGCTTCTGTCCTTTTATGTACTTTAATGGCGGGGGTTAATTCACATATACAGTTTATCAGACTGTATTATGTGCTTTTCGCCAAGTAAGGTAATCTAATTGCTGCCCAGGGCGCCCCCCCAGCGCCCTGCACCCATCAGTGACCGGAGTGTGTGGTGTGCTAAGGGAGCAATGGCGCACAGCTGCAGTGCTGTGCGCTACCTTAATGAAGACCGGAGTCTTCAGCCGCCGATTTTCAACTTCTCTTCGTTCTTCTGGCTCTGCAAGGGGGACGGCGGGGCGGCTCCGGGACCGGACGACCGAGGACTGGGCCTGTGTTCGATCCCTCTGGAGCTAATGGTGTCCAGTAGCCTTAGAAGCCCAAGCTAGCTGCAAGCAGGTAGGTTCGCTTCTCTCCCCTCAGTCTCACGTAGCAGTGAGTCTGTTGCCAGCAGATCTCACTGAAAATAAAAAACCTAACAAATACTTTATTTTCTAGGAAGCTCAGGAGAGCCCCTAGGGTGCATCCAGCTCTGGCCGGGCACAGATACTAACTGAGGTCTGGAGGAGGGGCATAGAGGGAGGAGCCAGTGCACACCAGATATAGTACCTAATCTTTCTTTTAAGAGTGCCCAGTCTCCTGCGGAGCCCGTCTATACCCCATGGTCCTTACGGAGTACCCAGCATCCACTAGGACGTCAGAGAAAATATGTATATGCTGAAGGATTTAATTTTGTTCTTTTCTTTTTACCAACTAATTATCTACAGCCGTTCACTGAGACTGTGTTCTAAATTTAATGTGACTCTGTCTTGACATTCTGAGACACCTTTCAGCTGGCTGCATTCATTACAACTACAGTATATTGCCACATTTGTTTCATCATTTCGGAGTATTTACAAAACAAGCAACATTGTATTCAATGAATGGAATGTTAGAGCAAAAGTATCTATGTGCTAGTAGCAGTTTGGTATAAAGGAGAACCCTTCAAATTAGTGGCATACTTGCATTTAACAACTAAAACTGCAGCCGTCTAATGGTTTATTTTTATGAAAGTTAGATCCATCCAGTAGAATTTAGGTAACCAGAGAGCACACCTGATGCGTTTTGTAGCCTAATACTGCTGTTTTTTCAAAGGTGACTTGTGTAAACTGACAGTACATTTATACCTTAGTTAATTGGTCAATCACTATCACATGATTCAGGTAAAAGCAGCAGTATTAGGCTGCGAAATGCGTCAGAGTTGCTCCCTGGTCACCATTCTGTTGGGTGGATCTAACTTTGCCTGACCCACCACTGGACATTTTTTAACCATCATTGGACTGTATCTCTGGTGAGGACCCCACAACTTGAACATCTTTTGTTTATGGGATTTTGTTTCCTCCAATGGTGGAAGTGTATCAATAACCGTTTCCTGGGACTGCGCTTATCAGTCTTAAGAAGAACCATTGCCCATGTGTTAAGCGCTTTAGGTCCAGTATAACCAATTGGAACAGGCAAGACCCAATAAGTTCCTCTATGGTGACTAGTAGTAGTTCAATATTTTTATGATTAATGTGGTTTTATGAATTATTTCTCTAATCCTTTTAGAATAAATTATTATGTTACATACTGACAATCCATCTGATTTGTTAATCAGCGCTGCCTCTCTTCTTGGTTTTTTTTCTTTTTCCATCTCAACGAAGCAATTTTTACGGCCTTTCACTCCCCAGGCCTGTCTGCCGGGGAGGTCTCTTTGGATGTGGTCCGTATTCTTTGAATCTACATGGACCGTACTATTTCCCTCAGAAAAACGGATTCACTCTTAGTCCTGTATGGATTCCACAAATGAGGCTGTCCAGCTAATAAACAGACTTTGTTTTGCTCGCTTCTCATGACCATCTCACAGGCTTACACCCAAGCTGATCTCCCTGTTCTGGATACTGTCTCTGCTCACTCTACTCGCTCTGTGGGACCTTTGTGAGCAGCCCATTGTGGCATGTAGCCATGTGGTCCACTTCCCATGCATTTCTTAGGTTCTATGGCTCTAATGAGTTTGCCTCTCAACATGCTTTATTTGGACGCAACATTCTCCTCTCAGCTTAGGATCGTCCTCTCCCTAGTTCAACTGCTTTGGGACATCCCCAAGGTCACCCCTGTGGATGCCTGTGGACCCTGAATCCGAAAATACGAGTTATGGGAAAACTTAACTTCATTAACTCTTTTTCTTCAAGGTTCATAGGATAAACAGTGCACCCACCCTGACACATCTAGCTTCAATGGGTTACTCTTCTCGGTCACCAGATCCCGTCTCCTGGTTGTGAGAGTGTTTTGTGTGTGTACCATCCTTCCTTCTCTCTTCTCTAGCTCCTGCTTTTGGGCTTGTTAACTAAAACTGAAGAGCCTGAACTGTGGACTGGGTATGTGGGAGAAGGACCAGTGCATCTTAGGAGCTTAAAAGCTTAACTGTTTGGTGCCATGATCCTGGTCTACACCATCATACACCCAAGCTCATCCCTGTGGATCCTATGGACCTTGAAGAAAAACATTAAACAGAGGTAAGTTTTACCATAACTCTTATTGTTTGTTTTTACATTCAATTTTTAAGCCTGTTCAAAAACATTTACCACAGCAGGAAACGTCCTCTCACTTTTTTAAGAACTTGTATAGGTACAGTGCTGCAAGTATGGCGGTATGGTGTACCGGTAAGAAATTCCCAGCCGGTACGCCGTACCGCCGGGCCGTCCACCATACCTGCATCCCGCTGGCTGCTATATGAGGGGAGGAGAGCGCAGCGCCTCTCCTGCCCCTCAATTTTCTGTGATGTCCGGTCTCCGGCGGCGGGGTGAATCTCAATAAAGCACCAGTTTTCTAGCCAATCAGAGCCGCGGCTCCTGATTGGCTGCCAGTCAGGAGGCTCTGATTTGCTAACAAACCAGCGCCTCATTTGAGATACCTGCCGCCGGAGACTGGAATTCTTGAGCATTGAGGGGCAGGAGAGGCGCGCGCTGCACTCTCCTCCCCTCACATAGCAGCCAGCGGGTTTTAGCAACAGAGGCAGCTGTGAACAGGGGGTGGGGGCACTCTAGGGCAAAGTATATCTGGCACTGTGGGGCAATGTACAGTATATCTGACACTGTGGGGGCGTTTGTGTATCTGGCACTGTGGGGCCATGTATATCTGGCACTGTGGGGGCATTTGTGTGTCTGGCACTGTGGGGCAATCTATATCTGGCACTGTGGGGGCAATGTGTATCTGACACTGGGGCATTTGTGTATCTTGCACTGTGGGGGCAATATATATCTGGCATATTTCATTAACTGTGGCATTGATTTTAGTTTTAACTTGCATGAATTAATAAATAAAACGGCAAACTCCTTTCATGATAATAAAACGGTTGGTCTCAATCTTTGTGTTCAATTTGTCATGGGTGGGACAGTTTAATTTTTTTTTTTAAATCCTAATAATGTAACTGTATAATTCAGTAAATGATTTTTTAGAGGTAATGAACTTAAGCAAATGTTTTCTTCTAACCAGCAGTACATCTAATCTCAAAAGTATTATCTCACTACACACTTTTGTATGTTTTTTGTCATGGACAAGACAATTAAAGCACTCTGTTCTTGCAAGTTGAATACTATACACAAACTTTATTTTTTCAAATAAATTCTCAGATGAATCTTGAAGTAAACACTTTACATACCATCCAGACTCACTAGGAACTTGTAGAACATAAACAGCTGTTGTGTATATAATGGTGGCAACTATGAAAACAAAAATTATGCAGTAGACAGCTACTGCATAACTTTGGTGTTGCAAAATTATTTTCTTTCAGGGAATATTAAATTTGAGGTGTTCACTAACAAAATAATTAAAAATTGTACTTTGATAATGATTCTGAAAAAAACAATGGTCAGGTTCACTTTCTCATGGAATACTCCTTACGGTATGAAAGTGGGGTGCTCTGCATACCTGGGGTTTGACTCTTCTGCCCCCCTATTCTAACAGTGATTCCTCTTGCCAGAGTTTCCCACTTTTCGCCATTATAGTCCAGGTTTTAAGGCTGTCAATTTGGACTAAAGAATGGATAACCTTTATAACCTGGAGTGTAATGGCAGAGTTTAGGAAACTGTCATATGCATTTGGGTTATCTGGAGGAAAAGCTGAAAGTATCCTATGGTAAAAGAAATGATGGGGAACTTGAAAGGCTTTTAAAGAATGCACCTGACAGGGATGGTATTTGTGTTTTACTAATGAACAAGATTCCAATGAGACATTTATTTTGTATAATGTTCTTTTAATGAACTAAATTTATAAAAGAAAAACAAATCTTAATTTTAAGACCAGCTTTAAACATGGTTTCATATCTTAAAGGTTTTTGTCTATCTTCATACAGATGGAGCCATCGCAGGTGTGCACTCCTGGCGTGACTAGACCCGTCCGCCTAGTCACGCCGGGAGAGCACAGAGATGCTCCCATTCAGAGCGTCTCCGTCCGGGCGTGCGACTGAGATGCTCTCCCTTTCTAGTGAATGGGGCACGTCTCAGTCACTGGCGCGCGCTCTCTGCATTAGGTGCGCCCTCAGGCACAGACGGAACCACGACTAGCGTGGCTCCATCTGTATGTATCTGTATACATGGCATAGCAGGTGGTTGTTGGGTTTGTTCCATATGCTTTCTTATTAAGATTTGCTTCTTTGTTTTGTTTTTCCTGAAGGATTCTGTAGGCTGCTGCCTCACACACGTTCACACGGGACTTGGACGATTTACTTTGAAGGTGCTGACTATGAGAATAATCTACTGGCTGACAATGCAGACATGGTGAGCGCTATGGGGGTTTTACTTTAATTTCTGAATAGAATTCCCTTTCAATAACATTACATTGATGCAGAGTCCTTCCCTGGATTTCACTGTATCACTGTATGTCACGGCAATCACATATTGCCTGGACCTTTGCTCTACTATCTGGGAACCTATGCCGCAGATCTGATTAAAGTCCTTACAACTGATTTTTTTCTCTGACGTCCTAGTGGATGCTGGGTACTCCGTAAGGACCATGGGGAATAGACGGGCTCCGCAGGAGACTGGGCACTCTAAAAGAAAGATTAGGTACTATCTGGTGTGCACTGGCTCCTCCCTCTATGCCCCTCCTCCAGACCTCAGTTAGAATCTGTGCCCGGCTCGAGCTGGTTGCACACTAGGGGCTCTCCTGAGCTTCTAGTAAAGAAAGTATTTGTTAGGTTTTTTATTTTCAGTGAGATCTGCTGGCAACAGACTCACTGCTACGAGGGACTTAGGGGAGAGAAGCGAACCTACCTGCTTGCAGCTAGCTTGGGCTTCTAGGCTACTGAACACCATTAGCTCCAGAGGGATCGAACACAGGCCCAGCCTCGGTCGTCCGGAGCCGCGCCACCGTCCCCCTTGCAGAGCCAGAAGCAAGAAGAACATCCTGGAAATCGGCGGCTGAAGACTCCGGTCTTCATTAAGGTAGCGCACAGCACTGCAGCTGTGCGCCATTGCTCCCTATGCACACCACATACTCCGGTCACTGATGGGTGCAGGGCGCTGGGGGGGGGGGGGGGGGGGGGGGGGGCGCCCTGGGCTGCAATTAGAGTACCTTACTTTGGCAAACAGCACATAATATAGTCAAAAAAACTATATATGTGCAAAAATCCCCTGCCATAACATAAATATAAGAGCGGGAGAAGTACGCCGAGAAGGGGGCGGGGCTATCTCCCTCAGCACACTGGCGCCATTTCTTCACAGCTCCGCTGGAAGACAGCTCCCCAGGCTCTCCCCTGCAGTTTCCAGGCTCAAAGGGTAAAAAAGAGAGGGGGGGGGGGGGGGGGGGCACTAAATTTAGGCGCAAACTGTATATGTAAAGCAGCTATAGGGAAAAATCACTTTGTGTTAGTGTAAATCCCTGATTATATAGCGCTGTGGTGTGTGCTGCCATACTCTCTCTCTGTCTCCCCAAGGGACTTTGTGGGGTCCTGTCCTCAGTCAGAGCATTCCCTGTGTGTGTGCGGTGTGTCGGTACGGCTGTGTCGACATGTTTGATGAGGAGGCTTATGTGGAGGCGGAGCAGGTGCCGATAAATGTGATGTCACCCCCTGCGGGGTCGACATCAGAGTGGATGGATATGTGGAAGGTATTAACCGACAGTGTCAACTCCTTACATAAAAGGCTGGATGACGTAACAGCCGTGGGACAGCCGGCTTCTCAGCCCGTGCCTGCCCAGGCGTCTCAAAGACCATCAGGGGCTCACAAACGCCCGCTACCTCAGATGGCAGACACAGATGTCGACACGGAGTCTGACTCCAGTGTCGACGAGGATGAGACATATACACAATCCACAAGGGGCATCCGTTGCATGATTACGGCAATGAAAAACATTTCTGACATTAACCCAGGTACCACTAAAAAGGGTATTATGTTTGGGGAGAAAAAGCAGCCAGTGTTTTTTCCCTTCATCAGATGAGTTGCATGAAGTGTGTGAAGAAGCGTGGGGTGCCCCCGATAAGAAACTGGTAATTTCTAAAAAGTTACTGATGGCGTACCCTTTCCCTCCAGAGGATAGGTCACGTTGTGAGATATCTCCTAGGGTGGATAAGGCGCTCACACGCTTGTCAAAAAAGGTGGCACTGCCGTCTCAGGATACGGCCGCCTTGAAGGAGCCTGCTGATAGAAAGCAGGAGGCTATCCTGAAGTCTGTATATACACACTCAGGTACTATACTGAGACCTGCAATTGCTTCAGCATGGATGTGTAGTGCTGCTGCAGCGTGGTCTGAGACCCTGTCAGATAATATTGATACCCTCGACAGGGATACTATTTTGCTAACCATAGAGCATATTAAAGACGTCGTCTTATATATGAGGGATGCACAGAGTGATATTTGCCGGCTGGCATCTAGAATTAATGCAATGTCCATTTCTGCCAGGAGGGTATTATGGACCCGGCAGTGGACAGGTGATGCTGATTCTAAAAGGTACATGGAGGTTTTGCATTATAAGGGTGAGGACTTGTTTGGGGATGGTCTCTCGGACCTCGTATCCACAGCAACAGCTGGGAAATCGACATTTTTACCTCGGGCTCCCTCACAACCTAAGAAAGCACCATACTATCAGATACAGTCCTTTCGGCCTCAGAAAGGCAAGCGGATCAAAGGTGCTACCTTTCTGCCCAGAGGCAGGGGGTGAGGGAAAAAGCTGCACCAGACAGCCAGTTCCCAGGAACAAAAATCCTCCCCTGCTTCTACTAAGTCCACCGCATGACGCTGGGGCTCCACAGACGTAGCCAGGTGCGGTGGGGGCGCGTCTCCGGAACTTCAGCGACCAGTGGGTTCGCTCACAGGTGGATCTCTGGGTTCTACAAGTGGTATCTCAGGGATACAAGCTGGAATTCGAGGCGTCTCCCCCTCGCCGTTACCTCAAATCAGCCTTGCCAGCTACTCCCCAGGACTGGGAGGTAGTACTGGCGGCAATTCACAAGCTGTACCTCCAGCAGGTGAAAATAAAAGTTCCCCTCCTTCAACAGGGACGGGGTTACTATTCCACAATGTTTGTGGTACCGAAACCTGACGGTTCGGTGAGACCCATTCTAAATTTGAAATCCTTGAACACTTATATAAGGAAGTTCAAGTTCAAAATGGAATCGCTCAGGGCGGTTATTGCAAGCCTGGAAGAGGGGGATTACATGGTATCACTGGACATCATGGATGCTTACCTACATGTCCCCATTTACCAACCTCACCAGGAGTACCTCAAGGTTGTGGTACAGAACTGACATTACCAATTCCAGACGTTGCCGTTTGGTCTGTCCACGGCACCGAGGGTGTATTCCAAGGTAATGGCCAAAATGATGATACTCCTTCGAAAGAAGGGAGTTATAATTATCCCGTACTTGGACGATCTCCTTATAAAGGCAGAAAGACAAATAATTCCAGCGCGTCTTAAAACTCCTAAAAATATATAATTATGGTCGTATAAGAGAACATACCCTCGGGACAATATCTTAGGATGAAACGGAACTGCACCGATGAAGAGTCATTTTGAGAACAATCAAATGCTCTCACGTGTGCATTTCTTGACCAAGGTTACCCTAAGAAACTTCTAGATGATTCCTTGGAAAGGGTGGCCATGAGGGAGAGGAGTTCTCTCCTCTCTACGACTACCAAATCAGGGATACTAAATGAAAGATATGACAATAATTTGATTATGCCTTTTATAACTAAATACAACACATATGCAGAGGATGTTAAGAAAATTATAAAGAAGAATTTTGGACTTTTGAAATTGGACAAAATACTCAACCCCTGTTTGGGAGATTCAGCCAGAGTAGTATTTCAAAAGGCTAAGAATTTGAAGAATCACTTATCTCCTAGTTTTTTTCAAGCCAATGCACAAACATTGGTTAAAAAAACCTGGTTGAATCAAAGTATAGGTTGCTTTAGATGTGGTAAGACTAACTGTATCACCTGTAAATTCATAATTCATAGAAGTGTCTCCTTTAAATCAACAGCATTCGAATTGGACTTTGGAATTGAGACCTTTATCAATTGCCAACAGACTTATGTTATTTATTTGATTAGTTGTATATGTGGAAAACAATATGTGGGGAGGACGGTTAGGAGTCTCAACATTAGGTTTCTCGAACACAGACGAAATGTCTTAAAGAAGAACAATTATCACAGTGTGTCGAGACATGTAACTCAACATCATGATGGAAATGTTGACTCTTTGAGAGTACAGGGTATAGAATCTGTGGCCCCTACTCCTAGAGGAGGCGACAGGTTCAATAGGCTGTGTACAAGAGAAGCATTCTGGATCTTTAATCTAGGAACTTTGGTTCCTGACGGCTTAAATGAAAATATGGAGATCAACAACATCAGATAAAGTCCAGGAGTTTATTTATAAATTGGTTGCCATCTTTATATACCATATGCCTTTCCTCTCTGTACCCATCTTTCCTTGTTTCCTTCCCTTTAATCCTTCACAAAATATCTATATGTCTAATGAGCTCCATAAAGGGGTTTAAATTTAATAATGACATTAATGATAATGGTTAAAATAAAATAAAATGACTATTAGATGCTGCTATTGAGTAAACTATAAGTAATTTAATAGGACCAAGAGGTGTGGAGATAAATGGGGGTCATCACCACTGCTTTTGGTTTACTTGGTTCTCTTCATCATTGTTCTCTAGATATAATGCACTTGAAATATATCTTTATTAGTTGTAATATATATATATAGGAATTGTAGATTATTATATTCAAAGAAATAATAATGTATATAAAAATAAAAATTATTATCTGAGGTTGTGATCTGTTCAGGATTTGAACCTGGGACCCTGTGTGTGCTAGTGCGTGCATTAGACCACTAGCCTATAGTAGAGGCTTTATAAAGGATATAGTTTCTGGTAGACTTGTTATTTCTGTATACATTTAGTGATTGCATGCCATCACCTCTGTCTTCTGTCAATTAGGTATTTTTTAGGTAATTTATTTTCTCTATCGTCCTAGTGGATGCTGGGGTTCCTGAAAGGACCATGGGGAATAGCGGCTCCGCAGGAGACAGGGCACAAAAAGTAAAGCTTTAGGATCAGGTGGTGTGCACTGGCTCCTCCCCCTATGACCCTCCTCCAAGCCTCAGTTAGATTTTTGTGCCCGGCCGAGAAGGGTGCAATCTAGGTGGCTCTCCTAAAGAGCTGCTTAGAAAAGTTTAGCTTAGGTTTTTTATTTTACAGTGAGTCCTGCTGGCAACAGGATCACTGCAACGAGGGACTTAGGGGAGAAGAAGTGAACTCACCTGCGTGCAGGATGGATTGGCTTCTTGGCTACTGGACATTAGCTCCAGAGGGACGATCACAGGTACAGCCTGGATGGTCACCGGAGCCTCGCCGCCGGCCCCCTTGCAGATGCTGAAACGAGAAGAGGTCCAGAATCGGCGGCAGAAGACTCCTCAGTCTTCTTAAGGTAGCGCACAGCACTGCAGCTGTGCGCCATTTTCCTCTCAGCACACTTCACACGGCAGTCACTGAGGGTGCAGGGCGCTGGGAGGGGGGCGCCCTGGGAGGCAAATGAAAACCTTTTTTGGCTAAAAATACCTCACATATAGCCTCCGGGGGCTATATGGAGATATTTAACCCCTGCCAGAATCCGTTAAGAGCGGGAGACGAGGCCGCCGAAAAAGGGGCGGGGCCTATCTCCTCAGCACACAGCGCCATTTTCCCTCACAGAAAGGCTGGAGGGAAGGCTCCCAGGCTCTCCCCTGCACTGCACTACAGAAACAGGGTTAAAACAGAGAGGGGGGGCACTAATTTGGCGTTAGAAATATATAAAAAAGATGCTATAAGGGAAAACACTTATATAAGGTTGTCCCTATATAATTATAGCGTTTTTGGTGTGTGCTGGCAAACTCTCCCTCTGTCTCTCCAAAGGGCTAGTAGGTCCTGTCCTCTATCAGAGCATTCCCTGTGTGTGTGCTGTGTGTCGGTACGTGTGTGTCGACATGTATGAGGACGATGTTGGTGAGGAGGCGGAGCAATTGCCTGTAATGGTGATGTCACTCTCTAGGGAGTCGACACCGGAATGGATGGCTTATTTAGGGAATTACGTGATAATGTCAACACGCGCCAAGGTCGGTTGACGACATGAGACGGCCGACAAACAATTAGTACCGGTCCAGACGTCTCAAAAACACCGTCAGGGGTTTTTAAAACGCCCGTTTACTTTAGTCGGTCGACACAGACACAGACAGGGACACTGAATCCAGTGTCGACGGTGAATAAACAAACGTATTCCTTATTAGGGCCACACGTTAAGGGCAATGAAGGAGGTGTTACATATTTCTGATACTACAAGTACCACAAAAGAGGGTATTATGTGGGATGTGAAAAAACTACCGTAGTTTTTCCTGAATCAGATAAATTAAATGAAGTGTGTGATGATGCGTGGGTTCCCCCCGATAGAAAATATGGGCGGTATACCCTTTCCCGCCAGAAGTTAGGGCGCGTTGGGAAACACCCCTTAGGGTGGATAAGGCGCTCACACGCTTATCAGAACAAGTGGCGGTACCGTCTATAGATAGGGCCGTCCTCAAGGAGCCAGCTGACAGGAGGCTGGAAAAATATCATAAAAAGTATATACACACATACTGGTGTTATACTGCGACCAGCGATCGCCTCAGCCTGGATGTGCAGAGCTGGGGTGGCTTGGTCGGATTCCCTGACTAAAAATATTGATACCCTTGACAGGGACAGTATTTTATTGACTATAGAGCATTAAAGGATGTATTTCTATATATGCGAGATGCACAGAAGGATATTTGCACTCTGGCATCAAGAGTAAGTGCGATGTCCATATCTGCCAGAAGATGTTTATGGACACGACAGTGGTCAGGTGATGCAGATTCCAAACGGCACAAAGGTGTATTGCCGTATAAAGGAAGAGGAGTTATTTGGGGTCGGTCCATCGGACCTGGTGGCCACGGCAACTGCTGGAAAATCCACCGTTTTTTACCCTAAGTCACATCTCTGCAGAAAAAGACACCGTCTTTTCAGCTTCAGTCCTTTCGTCCCTATAAGAGTCATATCTGCCCAGGGATAGAGGAAAGGGAAGAAGACTGCAGCAGGCAGCCCATTCCCAGGAACAGAAGCGTTCCAACCCTTCTGACAAGCTCTCAGCATGACGCTGAGACCGTACAGGACCCCTGGATCCTACAAGTAGTATCCCAGGGGTACAGTTTGGAATGTCGAGACGTTTCCCCTGCGCAGGCTCCTGAAGGCTGCTTTACCAAGGTCTCCCTCCGACAAGGAGGCAGTATGGAAAAAAAAAAAAAAAATTCACGAGCTGTATTCCCAGCAGGTGATAATTAAATTACCCCTCCTACAACAAGAAAAGGGGTATTATTCCACACTATATTGTGGTACTGAAGCCAGAAAGCTAGGTGAGACCTATTCTAAATCTAAAAAAATTTGAACACTTACAAAGGTTCAAATCAAGATGGAGTCACTCAGAGCAGTGATAACGAACCGGGAAGAAGGGGACTATCTGGTGTCCCGAGACATCAGGGATGCTTACCTCCATGTCCCAAATTTGCCCTTATCACTAAGGGTACCTCAGGTTCGTGGTACAGAACTGTCACTATCAGTTTCAGACGCTGCCGTTTGGATTGTCTACGGCACCCCGGGTCTTTACCAAGGTAATGGCCGAAATGATGGTTCTTCTTCGAAGAAAAGGCGTCTTAATTATCCCTTACTTGGACGATCTCCTGATAAGGGCAAAGTCCAGGGAACAGTTGGAGGTCGGAGTAGCACTATCTCGGATACTGTTACAACAGCAGGGGTGGATTCTAAAGATTCCAAAATCGCAGCTGATCCCGACAACAAGTCTCCTGTGCTTAGGGATGATTCTGGACACAGTCCAGAAAAAGGTGTTTCTCCCGGAAGAGAAAGCCAGGGAGTTATCCGAGCTAGTCAGGAACCTCCTAAAATCAGTGCATCATTGCACAAGGGCCATGGTAAAAAAATGGTGACTTCCTTCGAAGCAATTCCAGTCGGCAGATTTCATGCAAGAACTTTTCAGTGGGATCTGCTGGACAAATGGTCCGGATCGCATCTTCAGATGCATCAGCGGATAACCCTATATCCAAGGACAAGGGTGTCTCTCCTGTGGTGGTTACAGAGTGCTCATCTTCTAGAGGGCCGCAGATTCGGCATTCAGTTTTGGATGTTGGTGACCACGGAGGCCAGCCCGAGAGGCTGGGGAGCAGTCACACAAGGAAAAAATTTCCAGGGAGTGTGATCAAGTCTGGAGATTTTTCTCCACATAAATATAGCTAAGGGTAAATTTATAATGCTCTAAGCTTAGCAAGACCTCTGCTTCAAGGTCAGCCGGTATTGATCCAGTGGGATAAAACATCACGGCAGTCGCCCACGTAAATAGACAGGGCGGCACAAGAAGCAGGAGGGCAGTGGCAAAAACTGCAAGGACTTTTCGCTGGGCGGAAAATCATGTGATAGCACTGTCAGCAGTGTTTCATTCCGGGAATGGAAACTGGGAAGCAGACTTCCTCAGTAGGCACGACCTCCACCCGGCAGAGTGGGAACTTCATGGGGAAGTTTTCCACATAATTGTAAACCGTTGGGAATTACCAAAGGTGGACATGATGGCGTCCCGTCTGAACAAAAAACGGGACAGGTATTGCGCCAGGTTAAGAGACCCTCAGGCAATAGCTGTGGACGTTCTGGTAACACCGTGGGTGTACCAGTCGGTGTATGTGTTCCATCCTCTGCTTTTCATACCTAAGGTACTGAGAATTATAAGACGTAGAGGAGTAAGAACTATACTCATGGCTCCGGATTGGCCAAGAAGGACTTGGTACCCGGAACTTCAAGAGATGCTCACAGAGGACTTATGGCCTCTGCCGCTAAGAAGGGACTTGTTTCAGCAAGTACCATGTCTGTTCCAAGACTTACCGCAGCTGCGTTTGACGGCATGGCGGTGGAACGCCGGATCCTAAGGGAAAAGGCATTCAGGAAGAGGTCATTCCTACCCTGGTCAAAGCCAGAAAGGAGGTGACCGCAGAACATTATCACCACATGTGGCGAAAATATGTTGCGTGGTGTGAGGCCAGGAAGGCCCCACGAAGAAATTTCAACTCGGTCGATTCCTGCATTTCTTGCAAACAGGAGTGTCTATGGGCCTCAAATTGGGGTCCATTAAGGTTCAAATTTCGGCCCTGTCGATTTTTCTTCCAGAAAGAAGTGGCTTCAGTTCCTGAAGTCCAGAAGTTTGTCAAGGGAGTATTGCATATACAACCCCCTTTTGTGCCTCCAGTGGCACTGTGGGATCTCAACGTAGTTCTGGGATTCCTCAAAACACATTGGTTTAAAACCAGTCAAATCTGTGGATTTGAAGCATCTCACATGAAAAGTGAACATGCTCTTGGACCTGGCCTGGACCAGGCGAGTGTCAAATTGGTGGTTTTTTTCTCAAAAAAGCCCATATGTTTGTCCATTCGGACAGGGCAGAGCTGCGGACTCGTCCCCAGTTCTCTCCCTAAGGTGGTGTCAGTGTTTCACCTGAACCAGCTTATTGTGGTGTCTTGCGCCTACTAGGGACTTGGAGGACTCCAAGTTGCTAGATGTGGTCAGGGCCCTGAAAATATAGGTTCCAGGACGGCTGGAGTCGGGAAAACTGACTTGCTGTTATCCTGTATGCACCCAACAAACTGGGTGCTCTTGCTTTTAAGCAGACTTTTGCTAGTTGGATGTGTAATACAATTCAGCGTGCACATTCTGTGGCAGGCCTGCCACAGCCAAAATATGTAAATGCCCATTCCACAAGGAAGGTGGGCTCATCTTGGGCGGCTGCCCGAGGGGTCTCGGCTTTACAACTTTGCCGAGCGGCTATTTAGTCAGGGGCAAACACGTTTGTAAAATCCTACAAATTTGATACCCTGGCTAAGGAGGACCTGGAGTTCTCTCATTCGGTGCTGCAGAGTCATCCGCACTCTCCCGCCCGTTTGGGAGCTTTGGTATAATCCCCATGGTCCTTTCAGGAACCCCAGCATCCACTAGGACGATAGAGAAAATAAGAATTTACTTACCGATAATTCTATTTCTCGGAGTCCGTAGTGGATGCTGGGCGCCCATCCCAAGTGCGGATTATCTGCATTACTTGTACATAGTTACAAAAATCGGGTTATTATTGTTGTGAGCCATCTTTTCAGAGGCTCCGCTGTTATCATACTGTTAACTGGGTTCAGATCACAGGTTGTACAGTGTGATTGGTGTGGCTGGTATGAGTCTTACCCGGGATTCATAAATCCTTCCTTATTGTGTACGCTCGTCCGGGCACAGTACCTAACTGAGGCTTGGAGGAGGGTCATAGGGGGAGGAGCCAGTGCACACCACCTGATCCTAAAGCTTTACTTTTTGTGCCCTGTCTCCTGCGGAGCCGCTATTCCCCATGGTCCTTTCAGGAACCCCAGCATCCACTACGGACTCCGAGAAATAGAATTATCGGTAAGTAAATTCTTATTATTCATTACCATACTTACATTTATATTGCTGTATAGCAAAATTACTTTATACTGCAATGTTATATTGGTCACTATATGGTTGTAATTCATTAAACACATGTGAGACTGTATGATTATTCAGGTGTGACAATGAGGCAATTTGCAACGTGATTGGTCCCCTGGCATTTAAATAACAAGGAAGATAGCCCCCTTTTTATCCTCTGACGAAACCGCACACGGATAATTGCGGAGAAACGCGTAAGGACTGGGGTTATATTCTGATGTCCTCTTATCCTGTCAGCGATTTATACCTACCAATATCATCTTGGTTGTTTGGAAACAGACCATTGAGAGAATCCCAGGTGCATCCTGCATTAAGGAGAAGTGTTACTACTCGGCTGTGACTGACACTGCAAAACGGGGGCCGTCCACGGACTATCAACAGGCACGCTTTTGGTCGTGAGTATAGTGGACAACACTGCAAAGTGGCCCTATTAGCACAGCGAGTATGGTCCTATAAATCCACAAAATACGGACTTTAAAGTCATAACACTTCAAACAATTTGGCTGCCTGCTGGCAGCAATTACCGGGAGTCAAAAGCCAGTGACTCATTGGAGTCTATTCTGAGCACACACATATGCTCACAGCTGGACACTAACGATAGATATCAGCTCTGTTCTTTTGCACAGGACTTTTTTTCTCTCAGGACCGTATTTCACATCTTGAACTTTTAAATCTGGATACACAAGTGTTTTTTCCAAACCTTATCGCTGCAGCATGGGGGATTTTTTAATCAATTGATATATTTATATATTTTTTGTGCATGTGTTTATTTTATTGTATATAAATAAATTTGTTATTTACACAGTTATATGCGCTCTCTGATAGTATATTATATTATCAATTCTTGTTCCTTATAAAGGCGAGGTCCAAGGAGCAGTCGTTGATCGGAGTAGCACTTTCTCAGGAAGTGCTACAACAGCACGCCTGGATTCTGAATATCCCAAAGTCGCAGCTGGTTCCTACGACGCGTCTGCTAATATTGGGCATGTTTCTGGACACAGAACAGAAGAAGGTGTTTCTCCCGGAGGAGAAGGCCAAGGAGTTGTCATCTCTGGTCAGAGACCTCCTAAAACCAAAACAGGTGTCGGTGCATCATTGCACGCGAGTCCTGGAAAAGATGGTAGCTTCTTACGAAGCAATTCTCTTCGGCAGGTTCCATGCAAGGAACTTTCAGTGGGACCTGTTAGACAAGTGAGGATCGCATCTTCAGATGCATCGGCTGATCACCCTGTCCCCGAGGGCCAGGGTGTCTCTGCTGTGGTGGCTGCAGAGTGCTCATCTTCTCGAGGGCCGCAGATTCGGCATTCAGGACTGGGTCCTGGTGACCACGGATGCAAGCCTCCGAGGTTGGGGAGCAGTCACTCAGGGAAGAAATTTCCGAGGACAATGGTCGAGTCAGGAGACTTCCCTACACATAAATATTCTGGACCTAAGGGCCATTTACAATGCCCTAAGGCAAGCAGAACCCCTGCTTCAAAACCAGCCGGTGCTGATTCAGTCAGACAACATCACGGCTGTCGCCCATGTAAACCGACAAGGCGGCACAAGAAGCAGGATGGCGTTGGCAGAAGCCACAAGGATTCTCCGATGGGCGGAGTATCACGTGCTAACACTGTCAGCAGTGTTCATTCCGGGTGTGGAAAACTAGGAAGCAGACTTCCTCAGCAGGCACGACCTCCACCCGGGAGAGTGGGGACTTCATTCAGAAGTCTTCACGCAGATTGTGAACCATTGGGAACGGCCACGGGTGGACATGATGGCGTCCCGCCTCAACAAAAAGCTAAAAAAGTATTGCGCCAGGTCAAGAGACCCTCAGGCGATAGCTGTGGACGCACTAGTGACACCGTGGGTGTACCAGTCGGTTTATGTGTTCCCTCCTCTTCCTCTCATACCCAAGGTACTGAGGAAAGTAAGTAAGAGAGGAGTAAGAACTATACTCGTAGTTCCGGATTGGCCAAGAAGAACTTGGTACCCAGAACTACAAGAAATGATCTCGGAGGACCCATGGCCTCTGTCTCTCAGACAGGACCTGTTACTGCAGGGGCCCTGTCTGTTCCAAGACTTACCGCGGCTGCGTTTGAAGGCTTGGCGGTTGAACGCCGGATCCTAACGGAAAAGGGCGTTCCAGATGAAGTGATTCCTACGCTGTTAAAGGCTTGGAAAGATGCTGCCTGAAGTTCAGACGTTGTTAAGGGAGTGCTGCATATTCAGCCCCCTTTTGTTCCTCCAGTGGCACCTTGGGATCTCAACGTAGTGTTGGTTTTCCTAAAATCACATTGTTTTGAGCCACTTCAGAACGTGGAGTTGAAATATCTCACGTGGAAAGTGGTCATATATATTAGGCCTTGGCTTCGGCTAGGCGTGTGTCAGAATTGGCGGCTTTGTCATGTGAAAGCCCTATCTGATCTTCCATAGGGACAGGGCAGAATTGAGGATTCGTCCCCAATTTCTCCCTAAGGTGGTATCAGCGTTTCATTTGAACCAACCTATTGTGGTGCCTGCGGCTACTCGGGACTTGGAGGCCTCCAAGTTGCTGGATGTAGTCCGGGCCCTGAAAATCTATGTTTCCAGGACGGCTAGAGTCAGAAATACTGACTCGCTGTTATCCTGCATGCACCCAACAAGCTGGGTGCTCCTGCTTCTAAGCAGACTATTGCTCGCTGGATCTGTAGCACGATTCAACTTGCACATTCTGCGGCTGGACTGCCGCATCCTAAATCAGTAAAAGCCCATTCCACGAGGAAGGGGGCTCTTCTTGGGCGGCTGCCCAAGGGGTCTCGGCATTACAACTTTGCCGAGCTGCTACCTGGTCGGGGTCAAACACGTTTGCAAAATTCTACAAGTTTGATACCCTGGCTGAGTTACCTTGAGTTTGCTCATGCGGTGCTGCAGAGTCATCCGCACTCTCCCGCCCGTTTGGGAGCTTTGGTATAATCCCCATGGTCCTTACGGAGTACCCAGCATCCACTAGGACGTCAGAGAAAATAAGAATTTACTCACCGGTAATTCTATTTCTCGTAGTCCGTAGTGGATGCTGGGAGCCCGTCCCAAGTGCGGACTCTCTGCAATACGTGTATATAGTTATTGCTTAACTAAAGGGTTTTGTTATGAGCCATCTGTTAATGAGGCTCATTTGTTGTTCATACTGTTAACTGGGTATAGTTATCACAAGTTGTGCGGTGTGATTGGTGTGGCTGGTATGAGTCTTACCCTGGATTCCAAATCCTTTCCTTGTAGTGTCAGCTCTTCCGGGCACAGTTTCCCTAACTGAGGTCTGGAGGAGGGGCATAGAGGGAGGAGCCAGTGCACACCAGATAGTACCTAATCTTTCTTTTAGAGTGCCCAGTCTCCTGCGGAGCCCGTCTATTCCCCATGGTTCTTACGGAGTACCCAGCATCCACTACGGACTACGAGAAATAGAATTACCGGTGAGTAAATTCTTATTTTTTTTGTTATCTCTCTGCAGCAGATACGTGGGGTATGACCAAGTGTGATACTTTGGGATAAGTATCACTTTAAGTTTTTGGAGGTCTCTGTTCTGACTCGTTTACCTTACTATAGGCTAAGGGATCATACTCCTCATGGAAATAAAGTACACGGCAGTATTACAGTACAATTCAGAATACAATCTGCTCAGACATTAAAGGCACAGTCTGTTGGTTAGAATTTTATTGGACTGGAACCCTTATGCTTTACTTTTTCTTGCTGATAGAACTTTGAAGTAATTAAGACATAAACAGTACTTATATTATGCTGAAAATATGTTTCAAATACATACTCTTTCATACATGAGAAACAAACTGCACTACACAGTGTAAAATACATCACAACCCTATCACTAAAATGCAAAGCTAATGCTCTGAAAAGTAATCATTGATTGAAGGGGCAATTCTGATGGCACTTAAGCAGCTTACTGTCTCTAAAATAGGATTTTAATTACCTACCGGTAAATCCTTTTCTCGTAGTCCGTAGAGGATGCTGGGGTTCCATTTAGTACCATGGGGTATAGACGGGTCCCTTGGGAGCCATAGCCACTTTAAGCGTTTAATAGTGTGGGCTGGCTCCTCCCTCTATGCCCTTCCTACCAGACTGTGCCCGAGGAGACGGACATACTTCGAGAGAAGGAATACACAGATAGTGGTGAGAATCACACCAGCTCACACCGAATTGTAAAACCATGCTGACCAGCATGCAACATGAAGAAATCATGCTAACCAGCATGAAACATGAAGAAACCATGTTAACCAGCATGCAACTAACCAGCAGGAACTAGAAGAAACCCTGCTAACCAGCATGAAATAGGAACAGCAACAGCTGAACCAACACTTAACCAAGCAACAGTGCAGGAAAACGAAGCACTGGGCGGCCGCCCAGCATCCTCTACGGACTACGAGAAAAGGATTTACATGTATGTAATTAAAATTCTATTTTCTCTTACGTCCTAGGGGATGCTGGTGTTCCATTTAGTACCATGGGGATGTACCAAAGCTCCCAGTACAGGAGGGAGAGTTTTGAGGAACCTGCAGAACAGATTAACCAAACTTTAGGTCCTCAGAGGCCAAAGTATCGAACTTGTAGAACTTAGCAAAGGTATTCGACCCTGACCAAGTAGCTGCTCGGCAAAGCTGTAAAGCCGAGACACCCCGAGCAGCCGCCCAGGAAGTTCCCATTTTACGAGTAGAGTGGGCCTTAACAGATTTTGGACACGGCAAGCCTGCCGTAGTATAAGCATGCTCGATAGAAAACCTGATCCAGCGAGAAATTGTCTGCTTAGAAGCAGGACACCCAACCTTATTGGGATCATAAAGGGCAAACAGAGCGACTTTCTGTGACGAGAAGTTCTCTTCCCATATATTTTCAAAGCCCTCACAACATCCAAGGACTTTGAGTAATCAAGGTGTCAGTAGCTACTGGCACCACAATAGGTCGGTTGATATGAAAAGCCGACACAACCTTTGGAGGAAATCACTGACGTGTTCTGAGCTCAGCTCTATCCTCATGGAAAATCAAGTAAGGGCTCTTGTGCGACTATGCCCCTTGTGACAGCCTTCCAAGTAAGAAACTTTACGTTCACCTCCTGCAAAGGTTTGAACCAATCCGATTTCAGGGACTGCAACACCACATTAAGATTCCAAGGTGCCATAGGAGGCATAAAGGGTGGTTGGATGTGCAAAACTCCTTTCAAGAATGTCTTAACCACAGGGAGGGCAGCCAATTGTTTCTGGAAGATAATGGACAAGGCCGAAATCTGGACTTTTATGGTGCCCAAGCGTAGGTCCACATCCACACCTGCTTGCAGAAAGAGGAGAAAACGTCCACCGTAGGACATTTCTTGGATTCATACCAAGACACATACTTTTTACCAAATCCGATGGTAATGTTTTGATGTTACTCCCTTCCTAGCCTGTAGGAATGACCTTTTTCGGAATGCCTTTCCGAGCTAAGATCCGGCGTTCAACCTCCATGCCGTCAAACGTAGCCGCGGTAAATCTTGATAAGCGAACGGCCCCTGTTGAAGGTCCTCGCGAAGAGGAAGAGGCCTTGGATCCTCCAAGAGTAATCCCAGAAGATTTTTGTACCAAGCCCTTCTTGGCCAGTCCGGAGTAAAGAGGATCGCCTGAACGCTTGTTCTGTTTATTAGTTTGAGAATCCTTGGGATGAGTGGAAGTGGAGGGAACACATACACTGACTGCGACACCCATGGAGTTACCAGGGCATCCACCGCCACTGCCTATTGGTCTCTTGACCTGGAACAGTACCTCCGAAGCTTCTTGTTGAGGCGAGAGGCCATCATGTCTATCTGAGGTACACCCCATCGACTAGTTACCTCTGCGAATACCTCCGGATAGAGGCCCCAATCTCCTGGATGGAGATCGCGTCTGCTGAGGAAGTCTTCTTCCCAGTTGTCCACTCCCGGAGTGAAGATTGCTGACAGCGCCAGCGCGTGTTTTTCTGCCCAGAGGAGGATTCTCGTTACCTCTGACATTGCAGCTCTGCTTTTCGTTCCGCCTTGCCTGTTTATGTAGGGCACCGCCCTGATGTTGCCCGACTGAACTTGAATGGCATGATCTTTCAGAAGATGTGCCGCTTGTAGAAGGTCGTTGTATATGGCCCTTAGTTCCAGAATGTTTACCGGAAGGAGAGCTTCCTGACTTGACCACTTTCCTTGGAAGTCTTCCCCTTGGGTGACTGCTCCCCAACCTCTGAGACTTGCATCCGTGGTTAGAAGAATCCAATTCTGAATCCTGAACCTGTGGCCCTTGAGTAGGTGAGAAGTTTGCAGCCACCAGAGGATTGAATTTCTGGCTTTCGGCGACAGGCATATCCGCTGGTGCATGTGATGATGTGATCACGACCATTAGTCCAGGAGAGCCAGTTAGAAGAACAGTGCGTGGAATCTTCTGTACTGGAAAGCCTCGTAGGAGGCTACCATCTTCCCTAGAAGGCGAATGCACTGACAAACCGATACCCGGGCTGGCTTCAGGACATCCCGGACCATTGAATGGATCACCAACGCTTTCTGTCTGCTCCAAATGTGACTTTGGAAGGTTCAGGATCCACCCAAGATCCTGGAGTAGGCGAGTTGTTAGAGCAATACTCTGTAACATCCTCTCCCTGGAAGATGCTTTTAGCAGCAGATCGTCCAGATATGGAATTATTTTCACTCCCTGTCTGCGGAGGAGTAGCATCATCTCTGCCATGACCTAGGGGAATACCCTCGGTGCTGTGGAGAGGCCAAATGGCAGTTGCTGAAACTGATAGTGACAGTCCAGCAGCTCAAATCTTACATAAACCTGGTGAGGCGGCAAGATCAGAATGTGAAGGCACGCATCCTTGATATCGAGGGATACTAGGAATTCCCCCTCCACCAGACATGAGATCACCGCTCTCAGACTCCATCTTGATTTTGAATTCCCTCAAGTAGGGTTCAATGTTTTCAGGTCTAATATTGGCTTTACCAAACCGTCAGGTTTTGTTACCACAAACAGGTTTCATTAATAACCCTTGTGTTGTAGGTGAGGTGGAACTGGAACAATGACATTTGTTTGGCAAATGTTTGAATAGCTACCAGCAGTAGTGTACTTCTTGTCCGAGAAGCTAGTAATAATCTGTGAAGTGGTAGTACTAGAAACTCCAGTCTGCACCCCTGGGCAACCTGTTTCCAGGGCTCTAGGCAGGATATCACCCAGATGTTTAGCTGAAATCTCTTTAGTCTCCCTCCCACCTGCTTGATCCCCAGGCAGTGAGGTCCACCGACAAACCGAAGGGTTTGAGAAGGCAGAATCTGAAATCTGTCCCTGGGAACCTGGCGGTGCAGGTTTTCTGGATTATCCCCAACGTCCTCTAAAGGAAGTGGAGGAACCCTTGGACTCATGTTTAAACCTTGCGGTTCGAAGGGATTGCAGTGTAGGTGTAGGATAAAAATTCCTGGTCTGTGCAGCTGCGGAAGGAAGATATGTCGACCCGCAGTTGGCATGGACATTCACATATCCAGTGCGTCCCAACAGGGCCTCACCTGTGAAGGGCGGAACCACCATACCTTTCTTGGATTCTGTATCTGCAGTCCATTGGTGTAGCCACCGTCCCCTGCTTGTCTAAACTGCCAGAGTAGTGGCCCCTGCGTTAAGCAGGCCATTCTCCTTCATGGCCTCCAGCCGTGAAGCCTGTAGAATCCTGTAAGTGACATAGAAACAAGCAAATGTCACTCCTATACATAGAATCTAAATCATCAAGTGAGGAGCCTGACCACGTAACTATAGCCCCAGAGATCTACGCAAGCTAGGGTCTCTGAGCCACACCTGTAGCAGTGCACAGTATTAGAGAGTAGTCTCAATCTGCGATCAGTTTAATCCTTTATGGAGGTTGTACCAGGGACATGTAACACAACCTTCTTTGACAATTTAGACCAGGCATGTCCAAACTGCGGCCCTCCAGCTGTTGTGAAACTACACATCCCAGCATGCCCTGACACAGCGTTAGCATTCTCTGACGGGAAAACTGTTTTCAGGGCATGCTGGGATATGTAGTTTCACAACAGCTGGAGGGCCGCAGTTTGGACATGCCTTATTTAGACACTAGTTAGGGATGTGGATTATATCCCTGGGTGTTCTCAGGTTTTCCCAAATAAGAAGTTTAACACTCTAAATAGTGGGAAGGCATTTAAAATATATATATATAATAATATTCCTCATCCCTATTAGCCTCAAACTATATGTTGCACCCCTCATATGTCGGTTGCATTATATGGCAAGTGGTGTACGCTTTTCAGGGTACGTAGTTGGGGTGAGGCACAGCTGCGGGATTTGATTCCCCAGACATCTCAAAACTGTGGCTTCTTCCCAGCATGGGACATATTTGAAGAAATATAAGTGGCCACCCCAGGGGGATCTGCCACCAAAGGCTGAAAATTTGTACAGTTTTGAGCATGGTATAGACTCCCCAGGAGAAGATATTCATTCTGCATTACAGGACAAAGTCCCCCAAATATGGTACAGTGGGTTACCCACATACACAGGAAAATGTCAGTACAATTAAAACCACCCCAGAATACCTTCAGAGAGTCGCAGAGTACAAGGCGCCAGCCACACCACGCCCTTATAGGCTTTTATTATGATTTAAAAAAAACTTCTGACTAGCTGAACCTTAACTGGGTAGCTAGTATCGAATAACACTGTCTTCCCCCCGCTACCCTTCCCCCCCATATCTATAACACAGTGTTACTTATGTGGAGGGCAGCGCTCCCTGACAGCGTCTCTGTTGATGAACTCCAGGGAGAAAATGGCGCTGGTGAGTGCTGGATCCACTCTGAGGAGATGTCCCTCCCCCTATAATGGCGCATCTTTGCGCACTTATTGTATTATACTGGCCTGGGGTATTTTTTTAGCTAACAGCGGGATTATCCCCTGTTAGCAGTGTTGACCAGTGTAGGGTGACTGCGCTGGCCCAGGACGCCCCTCACAGCGCTGTACACAGTGTTCTGCTGAGCCTTCCGAAGCGCAGACTGTCAGAGCTGCACTCCCACTCTTGTGCCACCATTCCCGCCGGCGACCCGCTCCCTGGGCCGCCAGCGCTGTGCTCACCACTCTTCTTTCTTTTTTTCTCTGTTAGGAGGTAACGGACGTGCTGCGAGAGTGAGCGGTCGCCTCGTGGGCTTGCGGTCAGCACCCTCAGGAGCTCAGTGTCCTGTCAGCGGAGATAGAGAACCATTAACTTTTAGAGTTGGTACCTACTCTCCCCATCCCCACTAAGTCCCACGAAGGAGGTAGGCTGTTGCCAGCAGCCTGCCTGTACCTAACTAAACTAAACTAATAAAACTAGAAAAACTCCTAAGAGCTCCCCTAGCTGTGACCGGCTCCTCCGGACACATTTTCTAAACTGAGTCCGGTAGGAGGGGCATAGAGGGAGGAGCCGGCCCACACTATTAAACTCTTAAAGTGCCCATGGCTCCCAAGGGACCTGTCTAGAACCCATGGTACTAAATGGAACCCCAGCATCCTCTAGGACGTAAGATAACTTAACTTTGCTTGCTGTAAACACGATCAAATGTAATGTAAGCGGCAATGTTATGCACACTTTCCCTCTCTTTCTATTCCCGAGAAAGCTTGCCATGCATACTGTAGGTAGTGTCGTAGTGTTAACGACCTCTGCTTAGCCACTGTGAGCTGACCAATCACCCCTCTGTCTACAGCTATAGAAAAGCAATGTCTCCGCTCCCACTGGCTGTCACTCTCTCAGATGCTGCTGTTGTCGCTCAGGTTCCTTTAGAGTAGAGAGGGTGGGTTGGGGCCGACATGTAGCTCAAATCCCCGCCTCTAGTGCCACCCCTCTTGTTCTAACTTACTCCAGGGAGCCACATCTCTGTCCTGCCTCCCTTGTTAGGAATCACAGCAGCAGCACCGGCCTTGTTTCACAGCTCCTCCTGTCAGTACAACTCCCTAAGATGGCTGCCACCCAACTCCCAAATGTCACCACCAGCAGTCAACTGCCACACCACAAGCCGGCTCTCTCCGTGGAATTCATACGTCTCTTGCTGACTGGTCCGTTTCCTAGTGCCAGGTGCAGCACTCAGGGCACAGATAACCCTTTTTCTGCTGTATGTTTACTAGTGTCCAGCCAGGGCCGCATTCAGCAGGGGAAGGGGCACAAAAGTCTCACCAAAGTTTGTGGTAGCCCCAATGGGGTACCACACAAGTGTATGTGAGTGTTGTGAGTACCCCAAATAAAGTAAATAGGGAAAGTGAATGGACGGTTACTTTGAAGTAGGATTTCTGGATGAGCACTTGTATTTTGCTAGTTGCCGCAGACTGCCTTTATAATTTATTTTTCTTTTTTTAATTTATTTATTGTTGTCAGAGCATTGCAGCTGACATGGAGATGCCTTTCCCAGTGGTGGCAGAAAAGTATTTCCTCCATCTTGATATCTTCTTGACAGTTCAGGTTGTTCAGACATTGGTTCTATTTGCTGGGTTTTCTGTGTAAGCCAAGCATTTGTTGTTAATGAAAAAAGGCAGTGAGAAGGCATTGTATGCAAACATTTAAGTTTAGCCAGTGTTTCCCAAACTTTTTTTTGAATTATGGCGCCCTAAAGTATAAGAATTCTTTTGACAGCACACCTAGGCCAAATGTTTCTTATTGTGAAATTCCGAATAACAGGTGAAGTGAATAAGAGGTATTCCTGATATGCAGTGGTTAATACCGACCAGGAGTGGTCTAGGAAAGATAACCAATAAATCACATTTTCTTTTACATTTTATGGATAATCAGGTGTGTGGTCCTTGTTTACCTGGGAAAGATGTGGCAGAGGATCAGGAGGCACATAAAGGTGTGTATATCCTTAATGATCCTATCTCTCCAGTGTCTGTATATCCTTAATGATCCAATCTCTCCAGTGTCTGCAGTGCAAGACACTGGAGAGATAAGATCATTAAGGATATACACACCTTTATGTGCCTCCTGATCCTCTGACGTGTTTGACCAGTGACTCTTTTATGGGATTTAATATCCTTCATTTTATTGGGATTATACATCTCATATACAAATTCTCTTTGGCCAAAATTGTTTAATCTGTATCTGGCGACATTTACTCTGCCCAAACTGCAGTTCCTCTGGTTGGTGGAAATTATAAGCACTTGCCTTCACCAACTCTGTAGAAAATACCCCTGAGGAAGTCCTGGTAAAGGATGAAACGCGTAGGGTTAAAAGGTGAATAGGATACTCTGTTTACATTCCTACATTTTCCACCACTGAGCTTACATCTTGCGCTGTGCCACAATGCATCCGCCAAGGCGTAATTTAGCTTTATAAGAAAATGAAGTGTCTTGTACTGTATATAGGAAAACAAATCAAGAACAAATATGTGATCACTACAAATACTAATACATTCCATGAAATTGTTATTTTTATTTTTCTTTCTTTTCTTTTCTTTTCTTTCCTGTTGATAATATATTGGTCATAGTCTTGATTTACTGTTTTGTTAGCCCTTAAGAAAAGACCCTGAAATAATCACTGTGACATTGAAGAAACAGAACGGCATGGGCTTGAGTATTGTTGCAGCAAAGGTTAGTGAAGTCCAAACATTACTTAAAATCTGTCGATCTATAGACCTTGAGCAATGCAGTAATTTCACATGTACTTTAGTATGCCTGTGTATCTTTAGCCTTTGGAACCTGGTGCTTACACTTAGTGTGAACATTGGGTTCTTGTCTCACTGTAATTGTAGGGAAATCATGATTATTTTAATCTGCAGACTGTTTACCTCAGAGGAAAGCACTATTGAACCTTTTTGAAACACCTGTCGGACTGGTGTAATACTGACCAATCACAAGTAGCGCTTTGCATTTAGTCTCTTTTCTTCATCTGGGGGAAGTGTCCCTAACCAAGTGTCGTGACCATGGGGTTAGGGAGGAATAGAGACGGCAGCACTTACAGAGCTAACTGTTAGCGGTATACTGTATAATCTCTTCCCTTCCAACCTCTCCTCAGTTTCCGTTAAGTGCTGACAGAAGTAGGTCAGCACTGAATAGATTAATAGATACTGTATAGAGATCCTGTAGATATATAAAAAATAAATTTGCCTTCCTTCTCTGGGCTCCCCGGATTCGCCATTGTGACTTAGGTCTTTTGTAAGATGTGTCTTAGAATCCCTCTTCTTGGGTGTGATACGTGCTGAGGTAAGGCGTCTTGCTGAGCAGAAATGGAAATTCAGCCAGGAAGGAGCAACTCTGAACATGGTTCAGTCCAGCAGTTATAGAGTAGATCTACTTATGACAATTGCAAAGCTCCTGACTTCCCACTCTACTCATGACTCCATGTGGGAGTTTAGATAAGTTTCTGACAGTTATTGATATTTACCCAGATATTTAATTATAAAATTGTTTCTGCAGCGGAGTACACTGGTATTCCACAGGGAATAACATCGGGGTGTAGAGTTGGATCTAATCCGAGGCACCAACAGGCTAAAGCTTTGACTGTTCCCAGGATGCACTGCACCATCTCCTCTGCAGCCCCGCCTCCAGGCACTGGAGCTTAGTTTGTAAGTTGGTGCCTGCAGTGCAGGTCACTAAAAGGGGGGGCTGCACTAGGCAAGGGCCGCAGCACTTTTATGTCATTCTGACATGCTGTGCTGTTTCTCCATCACCTCCTTCAGCAGCGCTGCATACTCCCACGGCTTGGTTCCCGGGTACTTGCAGCAGGGACGCACCAGTTTCTAGGCACGCCACCGCTGCTGTTCTCCTGGATCGCGTGGCTGCACGTCAGGGAGAAGGTAAGAGGGCTTCCCAGGTAGGACTTGCTGGTAAATAGCGATCCGGTCGCGGTCCCAGGAGACGGACCACGCTGATGGCGTGGACACTGTGGCTGTGCAGGGACCCCGCTATAGCCACCAGAGCAGGGAGCACAGGTCGGATTTACTAAAATCCATTTAATATAGGCTCCATAGTACCCAGAGGTGAAATCCAGCAAAGGGGATAAGGCGCTGACCTGTAGCCCCTCCCCAAGCTCCGGGCGCCATCTTCTGCTGGTGTTCCCGCCCTGGAGCTGCATCTCTCTCTCCCTCACTCCCTGAAGAGATTTTGATACCATTACATCTCCGGGACTGTTGGGCACTGTCTCCTCTGTAAGACCGCCTGTCTTGTCAGTGCTGTGTATTTACAGACACTTAAGTATTCGACATGTCATTTTAGACAGTGTTAGTTAAGAACAAGTGTACTGCTATATGAATATTTAGTACAAGTATTCTGTGATATACATCCAGTGTTTACTGTGCATTGTTATATCTGTATACATAGATATCTATATGTAGATTTACCAGTCCATTGCAGTCTTATTGTTTATATGTAATAATTTCTGCATTGTACCTGTGACTGTGTGTGCCTATAGCTGCTGAGAGGATTCTATTCTGTGTATCACACGTATTGCTATCACTATATTCTGTATACCGGGGGACTAAGTGCGTCAGGGTCTCATTTCAAATATAGTGTTCCACAGGGTATACAGTTTAGTATTTTTCACTGTGTGTGTTTGTCACCTCACACCGCTTAAATCCTCTGTTTTGTGCTTTGCATTTGCTATCACATAACACAGGTTTTTTTTGCAGGTATTGTGTTTGTCTGGCTATATTGTACTGCTGCGCTCTAAGGCTACATTCCCAATAATGTCTGCTACTCAGGGCGGGAAATCCGCAGACGCACCTGCATCATGCAGAGCTGGTGCTACGGATTTGTCTGAGAAAAAGGTTTTAGCTGAGGGTTCAGGTACTGTGTGCCCTGCACCTTCCAGTCAGTTTGCAGCACCTGTGGCAAATCAAGACTCACCGTGGGCTGCTTTTTCAAATATGCTGTCGACACTTGTAACGCGGCTTATGCCCCCTGTGGGACCTCCTGTGCCATTGCAGCCACATATTGTCCTGATGAGTAATCTACAGCTCAAATTGATGTTTCTGACCTAGTTGAGGCTATCAAGCTGATTCTCCAGATTGAGGATGATATTGAGCCTCCCGCTACGTCTAAGAAACCTGATAAGTTTAAACTTCAGAAGGTTGCTAAAGTAGCTTTACCTCATTCTTATCTTTTAATTCACATACGTCAGGAATCCTGGTCATCTCCAGGAAATAAATTTTCCCTGTCCAAAAAGTTGCTAGCTTGTTACCCTATCCCTGCGGAGTTGAGTAACAAGTGGGAAACTCCACCGCCGGTAGACTCTCATATTCAGGAGTCGGCCTCTGATGCAGGCGTAATGGCGGCAAAGGCGTCTACTACGTCTATTCTGCCTCACCGGATTTTGTGGTTAAGGTCTTGGATATTGGACCTGGACTCCAAATAGACCTTGGGGGTTCTCCCTTTTAAGGGAGACATACTATTTGGAGAGGATCCGAACAAGATCGTGACTGATTTGGCAACAGCTAAGACTGCATTTTTCCCAAGTAATAATCCTTCTGCTCCGAAGGTTAAGAGGACCACTTTTCATTCCTTTCGACCTCCAGGAAAAGCAAAGGGTCAGTCTTACCTGAGACAGGCTCGTACCTCCAAAACCACCAAGCCCAAGTCTAAGCAATCTTGGTCCGCCCGTCAGCTTGCTTCCAAACAAGACAAGCCTGCGGCATGACAGGGCGGGCCTCCCCCTGGGGGATCCCAGGGTAGGAGGCCGACTTCTGCAGTTCGCGCAGGCCTGGTTAAAGACCACTTCAGATGCCTGGGTGCGGGAAGTTATCTCTCACGGGTACGCGATCTCCTTCAAAAGACGTCGCTTTCACCAGTTCTGCTCGACAGTTATCCCTTCGGATCCGCTGAAAGCACAGACTTTACTTTGTACAATCTCTCCTAGATACTGGAGTGATTGTGCCGGTACCTCTGTCTCAAAGAGGCAGGGGCTACTATTCGACCCTGTTTCTAGTCCTGAAACCAAATGGGTCCTCCCGGCCTATACTAAACCTCAAATTTTTAACCAAATTTGTCTGGGTATCCAAATTCCATATGGAATCTCTGCATTCCAAGGACTACATGGTATCCCTGGACATACAGGATGTTTACCTGCACATTCCTATTGCCATGTTGCATCAGCAAAATCTACATTTTGCTATTGGCAACCTACATTACTAATTCCAGGCCTTGCCTTTCGGACTGACCACGGCTCTTCAGATCTTCACCAAGTTCATGGCAGTCATGACGGCTCTTCTCCACCGTCAGGGTGTCAGGATCATGCCGTATCTGGACGACTTGCTGATCCTGGCGAACTCCCCAGGTCCTCCTCAGTCATCTGGAACGGACGTCCAATTCCTACATGTCCACGGGTGGCTCATTAACTGGAAGAAGTCGTCGCTGGTCCCTGCTCAGAGCATGGTGCACTTGGGGGCATTGTTGGCTACACACAACCAACTATTGTTCTTATCTCTAGAGAAGGTCCTGAAACTACAGGACTGGATCAGATACTTCCTCTCTCGCCAGAGAGTGTCAGTACAGTCGGCGATGCAAGTACTAAGCCTCATGGTGTCGGCTTTCGACATGGTAGAGTACGCTCAATTTCATTTCCCGCCCTCTGCAGAGGTTAATACTTTCCAAGTGGGATGGCTTGCCTCATCGGATCAGGTCTCAAATGATCTCTTTGACTCCGTAAGTTCATCTGTCACTGAGCTGGTGGCTACAGGACCAACAGTTGAGCAGGGCTGTCCCTTCTAGATCTCCAACTGGGTCCTCCTGAAAACGGACGCCAGTCTGTGAGGTTGGGTTGTGGTGTTGGAGCAACACTCTTTCCAGGGTCTGTGGACCAGGGAGGAATCTCTCCTCCCGATAAACATTCTGGAATGTTGACAGTGGCCCTACCTCTGGTACAGAACAGGCCTGTTCAAGTATAATCAGACAGCACCACCATGGTGGCATACATAAATCATCAAGGCGGCACTCGAAGCTGCAAGGCAATGATGGAATTGTCAAAAATCCTCCAATTAGCGGAACGCCATCTGCCAGCTATATCGGCAGTGTTCATTCCGGGAGTCCTCAACTGGGAAGCGGACTTCCTTAGTCATCAGGACGTGCACGCTGGAGAGTGGAGTCTTCATCCAGAAGTCTTTCAACTTCTAGTGGACAAGTGGGATCTACAAGATGTTTATGAACCTGATGGCATCTCGACACAATCACAAGGTTCCGGTCTTCGGAGCAAGGACAAGGGATCCTTAAGCAGCGTTCGTGGATGCACTGGCAATTCCATGGAACTTTCGGCTGCCATACGTGTTCCCTCCAGTGCCACTCCTGCCCAGGGTAATACGGAAGTTCAAGCAAGAAGGAGGCATACTACTTCTAATCGTTTCAGCGTGGCCCAGACGGCATTGGTCCTGAGACCTGCAGGGTCTCTCGATAGAGCGTTCTCTTCTACATCCTCAACGCCCGGACCACCTCGTTCAGGGGCCTTGTGTCTACCTGCACCTGGCCAGACTGGCTTTGACGGCGTGGCTCTTGAAGCATCACTCCTGAGAGCAAAGGATTCTCTGAGGCGGTCATTCAAACTATGTTGAAAGCCCGTAAACCAGCTTCAGCTCGGATTTATTACAGGGTCTGGAATTCTTACTTCATATGGTGTGCCACTAAGAATTATGATGCGTATACTTTCAAAACTTCCAGACTTTTGGCTTTTCTACACTAAGGCCTGAACTTGGGCCTTTGTCTGGCCTCCCTCAAGGTCCATATATCTGCTTTGTCGTTATGGTTTCAGAGAATAATTGTGTCTCTTCCTGACGTTCACACTTTCACTCAGGTGTTCTAAGAATACAGCCTCCCTATGTCCCTCCTGTGGCTCCATGGGATCTGTCTGTCATCTTAAATGCCCTGCAGGAGCCTCCATTTGAATCTCTTGAGTCTTAAGGTAGTCTTTCTGTTGGCTATTGGCTCTGCTAGAAGGGTGTCGGACCTAGGGTGGACGACAGGACAAAGCACCTTTCTGATTTTTCACCATTACTGGGCAGTTCTTCGAACTTGCCCAAGTTATTTACCTAAGATGGTATCATCTTTTCACCTTAACCAGGAGATTGTGGTTCCGGCCTTAATCTCTTCTGGTTTGTCCTCCAAAGAAAGATCTTTGTACGTAGTACGGGCTCTCCGTATTTATGTGGAAAGGACTGCCTCTAACAGGAGGTCAGATTCTCTGTTTGTACTTTTTGGTTTTCATAAACGTGACTGGCCTGCGA
Source organism: Pseudophryne corroboree (assembly GCF_028390025.1). Taxonomy (NCBI): domain Eukaryota; kingdom Metazoa; phylum Chordata; class Amphibia; order Anura; family Myobatrachidae; genus Pseudophryne; species Pseudophryne corroboree. The sequence goes on from NC_086447.1 coordinate 610,035,750, forward strand.
ATAAGTGAACCTTTGCCAGATGGATTAGAATTATGATTGCAAAAACATGTGCAGGCAGGGCTCCCAGCTCCTGCTGCTGTCGAGGCCCATTCTACTCGGTCTGTTGGATCTATTTGGGCGGCTCGCCATGGCGCGTCTGCAAAACAGTTGTGCAAGGCAGCTTACGTGGTCCTCAGTGAACACGTTCATCAGGTTCTATGCCTTTGATACTTCATCCTCCCAGGATGCTTCCTTTGGACGCCGGGTTCTTGTTAACTTTCTCTCTTGGAGGTCCATGGGATCCACTGGGTTCCCACCCTGACGCACCTAGCTTCAATGGGTTACTTTTACGGTCTCCAGTTCTCTTCTCCTATGTGAGAGTGTTTCCTGTGTGTACCGTCCCTCTTCTCTCTCTACTCTCTAGCTCCTGCCTTGGGCTTGTTACTAAAACTGATTTGCCTGAGCATGGGGGCGGGGTATGAAGGGGGAGTATCCCAGTGCATCCTGGGAGACTCACAAGCTTATTGTACGCGGTGTTGGTCCTGGTCTCAACCAGTCATCATACCTCATACCCAAGAGCTGGTAGAAGAGAGAGAGTTAACAAAGGTAAGTTTCACCATAACTTCCTTTTCTGTCTGTCTATCTATCTATATATATATATATATATCTATCTATATATATATATATATATATATATATATATGAAAGAGAAAACAATTGTATGTATATATTCACAATTTATTAAGATCACAATCCGCATAAGCGAGCCACAAGTTGCTGAAGCAGTACATAATTATAAATGATTGAAGTTCATTGAAAGTAATTCATTATAAAGAGTCCTAATATGAAAGTTTGGTACATCGCTAAATGAATACAAAGCAAAAATAAAAGAAGGAACCAAAAGGATAAGTAGAAAGAAGAAAGAAAAGGAAAAATACAGAAGAGGAAAAGAAAGAAAGAAAGTCATATGTGAAAGTTAATGTACTGTGAGGGGAGAGAGGACAGTATGAATAGCATAACCTGAGGTCTCTTTGAAACTTAACCAGTAATGCCAGGTGACAGTGATGTCAGCAGAGGGCAGCTTTAACGAAGATGCAAGGTCTTCCATGAGCATATAGAGGTCCACTCTCTGGAACCACCGAGAAATAAGAGGCCGGGTTGAGGATCTCCAATAGCATGGAGTGATCGCTCTTGCAGCATTCATCAGATGTCGCAGTAGGGACTTTTTTATATTTTGAAATGGAAACATCCATAAGATTAAGAAGCTAAAACTAATGTGTGTCAGATAAAGGCCAGTAATTGTTTCAGATAATTTACAAACTGTCTGCCAATAGTCAGCCAGTTCTGGACAAAGCCAGCAGATGTGGATCGGGGAGTCCTGCACCTTACCATACCGATATCAGCAAGTGGATAGATTTGGAAACATCCAGTGGCACTGGTACCATCTGGCCAGAATTTTGCACTGAGTTTCCAGGACCTGGATCGAGTAGAAGCTAGCAAAGTATAGTGAAATATCTGAGACCCTTGATATTTTGTGAACTCCCCCGTCAGTTATTTTTGGCAAGCACTGACATTCAGATCTGTCCTCATGCATCTTACCTCAGTATGCCAAACAGCAGGAGATGGCTGGCGTGTGTCAGCCAGCAGCTCCTGGGCAGCTCTGCTAACGTCTGGTGTCTTTTTTTTTGAAGGAAATGCATCTTAATCGCATTGCTATGCAAATAGGACGCATAAGCAGCTTATGCTGATTAAAATGATATGCGTTAGTGATTTCCAGGAAAACTCTGTAATGTAGCATTTTGTATGCAGGTACAGACACAGAATATAGGCAAGCTGTATATAATTTTATCAGCATAAGCTGCTTGTTCATCCTATTCACATAGCAATACGACTTGCATTCATTTAAATAGAAGGGGAAAAAAACCAACAAAGATACTCGGCGCTACCGAGTCACACCACGTCATGGGGTGACTATGAGGACTGTTTAACATGACTACAGCTAGGATGTAGGACACATCTGTAAGAAGGTAAAACATTAGTCAATGCTAAGCACAGTTGATACAATAAAGAGACCAGATGTTTAGGAACAGCCTCTGTCAAACAAAGGAGTTAAAATTTAGTTGAAGACCATCAAGGATTACCAGCAGTAAACGAGAGAGTGTAATGTCAGAGCTGAAGATAGGTCCAGATTGATCAGGGTGGGAAATGAAATGATTGCTGGAGATCTATGAAGTATCTTAGATAACACTCATTAATTAAATTATATAAGCAAGAAACCCCAGCAGAGCACCAACTAGATAGAAAGGGGGCAGAGAGGCCTGGAGGGACATCAGGATAATCTAGAAAGGGTGTGGCCAGTGAAGCGCCTGGGCTAAACGTGGAGAGGTTTCTAAATATCTTCCAACATGTACTGTAAGTGTAGGTTCAAGTATGGGGTATACAAGGTTGGACGTTTAACAAGCCAGGGGAGGACAAGCCTAGACAATACCAACAATCCTAGCCAGGTATACAGAATAATAATAGTTAAGGAAATGAGGAAGCTGAAGACCCTCTCTAGCACAACCATATCCTGCAATGCTTTAAAGAAGGAAATGGGAATCTTTATGGGTAGTGCTTGTAAGTAGGAAACCTTAGGCAAATGTTAATTTCTTCTTCAGGGTCCATTGTCTCCACAGGGTTACCTTGGGGTATGCTGATGGAGACCAGGACAGGCATTGAACAGCAAAGCATTTCTAGCTCCCAAGATCACTGGACCCCTCTCCCCTCATATCCAGCAGGTCACCAAATGTTGGGTATATAAGCTTAGGGGGCTAGAGCTGCACAGCATTAGGGTCTCTGGCAGAGGGGACAGTTCGCTCATGCTTGTTTGACATGGACCCGGGTTTCAGATACAGAAGGACTCCTTTGTTGGCTCACCTAGAGACCCCCTAGCAGGTACATAGTATCAACCGATTTTCTGTGGGCCAAGGGCACGCTGCTTCCCTTAACCTAATTTCGACTTTTGCTCCCTCAAAGATCCACTGTATTCAACTAAGGAAATCGGGAGTATTTTCTGAGACCCCAGAATACCTCCAGCCACACCACACTGGACATGCCTAATCTCATCTGATCTTGGAAGCTAAGTTGTATTTGGCCTAGTTAGTACTTGCATGGGAGACCACCTGAGAATACCAAGAGCTGTAGGTCTAGTCAGCAGAAATTCTAACACAGGGTAGTGGCCATTGATAGGAGACAGACCTTGCACCCTCCTTACAAGGCACCATGAATCACTGCATCGGTGGCTGTACTTATGGATCTTATCTTACCTTCTCTTTTCTAGGGCTTAGGTAGTTAAGGCCATTGCTAGCTGAGTGGCAACACTGGAGTTCCTTGCCTACCAGGCCAGAAAGACAGAGTTGCCTTCTCTGGGTTTACGTCTAGAAAGGCATTCACCTACTCAATGAGTGCAACCAGATCCTACAGCTACACTATGCATCCCCAATCTCATCTGCTTTTTGGAAGCCAAGCACTGTTGGGCCTGGTTAGTGCTTGAATGTGAGACCACCTGGGCATACCAGGTGCTGTTGATTTGAACACTGGAGTGTTCTCCTTCAGCGGGTTGGTTGCCATAGTAGTGACTGGGAGCAACGTGTGCCTCCATTCCGGGCACATGGACTCCACCCCTACCAAAACATGGTCCTCCCTGCACCGCTTGCAGGGCAGGAGACGATACCCTCTTGGTGCAGGATCCGGAAATGATGGTTTCCACGCTGGCAGCTTCCATAACAATATTTATACTTTAGCCGCACCAGCTCAGTCCTGGACTTCCTCTGTCTGCAGGGCAGGATTATGAGTCAGGCTCTTTTCCTGTACTTACCTTCAGCCAAGGGCTTCGCAGCCCTGCACTTGAGGGACTGGGTAGCCAGACATCCAGCACCCAGACCAGCTACCATCTTACCGTGTGATGGGTAGGTCCTCCTCTGAGGGGGGTTCCCATGAATGGGGGCCTATGTCTCCGCAGCGGATTAGGACCTCACCGACACATGGATCAGACAGGGAATCTTTCAGGGTTTCGCTCTAAATTTAGAGTAGACCCTCCTCAGTGGTTTCAGCCTGTGTATTCTGTGGGATCGCGGTTAGGCTGAAGCTCATCAGGTGTAAGTGGACTACCTCCTGGACTCCAGGGTCATTTCACGGTTAGGCTGAAGCTCATCAGGAGTAAGTAGACTACCTCCTGGACTCCAGGGTCATTGTCCCGACTACCCATACCTTATGGGAGCTTTCTGCAGCAGCCCTGTGTTAGGTTCAGCGGTGCACGGCACTTATCGTCCTGTTCTACATTTCCAGTTGTTAACTGGTTCTTCAGTTTCCCATTTCTGTAAGGAGTCCCTGTGCCCCTTACTGAGGGTTTGGGCACCAGGAGATTATACGGCATCCCGAGCATTCAGGATGCAGTTTTGGCTGCTTTGCTTGTCTTTATATCCTCAGGTTGGGCATGTAGGTACATTACTACCACTGGCTGTTCAGCTCAACAACATCCATGGTTGGTTGTGGCTGAACATCTGCGTCACAGCGATGTCAGGCATTGACCACATTTGTTCGACCTCCTTCTCTGGGCTCAGTCCCAAGAGTACTTGACAGCACACATTCAGGAGACATCGCTCTTCAGCCTAGGGACTAGAAGCTCAAGGGGCATACTTGTCTTCTCACTTTCACAAGATAGGCTACATTGCAGAGTTCAGCTGTCCAGTAGATCTTTCTCTTATAGGACTGGTTGCGAGCTCTGCTATCACAGACTTTGGGCTATTTTCAGTCCTTGGAGAGTGTTCATCCATGACTACAGGTGGACCCTGGGCTCCGTGGTAGCCTCGTTCATGGGGGGTATCGGTTCAGTTTTTGTCCTTGTCCTCTAAGCTTGGACCACGTTTCATTGGCACATACAATTTCAGGAGTCTGGTCCTCTCACAAGGGGTTCACCACTCTTTTGCAGTAGGGTGGCTCAAGTACGGCCTGGACGACGGTATTCAAGATGGGACTTGATAATCTTTGATGCCAGTCCTCAGCGATGGGGTGGAGGTTTCCTATGGCCACAGGACAGGACACATCTGGTTCGCCAGCTCCCCATCCAGGGCTGGGGACTCCAGGTTTTTTGTTGAGCTGTTGGCTCAGTCTCTCTCTTTGGGGGTCGGCACATGAAAGGGTTTCAACTGCTGGTCTGCTGTTTGGACCTTTCAGGATTAGATGTGGTATGGTCTTGCAGGTCCTCTGGGTGCCGAGTTCCGGTTCCCATGCTGAGAACCTGCACCCTTTCTAGTAATTGCATCAATGACTTACATTAGTACTCCCCTGTTCATTTCTCACGCAATAGCCAACCCTCTGTAGGGGACAATATGTTCAGTTGGCTCTGGATCGGCCTCCTCGGTTCTCAGGCATCCTGGTCAAAGCAGTCTCTTTTTTTCTTTTTTTATATGGGATGGCTGTGGTTACCTCCGTTTTACAGTCAGGTTTTTCCACAGAGCCTGGGAAACGACTTTGGCCTGACGTTTTTTAGGGCGCTTCGTGATCCTTCATTGTTAAAGATTTTGCTCCCTGTTCATTTAGTTTTTCAGGCCTGCTGGGTTTTCCCCAGACAGTTTCATCTACAAGTTTCAACTTCTAGTGTCTTGGCTCTGTCAGTCCGTTTTTCTGTGTTGGGATTAATTATCAATAATTTGATCCTTCTCAGGCATGTCTTCATGTCAGGCCTCTGATGATACCCCCAGTTGATGTAAGGGAAATGGGGGACAGGGATGTCCTCTGCACTAGGGTAATTTTGACATTTGTAATTGGAATGAAAGTTTCCCCTAATTTTATGATTGTAAGAAAAATGTATCACCATTCATCATAGGGGGTGCTGCCATAGACAATAAGTTACAGAACAACACAGGACAGGGAAAGATTGTCTCTTTGTTGGCGCACTCAAGGAGAAGGAAAGAAATTTATTTACATTTATTATGAATAACAAGTTTCATTAAAAGATAACTTTTAGTAGTGTCATTTTAAAATATTGCAATTGAGAAACATAAGTGTGAAAAAATATGTGCAAATTTGTGTGAATTCCGTGAATTAATTCACAAATGTAAAGAGAAAGAAATTAATAAATAAAAACTGATACACAATGCCTGATTTATTTGCTCAATTAATTAAATATTAATTTATGGATCATGAGTAATACATGGTAACTGTATATGGATTTTTTCTTCTTGTTTGTCCTTTCAGTGGATAGCTATAGATGTAAATATTTAATTATATGTGATTATCACAGTTCTGTCACATCCAGATTCCCCATTAATTTCATATGGTTTATTATACACAAGATGTGATCCACTAATTACACAGACTGAGTATTCTCCACCACTAAATGTGGTGGAAAGCTGAGTCACGGTACAATATTTGAGAAATGGGGTCTAGAGGTAATAACCCCAGTTATAATCCTATATACAGTGATTTCTACCCCATGTATAGATGAAAGAGAATTCGAGTCATAGGTAATGGACCTATCTTATCAAATATTATGTGCACTTCGTTTTTATTAGAAAGCATTCATGTCTCTATCAATTAATTAATACAATCCTAGACACATAAGTTCATACTGCGGGCTCTATGCCTAGCAATACACAGCACCTATGTCTGAAATTTGTTCATTAAACACTTATACTTTTACCACTTATTTGGTGTCACCCTAATATATAAATGTATATTCAGACTGCAGGCTCTATAATTAGCGGTACTGCCAGATCGGGACTTGATAACTAGAACTACAATGGATATAGGGCTTTCACTGAGATCCCATCTAAATTGTATCAAGGGAACATCCTATATAATTATTGTTTCCCGTAATAAGCGTATCTTTATTATGGCAGGTTACAACTTTCCAGCCAATTCATATAATATTACTGCTGGTCTGTGCGTACCTATTACGCGGGAGTCAGTATGTCCCATGCCATGTGTATATTAATGAATAGTCTCAGTGTAATATTATTTGTACCACCTAGAGCCGTATCCCGCTATTATTAGTGGATAAGGGCTGTGAAAGAGGACTTAACACCTATCACGGAGATCACAGATTGAGGCAGAGTAATCAGCTGTGCGAGGTATTTTAACCTGCACTGGCAAAGATGGATAAAATGAATCCTCAATTGCATTCAAATGAGGTTGATTTATGCCTCACATATATGTTCTGCTCTATAAATTCCTAATAATCTGTTATTGTCTAATCCATTCTGATCTCTAAAGATATTGCTGAGATAGGTTTGATTGCCGTTTGTTGGTAATCAGCTAATCCCCGTGTCAGGCACTTAATGCTCTCTAAGTTCTATGACTTTTGCTGCACTAATCGGTCTATTGCATGGTCCCTACTTAACATTGCCTACATAGCATTGCTAACTCTTTCATTACTCCTATCCCCGCTATTCTGTACATTTATTGGAGCATATTCTTTGCAATTGTGATCAGTGTGAGCGGGCTTGTCAGCACCGCTCAGAAACACCGACGTGCACGTTTCGCAATTGCTTTAACAAGGCGCCTTGTTAAAGCAATTGTGAAACGTGCACGTCGGCGATTCTGAGCAGTGCTGACAAGCCCGCTCACACTGATCACAATTGCAAAGAATATGCTCCAATAAATGTACAGAATAGCGGGGATAGGAGTAATGAAAGAGTTAGCAATGCTATGTAGGCAATGTTAAGTAGGGACCATGCAATAGACCGATTAGTGCAGCAAAAGTCATAGAACTTAGAGAGCATTAAGTGCCTGACACGGGGATTAGCTGATTACCAACAAACGGCAATCAAACCTATCTCAGCAATATCTTTAGAGATCAGAATGGATTAGACAATAACAGATTATTAGGAATTTATAGAGCAGAACATATATGTGAGGCATAAATCAACCTCATTTGAATGCAATTGAGGATTCATTTTATCCATCTTTGCCAGTGCAGGTTAAAATACCTCGCACAGCTGATTACTCTGCCTCAATCTGTGATCTCCGTGATAGGTGTTAAGTCCTCTTTCACAGCCCTTATCCACTAATAATAGTGGGATACGGCTCTAGGTGGTACAAATAATATTACACTGAGACTATTCATTAATATACACATGGTATGGGACATACTGACTCCCGCGTAATAGGTACGTACAGACCAGCAGTAATATTATATAAATTGGCTGGAAAGTTGTAACCTGCCATAATAAAGATACGCTTATTACGGGAAACAATAATTATATAGGATGTTCCCTTGATACAATGTAGATGGGATCTCAGTGAAAGCCCTATATCCATTGTAGTTCTAGTTATCAAGTCCCGATCTGGCAGTACCGCTAATTATAGAGCCTGCAGTCTGAATATACATTTATATATTAGGGTGACACCAAATAAGTGGTAAAAGTATAAGTGTTTAATGAACAAATTTCAGACATAGGTGCTGTGTATTGCTAGGCATAGAGCCCGCAGTATGAACTTATGTGTCTAGGATTGTATTAATTAATTGATAGAGACATGAATGCTTTCTAATAAACCCGAAGTGCACATAATATTTGATAAGATAGGTCCATTACCTATGACTCGAATTCTCTTTCATCTATACATGGGGTAGAAATCACTGTATATAGGATTATAACTGGGGTTATTACCTCTAGACCCCATTTCTCAAATATTGTACCGTGACTCAGCTTTCCACCACATTTAGTGGTGGAGAATACTCAGTCTGTGTAATTAGTGGATCACATCTTGTGTATAATAAACCATATGAAATTAATGGGGAATCTGGATGTGACAGAACTGTGATAATCACATATAATTAAATATTTACATCTATAGCTATCCACTGAAAGGACAAACAAGAAAAAAAAATCCATATACAGTTACCACATGTATTACTCATGATCCATAAATTAATATTTAATTAATTAAGCAAATAAATCAGGCATTGTGTATCAGTTTTTATTTATTAATTTCTTTCTCTTTACATTTGTGAATTAATTCACGGAATTCACACAAATTTGCACATATTTTTTCACACTTATGTTTCTCAATTGCAATATTTTAAAATGACACTACTAAAAGTTATCTTTTAATGAAACTTGTTATTCATAATAAATGTAAATAAATTTCTTTCCTTCTCCTTGAGTGCGCCAACAAAGAGACAATCTTTCCCTGTCCTGTGTTGATACCCCCAGTTGCCCTGGGGGAGGTGTACCAGGTTCCTCTGGCCCTCCTCTCTGCTACTTTTGACCCGTTGGACTCAGGGCAGCACTGGTTGGATTTCTTGCCTTTGGTGGTTTCCAGATTCTGGGGTCACCTGGGCATGGTCCTTCGGGCCTTTCCAGTGTGATTCTGGTAGTGTCCTCGTTGGTTGTACTGTGGACTTTCTGCAGGCCTATGGATGGGCCTTTGGATAATCACTGTTCGGATTCCCACAGACGGGAATGAGCAGCTTCTCTACAGGCCTGGGCCAGGTTGCTTCATCATCCATTTTCTTGGCTGCTTTAATGGTGCAGGTTATGTCCCCTCTGTTCCTTCTGCTGGTTTAGCTTGGAGTTCTTTGGGACAGCTTCTGATAAGGCCCCTGTTGCACAGCTTGCAGAGAAGCCTTGTGACTTCTGCTCTGACCTTTGTCAGATTTTTAGGTATTGGACTGCTGGCTTCAGGTGTCAACGCCTTCAGGTGTAAGGTCCTTTGTGCAGTCCAGGAGCATCCCCACCCTTGAGTTGACAGCTTTGGGACGTCCCAGTGTAATGAATCATGTGCCCCCTAGTTGACAAAAAAGAAAATAGGATTTATCAAGGTAAGAACATAAATGCTTTCTTTGAGTCCATAGTGGGCACAGGACGCCCTCTTGGACGCACCTGCCCTGTTGGAACTTCTTCCTGTATGTGGTGGTGTGTGGCCGGTCATCCTATGAGTGTATCTCTAGGATCGATCCTGTCTCCACTTTTCCAGCTCCTGTCCGGGGCTTGCTAACTAAAACTGGCAGGCCTGCCATTGGGGACAGGATATAGGTTACAGAGAGGCTGGGGCATGCTGGGAATTGTACAGTATGTGACTTATGCTAGTTCTACTGTTTATGCTTTTCTGATTGTACATTATATCACTTCCCATTAAATATTCACTAAATATTCACTAAAGTACTGTATTTAGAACTTCAAACAGCCTACCGGCAGTATAATACTTGCCTTTCTCCCCCCCACTAAGCATTCATATCTCAAATCAAAAATATATTTTGATGAATTTATGCAGAAGATAGGAGGTCATTATCTGTTTTTGTTTCAATTAGATTAGAGATTCCACAAATTTGGTAATAGGACCGGGAATGTCTTAACAAAACTTCTATGTAGCACTTGTTCCCTTATGGTGACCCATCCCTTCAAAACACCTCAGGATGACCTAACCACTTCCAGTGCTCTGATAGCAGAAGTCATGAAATCCTTTTATGAAACATTATACTCTATCGCAAGGACTTTAAATTCTACTTACTCCAGCTTCCTTTCATTCTTCATCCAGTCTGAAGAATATTCTACCCTCGTCTCCATCTGTTCCTGACACCTACCCTTGTCACGCCTTCCTATTTGGACACCTTGCCTGGCTTCACCATTTCACCTGAAACTGCTCAGTTTCTTTAATCTCTGATTACCCTTGATGAAATTCATAAAGCTATTAGTTAAACAGTTAAAACCCGACAATGCCCCAAGACCAGACAATTTCAATGGAGATTTTTATGAGATTCTTTCCTCCAGCATTGTAGAATCGGGTTAAAGTCTTTAATAAATCTTGATTATTAATTATTAACTAAAATCTTGGCAGACCGCATGAAACTGATTTCCACTCACTTAATTCATCCTGGACAATCTGGTTTATATGGGGACATCATTCAGTGCTAAATGTCTGTAGAATTATTTCATCTATTCACTTTGTTTCCTCATCCACCTTTCATCAGCCTATCTTGATATTATCCATAGATGTCAAAAAGGCCTTCTATTAAGTAGTGTGGCCACGCCTATTTTATACACTAAAGCTCTTAGGGTTCCCACAAGCTTTTTATAAATGTTCTAGAATTGTTATACTCCAATCCTCAGATGAAGTCTCATGTAATGGCTTCTTATGTTTGCCAGTTACCATTCAGGAAGGGGCAAGGCAGGGCTGTCCTCTTTCCCCACTCCCCTTTGCAGTGGGCCTTGAGCCACAAGAGAGAGTGCTGAGAACTTCTTCTTTCAAAGGCGTTTAGGTTGGTGATGTAGATCTAAAAATTGTCTTCGCAGATAACATGCTGCTGTTTCTTTCGGACCCAGTATCTTCTACAGTATTCCAGAAGTATTGAAGATAATCTCAGGTTTTGGCTCGTTTGCAGGTTATAGGATCAACATTGTCATATCCGAATTGCTTCCTCTATTTTCCTTCTTCTCTACTTTCAATAGTTTCTTCTGCTGATGCCTTCCATATAGCTTCATTTCAAATCAAATACTTAAGTGCTCAAATTACTGCAGGTTTACAGGTGTCTTCGTACATCTAGCTTCAGTACGCCATGCACCTCGAGATGCCTGGCATGAGTGAGCCGGCAGTTCCACATTTTACGTCTTTTTTTGTGCTAAAAATGCGTCTTATACAAATCGCTATCGCGATTAAAACACACAAGCAGACTCTGCTGATTAAAATAGCATGCCTATATTCTGTGTGCGACTGTGGCTGTATCTGCATACGGAATGTTACATTAGTGTTTTCTAAGATGCACCGTACATCACATTTTGTTCGATGACACTTATTGTTCCTGGATTTCACTGAATATGAAACTTAATAGAAACCCCTTCTCATCTCCTTATGTTATCAAACAGTTCCAATTTCCATCATTGAAAGGATAATGGCCTTAAATCCATGGGGCACGGTCTTCCAGTTTTCAGATCTTCAAGAAAAATTCCACCTCCGCATTCCAATTTGTGTGTGTATGTATGTATGTATGTGTGTGTGTGTGTATATATATATATATATATATATATATATAATATAGATTCACTGCTGTATAATATCTCTACAATTGTTCACTTCTCCGTCCCTGATTTCTGACCCATTACTTAAGGTTCTGAAAAACTACACATACGAGGACAAACTCTGTGTTGCAAGTTCACTATGACTCTACCTTGAGAATCTTGAATTCTGCCTATTTAGAATGTGTGTAGTTAAAATGGCGCCGGATGGGACCCTGGTAGTCGAAATAATGATGCCGGAGTCCCCGACCGGAGGCATAATGCCAGCATCAAAATCCCATCAGTGATAGGGATCTCGACTTCAAAATACAGACGCCTGGAATCCCGAACGTTCCTTCAGCAGAACGTACTCTTAAGGGTGCAGGGATGGGAAGGGGCTGGTTAGGTACTAGGGAGGAGGGGTTAGGCACCAAGCGGGGTGGGTTAGGTTTAGGCAGCAGGGGAGGGTTAGGGTACTTTCTTGGGGGCTGTTGGGGTTCTGATGGACGGGATGCCGCTGTCGGTTTTCTGATTGCCGACATCCTATCCAATGGTATATCATACCGAATCCATTTAGAAGACGTATATTTCTGGACGATTCAGAGACCATACTTATCTCCAACTCAACGTACACATTTATTTACTAATGCTAATGGAGAATGTCCTAAGTGTCATCTGGGTTCTGATACTTTTTCATTGCATAATGTGGGAAAATGAAGCGTTATTAGAACTAAATTATGTATTTTATTAATTACATGCCCGTCTCTTAGTTTCAAGGTACAGTTAGCAAGTGCTACAGTTTTCTGCACAAGTACAGTATAATTTTTTTTTTTGTCCCTGCCAGCTTCGTGCTTCATAACCGGGGTCTCCATATTTTAGGCAGCACGTATTTCTATCTTGGGCACTGATTGGAAGCACAGCCTCCTTTGCCTGATCTTTAACTACAGTTAGCTGCAATTTTCACTACGACATGCATGGTGATTGTCTAACAGATCCATAAACGTGAACAAGTGGCAGACAGTCTCGTTAGGATCTTTCAGACTATGCAGTCGCCCACACCACTTTGTACGTAATCCCACCCTGCACGCAATGTGTCACAAAGACATCTCAAATTGTGCCTCAGTACTTCCCAAATTCCACTCTCAAAGCACATTAGATGCCACCCCAAGGCCGTTTACACTCCCATCCAACATCACCACCTGCTTTAATGCAATGCAGAGAATAAATCAGAGTGGAAGCAGGATCCTGGGAGCCACAGGTAGAGGCTGACTGGGCTGCAGCCAACCTGATGTCAAACACTAATATTTATACCTTAGCTGATATTTGTAGACTTTATTGAGCTTGTAATTAGAAATGTGCACCGGACCAGTTTTGATGGATTTAAATTTGGCTCTGATTCGTCATCTGGATTTAGATTTGCTGTGACTGGCGTTGAATTTGGAGGATATTTTTTTTTTAAATTATCCAAAAATTCTAAAATCACATAATTTGGGCCATTTTTGTTCCTAGACTATTATTAACCTCAATATCATTAATTTCCAGTCAATTTTGAGCACCTCATGGCTCACAATATTGTTTTCACCATTATTTGCCAAAGGCTGCAGTGAGCTGTCTGGTTACTAAACGACAGAGCAGGGGCACAAACACTTGGCAATTTATAGCACATCTATGAAACTTTACCACGCAGCAGTGGCCGAAATGAAAGGTGGTACAAGATGTAATTGTCTTTGGGCCCTCCCAGCCACCCTTATGTTGTATATTTTAAAGAACATGCACACTTTATCAAACCAAGCATAGGAACTGCCACTTTTGTGGCTGAAGTTCTTTGTTTGGGCCCCCACAAAACAAGCTATCAATTGACAACAGCTCTACAGTGTGCAGATGTCATCATCATTACCATTGCCACCCTTTTTAGTGTGTACATCATTCTTGCACAATATTAATTCAGCCCCGCTGGAATCCACCGTTTCAGAAGTCTCTTTACTTTGACGTAATTGTCAGGAAAGGCCTTTCTCGTGTAATTTCCAGTTCATTTTGAATAACCTCTTTTACAGATTTTCAGGAAGTAGCCTTCCACGCCATTTGCTCACATGGTTCCCGGCTTTTCTGAAAGCTCTCCGAGCACAAACTGGAGGGTGTGCAGCTTAAGTCATTGCAAAGCCAGTTTGTACAAGGGTTTTCAAATTGCCTTTTTTTCCTTCCAGTACTTGAAGAGTCTCTGTTACATGTCTATTTGTACAGTGTCATGGAAATAATCCTCCTTCATTATTTGGATGGTGACCATATCAGATGAAGTTATAGTAGAGGTGTCACTAATGTTGGTCAATTCAAAATGTTGGGTTGACTTATCTGCATCACCACTGGGTATTTTGGGAAAACTGATCTTTTTTTCTGGCGGCTGCTGAAGAATCTGAATGAGAAGTCGTAGTGCCATATGTCACTTGAGCTTCCAACTTGCTCACTAGGAGCTCTTTGTATCGCTTAAGATTTGGATCAGTTGGAAAGAAAGACACAGCGACTTAAACCTAGGATCAAGAACGGTTGCTATAATGTAGTAATCGCATTTCAAGATATTGGCAACCTGTGAATCCTAATAAAGCTAATAAAGGACTTGATGTAGACGTCCATCATGCTTTGAGGATACACTCTGTTTTAATCTCCTACTTCAGTTTCTCCAGCTGATTTTCCAAAAGCCTAATTAGGGGAATCACCTTACTCAAGCTAGCAGTGTCAGCACTAACTTCATAGGTGGCTACTTCAAAGGGTTTGAGCACCTTCCACTGTGCTGGACTAAGGCAAGTTCCCCCTCCTCTCCCAATGTCATGGCTTGTTATATAGCTATGGATGGCTTTTTGCTGTTCCTCCATCCGCTGAAGCATATAAAGGGTGGAGTTCCACCTTGTTACTACCTCGTGCTTCAGTTGATGGCAGGGCAAATTAAACTGTTCTTGTAGGTGCTGCAATCTCCTGCATGCTATTGCTTAATGCCAAAAATGTCCTGGAATTTTTCAGACCACAAACAGCATCTCCTGCATCCCTCTGTCATTTTCTAAAAATTCCTGCACCATTCATTTGATTGTGTAAGCAAAACAGGGGATGTGTTGGAATTCACCCAGCTGTAATGCTTTCACAATATTTGTGGCTTTATCAGATATCTTAAATCCTGAGAAGAGTCTAAGTGGGGTAAGCCATGTATCTATGACATCTCTAAAAGGTTGTCAGCAGTATGCGTCCTTTTGAATCCAGGGATACATAGAGTAGCCTGCCTCTGAATGAGCTGGCGTTGTTTTAGATTCTGCTGCTGCTGAAAGGAATTCACCCACCCAGTGAACTGTCAGTCATGTTTACTTTGCCCACTACCGCTTGTTCACATATCTGTGGTTAAGTGGACAGTGGGTAAAATGGCATTGTAGGCCAATAATTAAGGTTATTTTAAAGTCCTGGTACAGCTAAGGAATAGGTTTTCGGCTAAAATGGAACCGAGATGGAATTTGTTACCGGTGACACAGCACCTTAATGAAATGTGTAAAATTCACTGCATTAATGGTGGATATTGGACGCAGATCTAAGGCTAGCAAAACCTTGATGGTGTCAGTGATCCACTATGCGACTGGCAGAGAGCTGTCATACTTGCTTCCCCTTGCAAAGGATTGTCTCACAGTCAATTGATTTTTTTTTACAATACTTCTAGTAGTCTTCTCAGTCGTCCCTTTCTTGGATGAAGAACCACCCCCAGCAGCAGCAGGTCTAGCTCTCAAGGATTCTTCTGAGGAATCCTGGAATGGGGAGGAGTCACCTAGCCTTAACAAATTGGATACAGGACTGCCCCTGATGATTACTGTGGATACTGAGGATGAAAGTGTTGGCAGTGGAGATTGCAGGTGCTGGGATCTAGTTGAGAGAATAGAGCTAGCTGATGCTGGATTGCTTGTTATATTTTTTAGTACTTTCTTTTGACGTTATCAATAACTTGTCATGAGCTTGCTGGGATATGCTTAAAGTCCCTACCTCTACTACTTTGCTTTCACAAAGGCTACAGATGGCTTGACAAGTTTCAGGATTTGGGTAAAAACAATTCCATACATCCGAGATGGATTTGTTGGTCCTATGCCTAGGCATGACAATGGCCATCTTCTTATTACCAAGAGCTGCTTCCACTGGGCTTGACTTGCACAAACAAAATCTTTAACATCCTCATTAGCACCAGCGTCGGCTACACAAATATCCCTTTCATCCTCTTGCAATTCCACAGTGGCGTCCTCAAGTTCTATGTCAACAGCTATACTTCTGCTGCTCATCCCCACATTTGAAGAGGGAGCAGAAATGCTGAAAGGCGGCTTCTCTGTGAGTACAGTATCAGAAAAGTCAGGCTCACACATAGCAGTCAAGTACACACTTAGACCCTCCCCAATTTGTGACATTTCTGCTTTTGAACACAGTTTTTTCTACTGCATTAGTGGTTTTCCAAGAAAAAACCTGCATGGATCAAAGGACTTATAGATGGTGATGCACATGAACAAAATGCACTTGAGTAAAGCTCACAAACCAACCAGTACAAATACAATAGCTGTAACAATAGAAAATTTTATATAGATTTCATTTTTAATCATTTCCAGCTGCATGTATCGCAGCTTATAAGCACACCAATCAACCAGTACAAAAACAACAGATGCATTTTATATATATATATATATTTTAAAAATTTTTTAATTTATTTAAACTTGCAGCTCGGTTTGAACTGCGTGGATCACAAGGATTATAGATGCATGTGAATAAAGCGCACCAAACAGTACCAACAATAGAAATGTACTGTATATCTTTCTTTTTTTCTGTTTTTTATTTATTTTATTTTTTAACTTGCAGCTCGGTTCACACTGCATGGATCACAGGGCTTATAGATGCACATGAACAAAGCACACCGAATGGTACAATTTACAGCAGAGTATATCGCAGCACACAGCAGCATGCCCTCTATACACAGTCACTATACAGCACAGTCTCTTGTGAGTCTGGACACAGCACAGCCAGTATTGTGCAGCACACAGCAGAGTTCAGCATGCTCCCTTTACACAGTCACTATAGAGCACAGCCACTTGTGAGTCTGGACACAGCACAGCGAGTATAGCAGACTATAGCGCAGCATGCCTCAGCGTGCAGTGTGTCTCCTATACACAGTCACTATCCAACACAGCCATGACCCACTATACAGTGCAGCCACTACAGCAGAGTATAACGCAGCAAAAACGACAGAGTGCGTTCCAGTGAAATGGGGCCATGTCCCGGCCCTGGCAACTTCTATGGAATCTAAGTCCCGCGAGAATCCGACGTCGGGAAGATGTTGTTCACCCTCTAATGGGAATCCGAGTATGGCAGTAACACCCGGGCTGTGGACTCAAATTCCAATGTTCAGAGCGGTTTGGATTCTGTGGAATCTGAACAGCTCATCTCTAATTGTAATAAACAGCTATTTTGTTTTAAAGAAGTATATTTCATAAACTTTGTCAAATCTTTTGTTTCCTTGCAGGGTGCTGGACAAGAGAAACTTGGCATTTACGTAAAGTCCGTTGTGAAAGGAGGTGCTGCAGAAGTGGTGCGTATTAATTTAATTTAATTTTGAATCCTAAGATTCACTGTCAATGTATTTTGTGTAGAATCTGTTTGTGTCCACTGGTACACTTGGAGAATCCTGGAGACTAAGCTTCATTGGCAGGACAAATATAATCTGTAATGCAGGTCTCTCATTATGTAAAAAAGGAAATTAAATCCTTAAGCAGTCATTATACAGCACAGCCACTTGTGAGTCTGGACACAGCACATTCAGTATAGCCCAGCAAGCCACTATACACAGTCACTATACAGCACAGCCAGTATAGCATAGCACACAGCAGAGTGCAGCATGCCCCCTATACACAGTCACTATACAGCACAGCCAATATAGCAAGAGTATACAGTAGCACAGCAGAGTGCAGCATGCCCCTATACACAGTCACTATACAGCACAGCCAATATAGCAAGAGTATACAGTAGCACAGCAGAGTGCAGCATGCCCCTATACACAGTCACTATACAGCACAGCCAGTATAACACAGCAGAATGCAGCATGCCCCCTATACACAGTCACTATACAGCACAGCCAGTATAGCACAGCACAATGTAGCATGCCCCCTATACACAGTCACTGTACAGCACAGCCAGTATAGCAGAGCATTGCACAGCACACAGCAGAGAGTATAGCGCTGCACACAGCAGAATGCCACCTATACCCAATCGCTCACTTTAAAGCACAGTCACTTGTGAGTTTGA
The DNA here is from genome assembly GCF_028390025.1 of Pseudophryne corroboree. Taxonomy (NCBI): domain Eukaryota; kingdom Metazoa; phylum Chordata; class Amphibia; order Anura; family Myobatrachidae; genus Pseudophryne; species Pseudophryne corroboree. The sequence goes on from NC_086447.1 coordinate 610,054,007, forward strand.
ACACAGCACAGTGTGTATCAGCGTGCAGTGTGCACCCTATACACAGTCACTATCCAATGGCAGTGTGTGTTCCGTTGAAATGGGGCGGAGTCCTGCGAGAATCCGAGACTTAGATTCTATATAAGTTACAGCGGCCGGGACTCGGCCCCACTTCACTGGAACGCACGCTGCCGTTTGCTGCTTTATACTCTGCTCTACTGGTTGTGCTGTGTCCAGACTCACAAGTGGCTGTGCTGTATAGTGACTGTAATAGTGATGCAAAACTTCTTTAATGTCAAAATATGTTAAACTTGTATAGTGTATATGGCTCTCTTCCTAATACTTATTTTATTCTGGCTAGATCTCTATTATGGGCAAATGTCTAAAGCTGGATACACAGTAGATGATGTGTCATCCATTAGCAGATTGGACGGACATAGCAGGTACATCGTCTAGTGTGTACCTGCTATGTCGCTGACGATGCGCGCTCCTGCTTGTCGTCAGCGATACAGGGCCGATGGAAGACCTTAAATGCAGCATGACCCCCTCTCCGTTTCTACCGGCATCAGCAAGTGCGTATGAACTTGCTGATGCCAGGTCCCATCACCACGATGTTGCTGGGTACACACATCGTATAGTGTATGCCCAGTTTAACAGTATTAAGTGTAAGAAAAGCAGGAAAATAAACATGGAAACACTGGTCAGGATTTGTTGATTATGCATAAATTGTAATGATTTTATTTTTGTTACGAATTTTTAGGATGGGCGTCTAGCTGCAGGAGACCAGCTTCTTAGTGTGGATGGAAGAAGTTTGGTAGGACTGTCCCAAGAGAGGTAAAGATTGCATGCTCAGATTGTACTACCATGACAGTAGTAAGGGCTGTATCAAGAAGGGAACATAACATTTTAATTATATATGTTTCTCTTACAGCAAGGCTAGGGCACACTGGTTCATGTGATTGCAGATTTAATTGGAGCTTGGCACTTAAACTACTGTAACTTTAAAATCTAAGTGCCTACCCCTTCAGACCCACAATTCCAGTGTTCTTTACGTGCCCAAAGGAGTAGGGCACGTTTTGGGAGGCTGATATGCAGTCTCCCTGTGGTATATTTTTTTTATTTTAATACATTTTTAGTGAGCTGTCCACGGTTTGTAGCAGTGGACAGCGAGGGGGGTCCATTGGCTGTCAGCAGCCTCTGTGGCTGGTCGTGTTGCAGCCGCATCAGAGGGAGAGTTCATCAACGTCGCTCCCTATTTGCACCCCCCATTCTTTGAAACGATGGCTGGAACCTGGAGACAGTTGCGCATACTCACCATTTTAGACAGTGCAGAAGTGCATAGCTGTCCCTTATGGCCACCACCATTCAGCAGGTCTCAGTGGCTTCCTCTAGGGAGTGCATACACAGGCAGCAGTGCTCTGGTGCAGAATCCCTGGAGAATCACAGGACCAGCTCATACCGTCACCCTGCAGTCTGTTGGGTGCCAAATGGCTGCACTGTTCTGATTGGTTCCGGTATGAATGGTTGACCATGTTAAGGTTGACAGTCATTAGGTCGACCACTATTGGTCGACATTGACATGGACAAATGGTCGACACATGAGAATGGTCGCCACATGAAAAGGTCAACATGGATATTTTGAACTGTTTTTGGTGTCCTTTTTCCGTAACATAACCAGGGACCCCAATTAGTGTACCGCGTCCCCTTGTATGGCTTGCCATGCTGCAGGCAAGTTGCCTCGCTCCGCTACAGCTGTTACTGGCACAGGTTACTATTCCCAATAGTACTACACGTGGATGGTAAAGTATGAAAAATGTAAAAATCTATTTAAAAAAAAAAAAAGCAATGTCGACCTTTCCTTGTGTTGACCATTTTCACGTGCCGACCATGACGACCAATAATGACTGTCGACCATCCAAACGAATACTCTTGCGATTGGCCGCCTTCTTGCCGGGCACTACTCCGTGTGTGCCACATACACATGCTAGCTCTCTATGTACTTTCCCTCACATGGTAGTTGCACAGTACTACAGTGCGGGATTTGGAGTATTGGTCAATATACATTAGGTCGACTCCATATAGTCACCACCCCATATAGTCACCATGGACAAAAGGTCGGCAGGTTCAAAAGATCGATATGTTTTGTTTTTTTATGGGGGTGGGGGTTCATATACCACAATGCCGGCGCCGGAACTCCAATAGTGGCTGAAATGCCAACCATGAAATCCCAACACCCTGCATTTCTCCGGCTGGGTCCACAGGTTATCCACAGGATAACAATGGGATATGATGGAGCAATAGCGGATTAGCACCAAACGATCACAAGCTTTCAGTCCTCCCAAGATGCAACGGGGCCTGTCCATATATCCCCGCACACTGGCTCAGGCAAATCAGTTTTTTGTTTGGTGCGGCAGGAGCCGAACCATGGTCAGAGGGCTGCTGTTTTTGCCAGCCCTAAGCTTTTATTTTATTTTTTCTAGTCTTACTATGTTTGTGAGTTATCTTTCCTAACAGTGTCTTATACACATATTGGAAAGAGTCGCTCCAACAACTGTCCACCGTGTCGCAACCACGCTTACCCACGGTACAGTGCTGTCTCGGCGGGCGTCTGTGTCGGATATACTAGCAGGTCCAGCAGACGTTACCAGTCTGTGGCCGGAGCAGGGGGGAAGGTAAGGCATCGGTTCCGCTTAGAAGGGGAATATGGACACAGCCGCACTGGTTTGGGAGGAGACTACCAAACAGTAGCTGGCGCGCCGCCACCACGGGTGCTCCATCGCTAGGCCTTAGGGATCATAAGGCACCAGGAATAGTATGAAGCTGCGATCCCTAGGGTTGATGTCAGCGGTGTGGAGTCAGACTCTCTCCTGGTCACCCCTCCCCCCAGTTCATGACCAGTTTCCGTCGGTCTCCCGCCATGAACTGTTGCCTCACTTCCGTCTCAGATGCTACCACGAGGGGTCTCGGTCGCAGCATAAGCTGCTGCGTCTGTGTTCACTAAAAAGCTACTGCGAGGAGACCCGGTTGCAGTACAGGTGTCTGTGTGACTGAAGCGTCTGTGTACACCTAAAGTTCCCAGAGTGACAGTGTACACTAGTAGCGTCTGGGTCCAGTCAGCATTCGCTAATGTAGTGATCGATCTTGGAAGTGAGGTGAGTCTCCCTGTATCCCACTCTACTGAGTACGGGTTATACAGCACTTAATTTCTATCTACTTTGGTTAGTATGAATAGTTAAGTTTAGTGCCCATTGCATATGAGTCTGTGTACATTACTGTGGTTTTCTTCGCATTGCGTCTGAATACATTAAGATTTGTATAGAACAGAATGCAGTAATATGTACTCCTACATACAGTACTTAATGTGTTTGTAGTTGATAATATGCTCGTATGACTAATATATAACATCTGACTGACTGCTAGTGTGATTGCTGACTTTATATATGTTTGTCAGTGGTTTCTTCTGAACCTCAATGCTGGTGCATGGGTAGGGTCAGATTTATATTACTTTAAATGGTAAAGTGATTACAGTCACAAATTGTGTAGTACACTGTGGAAGTGCTGATTATTTATCATGTCTAAGAGCGGCAAAAGTGACGAGGTTACACTGACAGTAACACCAACACTCGTATCATCATGTTTGTCCTGCAAAACGGTATTATCCTCTCAGTATCTGGTACAGGATGGTTTATGTGCAAATTGTATTGCTTTTCAGCAGATTACAAGGCAGATCCCTGTTCAGCGTCAGCTAGAGCCACCTTGGGCAATGTTTGCACAGACCTTGTCCAGTATAGCTGAACGGGTAAATCCTACAGCTTCAATACCAGGCGTAGGGTACACTATTAACCCATACATGCAGCTCTCTTCCTACGGTATAGCCCCAACAGCTTCTCCAATGAAACAAGCTGATAAACAGAGTGTAAATAAATCCTCAAATTCACAGGCTACACAGGATGATACATCAGATGATGATAGCTCTATCTACTCTGCTTCAGCATACGAAGAACAGGAAGAAGGTATCGGCTCAGTGGATGTATCAGAATTAATTAGAGCAATGAAGGCTATTCTGTCCTTAGAGGATTCAGCAGAGCCGGTGTTAAAAACTAAGGCACCTGTGTTTAAACGTCCCAAAACAGTTAGGATAGAGTTTCCAGGATCAGATCAGCTGACGGAAATCATGGAAGAAGCTTGGGCTACACCCAATAAAAAATACAGAATTCCCAGAAAATGGGATTCCAATTATCCGTTTCCAACTGGGGACTGTTTAAAAAGGGAAGTGCCTCCTAAAATAGATATGCATGTCATTCGATTAGTGCGAAAATCTATATTGCCTTTGCCGTCAAAGTCATTAGATGATGTCACAGACAGAAGACTGGATGGGTTTTTGAAAACCATATTTTCTCTGTCGGGGGCAGTCATAAGGCCAGCTATGGCTTCAGCTTGGATGGCAAAAGCAGTAACTGAATGGGCTGAGGGTACTGGAAGACGGGCTTCCAGCACTTTCTAGGAAGCAAGAATCCCATATAGCTCACATGAAACAGGCTGCAGTATTCTTGGAAGAAGCGACAATAGATATGGATACTATTGCTTCTAAAGCATCAGCCTTTTCAGTAACTGCTCGTAGAGCAGTTTGGTTACGTACATGGAAAGCTGATTCAGAATCAAAAAAGGTTCTGGAATCTTTGCCTTTTGCTGGGAATATTCTGTTTGGTAAGGAATTGACAGATATTCTGGAATCAGAAGCAGAATCCAAAAAAGTCCGGTTTCCTGCCACATATGACCCAGGCCTAAGGGTCCGGTTTTTCGTCCATTTCGGTCGCAAGAAAAAGCAAAAGGAAAAAGTGAACGTAAGCAACCCCAATACAATAAGTTTGGTAAGGCAAAGAAGCATTGAGCCACCAGAAGGCCAGCTTCGAAACCAGAAGATAAGCCATCAGCCTGATGGTGCGGGCCTCCGCCTGGGGGACCCCATGGTAGGGAGCCGACTACTTCTTTTTGCACAGATATGGCAGCAGTCTACAACAGATGCCTGGGTGCAAGAAGCTGTATCTCTGGGTTATGTTTTCCCTTTCAAGAAGCAACATCCTTGAAGGTTCTTCTGCACCAGCCCATCTCGGGTAGAGGCGAAGGCCAGAGCCCTGCAAGAAGCAGTTCAGTCAGGAGTAATTACTCTAGAACCCCCTGCACAACGGGGACAGGGTTTTTACTCCAACCTGTTTTTGGTTCAGAAGCCAAATGGGTCGTTTCGGCCCATTCTCGATCACAAAATGCTAAACAAATACATTTGGGTACCGCGGTTCCACATGGAGACGTTGCGCTCCATAATTTTTGCCATGGAACCAGGGGGTTATATGGTATTCCTGGATATACAGGATGCTTACCTACATGTTCCTATAGCACTGTCTCATCAGTGTTATCTAAGGTTCGCCATTCTCCAGCAGCATTTTCAGTTCCAGGCTTTACCCTTTGGGTTAGCCACAGCCCCCAGAGTATTTACCAAAATTATGGTGGTTATGGCAGCTTATCTCCGCAAGCAGGGAATAAGAATTTGACGACCTTTTAATCCTGGCACAATCCCAGGAATTGCTCCTGGGCCATCTGCAACAGACAATAGCTTGTCTACAGGAGCACGGATGGCTCCTAAATTGGGCAAAGTCATCTCCATTTCCGTCACAACGGATGATTCACTTGGGGGCTGTATTGGATTCAAGTCTTCAGAGAATATTTTTACAAGATATCCAAGGTGCATTTAAGGACTCAAGAGTTGTTACACAGTCAAACAATATCAATTCATGCAGCAATGCGAATGATGGGTTTGATGGTGTCAACATTCGACATGGTGGAGTATGCACAATTCCACTCAAGACCTCTGCAGCGTCTGATTCTGGCCAGATGGAATGGAGTACATCAGACAATAAAGAAACAGACCATAGTACTTTCAGAAAAGGTAAAAAGGTCATTAGCCTTGTGGCTACAGACATCCCATCTAGACAAGGAGAGACCCTTTTGGATATCAGATTGGGAGGTCCTGACAACAGATGCCAGTCTGCAGGGCTGGGGAGCAGTGTCCAGAAAATTATGGTTCCAGGGACAATGGACCAAAGAAGAAAGTTGCCTGCCAATAAACCTGTTAGAACTTCGGGACATATTCTTGGCACTGATTCAGGCAAAGGACACTCTGCAAGGAAAACCAGTCCAGATCCGCTCGGACAATGCAACGGCAGTAGCGTACCTCAACCATCAGGGAGGAACTCGCAGGCAAAAAGCAATGAAGGAGGTAAGTCCCATACTAAAGTGGGCAGAACTCCATCTTCCAGCATTGTCCGCAGTGTTCGTTCCAGGAGTCCTAAACTGGGAAACGGACTTTCTCAGTCGACACACCATTCAAGCAAGTGAATGGGCTTTACACCCGGAAGTAATTCAGACTCTGGTAGACAAGTGGGGTTTGCCAGAGATAGATCTCATGGCGTCCCGTCTGAACAACAAAGTGCCAGCACACGGGTCAAGAACAAAGGATCCCAGAGTGATCTTTGTGGACGCCTTGTCAGTGAAATGGGACTTTCATCTGGCATATCTGTTTCCTCTGATCATCCTGCTACCCAGGGTGGTGAGGAAAATAAAACAAGCAAAGGGTGCCCGTGATTCTAATAGCTCCGGCTTGGCCCAGAAGGCATTGGTACATAGATCTGCAGAGGATGTCGATGGATGCGCCAATTCTGCTCCCTCAGCTTCCAGATCTACTGAGGCCAGGGTCCTTGTTATCACAGGCATTTGGATCGACTGTCATTGACGCCGTGGCTCTTGAAACCTCTATCCTGAAGTCAAGAGGATTCTCACAACAGGTAATTCAAACTATGCTTAGAGCAAGGAAACTCTCCTCAGCTCTCATTTATCACAGAATATGGCAGTCCTATATTCATTGGTGCAGTGAAAGAAATATAGACCCAATATCTTTCCAAGTTTCCAGGGTCTTAGATTTCCTTCAAGCAGGAATGGATAAGGGTTTGAAGGTGGCTTCCTTGAGAGTGCAAGTATCATCATTAACTGTATGGTTCCAAAAGAAAATTGCCAATATACAGGATGTGCGTACTTTTTTCCAGGGATTGCTACGCATTCAACCGCCTTTTGTTCCTCCTACAGTGCCTTGGGACTTAAGTTTAGTTCTTAAAGCTCTTCAAGTTTCTCAGTTTGAACCACTTAATAAAGTGGATATTAAATGGTTGACCGCTAAAGTTCTCTTTCTACTGACTATGGCATCAGCTAGAAGAGTGTCAGATTTAGGAGCGCTGTCATGTAAATCTCCTTTTCTGATTTTTTATCCAGATAAAGCAGTTCTCAGAACTAGGTCTGGGTATCTTCCTAAGGTGGTATCTAAATTCCACCTTAATGAAGAAATTGTAGTCCCGGTTTTTCAGGTATCGGGACTTTCTGCGGGAGAAGCGTCGCTGGACGTAGTCCGGGCATTAAGGATCTACGTGGATCGTAGCAGTGCCATCAGAAAGACAGATTCCCTTTTCATTCTCTACGGAAGAGAGGATGGCTTGCTACTAAACAAACGCTAGTAAGATGGCTTCTAATGACGATTTCAGAAGCATATTCTTGAGCTGATCTCCCTGTTCCGGCTAATGTCTCTGCTCACTCTACACGTAAGGTAGGTCCTTCATGGACAGCACAACATGGTGCTTCAGCAGAACAAATATGTAAGGCAGCCACATGGTCTTCCATTAACACATTCATTAGACATTATGCCTTGGATACTTTTGCCTCTCATGACGCTGAATTCGGGCGTAAGGTTCTCCTGTCCAATCAAGAGTGTCCCTACCACTAAAAATTGCTTTGGGAAATCCCACTGTTATCCTGTGGATAACCTGTGGACCCAGCCAGAGAAATATACGTTATGGTAAGAACTTACCGTTGATAACTGTATTTCTCCTATGTCCACAGGTTCCACAGAGATCCCACCCTGACGTACCTTATTTGAGGATCTTTTTATTCACTAAACTTACTCTTCCTTTTTGTATGGAAGGGTGTGCATGTGTGTTCTTCTTGCCTGAATAGGGCTCTACATGATGCTCCTGCCTTATTGCTTTGGCATCCAACTGATTTGCCTGAGCCAGTGGGCGGGGATATATGGATGGGCCCGTTGCATCCTGGGATTGAAAGCTAGTGATCGTTTGGTGCCAATCCGCTATCGCTCCATCATATTCCATTGTTATCCTGTGGAACCTGTGGACATAGGAGAAATACTGTTATCAACGGTAAGTTCTTACCATAACGTATATTTCGATCATAAGTATGTTGGTATTTTCACTGTTTGCCGGGGTGGTGGTGGTGCTTGAGTTAGGTTTAAGAAATCTACGTGTGAGGGTTAGGCTGCGATAAGAGGCCACATAACAGCCATTCTCTGCGCCCTCCACTGGCTGCCTGTAAGATGGAGAATCATCTTCAAGTTTGGCTTACTGACTTTCAAAGCTCTACATGACCAGGGTGCAAGGTTCCTAAAGCAGCTTCTTAATTCTTTACTGCCCTGCTCCATAACTGCAATCTGTAGATGAAGGACTTTTAGCAGTACAATTGTGTCCTTATACACTGTAGCGGGACACATACTTTGAATCTCCTGTAATTCATCTGGGAGTCGAGCTTTTCGCTCCAACTCTATGGAATTCTCTTCCCCGCACAGTTCGAGAGGACCCCACTCTAGTGGAACATAGAGAATGCATTTCTTCACGTTTCTATTGTGGCAGGTCATCATTCTCTGCTCTGTTTTTCCCGTTTACTACAAAGGCACCAAGAGGGTAATTCAGACTTGATCGTAGATGTGCTAAATTTAGCACATCTATGATCAATTTCACAGACATGCGGGGGGGACGGACGCCCAGCACAGGGCTAGTCCGCCCCGCATATCTGGTTCTGCACCACCCCCTCCCTCCCCCGGCACAGGTACAAAAGCATCGCACGGCGGCGTTGCTTTTCTACCTGAAGAGTAGCTCCCTACCAGCACAGCTCCTGCACGCTGGCAGGGAGCTACCAGTCGCTCTCCAGGTTGCAGCGGTTGCGTGTGACATCATGCAGCCGCTACGGCCCGCACTGTCCGGGCACACCTGCGTTGCCCAGACCGCCTGTCAATCAGGCAGAGGCGATCGCTGGGCTGAGATGCTGATCGCATCTTTGGCATGCGCCGACGCACTGCGGCGCTTGCGCAGTTCAGATTGCCCACTGTGTGAAAACGCACAGCAGCGATCAGGTCTGAATTAGCCCCAAGTCTCTAATTTCAGGCCATACCATTCAATATCTCCAAGGCTCTGCACGTTTTCAGCAAGTTCATGTGAGTGATGGTGGGTTTACTGCACAAGGAAAGTATCACAATCATACCTTCTGTAGACCATTCAGTGTGCCAGGTTATATTCATGGAAATTCCAGGGGGAAATTATCCAAATTTCAACAAGATGCTCAACATCTCTCTCGTCTCATTTTCTCGTTTTGTCCGACAGTATGCGCTCATCAATTTCTCCATTGTTGGCTGGTTTCCTATAATTTCCTCCAGTGATGATTCACTAAAATTGGGTCATTGTGTTCCTTAGGAGGGGGATGCCGTAGCATTACATTTTTAGCTTCACTGCCTTTAGTCACCATCGGAGACTCAGCTAATCAATGTGCTCGAGATCTGAGTCGCCTTTCTGGCTCTCTTACAATAGCAGTCCGTCCTGGCCAGACAATTCGTATTCAGTCAGACAATGCCAATGGGGCATTTGTAGATCTTTAGAAAAGCAGAAAAAGTGCTATGATGGTGGCAGCCCAAATCTTTTCCTGGGCATAGAACTTTGTTCCTAACACTCTAAGAAGTGTTCATTCAAAAGGTTAAACAAGGACTTTCTTAGCAGAACCATGTTTTTTTCCAGGGATGTGGTCTCTCAATCCAGGGGTCTACCAATAGTTTGGTTAGAAGTGGTGTTTTCTGCAGGTGGATCTCAGATTGTTTGACGCAACATCAAACTTTAGTACAAAATCCAGGAACCCTCTGGATTTTCACAGCAAGTGCCAGTATGGTTACATTACTTTTTCATCTAGAATATCTTTTTTCACCAATCCCAATAATACCTCTACTACTCTTGACGCATCAAGGATGAACGCATGACAGTCATCCTAATGGATCAAGACTGGCCATACATGTTGTGGTGCGCCAACATTCTCAAAATGTCAGTTAGTCCAGGGGGCATCTTTCACTTCGACTTTGACCTGATACACAAAGTCTGTTTCTACATGAAGACCTTCCTCAATTGGGTTCCATGGATTTGCTTTTAGATTAGTGTTTTTAAATGCAGAATGTTTCTCTCTCTCTCCTCTGTAGTTCTTACTGTACTTCCAAGCCGAAACTGGTTTCGTCACGCACTTACCTCAGAGTATTACTATTCAGCATCTTGTGGTGTGAACAGATAATGGTTCATACTTCCATGTTTTCCCTCTCATTTCTTAGCCTTCCTTCTGGGGTGTTTAGAAGCTGTTTTAAAGCTTTTTTTCTGAAAGGTACATATTTCAGCCCTATCAATTTATTTCCAGTAGTGTTTATCCCTTCCTCCAAAGGTTCAGACATTTTTACAGGGTGTAGTACGTGGGAATGTTATCAGGATCCCAGCGCTTGGAATGCCGGCAGTCAAAATACAGACATTGGTTTACCTCAGAGCGGCAGTGGTTCGTTTGGGATTCCGACTCCTGCAATGCTATCTGTGTCAGGTTCCCAGCGCCGGCATTCTGTGCAGTGAAGGGATTCCGGCATCAGTATTCTGACTGCTGGGATCCTGAATGGATCCCTAGTACGTGCTCAACCACTGTTTAATTCATGTTACCACCGTGGACTCTTATCCTGGTCCTGTGCGGCTCTAAAGTAGCCTCCTTTTCATCTTTTTAATGCATGGAAACTGGTCTTTCCTTATGACTTTGCCTCAACTCAGTGTGTGTCTGAGTTGGGGGATTTTGTCTTGCAAATTGCCGTAGCTCATATTCCTTGACAATCTATCGGTTCTCAGTACGGTCCCTATGTTCCAGGAGGAAATTGTTTTGGTTTTTCACTGAAATCAGGACATTGTTTTTCTGAATTTTCTTTTGTCTGCTGCATGGATTCTCTGCTAATTCTTTACCACAAACATATGCAGCTAATGAGCACACCATTAAGTGTTGTTTTCATTTGGTCATCATATAAAGTGCGGGTTGAACGGGACCACATAGGTGGCAGCACACTAGGGCAGTGGCGACCTCATGGGCAGCATGACTCGGGGCTTCAGCATAATAGGTCTGTTGTGCAGTCCTCTGTCCAGAGTTTTTCAAGTCTTTTGCATCTGGCAACGCTTGGTCTTACAGTTCTCTTGTCAGGCAGCCTGAGTGCTCCTTCGTCCCATGGTCCAGTGTTCCCCAGCCTTGCTGCATGAGAAAATCGGATTTTGGGTCATTTACCATTTAATCCTTTTTCTCTTAAGCAGGCTGGGGTGACACTGCTTTCCCTCCAACTGGTTTGTTATATTGTTCTAACAGTTTCACTATTTCACTGCTACTCCTTTCCATACTCTTTTTAAAGAATTTTGGGGTTGCAGGTGGGAGGACCTTAGATTTTAAAGTTACAGTAGTTTAAGTGCCAAGCTCCAACCTATTTTTTCAGTAATTTACTCATGTCTGAGCCACTGACGCAGATATTTTTGCCATAGAATGCATTGCGTGGCTGTTGTGTAGGTGTAAGAAATGCATGAATGCTCAGAGGTTAGGTTTAGAGAGAGGGGTTTTTTGCTGTTTACAGAAATCTTGTGCAGAGAGTAATATGTTTTGAGAGAATAGCTTACTTATAGGCTGAGAATGGTCATGTTAATGATAGGCCGATGGTACAAGAAGTATTGTAGCTCATGTATGGCATGAGATCTGTTTTTTTTCTGTTTTCTTCTTCCTCCACTAGTGGCACAGGGAAGGACAAAGGGTGTTAGCCTGGAGAGGAGAGTCTGGGCAAACAGTGAATTACAATTATATAGCAGCCCAGGGCTCCCTCTCCCCTATATCCCGCCCCACGGCCAGGCAATTTTCAGTTTGGTGCTGGCAAGTAAAGGCACCATTTTGAACGGCTGCTTTTATTGGTCACTCATTCCATTTTTTTTCTCTTTTTATTTATTTTTAAACTTTTGAGTAGGCAACGAAAGGCATCCTGTAGGACACCTTTACTTCTGCTCTGACGACCCCCAGTGCTAGTGGCCACAGCACTGGTGACTGGGTTAGTGACTTCAGCCACGACTGTGCCTCACACATGGACATCTACCAGAGCTGCAGCCAGATGCATAAGGAGGACAGATAAGAGCGGCTCCCTGCTTGAATGGAGCTGCATATTCGCAGTTTGCACTGCTGGTGTGGGAGACCACTGGCAGTGGGGGGCTCCGGTAGTTTTTTGCACCACGCACTAGACCACCGGGGTAGCGGTGCAACAGTTACCTGCTATATTGCGAATGGGGAGTAAGGCTCAGGCTGATAGCCACTCGCCCATCCCCCTTGGCACACTCCTTCTCTGAAGACAGCCTGCCACTACTCTCCCTGCCCTCCACAGAGATGAGAAGGGCAGTCAATTACAGATATGCCTGTCTCAGTACTGATTTGGAGAGTCACTTTGGCCTGTCTCTCTGTATAACTCTCACAGATTCTACATCAAGCTCCTCCCTGCCTGTTGGGTTTGTTTTGTGCTTTGAGTGTTTTGTGTGCATGTAATGTTGGTACTTTTCCTGTGTGTATGTTGTGGTTGATATTTGCATATCCTAATATGCAGATGTGGCCATGCTCATCTTTGATGTGATGCAGCATGCTGCAACATTGCTTGCTGCATCAGCCTGGCATGCCATGCGGCATGCCGGATCGCAGTAAGACGAGCATGAGTACATCTGTAATGTGTTTTATCTACATACACATATATACTTACATACAGCGGGTAAAATAAGTACTGAAAACATCAACATTTTTCTCAGTAAATATATTTATAATGGGGCTATTGTATTAAGTTTTCACCAAATGTCCGCAACAACCCATGCAAACCACACATGCAAAGAAATCAAACCATAGATGTCCGTAAATGGAGTTGTGTGTAATAATGTGAAATGACAAAGGGAAAAAGTATTGAACATATGGAGGGTGCAATAAGGCATGAAAAGCCAACTGAAATCTATCAGTAATTAGAAAACAATCCTGTCCCTTGCATTGCAAATGAATATCAGTTAAAAAGGTATCTCATTACCAAGGTGTCACATAAGAAATATCTAACTTTGTGTGGGGGCGTTCTTGGTTTGCATTATGTCTTCCAATAATCTAGCACCCTGGAAGGTGTATGCTCTTGTGTAGCTGTTGAACCTGTACTAGCAGTACTTTCTCCTCGGGTTCAGGACCACAAGGTCACAGGAATCTCTGTCACAGTTCTCTGCTACTACTAGTTCTTCTTTGCTACTACTAGTTCGGAACCTTAATTTACCATTATCACAGGTACAATGTAGTTAGCATATCTACATTGCATAGCATATCTCCAGGTGTGGCCCAGATTACCAGCATACTTACTTAAGTCAGTCTGCCATAGTGCAGCTGTGTGCTCCTTTCCTGCAAATGCTCGACAGAAATGCAGCTATGCGCAGCTTCTCAGACAACACTGCTATTCGCTTTTTTTGGTTGGGTTGCGACTTCGGCCTCGTAACAGGAAGTTAGTTTTTCATTTCTCTCAAATGCTGGGACCTCCACTGTTAGAGAAATCATAGTGAATGTAGAAGCACTGCTAAAGGCCGTTAAATCAGTACTTTCTAGCGAGCATTCCGTGTAGACCCTCAGATTTAGAGCCTCAGTTAAAGAATTATTCTATCCACTACCTACTGCGTATAAGACCAAGTGTGTTGCTGCTCACATTGCCTGTCTCATTGGGTCTTCTATCCTCCCTATTCTGCATATGACTTCCTTTAGGGATCCAGCGGATAGGCAACTGGATAGTTTCCTCAATACAGTCTTTGTTGTAATGCATGTGCGATTACATGCCAAACCCTTGCTCTGCTTGGAGATGGCTAAAACTACTAGTAGCTGCTCGGTAGATGGGGAAGGGCTTAGCTCTGGTACAACAGAGTATAGTATGTTAAGGGGGGCCTCTACCTAAACTGAGAGGAAGCTATTGACTCTGTGTTTTGACATTTTAGGTGTGGGTGTCTGCTAAGGTGACCCGGAATGCCCTGAGGCTGCAGTAGAGGTTCTTATTGGTCCTGGGGGATTGTCATTTTGGTGGCAGCACTCAGGACGACTTTCATCCCTGGTGCAGTCCAGAGGGAGTTTAGAATGGCTACCTGCTACAGTGTTACTGCGTATAACAGCTTTCTGTAGCGGGACTGTGATGCGATGCAGCATGCTGCTGCATACGCATTGCTAACCAGCTCACATTCACTACAATGGCTCCCATTAAAGTGAATGTGTAGTGTGCGCTACAGTGCGCTATGCCACGGTTTGTATGCGCATCCAGGCAACAAACCAAAAAGACACAACTGTGTATTTTGTTCTTTTTTCCCAGATTTAGTAAACCTGGTAGTCGGGTTGTTTGGGAATGAACTCAGTTTAAGGCTAAATACTGTTGCAAGACCGTTCTCCTTCAGGTACTCTAGGTCCCGATGTTTGAAGCTTTGATTCACTAGACAGCTGACAGGCCTACCACTTGACGGAGCAGTCTAACAGGGGAGCTCAGCGTGGCTTCTGCTGCCTTCGAAGTATGTAAAAAATGCAAGTGCTCTCAGGAAGTTCATTTGCTCCTTTCTGGCCTCAGGGTCATTATCCCAGTTCCCTTGTCTCAGAGAGGTACAGGTTTCTATGCCAGTGACTTCCTGGATCAGAAACTGGATGGCTTGTTGCTGCCTCTATCCAAGTGCTAAACAGATACCAGAGGATTCCCGGGTTGAGCATGGAGTGTCTTTGCAATTATTCTGGCTCTGGAATCAGGGGACTTTACTATATACAGATGTAGCCACGCTCATTATGGCTGCAATTAGAGTGCATCAGCCTTGAGAAAGGGCCTAGCAAGGCCTGAAACGCGTTGGAACAGCCTGGAATACTTGGTCTGCTGTGTGTGGAGGGAGCCGCTGCCGGATAATCCAGAGTGCCATTTCCCGGGAGGCTGTTTGGTGACTTAATACACGCTTGTCTGAGGATATTTTATCCTCCTACTATCTGGTAATTGCAACCTTTTTTTCACACAGCTCAACCAGTGACTTAATACACGCTTGTCTGAGGATATTTTATCCTCCTACTATCTGGTAATTGCAACCTTTTTTTCACACCGCTCAACCAGTATTTGCCATGCTGTATGTGCTCCATAAAGTATTTTTAAAATAATTTTATACATCGGAAAGAGTTGTTTATATGGAATATTTGTGCTATCATTCTGTGAAGGAATAAAACGGTGTTGCACTAGGTATTCCTTTCTTTCTATTTTTTATATGACGTCACGAACTGGATTACTGATGAAACCGTCTGCCCTTTTATGACAAGATCAGAGAACCCTATACATGCCTGATTGCAAGTATTTGAAAGGGACGTCTACTCAATATATCTGAAATATTTCTTCCCTATGCTTGATTGTTTAACATTGTCATTTGGCGCCCCATATAGTGTGTACCCATCTTCTGTATTAGAGTGCAGCGATGTTCGGGCCTGCGTCAGTTAACATTGTACCGAGAGGCTAAAAGCCACAGTCCGACGTAGGTGCACAGGGAGTGCCCATGCAGTCACTTCATAGCCACAATGAGTGTGGCTACAACTGTACCTATGCATCTAGAATGCCAATTTTCTAATTTCCATCTGAGACAGTAGCCAGTGCTTCCTCAGATTTGAGGCATTGCCATGTGAGCTGTCCCCGGCTCCTCATGTTTACAGGAGCGTCATGGCGAACAGGGTAGTGTGCCCTTCGACAGAGGCGTCCGTATCCTGCCTTTCCTGGATGTCCACCTTCTCATAGCTCTGCTTCTGATATCCTCAGGGATTACATCCATCTCATGGTAGATCTTCTAAGGTCACACGGGTAGATCGTCAATTGCTGGAATTCTATCTTGGCGTCTTCTTAGAATATGGAACACTTAGGATCTTTACTGGTCTCCAGAGTTCTACACGTCTTTCTTTCAGATAGGATTCAGATGCTACACTCCGGGTTTCACTCCTGTTCAGCTGGAGATTCCGTTCCATCCTCTACTGGGCAGAGGGTAACCTTCTGGCTCTGTCAGCGTTCAGCATCCCCAGTGTCCAAACTTGAGGATTGAATTTCCTAGGCCACCAGGGCATTCACTTGGGCGAGTGAGCTCTGCATCCAGACATCTTCCAGCTACTAGTGTGCGATCGGGGCCTACCAGACGTTGCTATGATGGCATCTCAACATCATTAACTACTGAGATAAGGTTCTCATACAGGTATCCTGGGGCTCATCTGGTGGATGCTCTGGTGGTGCCGTGGGCATTACCACGCATATACATCTTTCCTCCAATGTCGATGATCCAGCGAGTCCTCTGCAAGTTGAAATTAGAGAAGGCACGTTGAACCTGCTGGTTGCAGATTGGCCCCAGCGGTTGCGGTATGCAGATCTTCTGGGCCTCTCTCTCCAGTGCGTCCGTATCTGCGGCCAGATCTTGTATCTCAGGGCCCTGCTTCTATCCGGATTTGGCTTGTCTCACTTGAGACATGCGTCCTGAGATCAAAGAGGTTTTCTAGAAGGGTCATTGGTACCAGCTTTCTTTGACTAGAATTATCACAGCATTTGGTGGACATACTTGAGTGGAGTTTGGCCAGAGGCTTCTACCCTAGATCATTCCGGCTCTCATGAGTTCTTTTTGTTCTGAATACGGGTTTGGATTTGGGCTACCGCCTCTCTTCCTTGAAGGCACATGTTTCAGCCCTGTCTGTTCTTTGCCAGGGGCAGATTGTGCTCTTATTCAATGTCTGGACGTCAGGATGTCCTCCAAATGCAGCTGCCGTTTGTTCATCCCGTGGTTACCTACAACTTATCTTTGGGCTTCTGGTGTTCTCCTTTGGATCCAGTGGACTTTCATTGGCTTAGGTCGTGGACTGTCTTCATTCTTGTTATAGCATCGACACAGGGGGTGCTCCACTTAAGTGCCTTGTCTATTCGTTTTTCCCTCTCTGATCTCACATTCAGGTCGGACTGTTCTGTGGTCTCGCTTAAGTTACCTATGCAAGGTTGTGTCTGTCCACATCAACCAGGAGATTGTGGTACAGTCTTTCACTGTTTGGAAGCCTCTCTGTACTGTATTTAGTGAGGGCTCTCCAGATTTCTGTAGACAGGACTAGAGATTTCCACAGGTCTGATTATCTGTCTGTACTGTATGATTTGTCCTGTATGAGAATGGTCTTATTAACGAAAGGGCAATGGTACGAAAAGTAGCTCACGTATGGCATAAGATCGACGCTGATGTTTCTTACAAAAGTTGATGTACATGTTTCAACTTCATTCTTTTCTGTATCTGGCTTTGGATTTGTTTTTAAAAAATCTCAGTTGCAGCTCATGGCGCTTGACCTCGCCTTTCTTATGTTGGCTGTAGGCTCTTTTACGCTCAGCCTCTGACATTTTGGGCTTTTTAGATTCTTTTTGTTTGTATTTGCGGTAGGCTTGAACCTTCCTTAAATTAAGATATTCAGACGTTTTGGAAATTTTCACGAAAGTTTTCTCACAAATATTATTACGAAACAAACACCTCATGGTACTGTATCTACTATCACATGGCGGTACCGTGTTACACTAATTTTACCGCGCTGATTACACGACAAAATGTAGGATGCGGGTGCCTCCCGTTGTTACACCTCTAACTTTCCAGTAGACTTTGGACCGTCCTCTCTTCAACCCAGTTATTATATTTTTGCTAGCGTTTTATAGTTTTGAAATTTAATGAAGGAGGTGTGGGACCCAGTACTGGAACGAAACTATAGATGTATTCTACGTTAAAAAGGGTGCCAATGCTCACTCACACAAGGCATCTCCCGCTGCGTGTCGTATTGATGCAAGCTCTGCATACATAATGCTTTGCTACAGTGTTTTCTTATGCTGGGTACACACTTATAGATATATCTGCAGATATATCTATAGACTGACCGGGCAGTGTGTTTTGCATACACACTGCCTAATCCATCAGGACTGACATCACGATCGAGGCGGGCATTTACATTCGCCCCCCGCCCCCAGTTGTGCTGTCAATCACCGCCGGCATCTGCAGCAAGTGTACAAGCGTTCAGCTGTCTGCCCGTACACACAGCACGATGTGCCAATATATCAAAAGATATATTAGCCGTCCGGCTGTGCTGCAGGGCCGACACGATATGTCTATGAATGACGGCGTTCAGACATATTGCTAGTACACACTGGCCTATCGGCCAGTGATATATATCGGCCACTGTGTACCCAGCATTAGAAAACACTGTAACTGCATTTCGTATTTAGATACAGCCGCAGTCGTGCAAAGAAATATATGCATGTTGCATATCATTTTAATCGGCACATGTATGAATGGTGTACTGTACTTTAATGGTAAAAGTAGCGGAAAAGATGCTCGGTGCTACCAAGTCATGGCATGGCTTTACTAGAAGGGCTGTGTAATGTGTAGAGAGAGTAGATGTGTGTGGACACATCTGTATATCCATCATGCTCCTTGTGCACCCTATGGAGCTGAAGAAAAGGACTTAACAGGTAAGACCATAAATCATCATCTTCAGAGTGCACAGTTGATCCACAGGATTGACATGGAGTGTAGGTGGTTGTATAAGGTTAAGCTTTTGAGCTCCTAGGATGCTGTGGTCCAACCTCCCCTATAACCCCTCCTCCTGGGCAATGGAAGTCAGTTTTTTGTTTGGTGCGGCAGGAGCCGGTCCACATGTAAAACGGTAGGGCTGTTTTTACAGCCCCAAGCTTTTTATTTCAACTTTGTTATTTTATAAAGCCTTTTGCTGCGTTATGCATTATATATATATATATATATATATATTCCAACAGCCACTCCAACAGCTTCCCACCGGTGCTGCAACATCCGTAACTACGCTGATGCTGATGAATTCGGCATGTGCCAGCAGGGGTTAGCTAGCAGGCCCACGCTGACGACCCTAGGCTCCAGCCGGAGGACTTTCCCACAGGAAATTGCGTTTTTGTACGCAGCCTGGCTGTCTGGGGTTTGAGGCTACCGGACAGTGCTGAAGCGGGACGTCTGCCTCGGGTGCACTCCCGCTAGACCACCAGGGATCACAGGCTCCAGGGTTAAATTTGGACACTGTAGAACCCTGTGGTTGACGTCAACAGTGGGGAGTAGGGCCCTCCACATGTCGCCCCTCCTCCCGGCTCAGGGGATGAATTAACTGTGGTTTTCCCACTTTGAACTGATTGTCCCACTTCCGTTTAAAAGACACTGAGTGACATTTTACAGGTGTCTGCTGCAGTCCTCACTGTGCAGCAATATATGCTCTGTGCGGCAATATACGCTGGACACATCTGTTGCAGATAGTCGCTTGGCGACAATATACTTTTGGGTGAAATTGTTACAAAAGTCTTTAGGAATGCTGTGTTCAGCCTCCCTGTATACCTCTCCCAAGGGCCAGGTTATACAGCACTAACTCCTTCCTACCTCTGTGGTACTGAGTAGTTGTTTAAGTGCCCATTGCAATTGTATAATTTATTACATTGTTTGGGACTTAGTATTAAATATTTCTGTCAGCTCATTTTTATCCTTTTCACCTTTCAACCCTTAAAGGGCTGGTGTGGAATGGGTTTTTCTTAATGTATTTCACTTTTACTTATTTTAAGTGAAGGCTGTCACATTGCTGCTTAATTTACATGGATTGTGTGATTATTTTGTTACGATGTCCATGATAGGCAAGGGTAACAATGCAACTGCTGCACCTGTGTTCATTTCATGCAAAGCCTGTGCTTCAGTATTAACCTCTCAGGACGGGTTGTGTTCACATTGTTATGTTCTTAAACAAAGTCAAGCTGATAAACATGTTTCTATCCTGGAACCAGCACAAGTACTAGAACCAACTTGGGTGGTTTCTTTTACGCAGGTTTTGACACGTACAGTATATAGCGTATCGCTTGGATACACCTGCTATACCTCCAGCTATGAAGTTTCCGCCACAGCCTCTATGGGTAGATGTGTTCCAGGATTTGGCTCAGACCTCGGCTGCCTTTCAACAGATGTTGCAGGCAGACAAGACTGTAGAAATGAAAGCACATAGACGTGTGGCACCGTCCTCACAATCTACACAGCTTTCAGACTCTGAGGTGTCCTCAGAAGATGAGGCTGACTCTTCTCTCCCTGAGTCCCCCTCAGGTGAAGAGGACCGTCATATGTCAGTGGACGTGCCTACATTGGTTTGTGTGGTAAAGTCCATAATGACAATAGAAGAACAGGAGCCACCGCCAAAGCCTAAAGCTCCAATCTTTAAACGACAAAAAATAATCAAAGCTGAATTTCCGCAATCAGATCAGCATACTGAAATGATACGGGAAGCATGGGGTACTCCGAATAAGAGGTTTAAATTGCCAAAGAAAGTAGCTTCTTTTTACCCTCTTCCACCGGTGTAATGTGCCAAATGGGAAGTACCTCCCACAGTTGATGCTTATGTGGCACGTCTTGTACGCACTTCTACATTGCCTACACCATCAACGTCTTCTTTGGAAGACCTGACAGAAAAGTTGAAGCCTTTCTTAAATCTGTGTTTTCCCTTACAGGGGCAATTACAAGACCAGCTCTGGCCTCAGCATGGGTGGTCAGGGCTGTTGCATGCTGGGTGGACACATTAGAGGATAGTCTTTTCGTGGACTCCACGAGATAGCAGCTATCCCATATAACAAATGTAAGGCAAACAGCTGCCTTTTTGGAAGAAGCGACCTTAGACACAGGCCTACTAGCTTCAGCTACCTCAGTAGTATCCTGCAGAGCAGTGTGGCAACGGCCCTGGAAGTCCTACTCGGAATTAATAAGGCATTAGAGGGGGGGGGCGTGGTTTGGCGGGCTAGAGGAACAATTGTGCCTAAGATGAGCTCCTGGGCCTGACTCCCTAATATCACCTCAAGAGTGCTCTTGGTACAGCGATAGCACTTTACACACCCAGGAAATCAATCACTGCTCTGCCTGCAGCCGGGAGGTCGGTTCACAGAGCCGGGGAAGCCAAGGTCCGTTCCTGCGGGTTTCGGCCTACCTTCTCGTTTTCAACTATGCTCAGTGTTATAGCAGTGAACCAACACTGACTTTCTGCTAGCTCCTTTCCTCTGCTGCTCACTTTCCCTCATAGCTGTGATCCCGGTGCTTTGTTTTTCCTACTACACCCCATTTTTTTATTGCATTGCCCTTTCTGAGAAACTTGCCTACTTCTCTGTGAGACAGATTAGGTGGTGACCTGTGTAGGCACAGTCATTACTTTACCTCTTTCAGTAACACTTCGCCTTACTCTGACACCATGGTGCCTCAAGTGTGTTCCAATCAACCAGTCCTAGCCCCTTCCTTATCTCAACACCGTATGATTTAACTTTCCCATCTACTGGGGTTTTTTTTTTTTTTATTCTGATGTGAAATAGAGACTCTCTTATTGTTATGGTGTTTTCTGCTGGGACCTGCTCAATTGTTTTCCACCCATATTTGTTTTCTCTTGGAAATCTGCGAAGCCTTTGGACTCTCGTATGCGCTTCTACTACTCTGACTCATGTCTCAAAAACCTGCAAAGCTTCCGGGACCCTTAAACCGAATATCCTGCGTGCGTGGGAGAAGACGGGTTCCCTCCCTAAACGCCTATCCACATCGGACCAAGTATCTGACTCGGAGGATGCTACTGTGTCTAATGTGACACACTCTCCCGCGGTTATTGTGGCTATTGTAACTAAAGCCATTCAATCAGAGACGAGAACCATCCTGTCTGACTTTAGAGCCGAGTTGGCTGACTTGGACTCTCGTACTGACGCCCTTGAGCACAAAATGGACTAAGTTTGTCAGTACCAAATAGTAGTAGAACAGGAACTTGCCGACGTGAGACTTGAGGTGGAGGCCTATAAAGATCAACTTGAAGATCTTGAGAATAGAAGCAGACGGACCAATTTATCCGTAATATTCCTGAATTCTGATGCCCTTCCCGCATATTTGTAGGGCCTCTTTCTCCATCTAGATCCTGATATTTCCAAGTCTTCTCTCCTTTTGGATCGGGCTCACGGAGCCCTCCGTGCCAAACCTCCTCCTTCACAGCCACCACGTGATGTCTTCCTTCGATTCCATTATTTTCAATCCAAGGAACAAATTATGGCCACAGTTAGAGGTACTCCAGCAGTCACTTATGCAGTGTTGCAACTACAGCTGTTTCAGGACTTAATCCCAATCAACGCTTTGGAAGAGACGGGACCTTGTGAATGTCACTAAGACCCTACGGAACCATTGTATTAATTACAGATGGGGTTTCCCGTTCCAACTTGTTGTTACCAAGGACGGGACTGTGCATGTCGTTAAAACGCCTCTCCAAGGCTATGAACTGCTGCAAAAGTTTGGTATTATTTACAAACTTCGGCTGATTAAAGATGATTAATTGCTAGCTCACCAACTTTGTGCTAAGCGTACCAGTAATCGTATTCATAATTTGACATGCTTCAACAGCTCTACTACATATGATCCCCAATTAATGGCTGCCCAAATTCGCTCATTTTGTGACACTCTCTACAACCTTACCTCTACCGACACTTCCTCTTACTGATTCAGCTGCACTTCGGCAATACTTAGACTCATGTTGCCTCCCCCAAGTCTCCCCATCTCAAGCTTCTGCTCTTAACGCTCTGATTTCTGAAGACAAAGTACTTGCTGCTATCAAAACCTTACGTTGCTCTGCAGCACCTGGTCCAGATGGCTTCACTAGCCTCTACTATATAAAAAAATTCTGCCTCTCTTCTGCCTGTGCTCACGCTTTTCTTTAGTTTACTTTTACAGGGAGCCTCCCTCGACTCAGCCACTACCAGGGCAAATATTATTGTAATCACTAAGTCTGATAGAGATCCGTCAGAGATGGGTAACTATAGACCCATTTCTCTACTAAACATGGATCTAAAGCTGTTTGCTTACATTTTGGCCAATCGTCTCGCTCCTCTCGTCTGTTTGAATTCACCCTGAACAACTTGGCTTCATCCCAAATAGACAAGCCTCCGTTATTACCAGACGTCTCATTGACCTGATTTATCTGCCTAATAAGAGATCTCTTTCGGCCCTGGTGGTGGTTCTCGATGCCGAGAAGGCTTTCGACAGAGTAGCTTGGTCTTTCATTCAGCAAACCCTTCTTTCTATGGGATTTGGGGGTCCTTTTCTTACTGGTGTTCTTTTTTATTTTACAATTCTTTGGCATCTGTTTTAGGTAATGGCCTTGTATCTGGACCTTTTTCATATTAACAATGGCACCAGACAGGGTTGTCCCCCCTCGCCCTTAAAATTTGTGTAGTCATTGAACCCTAAGCTGCTAGAATTCAGCTTAATAAGGATATAACTGGTATTAGAGTGGCCCCCATAGACCACAAGATTGCCCTTTATGCTGATGATGTAAGCCTGACTCTGTCTAACCCTTCTCATTCCCTTTCTACTCTCCTCATGGAAAGTAATTTATATAGTTTATTTTCCAATTATAAGGTAAACTCTGTAAGGTAAGCTAAATCTGAAGCTTTTGATATTAATATCGACACCCCTGAACTTACTGCCCTACAAGTTGCATTCCCACTTCGATGGCAGGATCACAAACTGAAGTATTTGGGTACATATCTCACTAGATCACACTCAGACCTTTATCCCACTAACTTTCCCAGACTGTTTGTCTCCATTAAATCAGACCTCTCTTTGGAATAAACAATTTATTTCATGGCTCTGTCATATGGCCTCAGTAAAAATGTCAATCCTTCCCCGTTTACTTGATCTCTGGCAAACTCTCCCTATATCTGTTCCCACAAACGTTTTAAAACAATTGCAAGGCGATATCAACAATTTTATCTGGGCCGGGAAAAAACCTAGAGTCCGTAAACGCCTTTTACAAAGACATCACACTATGGGAGGTCTCGGGTTACCAGATCTTGTAAAATATTATTGAGCTGTTCATTTAGCACCTTGCATTCTGTGGTATGCCCCACACTCTCAAAGAGATCTATAGAAGCTGACTGCGTATATTACTACTCCTCTCATTACTTTTCTATGGTCTTCTTCAAGTCATCCGGCCCCTTCTATGCGCCTTCCATCGACTCGTCACACCCTTCATACATGGAAATTCTGTGTCAAACGTTCTCATTTACACTCTCTCCACCCCATATAGATCCCTCTTTGGGGAAATCCTGCCTTTTCTTCCGGTTTAGACCATAAGGCCTTCCATCATTGTACCAGAAACAATATTCTCTTCCCCCTCAACATTGCCCCTTTATCTTCCTTTCCTGAATTTGCCTCTCTCCAATTTTCGCTCCCTCACTGTCTCTTTTATCAGTATGTACAGATCTGTTATTTTTATAACGCTCTTTCACGTCCTACCCCCTCCCTTTCTTGCTCCCCTATGCTGCCACTCACATATCACCAAAAAACGAATCTCTTCTGTCTATCAAATACCTTTATCCTATCAACAAGCCCTTAAGGACACGAGTTGTCTTGGGAGAAAGACACAAGTGAGGTTTTAGAGCTTGCTGACTGAGCTAAAATTAGGCTGGCGATTGCAAAATGCTCTATATCTGTTTGTATCAAAGAATATGCGTATACAGTTTATTTTCGATGGTATTTGGTTCCTGCCAGGCTTCATGCTATCTACCCCACAACCTCTGATTTGTGTTGGAGGCACTGTTTTTAAAGAGGAGTATTCTTGCATGTTTGGTGGACCACATTAGTAATTGCTATCAAATCATGTATCTCACGCCAGAAAGAACGGACCTGCTCACTTGTCCGTCTTTTCTGGCGTGAGATTCATGATTTGATAGCAATTATTACTAATGTTCACATGCCTTCCTCCTGCTCTACTCCCTACTATTTAGGCCTGTCCCACATACCTCCTCCCCCGACCCCCCCCCCCCCCAACCCCCGCTCGCCTCAAAAATTAATTAATAATATTCTCAGTGCAGCTAAATGCCATATCACTGCTCAATGGAAGCAACCTTTATCACCCTCCTTGACAGCCATGATCAATGCAGTCTAGTCTACCTATAAGATTGAAAAGATTACCTCAGTTCTGCATGACACTCTAACATTTATTAAAGTCTGGTCACCATGGACTAGCCACTTTCAAGCAGAAGCTCCGTTGACTACCCTGTAGTTTTTGCGAATTCTCAAATGGATTTTGCAGACGTTGATCGCCTCATACTCTTTTTCCACCTCATTACCTCCTCTCCTTTTTCTCTCTCTGTCTCCTATCTGTCCGCTTATCCTTTTTTCTTAACTGTAATATAGCTTATTTTGACAGGATTGTATTGTTGTTGACCTTTTATCCCTGCTTATATGCCTTATATATTTTCCTGTCTGCACCGTTTCTGTATGCATTTAACCTTAATTTTGCATACCTAATTTTCCTGATATTGTTGTCTTGAAATTTGTATTATTTGTTATGCATTCAAAATACAATAAAGATTTAAAAAAATAAAAAATTCTTTTACATTCTGTTTGGAACAGAATTGGACAAAATAGTGGCTACCTTTGTCTTCTGCTTTCTGGTCCTTTCAGCCCCTGTGTAAAGCAAAAGGACAGGCTTATTCCAGACAGTTTGAATGAACTAAAGCTGTTAAGCCTAAAACCAAACAGGCCTGGGCAGCCAGATGTCTGATTTCTAAGTCAGAAGACAAACCTTCCGCCTGACGGCACGATTTCTGCAGTCTGCACAGGTATGGTGTCAATCCACCACGGATACCTGGGTGCAAAGAGTGGGTTCTTACTGTTACACCTTCACCTTTATGAAGCAACCCTAGCCCCCCCACCCCCCTCCCCTCCAAGCCAGTACTTTTGCACCAGGCCGCCTTCAGATTGAATCAAGGCCAAGGCTCTACAAAAAGCAATTCAGACCTTACTGCAATCAGGAGTGATAGAGTGTAAGCTTGCGAGCAGGGCCCTCCTATGACTGTTTGTTTTTACCTAGTTATGTCTTCTAATTGTGTCTAGTTGTAAAGCGCAATGGAATTTGCAGCGCTATATAAGAAACTGTTAATAAATAAACAGTACCGGTTTCTCAGCACAACGAGGACTGGGTTTCTACTCTACCCTTTTCCAGGTTCAGAAGTCCAATGGGTCCCATCGGCCCATTCTCAATCTCAAAGCTCTGAACAAATATATTTGGTTACCCCGGTTTCGTATGGAAACTTTATGGGTTATTACCCTGCAATGGAGCCAGGGGATTTCATGGTGTCTCTGGACATTCCAGATGCCCAACCTGCTTGTATTGAAAGCACTCTCCCATCAGAGCTATCTCAGGTTTGCGATACTCCAGCAACATTTCCAATTTCCGGCACTACCCTTCGGACTTCCTACGGCTCCTCGGGTGTTTACCAAAATCATGGTGGTGATGGCAGCTCAGCTTCATAGCCAGGGGATAAGGATATTTCCATACCTGGATGACCTGCTTATCCTGGCACAATCCCAGGAAACCCTCCTCTGCCATCTACAAGTAACTATAGCCTTCCTGCAGGCTCTTGGATTGCTCATAAATTGGGCAAAATCCTCCCTAGTCCTATACCAATGGATGGTGCACTGGATTCCAGTTTAACAGAAACTCTTTCTGCCACTAGACAAAATATCCACAATACAGATGAGAATCCGCAGCTTGCTGCACAGTGAGAGAGTATCCATCCATGCTTCGGGCCATCTTAATGGTACTCACTCAGGAAAATGAAATGCTTCATGGCAGACCAATTCAGATCCAGTCGGACAACTTCACTGCTCTGCCTACCTCAATCACAAATGAGGCACTCGCAGCTGGATGGCAATGAAGTAGGTAGGCCGCATCCTCAGGTTTGCCGAACGCCATCATCCAGCATTGTCCGAAGGGCTGTCTTTTCGTATGGGCTCTTGCCCAAGGGCCCCAGGAGTATAAGAGACCTATGCTGATAGCTGAGGGTCCCCTCTTTCCAGGGGTACCAGATTTTTGAAAATTGGCCTTGGGGAACCGGAGATATCCGACTTGGAAGCAGTGGTCCCCATCCAAGCCTGTTAATTGCTCTTCCCAGCCAGATATCTCAGGTTCTGTGTGACTTAGAGTATTTCTCCAAAAGCTGGGACTCTCCCTTTTCGGTAGACACTGGAAGCTTGTCTCTACTATGCCCAGAACCAGAGATATCAGCCTTCCAGCAGCTGCTCTCTGCTCCAGCTCCACATGCCTGGTATACAGTTGTATATTTTCGTTGGTGAATTGCTCTGGCTCCAGAACTCTGATCCCCAAGTACCCAGAACCTCCTGAAAGGTGGAATTCTCTTGTTTTTTTATCCCATTCAAAGCTAGAAATATATTTTCAGGAACTTGAGATATCTGCAGTTAAGCAAGCTGCCCCACCGGAAAATTATGAATATTTAGCCCACTCCCCTATCCACCCCTCCCCTACGTATTATACACCCCCCTACCACACTGGAAGTCATGTACCAGGGCTTCTTCATTCAGCCCTATGCCCCATCTACAGTTTAGTCCCATCTGTGCAGTAAAGGAGTTAATGAGCAGAAATTACTGCTCCAGGTCCTACATGCTGAGCGGAAGATAGAACACCCCATTCCACCCACGGGACATCAAAGCCGTCGCTGATAGCACCCCCCACCCTTACCGCTGGAGGATGGGTAAAGGCCCAGTATATTGCTGTGCCCAGGGGCCTACACTGCTGTTAAGACGGCCCTTATTGTCCGCGGTATTCATACCAGGAGTTCTAAATTGTGAAGCGGACTTCCTCAGCCGGCACAACATTCATGTCGGCTAATGGGCAAATGAGGTTTGCCAGAAGTGGACTTCATGGCTTCATGTCAGAACAACAAGGTCCCAGTGTATGGATCCAGGTCATGAGATCCCGAAGCAATCTTTGTGGACGCTCTGTCAGTAAGATGGATATTTTGTCTGGCATATGTCTTACCGCCAATCACCCTGTTGCCCAGGGTGATTTGCAAATTGAAACAGGAAGGCGGTGCTGTGATATTGATAGCCTCTGCAAATCTGTGTACCAATTGCATCTGGGCCAAGCTGGAGCAGTGGACAAAACCATTCCTGCTTCATCAACGACCAGATCTATTGATTCAAGGTCCCTGTCTCTACTCACACCTGGACTGTCTGTCTTTGACGGTGTGGTGCTTGAGTCATCCATCCTAAAGGCAAAGGGATTTTCACAAGCGGTAATTCAAACAATGCTTCAGGCAAGGAAGCCATCCTCATTCCACATCTATTACCAGATCCGGCATGCATATTTCCAACAGTGTAATGCCAGAAGTTATGAGCCTCGATCCTTTAGAGTTTCAAGAATCTTGGCATTCCTTTAATCTGGAACTGACTGAGGTCTCCGCCTAACCTCCCTTAAAGTACGAGTTTCTGCATTATCCATACGGTTCCAGAGGAAAATTGCAATGCTACAGGATGTTCGCACTTTCAGGGAGTGCTTTGCATCCAGCCTCCTTTGTTTCTCCAACAGCTCCTTGGGACCTAGGACTAGTTCTCAAGGCTCTTCAAGCTCCCACATATGAACCATTGCACATGATGAATCTCAAGTGGATGACAGCTAAAACTCTATTTCTACTGGCAATAGCTAGGAGAGTATCAGATTTAGGGGCACTTTTCTGCCGGCCCCCATTTCTGGTCTTTCACCCAGACAGAGCAGTTCTCAGAACCAGGTCTGGTTATCTTCCTAAAGCGGTCTCTAAATTTCACCTTAATGAAGCAATTGTAGTCCCGGCCTTCCAATTGCCGGACCTCACTGTGGGAGATGCATTATTGGACATAGGGCCTAATTCAGACTTCATCGCAGCAGCAAAATTGTTCTCTAATGGGCAAAATTATGTGCACTGCAGGGGGGGGCATATATAACGTGCAGAGAAATTTAGATTTGGGTTGGTTATTTTGTTTCTGTGCAGGATAGATACTGGCTGCTTTATTTTTACACTGCAATTTAATTTCAGTTTAAACACACCCCACCCAAATTTAACTCTCTTTGCACGTGTTATATCTGCCCCACCTGCACTGCACATGATTTTGCCCATTAGAGAACAACTTTGCTGCTGCGAATAGGTCTGAATTAGGCCCATAGTCTATGTACTAAGGATCTATGTGGATCGTACCAGTAACATCAGAAGAACAGATGCTCTTTGTTTTATAGGATGGCCTGCTTATATAAGCAAGATGGCTTCGGTTGACGATCTCATGAGCCTACTTTCAAGCTGATCTCCCGATCCCGGATAATGTTTCTGCCCATTCTACCCGCTCCGTCAGTTCCTTATGTTCAGCCTGCCCTGGTACATCTGCTGAACAGATCTGTAATTCAGACACATGATAATCTATGAATACGTTTCTAAAACATTATGCCTTTGACACTTTTGCCTTGCAGGATTCTGCATTTGAGCATTGGATTCTCGTGTCAAATCAGGAGCGTCCCCTCCCTTAAATTCTGCTTTGGGACATCCCCATGTCAATCCTGTGGATCAACTGTGGACTCTGAAGAAGAAAACAAGAGTTATGGTAGACTTATGATGGTTAACTCTTGTTTCTTCGAAGTCCACAGGGCGCCCACCCTTTATGTGCCTAATTTGAGAATCTTTCACTATGTCCTTCCTTCTGCAATGGAAAAGGGTGTTTTTTCTTGTATGTACAGGTTTTTCTTTTCGCTTAATTCTGCTCATGACTTGTGCTTGCTGACAAAACTGACTTCCCGTGGCCAGGAGATGGGGTTATAGGAGAGGTTGGACTGGAGCATCCTGCGAGATCAAAAGCTTAACAGTTTGGTGCCCGTTCCTTATCCAACCACCTACATCCCATGTCAATCCTGTGGACTTCAAAGAAACAGAGTTAACCATGGTAAGTCTACTATAACTCATGTTTTTCCCATTAGTGTGAAGTAAATTGGGAAAGTGATTTGGAAAAAAAATATCCTTTGGGTTTGTTTGTGCCTGCTTCAGTTTTTTAATCCAACAATTCACTAATTCAAGGAGAAGAACACAATTATGTAACTGGTGATTGATGCTGTTTTATTAACATCACATTTTTACAACAGGGCTGCTGAATTAATGACAAGAACAGGTTCAGTTGTAACACTTGAGGTAGCAAAACAAGGAGCAATTTACCACGGTCTGGCTACACTGTTAAATCAGCCATCTCCTTTGATGCAGAAAGGTAAATTAAAAATGATTGTTAACAATTATCATTTTAAAACTGTTTTTAACTTGATGTTATATAATTTATTATACACAACTGGGATGGCATTCTACCATCAATGGAGTATACAGTGTCCTCCAGCTGTATCAAAATAATGTTAACCCTGCAACAGCAACAACTATTCTTTGCTTGGGAGGTCTTTGATATATAGCTCTAGTATTCATTGTTATATTACATTTATTTAATTGCATAGTACCATTTCATGCACTTTCCCGTGATATTTATTTTCCATCACATTCAAATATGTGAATATTCCACATATGTGATATTCCACAGATAACCAGTTCAGTAAATGTTTATTGAATCAAGTTCTTCGTTTCCTTCATTACAAAGTTACACAGTTTACTTACTTTAACATTTCTCATCTTGCCAAGCTGTGCTTTCTGATCGTCACTTAGACCACTCTACATCGAATTGGCATAAGTTACAGGCCCAATAGGACATTTGGTCCTGATCAGCATCTTATCAGCAATTATCAGATTTCATTCCGGACAGACATACTGTATTTATACACAAGGGGCCTAATGCAGACTTTTTGGCAAAATGGTCATCAGTAAGAGCACCACAATAATGGCATATTTTCCACCTATATGCAGAGTCAAGCATATCGCTTGATGGCTACATCTCCACATTGGCAGCAAATATGCATAGATTGTTACAAGTATCTGTAGCAGGTGCAAAAATAACATCACCTAACAGGTGTGCATGAGCCTTTGCGTAAACAACTTTACTTGTACTCACCCTGTGTTATACTAAATTATTGCCTCTCTAGGGACAGTCGGGTCTAAGGTTCATGAAGGTCTGCTATCTCGCATATGCATGCATTCATTTCTAAGTACAGATGCGTCCTCAAACATCTAGCCTCCATATGCCATGCAACAGGAGATGCCGTTGCAAAGTCCTGTACAACTCTGCTAGCACTGGGCTTATTTTGGCAAAATGCATCTTAGACACAATGCGATGTGGGATGCACCAGGAGATTGGCTGATTAATTTGGTATGCAGCACTTGTACATCTGTGACAGTCTGTATAAAGTACAATGAAACTTGGCATGGAAAATATTTTTCAGAGGTGCATGAAAGGCTGAGACTTCTCACATTCTCAACGGAGCATATCTGAGCAATGCTCAACTGGTCTGGATCCAATCACTCCACCATCCGTCACAACCAGCGGCGGCTCCTACCGCGGAGGAGGAAGGCTGCTGCTGGCCGTGCTGCCCGGATCCCTTCTCCCTCCTCCCTGCCGCAGGTCCCCGCGTCCCTTCTCCCTCCTCCCTGCCGCAGGTCCCCCTGCTCCCTCGTCCTCGCCACCGGCCAGATCCCAGCATCTGTATAGTGTGGTTTACAGACGCCAGGACCGGCTTCTATGGACTGCATCGACTGCAGACCGTAGAAGCTGGCTAGGACTGACGAGGCAGGGAGTTGGCCTCTTACAGGAAGCCAGCTCTCTGCTATTCGCAGCCCGGTCTGGCAGTCCCGGAGGGAGGAAACACCTCCCAATGGGGACTGTCTGTAGTGTCTGTGACTGGGCAGGTAGGACTGCCAGTCACAGTAAAGTGAGTCTCATGGACTGCATCTGTCTTTACTGACACTGAGAGAGGTGGTTGACTTTACCTGGGGGGCTGCAGTCCTGCAACCCATAGTCAAAATCCACCACTGGTCACAACATTGACTCATCGAGCAGCCCCTGCTTAGTGCATAGGCTCACTAAAATATGGCCACTGTGTCTGCGGTCCAACAAAGAGATAGCATCCACATGTCAAAATATGCCCATGACACCTAGGGGTCTATTCATGAAGCAGTGAAAAGAGGGGAGAACCGAGCCAGTATAAAAGTTGCCCATGGCAACCATTCAGTATTGAAGTAACATTTGAAAAGTTTATTCTATAAAATTGTATGTAGCAGCTGATTGGTTGCCATGGGCATTTTCTCCATTGGCTCACTTCTCCGCTCTTTTCACTGCTTCATGAATAGACCCCCTATTGAAACGCCCATGGATCGCAGTTGCCGCCTCAAGTCATAGCAAGGTCATACGCAGATGCATACATATTGGTTTGCTAGTGAGCAGTAAGGATTTATTTGACTTTTCATGCATGCACAGCAGACTTTTCACTGTGCAACATCTGCTCTGCGTGCATCTCTTAATCAGGCCTTAGGTGGGACATCACATTCTTCTGTCTGGAAGCATGTTTGCACCTGCTCTGCTCACTTGAGTGCAGATGGCCATTTCTCACCATCATGATGAATAAATAAGAGCGGCATGCAGTTTTGAACATTGCAAAATTGAATGCCGAAAACTTCATAAGAGATGAATAGTTACGTAGTGAAGGACAATTTTTTGTAACAAGTGTGCTTAAACTGGAGCATGCTACATGCAAAGTTCTTCATCTCCGAACTTGCTGCTGCTGTTTCTCCTTCACCTAATATGTTGTAACCAGTGTCCTATTTATAGTAGGTGCAGTGTGTGTGGTACACATGGGCCCCCGATGTCCAGGGGGTCCCACAGCGCACACCCTGCACCCATTTTTTTTCCCCAATTCTTACCCACCATAGTTCAGTGTCTGCGGGAATCACCAGGAAAATGGTGCAATGGCCATTTTCCCAGCATTTCGCCCATGCACAGTAAAAAAAAAATCTCTGGGAAAATAGCCACCGCACCATTTTTCCGGAGACCTTCACATGCGCACTAGGGTCCCCAAATGTCCCTAGTGCTCAGATTCTACAGGGCTGCCAGTAAGAGAGGAGGGGACCCAGATGGATTCTGCACATGGGCCTCTTCTCTTGTTATTCCCCTTGTCTTAATGGCACTAAACCTACTCATATTAGTACTGTGGTACTTATTGTGGCAGAGACAAGGTTCTTAGCTCACTTTTTTTTTTTTTTATCGTCCTTCCACTTTCTGACAATTATTGAGAATCACAGAATTGAGGAAACAGCAGTATGACATAAACGAAATACCTGCAGGTTGGCCAATTGCAGTACATCTGTGGGTACTATAGTATTTCAGATGACTTTGCTTACTAGCCAAAAGTTATGATTTTCAGTGGCCAAGCACTTACATATCCTGTACAGTCTGAATTTTAGAAATGTTGTAGCAGGTATTTTGTGGGTAAATCCTCAGGATCATAGGCAGCATCAAAAAAGGGATAGAGGAACACATAGTAAATGTTGGTGAACAGGACAACCTGAAGGTATCTTCATTACTGTACCTGAATTATTAGGGGTTAATTCAATTCCAAACATGCATTGCTTTTTCAGAGGAAATGTGTGTTTTTTGTGCAAACCCCTCTGAGGGTGTGAAAAGATAGGGAAAAATCTTTATTTTAAGGTTAAATTATGAGAACTTGATTCAAAGCCCTCTGTATTTCCCTGTTGTGCGCATTTGTGCAAAATCTGCGAGTTTCATAAAACAAACTTGCATTCAGACTCGCACCTAATTGGAATGAGCCCTTAGTGTACATTAGGTTAGCTTTGGCTACCATATTGGAAAACACTACAGAAAAGGTTGTTAGATTTCAAAGATAGGATGCTAAACCTTTAGAACTATAGGCACCACAAAATACACATGCAATAACTATTTGTGATTGTAAAAGGAGGACCTGTAGTTGACATACCGTCAGTCGGGATCCCGGCGATTGCAATACAGACGCCAGAATCCTGTCAAGCAGTGAAACACCTATAGTGTTTATAGACGGAATCCCGTCAAGCGGTCCACGACACCCATGTAGGGATAATATAACCTGTGGCGAGAGCAGCAAGCCACCGCGCCCGCAGCATGGTGATCGCAGCGAGCCCGCAAGGGGTTTTCTGGCACTTTCCCGACTGCCAGCATACTGGTGGCCGGGATGCCGCGTCCCGGCCGCAAGTGTATCATACAGAATCTATAGAGAGATAGAGATACAGATAGATATATATAACATAGTATCTGAGGTTGAAAAAAGACAATTGTCCATCGAGTTCAACCTATTTGTGGTCTCCTATACATGATGATTTGACTAAAATTTCTGACTGATGCTGCTGTCAGCCGTTGCATTTTATCCCTATTTATAGTAACTATAATGCATGACTATGCACCATACCCCTGGATATCCTTATCCATTAGGAATTTATCTAACCCATTCTTAAAGGTGTTGACAGATTCCGCCATTACAACTCCCACAGGCAGGGAATTCCAAACACGTATTGTCCTTACCGTGAAAAAGCCTTTACACCGTATTGTGCGGAATATCCTCTCCTCTAACCTGAGCGAATGTCCACGAGTCCTCTGTGTTGATCTAACCAAAAACAGGTCCCGCGCAAGCTCTGTGTATTGTCCCCTTATATATTTGTAGATGTTGATCATATCCCCTCTTAGTCTCCGCTTTTCCAATGTACACATGCCTAGTCTTTCAAGCCTTTCCTTGTATTCCATCGTCCCCATGGCCTTAATTAGTTTGGTCGCCCTCCTCTGTACCTTTTCTAGCTCCAGGATATCCTTTTTGTAGTACGGTGCCCAGAATTGTACACAGTATTCAAGGTGTGGCCTCACTAGTGATTTATAATACTCTCGTCCCTAGCATCAATACCCCCGTTTTATGCATGCTAATATCTTATTAGCCTTCTATATATAGAGAGAGAGAGAGAGAGAGTGAGTTCTATATTGCTGGTAAGTTTAATTTCCCAAAACAAATGTTTCTTTCAGATCGCCGTGGCTCAGGGAAACCGCGACCAAAGAGTGAAGGTTTTGAGCTTTATAATAACACTGCTCAAAATGGATCACCTGAAAGTCCCCAAATGCCTTGGCCAGAATATGCAGAACCAAAGAAATTACCAGGCGATGATAGACTTATGAAGAATCGAGCTGATCATCGTTCCAGTCCCAATGTAGCAAGTAAGCTTATAGTATATTGAAACAAACATACTATGTTTTTACATTAGCACTTGTTCCATTTGGTTTAGTACATGTTCTGCTTTTAATTTGTTTTAATTTCATATTTCTGTATGTTTCTATTAAGTCCTAGTTAATGATGACTAGAGTGCCTTGACTGTAGGTATAATTGCAAGTGCAGGTGGTCAGTGTGTAGATCATTTCCAATGGTGTGTTGCTGTACAACTTAGAGGGAATATCTTAATGTCTTACATATGTGGTGTTGTTTTTATCGAATAAATCATAGTTATGCCTCAGTTGTCCAGTTTCATTATACCTTGTTATATTGCTGCATTTCATTCAACAAGCTTTTAAATGAAGACAGTTATTAATATTGTTTGTCCCACATTTTGTACTGCTTTTAGTCTATAGATTCATCTTATTTAGTTAGAATCCCTTTTATTGCCCTAAGAGATGGTAATTGTTTCAGTATTAGGGGTCTATTTAATAAGTCTTGGACGGAGCCTTACAAAAGTTAAAGGTGTTACCTTCCATATTGCCAACAAAATACTCAATGTCTTTCTCCAGCCAAGGCTCCCTCTTTTCCCTCTTTTGATAACATCTCCCTCTACTCTGTTTCCAATCCGAAGTCTGAGTATTACCTGCCACTCTGCCCTTTCCTTTTCCACACACATCCAGGGCTAAATGTACGAAGCCTTGAAAAGTGGTAAATTGCACGGTGATAAAGCACCAACCAGCTCCTAACTGTAATTTTTCAAACCCAGCCTATGACATGGCAGTTAAGAGCTGATTGCCTGGTACTTTATCACCGTGAAATTAATCCCTTTTCAATGCTTAGTACATCTCCCCCTAATCTCTTTCATATTCCTGCCATTTCCTTCACAGCAATATTTTCAGAATCAGCGCTTCCTCTTCCTGCAGCTTAAAGTTTAAACGCTCATTCACACATTCATCGTTTCTCACTTGTATTACTGTAATCTACTCCAGTATGGCCTTCTAAACTCCCACCTCATCAACATAGCCGGATTACGGGGGGTTCTGGGGATAAGTACCCCAGGCACCTCCGCTACTGATCAGATCTCTGTATCCGATCTTCTGCGCTCTCTACTGACGCAACTGACAAACATCACATCCGCTAGAGCTGCAGAGATTTGCTGGGTAGACGAGCGATGGCTCAGCTGTCCAATGATATGTGAAGCTGCAGCCTGCAGCTCCGTGATTGGCTGGTATGCAATTTGCAGGGAAGAAGGATTCAGGATCCCTGGCATGCACATCCTCTGCATGTGGAGTTGGTTATATTCTGAAGAGAAAGGTGCCAAATGAAAGGCATCTGAAACGTTGAACTTTAAACTGATGTAGCTGCTTCTTTCTTTGAAATCTGGGGAGTGCAGCCCGTTGTTGTTTACAGTTAGTATGGGTCCTATGGATCGTGGGAAGGCACCCAGGTATTACATTTTTTTAAGTACCCCGGGCCACCAAATCCTTAATCCAGCTCTGCTCATCTTCAGTCTATCCTGCCTCATCTTCTCTCATTTCTACTTGTGTTAACCCTCTTTTTGCCCCTCTTTTCCAGTCATTCTACTGACTCCCTATATCATTTAAGCTTCTCTGCGAAGTACACTATCATACTGGTTCTTGCATCTCCAGGCAAATTTTCTCACATTGGGGAGATGTACTAAGCCATGGAGAGAGATAAAATACCAGGTAATCAGCTCCTAACTGGCATGTTACAGGCTGTTTGAATAATGACAGATAGGAGCTAATTGATTGGTAGTTTATTTATCTCCACTTTATCACTCTCTTACGCTTAGTACATTTGCCATTTGCTTCCTCCCACCTCTTCACTCTGCAAATTATTCCTCCCTAATTACCATTCAGGATTTTTCCCCTGCTGTTCCCATTCTCTGGAACACAGGTTCTCAAACTCTGTCCTCAGGACCCCACACAGTGCATGTTTTCCAGGTCTCCTCATAGAATCACAAGTAAAATAATTAGCTCCACCTGTGGATCTTTTAAAATGTGACAGTGAGTAATGAATACACCTGTGCACCTGCTGGATTACCTACAAAACATGCACTGTGTGGGGTCCTGAGGACCGAGTTTGAGAACCTATGCTCTAGAATGACCTTACATAGTTACATAGTCAGTGAGGTTGAAAAGAGGCAAAATGCCCATCTGGTTCAACCTGTATTCTGTCTTAAGTTGTTCATATTATAATGTGCCTGCTGGAGTAATGGTCTAGTACCAATTGACATCTATGAATCTTACCACTCCCAGATAATTTAATGTCAATATGTTAAATGCTATAGCCCTGGATACATTTTCCAGTTAGAAATTTGTCCAATCCATTTTTAAATGCATTTACAGAGTCTGCCATTATTACCTTTACCAGCAGGGAGTTCCAAATCTTAATTGCCCTTACCGTGATGAAACCTTTCCTACGTTGTGTACGGAATTTTCTCTCCCCTAGCCTCAGCGAGTGCCCACGTGTCCTATACAGAGTTCTTTTAATAAACAAATCTGCTGCTAGCTACTTGTAATTACCCTTTACATATTTGAAGATATCAATAATGTCTCCTCTTAATCGCCTCTTTTCTAGAGTATACATATTTAACCTAGTAAGCCTTTCCCTGTACTCCAGTGTTTCTAACCCTTTAATCAGTTTAGTAGCTCTTCTTTGAACTTTTTCTAGTTCCCCGATATCCTTTTTATAATACGGTGCCTAGAACTGAACACAATATTCCAGGTTCGGACGTACCAATGATTTGTACAGTGGCAGGATTACATTCTCGTCCCTTGTCTCAATGCCCCGTTTAATGCACCCAAGCACTTTACTTGTCTTCTTTGCTGCAATTTGACATTGTGTACTATTATTGATGAAGACTCCCAAATCTTTTTCCACCATTGTTACCCCTATATTTTCCCCATCTAGAGTGTAGGATGCAAGTGTGTATTTTGTTCCAAAATGCATAACTTTGCATTTCTCTTACGTCCTAGAGGATGCTGGGGTCCATATTAGTACCATGGGGTATAGACGGGTCCACCAGGAGCCATGAGCACTTTAAGGCTTTGATAGTGTGGGCTGGCTCCTCCCTCTATGCCCCTCCTACCAGACTCAGTTTAGAAAATGTGCCCGGAGGAGCCGGTCACAGCTAGCGGAGCTCTTAGAGCTTTTCTAGTTTTATTATTATTTTTAAAGATGTTAGGCAGAGGGAGGCCGCTGGCAAAAGCCTTCCATGCTTCTTGGGACTTAGGGGGGGAGTGGTGTCCAACCCTAAGAGGTTAATGGCCACTATCTCTGCTGACAGGACATTAAGCTCCTGAGGGTGATGATCGTTAGCCCCCAAGGCGACCGCTCACTCCCGCAGCTTGCCGCCACCCCCTAACAGAGCCAGAAGATAGCGGTGGTGAGTGTGTCACCGGTGACCCGACAAGCGGGGAGCCGGTGTAAATGGCGGCATCAGGGTGGGTACTGACACTGCGCTCTGGACGGCTCAGCGGTACATCAGGTGCGGCGCTATGAGGGGTGCCCTGGGCCAGCGCATATACCCTAAAAACTGGTCACCTCTCCTATCAGGGACGTTAGTTCTACTACTAGAATTATTACCTCAGGCCAGTATAATCCTGTAAAGTGCGGGAAGCTGCGCCATGTTTGAGGGCGTAGCTACTCCTCAGAGCGGACCCAGCAGCTCACCAGCGCCATTTTATTCCTGCAATTCATCACGAAGAGACACTGACAAGGGAGCGCTGCCCTCCACACGACTCCAGCTATCCTGTGCGGTACCAGGGGGTTGCAGAAGGGTGGGGAAAGCTGTAAATTACTGTGTAATTTATTAAGGTACACAGTCAGCGCCAGGCAATTACTCTGTAACTGCCTACTGGGGCGCTGTGTGTGCTGGCTCCAATCTCTGTGGTTCTCTGAAGGTACTTGGGGGAAACTGTGTCTGACATTTTCCTGTGTGTGTGTGTGTATGCAAATTATCACATAACCATGTCCAGGGACTCTGTGTCTTGTGCGGCAGAATATGTATCTTCTCCAGAGGACTCCATTCCATGTACTCAGGAATGTAATATTTTGTCTCAGCCTTCCAAATCCGAGCCCCAGTGGGTAGCTTCTATTAAGGGAGTGATAGCCCAGATTTCTACTAGGATTGCACGTTATGAGACTGAATCACAGATTTTAAAACAACCTGTGGAGGTTTTGTCTGGTTCCGTCCCCACTACCTCAAAATCCCCTGGCGTGTCCAAGAAACGTGCGTTTGCTCAGATTATGCAGGTCGACACGGACACAGCAGAGGGTGATGCAGATTTGCGGGGGGGGGGGTGAGGCTTTCCTCGCAAGAGGGGTGCAACTCTTGATTGAGGCAATTAGGGATGTGTTACACAGTACTGATAAACCACATGAACAGGTAGAGGAGGCTTACTTTACAGACAATAATAAAGCTTCCCTGGCCTTCCCTGCGTCTAAGGAATTAAACGCATTATTTGAAAAATCCTGGGAAAATCTAGAGAAAAAATTCCAGATCCCAAAGAGGGTTCTTGTGGCTTTTCCTTTCCCTGAGGATGATAGGAAAAAGTGGGAAAACCTGCCTATAGTAGAAAGTGGAAAGGGCAGATGTAATTGTTCCAGTTCCACTTCATCAGTTAAACCAGGGGTACTATTCAGACCTCTTTGTGGTACCGAAACTGGATTGTTCGGTCAGGCCAGTTTTGAACCTGAAGTCGCTAAAACCTTATCTAAGGTAATTCAGGTTCAAGATGGAGTCTCTAAAAGCGGTGATCTCAGGGCTGGAGGAGAGAGAATTTCTAGTATTCTTGGACATCAAGGATGCATACCTCCACATTCCAATTTGGCCGCCACACCAGGCTTAGCTCAGATTTGCGCTGTTGGACTGTCACTATCAGTTCCAGGCACTGCCGTTCAGCCTCTCCACAGGACCAAGGGTGTTCACCAAGGTAATGGCAGAGATGATGATCCTCCTCAGCAGGCAGGGGGTGAATAGAATTCCTTATCTGGACGATCTACTGATAAAGGCATCTTCCAGGGGGAGGTTGTTGCAGTCCATTGCTCTCACGACTCGACTGCTCAGGGATCATGGATGGATCCTGAATCTTCCAAAATCACATTTGGAGCCGACAAGGAGATTGTCTTTCCTGGGAATGGTCCTCGACACGGAAGTGCAGAGGGTATTTTTACCGGTGGAAAAGGCGTTAGTGATCCAAAGTATGTTCCGGGATGTCTTGAAGCCTACCCGAGTATCGGTTCATCGCCTTCTGGGGAAGATGGTTGCCTCCTACGAGGCTCTTCAGTACGGACGATTTCATGCACGATCCTTCCAACTGGACCTCCTGGACAAGTGGTCGGGATCTCATCTGCACATGCACCAGAGGATACGTCTGTCGCCGAAAGCCAGGTTTTCACTCCTGTGGTGGCTACAATTGCCTCACCTTTTAGAGGGTCGCAGGTTCGGGATTCAGGACTGGATCCTTCTAACCACGGAGGCAAGTCTCAGAGGTTGGGGCGCAGTCACCCAAGGGGAAACCTTCCAAGGAAGGTGTTCACGTCTGGAATCTATTCTTCCAATCAAAATTCTGGAACTAAGGGCCGTGTACAACAGTCTTCTACAAGCGGCACATCTTCTACAAGATCGGCCATTCAGGTGCAGTCGGACAATGTAACGACGGTGGCCTACATAAACAGACAGGGCGGAACGAAGAGCAGAGCTGCAATGTCAGAGGTAACAAGAATCATCCTCTGGGCAGAAAGGTACGCGTTGGCGCTGTCCGCAATCTTCATTCCGGGAGTGGACAACTGGGAAGCGGACTTCCTCAGCAGACACGATCTCCATCCAGGAGAGTGGGACCTCCATCCGGAGGTGTTCACGAAGGTAACAAATCTTTGGGGTGTACCTCAAATAGTCATGATGCCTCCCGTCTCAACAAGGAGCTTCGGAGGTACTGTTCCAGGTCAAGAGACCCGCAAGCAGTGGCGGTGGACGCCCTGGTGACTCAGTGGGTGTTCCAGTCAGTACACGTGTTTCCTCCACTTCCACTCATTCCCAGGATTCTAAAGCTCATACAGAGAACAAGAGTTCAGTCAATCCTCATTGCTCCGAACTGGCCAAGAAGGGCTTGGTGTGCGGA
Organism: Pseudophryne corroboree; assembly: GCF_028390025.1. Taxonomy (NCBI): domain Eukaryota; kingdom Metazoa; phylum Chordata; class Amphibia; order Anura; family Myobatrachidae; genus Pseudophryne; species Pseudophryne corroboree. The sequence continues at coordinate 610,095,373 of NC_086447.1, forward strand.
TCTACTGCTGGAAGATCCGAGGCCTCTTCCTCTTCGGGAGGACCTGCAGCAACAGGGGCCGTTTGCTTATCAAGACGGCTACGTTTGACGTCATGAAGGTTGAACGCCAGATTTTAGCTCGGAAGGGCATTCCGAACAAGGTCCTGATACAGGCTAGGAAAGGAGTAACGTCTAAACATTACCATCGCATTTGTAAAAAGTATGTATCTTGATGTGAATCCAAGAAGTTTCCTACGGTCGAGTTTCAACTGGGACGGTTTCGCCTCTTCCTGCAAGTGGATATGGGCCTGATGTTGGGATCCGTAAAGGTCCAGATTTCAGTCTTATCCATTTTCTTCCAGAAACAACTGGCTTCCCTCCCTGAGGTTCAGACTTTCTTGAAAGGGGTTCTGCACATCCAGCTTCCCTTTGTGCTGCCTACGGCACCCTGGGATCTTAAAATGGTGTTACAGTTCCTCCAATCGGATTGGTTCGAGCCTCTACAGGAGGTTGAGGTCAAGTTTCTCACGTGGAAGGCTGTCACTTTGTTGGCCTTAGCTTCTACTAGACGTATGTCGGAGTTGGGGGCTTTGTCTTGTAAAAGCCCCTATTTGATCTTCCGTGAAGATAGAGCTGAGCTCTGGAAACATCAGCAATTCCTTCCAAAGGTTGTGTCGGCTTTTCATATCAACCAACCTATTGTTGTGCCAGTGGCTACTGACACCTATATTCCGTCAAAGTCTTTGGATGTTGTACATGCTCTGAAAATCTATGTGAAGAGGACTGCTCGTCACAGAAAATCGGACTCTGTTTTTCCTTTATGATCCCAAGAAAATTGGGTGTCCTGCTTCTAAGCAGACTATCTCTCGCTAGATCAGGGTCACTATCCAGCATGCATATTCTACGGCAGGATTGCTGTGTCCAAAATCTGTTAAGGCCCACTCTACCCGTAAGGTGGGTTCTTCCTGGGCGGCTGCCCGGGGTGTCTCGGCTTTACAGCTTTGCCGAGCGGCTACTTGGTCTGGGTCGAACACGTTTGTTAAGTTCTACAAGTTTGATACTTTGGCCCCTGAGGACCTAAAGTTTGGTCAATCAGTTCTGCAGGAGCCTCCGCGCTCTCCCTCCCGTTCTGGGAGCTTTGGTACATCCCCAAAATGGTTGTACCATTACAAATCAGCTGGTTAGCTGGTTAGCTTGGTTTGCCTTGTATGTGTAAGCTGGTATGAATCTCGCCACTATCTGTGTTAAATCCTTCTCTCAAAGTTGTCCGTCTCCTCGGGCACAGTTTCTAGACTGAGTCTGGTAGGAGGGGCATAGAGGGAGGAGCCAGCCCACACTATCAAAGTTTTAAAGTGCCCATGGCTCCTAGTGAACCCGTCTATACCCCATGGTACTAATATGGACCCCAGCATCCTCTACCGACTACGAGAAAAGGATTTACCGGTAGGTAATTAAAATCCTATTTTTTCTATATTGAACTCATTCTCCATTTAGACGCCCAGGTTTGAAGTTTAAATAAGTCATTCTGTAGAGACTCCACATTGCCTTCTGAATTAATTACCTTATACAGTTTAGTATCATCTGCAAAGATTGACACTGTACTTTCCAGGCCTATTCCTAGATCATTGATAAATATAGTGAACAGCAGTGGGCCAAGAACGGACCCTTGTGGTATTCCTCTGACTACTGGTGCCCAGCTGGAGAACATCCCATTGACCACTACTCGTTGTACTCTGTCATCCAGCCAATTACTTATCCATCTACAAATAGTATATCCTAGGCCAAGTTCCCTTAATTTGTTGATCAGTCTCCTATGAGGCACTGTATCGAAGGCTTTTGCGAAGTCTAAATACACCACGTCCATCTTTCTCCTCTATCTCCAGTTTCATTTTCAGGTTGTCCACTCACACCTGATTGTCATCCCACAGATTAAAAATACCTGACTAATTTCACCTTCAAAATATCTGCTAACCCAAAAGTTTACATACTTTGCCACTCACAGATGTGCCTTAATAAAAAAAAATACTAGCATGTGTAACTTTTTTTGTGTCATTTGTTTGATTTGGTTCTCTCTATCTGCTTTTAGGGCTTATGTGAAAATCTAAGATAGTTTTAGCGCCCAATTTCAGCAGAAATATAGAAAATTCTGAATGGTTCTCAAACTTTCAAGCACCACTGTACTCCCTCTCACCTTTTTACTCTGCTGATGACTCCTCCCTGACAGTCATTCATGTTTTCCCCCAGCTGCTCCCATCCTCTAGAATGCCCTTCCTTTCTCCGTTAGACTTTTTCCAGTTTCCCACTCTTTAACCTGTTTTTTTTTTTTTTTTTTTTTACACTACAATGGTTTACTACCCGAACTCCTAACACTGTAGTTCTTGCCCTCTTCTTCCTATAGTTTTTAAAAATAATATTTAACAATCTTTTAGATCAGCCTCAAAGTCCTGGCGGAAAAACTGCATATTCCAACAGCTCAACCGTAAAGATCACATCAGTTTCTACAGGAAATTTGTGTACTGAGGTATGTATGATTTGTACTATGTAAATGCCATTTTCTTTTAAAAATCTTTTTTTCTCTATCGGGGTCCACAGTGATCCACAGGATCTACCTTGGGATATGAGGTAGCGAGAAAAGGGCACCAAACAGTTAAGCTTTTCAGACTCCACGGATGCAATGGTCCAGCCCCTTATATCCCAGCCTCCTGGCTTAGGCAGTTTTTGGTTTGGTGCAGCAGGAGTTGTACCACTAGAACGGTTGGCCTTCAAGATTTTTTTTGCAGCCACAAGCTTTGTTATTTTGTATAGTATTTTTTTCTTTATCTTAGTGAGATTTCTATGCGTCTTAAAACGCATAATAGAAAAGACGCTCCAACAACTCCCCGCTGGGTCGTGACAACTGTTACCTCTGAGTACACTGCGGGCGCCTGACTGGATTTGCTCGCAAGTCCATACTGACGATCCCAGGCTGTGGCCAGAGATCGGGGAGAAAGAAGGTAAGGCGTCTTTTTCTGGATAGCGGTTTAAGATGCATATACTGCAGCCTTACTGTTCTGGTGGGAGACAACCAGACAGTCGTTGACGCGGATGCAACCTCAGGTGCACCAACGCTAGGCCTCAGGGATCATAGGTTCTGGGGAACAGTAGAGGCCGCGATCCCTGAGGTTGATGTCTGTAGTGACAACTATCATCCCTACCCCCAGTTCATGACAAGTCAGGTACATGTTCAATCATAGGAACCTCCTTAAGCAGCTTTGCACAGATGTTGTCCAAATTAGCAGACCGTTTGTCGCGTGCCATGGTACCAGGCGCCTGCTACGGTATTCCCACTTAATCTTTGCATACAATATCCCACTTGTGTCATGCCACATCAAGTGTTAGATTTAGATCAGTCCTCAGCTGTCTTTTAGCAGAAACAAGCTGATAGGCCCAAGGAATGGAGGTCAGATAGGCAAGGACATCTTCACTGTCAACACTATTTTCAGAATCAGAGGATTCTTCAGGTGATAAAGCTGAATCATCCCATTCTGAATCTGCTTCTAGAGAGGAGCTCTCTTCTGCAGTGGATATACCTGATTTAATTTAGGCAGTTAAATGTATTCCGTCAATCGAAGGGGCAGCAGAGCCTGTGCTAAAGTCTAAGGCACCTGTGTTTTAAACGTCCAAAAACCGTAAAAACAGAATTTCCTAACTACACCCACTAAGAAGTTTAAGATTCTCAAAAAATGGGGTTCTTTTTATCCTTTTCCTACTTTGGACTGTTTAAAAAGGGAGGCTCCTCCCAAGGTAGATGCGCATGGAGTTTGACTTGTAAGGAAATCTACATTACCTGTGCCTTCAACATCTTTAAATGATGTAACTGACAGACTGTTTTTTCTTTATCAGGGGCATTGACTAGCCCAGCTATGGCCTCAGCCTGGGTAGCTAAAGCAGTATCAGGCTGGGCAGAAGCTTTGGAAGAAGATCTTTCAACAGCTACAAGAAAACTGTTATCCCATATTGCATGTATAAAGAAGGCAGCTGTTTTTTGTAAGAAGCTTCCCTGGATATGAGTACAATAGCTTCTCAGGGCCGTAGCTTCCTCAATAGCAGCTCGCAGAGCTGTCTGGTTACGTGCATGGAAGGCTGATTCGGAATCCAAGAAGGTACTGGAATCTTTATGTTTTTTTGGAAATATTCTGTTTGGCACAGAGTTAGATAACACTCTTGTGTCTGAAGCAGATTCTAAAAAGGTGAAGTTTCCATCTTCACCTAAGGTTAAACCCATTTTTCCTGTTTTCCGGTCTTTTCGGGTTCCAAGTAAAGCAAAAGGAAAGGTTTACAAAAAGCAGTCTCCGTTAGATAAATCTGGTAGGAAGAAAAGAATTGGTCAACCAGACGCCCAGCTTCTAAACCAGAAGACAAGCCACGGCCTGATGGCGCGGGCCTCCACATGGGAGGCCGACTTCTTCTCTTATTGCACAGGTTTGGCTGCAGTCCACCACAGATTCCTGGGTGAAAAAAGCGGTGTTTCACAGTTACGCTTTTTGCTTCAGGAAAAACCTCCTTCAAAGATTATTTGTACTAGCCCGTCTCCTGTGGAATCGAAGGCCACGGCTCTAGAGGACACAGTTCAGAAACTACTGCAGTGAAGCATAATACTGCCGGTTCCTACAGCACAGAGGGGACAAGGTTTCTATTCCAACCTTTTTCTTGTTCAGAAACCAAATGGATCTTACTGACCCATTCTCAATCTCAAGATTGAAGAAATATATCTGGGTGCCTCGTTTCCGTATGGAAACCATGCGGTCCATTATCCTAGCTATGGAGCAGGGGGATTTTATGGTGTCCCTGGATATTCAGGATGCTTACCTCTATGTTCCTATAGCATCTTCTCATCAATGATATCTCAGATTTGCTATCCTACAGCAGCATTTCCAGTTTCAGGCTTTACCTTTTGGACTGGACACAGCTCCCAGGGTATTTACCAAGATCATGGTGTTGATGGCAGCTCATCTCCGTTATCAGGAAATAAGGATGTTCCCATATCTAGATGACTTGCTTATCTTGGCTTTGTTTCAGGAAATTCTGCAACACCATCTTCAAGTGACTATAGCCTGCCTGCAGGATCACAGCTGGCTCATAAAGGGAAAAGTCCTCCTTAGTTCCATCACAAAGAATGACGCATCTGGGGACTGTATTGGACACCAATCTTCAGAGAATATTTCTGCTTCTGAACAAAATAACCGCATTGCAGACGAGGGTTCAGGAATTGCTACACAGTCTGAGAGTATCCATATAGCAATACGAGTTCTGGGATCAGTGGTCTCGACATTCAACATTGTAGAGTATTCTCAATTACATTCAAGACCCATTCAACATCTGATTCTCTCCAAATGGAACGGACAGCATCAGACGATAAAAACAGAGTCAATAATTTTTCCTCAAGAAGTGTGTCCATCATTAGCCTGGTGGCTACAGACGTCCCATCTGGACAAACTTTTTAGATTTCAGATTGGGAGGTTCTGACAACAGACGCAAGTCTTCAGGGATGGGGAGCTGTGACGGAACAGTACTCGTTCCAGGGTCGCTGGACCAAGGAAGAAAGGCAGTCAACATTCTGGAGCTTTGGACCATATACATGGCACTCACCCAGGCAAAAAAAATACTTCACGTCAAACCTATTCAGATTCGCTCGGACAATGCCATGGCAGTAGCGTACCTCAATCACCAAGGAGGCACTCGAAGTCGAATGGCAATGAAGGAGGTAAGCCGCACATTATGGTGGACGGAACTTCATCACCCAGCTGTGTCAGCAGTTCTCATACCAGGAGTCCTAAATTGGGAAACAGACTTTCTCAGCAGGCACGACATTCATGCACGTGGATAGGCCTTACACCCAGAAGTCTTCCAGATTCTGGCAAACAAGTGGGGACTGCCATAGGTGGATCTCATGGCTTCCCCTCGGAATAACAAAGTTCCTGCGTACAGGTTAAAAAACAAGGGATCCAGAAGCAGTCTTCGTGGATGCTCTGTCAGTTAGATGGAATTTTCATTTGGCTTACGTGTTTCCACCAATCTCTCTGGTATCCAGAGTGATTAAAAAATTCAGCCAGGAAGTGGTCGCCATGATACTAATAGCTCCGGCGTGGCCCATAAGAAACTGGTACGCAGATCTGCAAAGGCTGTCTGTGGACGCTCCATTCCTACTACCTCAACATCCAGATCTGCTGATTCAGGGTCCCTGTCTCTACAAACATATGGATTGTCTTTAATGGCTCATGTCACACTCATGACAAGCTTGTGAAAAAGTCTAACCATGAAACACGTGTCAGCGGCGTTATGGCCGCTACTCTCTATTGAATTTATACTTGCAAAATGTATTACTGAGAGAGTCCTTTTACCAATGCAATTATATAAATGAATGTGCAATATATGATCCCTTAGTGATCCTTATTTAGGGACCAGAAAGGAGCCACTAAGAATTTAAAAATAAGTGCTACAGGAGGCTATATATAGCATTTGTGTCAACTTTAAGGTTGATGTATAGAACATGTGATTTAATCCACATATTCAGCCGCTATGACTGAGAAATTGGATTTGTACTTATAACCATAGTGTTCATAGTGACTATTCACTGCAATAATTTGGTACCTCTCATACGTATAGCCATTAGTGTTTGTGCTAACACAGAAACGTAGTTGCACATACTATAGTGACATATTGGACTAAATTAAGTCTTACATTTGATACGAATGTGCAAATGTAAATAAAACCACAACAGCAATGTATCATTTAAAATATAGTTTATTTAATTTACCACAAAGGATAATGTTCCCACATATAAAATTATATTTATGTGCTAAAACACTGCTTGGTGCATAGCTCATTTTCTTAAGCATGTGCACTGATTACCATTGTATGAGCATTGAGCAGTGCTCTGGGTAAAATAAATCTTTTAAAGCAATTGACAAATGTTCCCATGCTCATTTATGACTGTACACCGTGACAAATTAAACGAGAGCATCCAACAGAAGCAAATACTTACTGTTTAGTGGATAAATTATTCTCGCACTCATATTTATATTTATTATAGTGCAGACACCAAGTGTTACATAATCTATTGAGAGTTATATACATTCACCTATTGTTGCATACAGTGGTAAATCATTTGAGAACATCTAACTGGAATCAATACCCACTGTTATACAGCTGATAAGCTATTTGTTTGTACACCTATACCTATACTTATTATTGCAAAGTGATATGTGGACACCCAACCAATACTTACCTTAAGAATTTTAGCTGACATATTGTGCTAGAATATAAGTTAATGGTGTGTGTAGAATATACTCATAGGCTTACCATACATACCTTATAATCACTTACCTGCTATCTAGATACAATTCAGATTAATGAGGTGACTTTGAGGAGTGAATGTACATGTAAGCTCATTCATACACTCCATGATTATATTATACATACTTACCTGGAATTGATCCTTGAATAGATACTATATCTGTAATACTTACCTATATAAGTCCTCCAATGGAGTAGAACTGTGCTCCATCCTCAGTTACAGCATAAAAATAGGCTATAGCAGATGGGTAGCGTGCTTTGATTTTAACATCACTAGATTGTATATTTTATTCACTATATGTATGTATGTTTGTATTGTCTTTATTTCGTGATTAGACGAATTTTACACACATAATAAATTATTATATTTTAATGAATTATCCTTTCGTGCGCCAACAAAGAGACATTCTTTCCTCATCGGTTCTTCTGTATCTACGTGGATCGTACCAGTGCCATCAGAAGTACAGACATTCTCTTCGTCCTCCATGGATTTCACAAGAGAGGATGGCCTGCCAATAAGCAAACACTAGTGAGATGGCTTGAGGTGACAATCTCAGAAGCATACTCCCAAGCTGATCTCCCGATTCCGGATAATGTCTCTGCCCACTCTACTCGTAAGGTAGATCCTTCATGGGCAGCCCACCGTGGTGCCTCAGCTGAACAAATCTGTAAGGCAGCCACATGGTCATCCATTAACACAGACAGCCATTAGACATTATGCCTTTGACACATTTGCCTCTCAGGATGCTGCATTTGGGCGAAGGATTCTCCTGTCAATCAGAGCGTCCCCTCCCTTAGTTACTGCTTTGGGACATCCCAACGTAGATCCTGTGGATCACTGTGGACCCTGATAGAGAAAGCAGAGGTTATGGTAGACTTACCTAGATAACCCTCTTTCTCTGAAGTCCACAGTGTCCACACGGATCCCACCCTGACACACCTGATTTGAGAATCTGTACACTTACTGACCTCTTCCTGTCCTTTGATATGGAAGTGTGTGTAGCTTCTTCTCGCCTGAATAGGTCTCCCTCTCGATTAAACTGCTCCTGCCTTGAGCTTTTGAACCAACTGAATTGCCTGAGTGAGGAGGCGGGGATATCGTGGGCTGACCCATTGCATGCTGGGAGTCTGAAAAGCTTAACTGTTTGGTGCCCATTCCACTGTCGCTACCTTATATCCCAAGGTAGATCCTGTGGACACTGTGGACTTCAAAGAAGGAGGGTTATCTAGGTAAGTCTACCATAACCTCTGCTATTAGTATTACAGCAAAATATTAAAATCTTGGCATGTACTTTACTTATGTCACTCCGTTTATATATTATAAATATTTAATTTATATTGATAGTTATATTGTATTGAAACTGTTGCAGAAGATACAAATATTCTATTTTGTGTCCTCTTCTGGAACATCAACTTGTTGTTGTTATGTGTGTATACAGTATACTGTGCACCAGTGGCAGCAAGCTGCACATTCTCCATCCACTGACCATACACCACAGCTATTAGCAGCTAACTCCTATCACTAGCTCTGACAGAGTCTGCTATCCAGGCCTACGGTAGCTCCTTGTTTATATACAATTCTGATCATCCACATCACTGATTACATTTAACACTGTGCTTGATGATGGTTACATTTACTGTAGTGTTCACAGAATTCTTTTTAGCTGAGTTTATTCTCAAAAGAATAGATTCACACATAAAAAACATAAAGGGTAGTTATGTGGGGGGGATGCAGTCAATATACAGGCTGTCGGGAGACCGACAGCCGGTGAAATGCCGATAGCTGGAATCCCGATTGCCAGGTATTCCCACTCAGTTGGTGGGTTCACACTATCAACTAAGTGAGTATAGAACCTGTGGCGTTGGAAGCGAGCCACCGGGTCCAATGCATAGCGAGCCCGTGAGGGGACTCGCTACCGGGATTCCGGCAGATGGAATGACTCTGTCTTGTTTAGTGATAGCCGGCATCCAGTCTGCTGGGATATCATAGGTATCCCATGTTGGGGATCTAATGTACATTTAATGGGCATGTAGTAGATCTGAAGGGCATTTAAGGGGCATGTGGGGTGATCAGATACTCTTTTGGGACATCTGAAATTTAAAGGGCTTGTAAGGAGGTTGGATGCAATGTGGAGAGGTCTGAGAGACATTTTAAGGAGCATTATATGTTTATTATAACTTTAATAAACATAAATTATGATGAGACCCAGAAACAATAAAGTAAGACCCCAAATCTTTTAAATGACAAGTCCGTGTGACCCACATTTTTGTCTCTGCGCGATCACCAATCTAAATAAAAATCTTAGTGAAGGGCCTCTACTTGAAAGTCCCACTAGTATTACTAGTATGCAGCTGGGTTTTTTTTTTCTAAGGGCCAACATACAGCATACTCAGAGTTTCGGCTAGTGGGGAGAGGATGGATGGCACACTAGTACAGTATTTTACAAGGTGCTAAACTAACTCTTAAGAGATCCTTAAATATGTATGTGATGCTTTAATTACCTGTTCTTTGCTTAGCTTGTCAAATATGAGAGGAAGGGAAGAGGAAAAGGAAAAATGTCCAAAAGTGGTGCACTTGAAAAAAATACTCTTATAAATTTTAACTTTTATTTATTATGTCATAAGATTAGATTTAAAAAGCGTAAATTAAAATTGTAAAAAAGAGTAGAAAAGTGTGTAAGAAAAAAAAAAAAGGTGCTGTGTGCATGATGGCTCCATTTAGTTATTCCAATGAAGATTTGAGAGTTATGTATATTGTGTCCAGTGTATTAATTATCAAATCTAGATAGGATTTATATATATATATATATATATATAATTTTATATATATATATATATAAAAAAAATATCCTATCATCGTAGTATAGTGATGTAAATTCTCAGGTATCATATCTTTGTAATTAGAGACGCAAATGTGTCTACCAATAAGATAGGGAATTCCTTTTTAATTAAAAATGACAACGCGTGCACCTATATTAAATGATATCTATTTTTTAACACACGCATAATGTATGGTTGGTAATAACCATTTATGTTGTAACCTATTATCATGTATCCCATCCTCCTATTTCAAGACCACATATTAATATATTATATTTTTTTTTTTTTTCAGAGATGCTCCTGAATTAAATGTGTTCTAAATTCAAAATAGTAGATGGTAGTATTATGTAATGTGAAGAAATTTCCCTCCAATTGCATATTTCTGAAATTATACATCAGTTGGGTTATGTCTGATTTTTATAATACATGTAATATGTAGTCTGCAGTAAGCAGTTCTGTGGCATGATAGGCTGATGGAGAGTTGCTAATGTGGTCTATTACTGCATCACACTCTGACTAATCTCATTGTTAATTTCACAAATTCATAGGGAATTCCATATTTTAGTGGTAGTCATTTTCAAGCACTTTGATGACTATACGTGTTCTAAATATACATATGATACATGAGAATTGAAGTCGCTATAATTTCACTGACGTCCTAGTGGATGCTGGGAACTCCGTAAGGACCATGGGGAATAGCGGCTCCGCAGGAGACTGGGCACAAAAGTAAAAGCTTTAGGACTACCTGGTGTGCACTGGCTCCTCCCCCTATGACCCTCCTCCAAGCCTCAGTTAGATTTTTGTGCCCGGCCGAGAAGGGTGCACACTAGGGGCTCTCCTGAGCTTCTTAGTGAAAAGTTTAGTTTTAGGTTTTTTATTTTCAGTGAGACCTGCTGGCAACAGGCTCACTGCATCGAGGGACTAAGGGGAGAAGAAGCGAACTCACCTGCGTGCAGAGTGGATTGGGCTTCTTAGGCTACTGGACACCATTAGCTCCAGAGGGACCGAACACAGGCCCAGCCTCGGAGCTCGGTCCCTGAGCCGCGCCGCCGGCCCCCTTACAGAGCCAGAAGCAAGAAAAGGTCCGGAAAAATCGGCGGCAGAAGACATCAGTCACTGCAGCTGTGCGCCATTGTTACTCAGGCACACTTCACACTCCGGTCACTGAGGGTGCAGGGCGCTAGGGGGGGGCGCCCTGAGCAGCAATGTAAAACACCTTGGCTGGCATAAATACACCACATATAACCCCCAGGGCTATATGGGTGTATTTTAACCCCTGCCAGATTCCACAGAAAAACGGGAGAAAAGGCCGCCGAGAAGGGGGCGGAGCCTATCTCCTCAGCACACTGGCGCCATTTTCTCTCACAGCTCCGTTGGAGGGAAGCTCCCTGGCTCTCCCCTGCAGTTACTACACTACAGAAAGGGGTTAAAAAAGAGAGGGGGGCACTAATTAGGCGCAGTATAACAATACAGCAGCTATAAGGGGAAAAACACTTATATAAGGTTATCCCTGTATATATATATATATAGCGCTCTGGTGTGTGCTGGCATACTCTCCCTCTGTCTCCCTAAAGGGCTAGTGGGGTCCTGTCCTCTATCAGAGCATTCCCCGTGTGTGTGCTGTGTGTCGGTACGTTGTGTCGACATGTATGAGGAGGAAAATGAGGTGGAGGCGGAGCAATTGCCTGTAACAGAGATGTCACCCCCTAGGGAGTCGACACCTGAGTGGATGAGCTTATGGAAGGAATTATGTGACAGTGTCAGCTCTTTACAAAAGATTGATGACATGAGACGGCCGGCGACTCAGTCTGTGCCTGTCCAGGTGTCTCAAAAGCCATCTGGGGCTCTAAAACGCCCGTTACCGCAGATGGCAGATACAGACGCCGACACGGATACTGACTCCAGTGTCGACGATTAAGAGACGAATGTGACTTCCAGTAGGGCCACACGTTACATGATTGAGGCTATGGAAAATGTTTTTACACATTTCTGATAATACCAGTACCACTAAAAAGGGTATTATGTTGGGTGAGAAAAAAAAACTGCCTGTAGTTTTTCCTGCATCTGAGGAATTAAATGAAGTGTGTGATGATGCGTGGGTTTCCCCCGATAAAAAAGTTATTGGCATCATACCCCTTCCCGCCAGAGGATAGGGCACGTTGGGAAACACCCTTTAGGGTGAATAAAGCGCTCACACGCTTGTCTAAACAGGTGGCACTACCGTCCCCGGATACGGCCGCCCTTAAGGAACCTACTGACAGAAAGCAGTAAAATATCCTAAAATGTATATACACTCACACGGGTGTGATACTGCGACCAGCAATCGCCTCAGCCTGGATGTGCAGTGCTGGGGTGGCTTGGTCGGATTCCCTGACTGACAATATTGATACCCTAGATAGGGACAGTATATTACTAACTATAGAGCATTTAAAAGATGCATTTCTATATATGCGTGATGCACAGAGGGATATTTGCCGACTGGCATCAAGAGTAAGTGCGCTGTCCATTTCTGCCAGAAGAAGGTTATGGACAAGACAGTGGTCAGGTGATGCTGATCCCAAAAGGCATATGGAAGTATCGCCTTATAAAAGGGAAGAGTTATTTGGGGTAGGTCTAACAGACCTGGTGGCCACGGCAACGGCTGGAAAATCCACATTTTTACCCCAGGTAGCTTCTCAACCTAAGAAGACGCCGTAATATCAGGCGCAGTCCTTTCGGCCCCATAAAGCGGGCAAAAGGCGCCTCATTTCTGCCCCGTGGCAGAGGGAGGGGAAAAAGGCTGCAGCAAACAGCCAATTCCCACAAAAGCCCTCTCCCGCCTCCGCAAAGTCCTCAGCATGACGCTGGGGCTTTACAAGCGGTCTCAGGCACGGTGGGGGCCCGTCTCAAGAAATTCGAGACGTCTTCCCCTCGCCGTTTCATAAAGTCTGCTTTACCGACGTCTCCCTCAGACAGGGAGACAGTATTGCAAGCCATTCACAGGCTGTATTCCCAGCAGGTGATAATCAAGGTACCCCTCCTGCAACAGGGAAAGGGTACTATTCCACACTATTGGTGGTACCGAAGCCGGACGGCTCGGTGAGACCAATTTTAAATCTAAAATCCTTGGACACTTACATACAAAGGTTCAAATTCAAGATGGAGTCACTCAGAGCAGTGATTGCAAACCTGGAAGAAGGGGACTATATGGTCTCTCTGGACATCAAAGATGCTTACCTACATGTCCCAATTTACCCTTCTCCAAGGGTACCTCAGGTTTGTGGTACAGAACTGTCACTATCAGTTTCAGACGCTGCCGTTTGGATTGTCCACGGCACCACGGGTCTTTACCAAGGTAATGGCCGAAATGATGATACTCCTTCGAAAGAAGGGAGTTTTTAGTTATCCCTTACTTGGACGATCTCCTGATAAGGGCAAGATCCAGGGAACAGTTGGAAGTCGGGGTAGCACTATCTCAGATAGTGCTGCGGTAGCACGGTTGGATTCTCAATATTCCAAAATCGCAGCTGATCCTGACGACACGCCTTCTATTCCTAGGGATGATCCTGGACACAGTCCAGAAAAAGGTGTTTTCTCCCGGAGGAGAAAGCCAGGGAGTTATCCGAACTAGTCAGAAACCTCCTAAAACCAGGCCAAGTGTCAGTGCATCAGTGCACAAGGGTCCTGGGAAAAATGGTGGCTTCCTACGAAGCAATTCCATTCGGCAGATTCCACGCAAGAACTTTCCAGTGGGACCTGCTGGACAAATGGTCCGGATCGCATCTTCAGATGCATCAGCGGATAACCCTGTCACCAAAGACAAGGGTGTCTCTCCTGTGGTGGTTGCAGAGTGCTCATCTTCTAGAGGGCCGCAGATTCGGCATTCAGGACTGGGTCCTGGTGACCACGGATGCCAGCCTGCGAGGCTGGAGAGCAGTCACACAGGGAAGAAATTTCCAGGGCTTGTGGTCAAGCCTGGAGACATCACTTCACATAAATATTTTGGAGCTAAGGGCCATTTACAATGCCCTAAGCCAAGCAAGACCTCTGCTTCAAGGTCAGCCGGTGCTGATCCAGTCGGACAACATCACGGCAGTCGCCCACGTAAACAGACAGGGCGGCACAAGAAGCAGGAGGGCAATGGCAGAAGCTGCAAGGATTTTTCGCTGGGCGGAAAATCATGTGATAGCACTGTCAGCAGTGTTCATTCCGGGAGTGGACAACTGGGAAGCAGACTTCCTCAGCAGGCACGACCTCCACCCGGGAGAGTGGGGACTTCACCCAGAAGTCTTCCACATGATTGTAAACCATTGGGAAAAACCAAAGGTGGACATGATGGCGTCCCGCCTAAACAAAAAATTGGACAGGTATTGCGCCAGGTCAAGGGACCCTCAGGAAATAGCTGTGGACGCTCTGGTAACACCGTGGGTGTACCAGTCAGTGTATGTGTTCCCTCCTCTTCCTCTCATACCAAAAGTACTGAGAATTATAAGACGGAGGGGAGTAAGAACTATACTCGTGGCTCCGGATTGGCCAAGAAGGACTTGGTACCCGGAACTTCAAGAGATGCTCACGGAGGACCCGTGGCCTCTACCTCTTAAGAAGGGACCTGCTCCAGCAAGGACCCTGTCTATTCCAAGACTTACCGCGGCTGCGTTTGACGGCAGGGCGGTTGAACGCCGGATCCTGAAGGAAAAAGGCATTCCGGATGAAGTCATCCCTACCCTGATCAAGCCAGGAAGGATGTAACCGCAAAGCATTATCACCGCATTTGGCGAAAATATGTTGCGGGGTGCGAGGCCAGTAAGGCCCCGATGGAGGAATTTTCAACTAAGTCGATTCCTGCATTTCCTGTAAACAGGAGTGTCTATGGGCCTAAAATTGGGGTCCATTAAGGTTCAAATTTCGGCCCTGTCAATTTTCTTCCAGAAAGAACTAGCTTCAGTTCCTGAAGTTCAGACGTTTGAAAAAGGGGTACTGCATATACAGCCTCCTTTTGTGCCTCCAGTGGCACCTTGGGATCTCAATGTAGTTTTGGGGTTCCTAAAGTCACATTGGTTTGAACCACTTGAATCTGTGGAGTTAAAATATCTCACATGGAAAGTGGTCATGTTGTTGGCCCTGGCCTCGGCCTGGCGCGTGTCAGAATTGGCGGGCTTTATCCTGTAAAAGCCCTTATCTGATCTTCCATTCAGACAGGGCGGAATTGAGGACTCGTCCTCAATTTCTCCCTAAGGTGGTTTCAGCGTTTCACTTGAACCAGCCTATTGTGGTACCTGCGGCTACTAGGGACTTGGAGGACTCCAAGTTGCTGGACGTAGTCAGGGCCCTGAAAATATATGTTTCCAGGACGGCTGGAGTCAGAAAATCTGACTCGCTGTTTATCCTGTATGCACCCAGCAAGCTGGGTGCTCCTGCTTCTAAGCAGACTTGCTCGTTGGATTTGTAGTACAATTCAGCTTGCACATTCTGTGGCAGGCCTGCCACAGCCAAAATCTGTAAAAGCCCATTCCACAAGGAAGGTGGGCTCATCTTGGGCGGCTGCCCGAGGGGTCTCGGCTTTACAACTTTGCCGAGCAGCTACTTGGTCAGGGGCAAACACGTTTGCTAAATTCTACAAATTTGATACCCTGGCTGAGGAGGACCTGGAGTTCTCTCATTCGGTGCTGCAGAGTCATCCGCACTCCCGTTTGGGAGCTTTGGTATAATCCCCATGGTCCTTACGGAGTTCCCAGCATCCACTAGGACGTCAGAGAAAATAAGAATTTACTTACCGATAATTCTATTTCTCGTAGTCCGTAGTGGATGCTGGGCGCCCATCCCAAGTGCGGATTGTCTGCAATACTTGTACATAGTTATTGTTACAAAAATCGGGTTATTATTGTTGTGAGCCATCTTTTCAGAGGCTCCTCTGTTATCATGCTGTTAACTGGGTTCAGATCACAGGTTGTACGGTGTGATTGGTGTGGCTGGTATGAGTCTTACCCGGGATTCAAAATCCTTCCTTATTGTGTACGCTCGTCCGGGCACAGTATCCTAACTGAGGCTTGGAGGAGGGTCATAGGGGGAGGAGCCAGTGCACACCAGGTAGTCCTAAAGCTTTTACTTTTGTGCCCAGTCTCCTGCGGAGCCGCTATTCCCCATGGTCCTTACGGAGTTCCCAGCATCCACTACGGACTACGAGAAATAGAATTATCGGTAAGTAAATTCTTATTATATATATATATATATATATATATATATATATATATATATATATATATATATATCACTAAAGGTAAATAATACACTAGATACAGTATATGTAAATCTTTATTGGAATAAATAATTGGAGTCATCGCGCACAGAGCGCCTTCCTTTTTTACACTTTTTTTTTTTTTGTTTTACATCTCTCTGGATTTTAACCTAATTTTCACTTTTTAAATCTTATCTTATTACATTATAAATAAAAGTACATTTTTTTGATTATTTTTTTCATGTGCACCACTTTTCTTCCTCTCATGTTTTGATATGTATAATACATGGCCATGGTAGCAACCCCCCCCCCCCCCCCCCCCCCCCCCCCCCCGCCTACAATAATTACTGATATTTGATGTTATGAATGACGGCTCATTCTCTTTTTTCACAACCTGAAGAAACTTTTCTTTAACTTAATATTTATTTTATTCTTTTTACTTTATTATTTGTTTCAATTATGATCATCACACTTTGTTCCAGGATCCGCCAGCCCCAGCAAGGCCCGAGGCTTATCCTATTCCCACACAGACCTACACAAGAGAATATTTTACCTTTCCAACTCCCAAATTCCAAGATCGAATGGCGCCCTCACAAAGTCAGTGGCCAGATTATGATGAGAATGCCCATGCCCAAATGGGAAGCCACCACTCCAGCAATACGTCCGTCCAAGTAAGACCGTTTTGTCTCTAGGAGTGGTAACTTTATTCACATTTTTTTTATTATTACAAGAGCTGCTTTTTTGAGACTTGAACAGTGACTAGGTTGGAAAGTTTGTTATTGTTTCCCCTAATATTATATTTTAATTGAATTTGCGAATAACATGTACAGAAGATAATAAAATGGGTGAGGTTACAAGGCAAAATGAGTGGGGGAGATGACAAGATACATAAAGACATATGTGGAATAAGGCATCAGAATACAGTTTAAAAAATGGAGACAAGGAGGGCAGAAAGGCTGGACACTGAGAAAATATACATAAAGGTAATAAGTACTGTAATAGATCAAATATCAGGTGGCAGGAGACTCATTTAGGTTAAATTATGGAGGGGGGTTGGCAGCTCAATGCCGCGGTCTTAGAGGGAGTACCTCTGCCCTCAGTTACGTATAAGTGCCATGGGTACCATTTCGCTAGGGAGAGGAGGGGCCATAAAGTATGGGACCTCTCTAATCTCCATCTCATAGTGGAGGCAAATTTGCACTTTGTCAAACCCACCTTTTGCATGCTAAGAATGTCAATACAAACATTCCTTCATAGTTTTCTTTTCTCTTAATTTTTACAGCGAATTGCTCATTCCCAAGAGGAGTTGCGAGAGGATCAGGGATTGCCATTAGAAAGAGGTCGACTAGAGCCTGTGATGCGCAGAGATGTGGAATTTGTAGACCGAAAGCTGGATGGTAAAGATGCTTGGATGAACCAAAGCTCTTCTGTGGAATCAAGTACGTGCAGCCAAGAACACCTAAACAATTCTAATACAGCTTATTCTTCTGCTTCTTCATTAAACAAAACAGGGCCTGGGCGATGGAAAACACCAGTTGCATCTCAACCTGCTCCACTTGCACTACCACAGCCTATTAGAACAGACCTTCCACCTCCACCACCTCCTCCACCAGTACATTATGGAGGAGAATTTGATGGAGTCCCTGTTGAGTTACCTCTTCCACCCCCACCTACACAAAGTCAATTAGGACCTCCGTTAAACTCCCAAGCAGCTGCAGTAGAGCGGAAGAAGAGAGAAGAACATCAACGATGGTATGAAAAAGAAAAAGCCCGTTTGGAGGAAGAGCGAGAGAGGAAGAGACGAGAGCAAGAACGAAAACTTGGACAAATACGACCTCAGCCTCCTGCACCTCCACAACCTTTAATAACACAGCCTCAAGTAGCAGTACCACCTCCAAATATACCACAGTCAAGACCAGAGAAACCTGCAACTCTTCCCCGTCCACAAGAAACAGTCATCCGGGAACTGCAACCACAACAGCAGCCACGCACAATAGAGAGACGAGACCTTCAGTATATTACAATAAGCAAGGAGGAGCTTTCTTCCAGTGACAGCCTTTCTCCGGACC
The DNA here is from genome assembly GCF_028390025.1 of Pseudophryne corroboree. Classification (NCBI taxonomy): domain Eukaryota; kingdom Metazoa; phylum Chordata; class Amphibia; order Anura; family Myobatrachidae; genus Pseudophryne; species Pseudophryne corroboree. The sequence continues at coordinate 610,113,790 of NC_086447.1, forward strand.
CATGGAAGCGAGATGCCAAGGAAAAGTTAGAAAAGCAGCAGCAAATGCACATAGTAGACATGTTGAACAAGGAGATCAATGACTTACAGAACAAAGCTGACAGAACTGCTGAGGAGAATGATCGACTACGTAAATTAATGCTTGAATGGCAGTTCCAGAAGCGGCTCCAAGAGTCCAAGCAGAAGGATGAAGATGAAGATGAGGATGAAGAAGATGATGACATGGACACTATGCTTATTATGCAGCGCCTGGAAACTGAAAGAAAAGCAAGGGTAACTATAATTTAGTTTTTCCTTCTAAATCTAGAATAAACTGATAGTATACAGTCTTACAGTAGCTGTTTTTAATGTATGATAAAATTTAATTCAAATGTAGTTGTATTAGTGGCCATATTATGACAGAGAGGTTGCTCTGCACGTTCTTTAAGACCATGTCATAATGGATTTTGGTACACTTTAAACATCTAAGACTGCACTCATTTAACCTGCTGTGTTGTTGTTATTTTTATTATTATTATTATTATTATTATTACTACTGAACCTGTCCCTTTAATATGAAGTTGCCCATCCACCTGTTTTCTCAAATTGTGTCTATAGTCTATCAGTCACTTGCTTTCTGATTTATTAGTTCTGTATCAACTCTGCAGTTTTTTCATTTTTATTATTCATCTTAATAATACAGTCATTGGCAATTGTTATATAGACTTTAGTCAAAAAAGTTATATAAATGATATAAATTAATCCACAGTTGTAGCAATTATGTAGAAATTTTAAAATGTTTCCAATAAACGTTAGCGATTATTTAGATGCTTAGGCTAAATCTAAAAACAGTGTTTTTCTATGAGTGCAAAAATTTAAGTTCATACTGTAGCTGTCACTGGGTGTCACACCATAAGAAATATACTGCAGACATATGTTGCACAGCAATATTTTAGTATCGTTCTTTCTCCAAGTGTGTATCACAAGCTAGAATTGGCTGTCACGGGTGAAAATGCTTTTGTGTAAATATTGTTGTATAAATGCAACGGACTGATATACAATCAGTTACATTTGTTACTTTTAAAATGTGCCTTAAATAGAAAAATACATTTTCTATTGAATTTCCTTCCTATGTTGCCTTACAAACTTAACTATTTTTTCCTTTATGTTGCAGAATATTTCACTATTATAATTTTTCTTTTGCACTTTTTATTCTTGTTTATAAATACACGTTTGTGATATCTCTGGTGACATATTAAATACAGATCTATTACATACAGAAATTACAACATTTCTAAAACATTGTTGGAATAAGACACTTATCAGTACATCCCTGTCGGATACAGTTTGCAACATCAAGTCATTGCTTTTGCTTCTACTCAGAATTGTGATGCATGGTGCTTAATTAATTATTTGACTTGATTGAAAAGGTTAGGGTTTTTTCTCCTCTTACAAAAATTCAATACATGGCATATTTCCCAATAGAAAAAGCTTCTCAGGCAGTTTTTATCATGACTGCTTAACCCAGGGATGGGGAACCTTCGGCCCTCCAGCTATTGTTGAACTACACATACCAGCATGCCTTGCTACAGTTTTGCTATTTGGCCTTGCTAAAACTTTTGCAGGGCATGTTGGGATGTGTAGTTCAACAACAGCTGGAGGGCCGAAGGTTCCCCATCCGTGGCTTAACCTGTACTTTTGTGTGTGTCGCTTTTGCATCAGTTACTTGCCTGGTAAGGAGTAGCTATTCCAAAATAATCAATGCATATCTTTATACTATATCAAAGACATCTGTAGATTGCTGTGCATATATTTAATCTAAATAATATGACTGGCTAACATATTGAATATTGGATGTTGTATAAACTGACCTTGTTTAGCCAGCTGGCACTGAAATACAGGACATCATAGTTTTGTATGTTAAATAATACCTTTGCTGGTTAGCAAGTCTCTAAATTAATTTACTAAAAAATAACCTTTCCCACAACTAATGGAACCAAGGTGCATCCACCCTGCCTGTCCCCAAGTGTAGGTTACCTATTTGCTTGGCCATTCTACTCCAACTATGCTGCTCACAAAGAATTTCCTAGAGAATTTGGAATCTGCTTGGTACAAATCACACAGCATCGGAATAACCTGGTGAATCTCCTGGGTTTCTTAATAATTGGGAGACAACTATAACTCGTACTTCTTTTTTAAATTTGACATTTTTTTTAATGCCTTTTTATATCATTATCTATGCCTACGAACTGTTTGCAGTTAGTATATTGTTTATGGTTCGTGCACAAAAGACCCAAATGGCCACATTTTTAAAACATTCAATTCTATCTGATTCTGATGCTTACAATGCTGGCTGCACACTTCGACTTGCTATATTCTGCATCTGAATAAGTTACACAAAGAATGGCAAAATTTTCAGCAATATGGATGAGTAATATTAAATTCATGTGTACCAAAATGCTAAAAAATTAAACAAAATATTATCTTCACAATTCGCTAACCCACATGGACAACCATATTGGGAATGATCCACTCATATTTTGATTACAGTGACTTGTGTGTGGCTAACATAAAATGTAAACAAAGCACAATGAGAACCTTTCTGAAGCAAGATCTCTCTTCACTGTTATATTTTCTTTTTCCACCCTCTGCCCTATGCATTTCTATACATCGCCCTGCATTTTTCTTTAATTTGCTTCTTAGGTGCATGGAAAAACACATGGCTGGAACAACAGAGAAGAGCAGTTGCTTTATGAAAATACAAGTTTTACTGTTTATTTTTCACTTAGCTTCTTTTTTCCCCTCTCCTCTTTGCTATCTGCAGCAGACTGCTATGCCAGCAATCTCTGTACTTGATTTGGTATGTTCTGTATTTTCTTTCTCTCTTCAGCCATCTGTCTAGTTCCCTTCTTCTCGCTTTTAACTCTTCTGTAATTTCACATATTCTCTGTAGTGGTAGATGTGCTGTCTTTGCTTGGTTTTTAGTGTCCTGTGGGGAAGATTCCTTTATGTATTTTGAAGCATGCTTTGCTTGGAAGTAGTATCACTAGTAATTGAATGCCATTTGTTCTCTTTCCTACATTTTCTTTGTCTGTTCTTGTAGATTCGTTCTATTATAAATCAGGGATGGGCAATTTTTAGTGTTATGGGTACTGCTGAACTACAACTTCTATGATGATGTGTCGTGTGCTGGTCATCAGTAACTTGAGAGCCAAAGGTTGCCTTTCCCTGTCTTAAGTACTGTTGTTAAATGTTATATAATGGTGAAAACCCAGAGACTTAAGTCTTCCTTTATAGGTGATCCTATAAATCATTAGTCACCACTGTATCTTATCATTTTTGTTCACGTCAATCTCTTTTTCAACAATGAAGGACTAAGGTAGTTTTATTTACAGCTGTTGTTTCATTAATGTTGAATTAAAGTAAGGTTGATAAGTACTGTGATGATCTTACTTTTTAATATTATGATTAATTCCAGGAATATTTTTTTTATTAATGTTTTTCAAGGGCTTTACTAATTGTTTATGCCAATCTTTTAGGTTCCAAAATATTAGCTCCAGACATGTTCTGTTGGATGAATATGTTTACTCATCTGCATATAAACGTTTTGTAACAGTGTTGTGCACCTTTTTTTTTGTTACATGTGTAACAAAAGTATTCACTAGGCTTTGTTTATGTGGATCAAAAAAAAAATTATTTCAACATTAATTTATTGATTTTTAATATTAAGTCTGTGATTTCAGTCATTTTGCTCTTGGTTGGCTTTTTGTCCACTGGCAGTTTGGAGTTTCTAACTTATCTAGCTTTATTGCTTTTATATAGTTTAGGAGATTACATTTTATCACTTTTTTGCAAATTTCACTACAATAAACCAAAACATTGACTTCGCTTCCATAAATGAATGTTAGGGTTGCAAATTTTCGTTGTTGGCATCACTTGCTTAGTTTGTACAGAAAATCCTAGAAAAAAAAAAAAAAGATTAAAGACAAGTGTCCAATGGTGAAGCAAGTTTAGAAATCACTCCGTGGTAAAGTTTTGTATATGCCTGGTACCTGATATAAAAAGGTAACTTATCTGAATTTAATAACCGGTTCCCCTTCTTATATGCAATTATATCTTCTTAGCACAATCACACATATGGAATGCAGTTTTCCAAGTCCCTACATATAAACAAACCATGGCCTAATAACATTTAAAAAGGGTTTCTAATATTAGACAAAAGTAATGAACCTATAACAGAAGATACATTCACTAGTATGAGTAATACTGGAGGCTTGTACTCTATATAAGTAGTTACTGTCCTATTTTGCTTTCTGCCACAAGGGGACAATAAGTATGGCAGAATTCAAGTATCTTGCAAATCAGCAAATAAAAGACTTTCTCAACTTGTTTAGTCTTCAGGGTAACTAACCTACTGTATATACTGTACATTAGAATTTTCAGTTTATTAAAATGTAGTTATCAGATATGACCTATGATAGGTGACAGTTGCTGAATCAATAATGATTCTAAATAGCATTGTCTGTTTCTTTTAATACATTGCACACTGCAAAAGTAAGAGTTATGGTAGACTTACCATTGGTAACTCCCTTTCTGGAAAGTACATAGGTTCCACAGGGAAACATTTGGGTGTAGAGATGGATCTGAATCCAGGCACCAACAGGTAAAGCTTTAGCTGTCCCGAGATGCTTCGGGTCCCCCCTCTATAACCCACCTCCAGGCACTGTGAGCTCAGTTTTGTTAACCAGTCCAATGCAGGAAGCAGGCAAGAGAGAAAGAAGATGTTAGGCACACAAGAACACATTCTCACGACGGGAGAAAGGACCAGAGGCCAATGCCATACAAACCCAAAGATGCTAGGTGCGTTAGGGTGGGCGCCCTGTGGAACCTATGTACCTTGCAGAGGAGTTAACAATGGTAAGTTCACCATAATTCTTACTTTCTCCGGCAGGGTCCACAGGTTATCCACAGGATAACATTGGGATATGAGGTAGCGACAGTGGATTGGCACCAAACGATCAAAGCTTTCGGCCTCCCAGCATGCAATGGGCCCGTCCCTATATCCCTGCCTCCTGGCTCAGGCAAATGAGTTTAATTGTTTGGTGCGGCCGGAGCTGAACCATGGTCAATGGACTGCTGGTTATTAGCAGCCATAAGCTTTTTTTATTGAATTTTTATAGTCTTACTATTTTTTTTGAGCGATCTTTCTAAAAAGCGTCTTATACGTACCTTAGAAAGAGTCACCCCAACAACTCCCTGCTGTGTCGTGACAACGCTTACCCACGTGTACAGTGATGTTTTGGCAGGCGTCTGTGTAGGACACAGGTTCTCAAACTCGGTCCTCAGGACCCCACACAGTGCATGTTTTGCAGGTCTCCTCACAGAATCACAAGTGAAATAATTAGCTCCACCTGTGGACCTTTTAAAATGTGTCAGTGAATAATGAATACACCTGTGCACTTGCTGGGTTACCTGCAAAACATGCACTGTGTGGGGTCCTGAGGACCGAGTTTGAGAACCACTGGTGTAGGATGTCCAGCAGACGTTACCAGGCTGTGGCCGGAGCACGGGAAGAAGATAAGGCATCGGTTCCGCTTAGTATTGGAAACGCGAGACACAGCTGCACTGTTTTGGGATGGAGACTATCAAACAGTCGTTGACGTGGCTGCCACCTCGGGTGCACCAGTGCTAGACCTCAGGGATCATAGTCTCCGGGGATAGTATGAGGCCGCGATTCCTAGGGCTGTTGTCAGCAGTGGGGAGTAAGATGCTCCCTTGGTCGCCCCTCCCCCCAGATCATAACCAGTTTCCTGCCATGAACTGAGTTCCCGCTTCCGTCTGAGATGCTGTGTATCTAAAAGGACCCAGTCGCAGCATAGACGGCTGTGTGGCTGGTGCGTCTGTGTTCACTGTAGATTCACGGGGCGATTGTGTACACTAATAGCGCCTGGATCCACTCAGCGTTCACTAACGTATTGATCGATCCTGGATGCGGGGTGAAGTCTCCCTGTACCCCACTCTCCTGAGCCGGGTGATACAGCACTAAGTCTCTATCTACCTTTGTGTATGAATAGTTGGTTAAGTGCCTGATGCGTACGAGTCTGTAAAACTATTACTGCAGTTTCTTTCGCTGTGTGACTGAATATGTTTAAACTCCTATATAAGGTACTGCAGTAATATGTTTCTCCTACATACTTTTGATGTATCTGTAGTTGAATATGTGCTCATATTGCTTAATATACTAATGTATAACCTGTGACTGAGTGCTAGTGTTATTGCTGACTTTACTAATAATTCTGTCAGTCTTCTATGTATTCCGATTCTCAATGCTGGTGCAAAGCAGGGAGGGATCGGATTGTGTGTCACGTTAAAATGTAAAGTGATTGCAGTCACAAATTGTGTGGTAACACTGTACTGGTGTGTGATTTATATTTCATGTCTAAAAGAGGCAAGGGTTAGGAGGATACACTCTCCACACCAGCACTCATTAAATGTTTGTCTTGCAAAGCTGGGTTAACCTCTCAGGATCTGGTTCAAAATGGATTTTCTCTTACGTCCTAGAGGATGCTGGGGACTCCGTAAGGACCATGGGGATAGACGGGCTCCGCAGGAGACATGGGCACTAAGAAATAACTTTAGGTGTGGGTGTGCACTGGCTCCTCCCTCTATGCCCCTCCTCCAGACCTCAGGTTATTACTGTGCCCAGAGGAGACTGGGTGCATTACAGGGAGCTCTCCTGAGTTTTCCTGAAAAAGAAAGTTTTTGTTAGGTTTTTTATTTTCAGGGAGCCTGCTGGCAACAGACTCCCTGCAGCGAGGGACTGAGGGGAGAGAAACAGACCTACTTTAATGTTAGGCTCTGTTTCTTAGGCTACTGGACACCATTTGCTCCAGAGGGAACGGAACGCAGGTGTCACCCCGCAGTTCGTCCAAGAGCCACGCCGCCGTCGTCCTTGCAGAGCCGGAAGATAGAAGCCGGGTGAGTATGTGAAGAAAGAAGACTTCAAAGGCGGCAGAAGACTTCAGATCTTCACTGAGGTAACGCACAGCGGTAGCACTGTGCGCCCTTGCTCCCACACAGCACACACAAACGGCAGTCACTGTAAGGGTGCAAGGCGCAGTGGGGGCGCCCTGGGCAGCAATATGGACCTCAAAGGGTGGCAATAACCTTATATACAGGCTGGGCACTGTATATAAGAGAGATCCCCCGCCATGTTTTGAATTTTTAAGCGGGACCGAAGCCCGCCGCTGAGGGGGCGGAGCTTGTTCCCCAGCACTCACCAGCGCCATTTTCTCCACAGCACACCGCTGAGAGGAAGCTCCCCGGACTCTCCCCTGCTTAACCACGGTGAAAGAGGGTTTTAAAGAAGGGGGGGGGGCACATAATTTGGCAAAAAATAGATATTGCAGCGCTATCTGGGTAAACATATAGTGTGTTTTTTCCTGGGTCATTAGCGCTGGGTGTGTGCTGGCATACTCTGTCTCTCCAAAGGGCCTTTGTGGGGGAACTGTCTTCAGATAAGAGGTTTCCCTGAGTGTGTGGTGTGTCGGTACGTGTGTGTCGTCATGTCTGAGGTAGAAGGCTTTCCTAGTGAGGAGGCGGAGCAAATGAATGTGGTGTCTCCGTCGGCAACGCCGACACCTGACTGGGTGGATATGTGGAATGTTTTAAGTGCTAATGTAAATTTATTGCACAAAAGGTTGGACAAAGCTGAGTCCAGGAATTATGCAGAGCAGAGAGTCAGGCCCTGCCTGTCCCTATGTCGCAGGGACCCTCGAGGGTCTCAAAAGCGCCCACTTTCCCAAATAGTAGACACTAATACCGACATGGATTCTGACTCCAGTGTTGACTACGATGATGCAAAGTTACAGCCAAGATTGGCTAAAAGTATTCAATATATGATTATTGCAATGAAGGATGTTTTGCATATCACAGAGGAACTATTGTCCCTGACACGAGGGTACACATGTATAGGGAAAAGAAACCGGAGGTAACCTTTACCCCTTCTCATGAGCTGAACGAGTTATTTGAAAAGGCTTGGGAATCTCCAGACAAGAAACTGCAGATTCCCAAAAGGATTCTTATGGCGTGTCCTTTCCCGACTAAGGACAGGATACGGTGGGAATCCTCCCCGAGGGTAGACAAAGCGTTGACACGCTTATCCAAAAAGGTAGCACTGCCATCCCAAGATACGGCTACCCTCAGGGATCCTGCTGATCGCAAGCAGGAGGCTACATTAAAGTCCATTTACACACACTCTGGTACCTTACTCAGACCGGCGATAGCGTCGGCTTGTGTTTGTAGCGCTGTAGCAGCGTGGACAGATACCTTATCTGCGGAATTGGATACTCTGCATAAGGATACCATTTTATTAACCCTGGGTCATATTAAAGATGCTGCCTTATATATGAGGGATGCTCAAAGAGACATTGGCCTACTGGGTTCTAGAGTCAACGATATGTCGATTTCTGCTAGACGAGTCCTATGGACCCCCGGCAATGGACAGGTGATGCCGACTCAAAAAGGCATATGGAGGTTTTACCTTACAGGGGTGAGGAATTGTTTGGGGAAGGTCTCTCGGACCTGGTCTCCACTGCTACGGCAGGTAAATCAAATTTTTTGCCTTATATTCCCTCACAGCCTAAGAAAGCGCCACATTATCAAATGCAGTCCTTTCGGTCACATAAAAACAAGAGAGCACGAGGATCGTCCTTTCTTGCCAGAGGTAAGGGCAGAGGGAAAAAGCTGCCATCCACAGCTAGTTCCCAGGAGCAGAAGTCCTCCCCGACCTCTACAAAATCCACCGCATGATGCTGGGGCTCCGCTGAGGGAGTCCGCCCCAGTGGGGGCACGTCTTCGACTTTTCAGCCATATCTGGGTTCACTCACAGGTGGATCCCTGGGCAATAGAGATTGTTTCCCAGGGTTACAAGCTGGAATTCGAAGAGGTGCCTCCTCGCCGGTTTTTCAAATCGGCCTTACCAGCTTCTCCCCCAGAAAGGGAGATAGTCTTAAATGCAATTCAAAAATTGTGTCTTCAACAGGTGGTGATCAAAGTTCCCCTGCTTCAACAAGGGAGGGGGTATTACTCAACCCTATTTGTACTCCCGAAACCGGACGGTTCGGTCAGACCCATTTTAAATTTCCCATTTTAAATTTAAAATCCTTGAACCTATACTTGAAAAGGTTCAAGTTCAAGATGGAATCGCTCAGAGCGGTCATCGCCAGCCTAGAAGGGGGGGATTTTATGGTGTCCCTGGACATAAAGGATGCATACCTTCATGTTCCCATATATCCACTTCATCAGGCGTACCTGATATTTGCGGTACAGGATTGTCATTACCAATTTCAGACGTTGCCGTTTGGGCTTTCCACGGCCCCGAGGATTTTCACCAAGGTAATGGCGGAAATGATAGTGCTCCTGCGCAAGCAGGGGGTCACAATCATCCCATACTTGGATGATCTCCTAATAGAAGCGAGATCACGAGAGCAGTTGTTGAACAGCGTGTCACTTTCACTAGAGGTGTTACAGCAACACGGCTGGATTCTCAATATCCCGAAGTCACAATTAGTTCCTACGACCCGTTTGACCTTCTTAGGCATGATTCTGGATACGGACCAGAAAAGGGTTTATCTTCCGATAGAAAAGGCCCAGGAACTCATGACTCTGGTCAGGGACCTATTGAAGCCAAAACAGGTGTCGGTGCATCACTGCACTCGAGTCCTGGGAAAGATGGTGGCATCTTACGAGGCCATTCCTTTCGGCAGGTTCCATGCGAGGACCTTCCAATGGGACCTACTGGACAAGTGGTCCGGGTCACATCTACAGATTCAACAGTTGATCACCCTGTCCCCCAGGGCCAGGGTATCTCTCCTGTGGTGGCTGCAGAGTGCTCACCTTCTGGAGGGTCGCAGATTCGGCATTCAGGACTGGGTTCTGGTGACCACGGACGCGAGCCTCCGAGGTTGGGGAGCAGTCACACAGGGAAGACGCTTCCAAGGTCTTTGGTCAAGTCAAGAGACTTGTCTCCACATCAACGTCCTGGAACTAAGGGCCATATACAATGCCCTTCGTCAAGCGGAGACTTTGCTTCGCGACCTACTGGTTCTGATCCAGTCAGACAACATCACCGCAGTAGCTCATGTAAACCGCCAAGGCGGCACAAGGAGCAGAGTGGCTATGGCGGAAGCCACCAGGATTCTTCGCTGGGCGGAAAATCATGTAGGCGCACTGTCAGCAGTGTTCATTCCGGGAGTGGACAAGTGGGAAGCAGACTTCCTCAGCAGACACGATCTACATCCAGGAGAGTGGGGACTTCATCAGGAAGTCTTCGCACAGATTGCAAGTCAGTGGGGCCTGCCCCAGATAGACATGATGGCGTCCCGTCTAAACAAAAAACTACAGAAGTACTGCGCTAGGTCAAGAGACCCTCAGGCGGTGGCAGTGGACGCCTTAGTGACACCTTGGGTGTTCCAGTTGGTCTATGTGTTTCCTCCTCTTCCTCTCATCCCCAAGGTGTTGAGAATAATAAGAAAAAGAGAAATACAGACAATTCTCATTGTTCCAGATTGGCCACGAAGGGCCTGGTATCCGGATCTGCAGGAAATGCTCACGGAAGATCCGTGGCCTCTTCCTCTCAGACAGGACCTGCTACAACAGGGGCCCTGTCTGTTCCAAGACTTACCGCGGCTGCATTTGATGGCATGGCGGTTGAACGCCGGATCCTAGCGGAAAAGGGCATTCCGGATGAGGTCATTCCTACTCTGATAAAGGCTAGGAAGGACGTGACAGCTAAACAGTATCACCGTATATGGCGAAAGTACGTTTCTTGGTGTGAGGCCAGGAATGCTTCTACGGAGGAATTCCATCTGGGCCGTTTTCTTCACTTCCTACAAACTGGAGTGAATTTGGGCCTAAATTTAGGCTCCATTAAGGTTCAGATTTCGGCCCTATCCATTTTCTTTCAGAAAGAATTAGCTTCTCTCCCAGAAGTACAGACTTTTGTGAAGGGAGTACTGCATATTCAGCCTCCTTTTGTACCTCCGGTGGCGCCTTGGGACCTTAACATGGTGTTAAGTTTCCTTAAGTCGCACTGGTTTGAACCACTTCAAACAGTGGAAATAAAATATCTCACTTGGAAAGTGGTCATGTTGTTAGCCTTGGCTTCGGCTAGGCGAGTGTCCGAATTGGCGGCTTTGTCTTATAAAAGCCCCTATCTTGTTTTCCATATGGATAGAGCGGAATTGCGGACCCGTCCTCAATTCTTGCCTAAGGTGGTTTCCTCTTTTCATATGAACCAACCTATTGTGGTGCCTGTGGCTACGCGAGACTTGGAGGATTCCGAGTCCCTTGATGTGGTCAGGGCTTTAAAAATTTACGTAGCCAGAACGCCTAGGGTCAGGAAAACAGAGGCGCTGTTTGTCCTGTATGCTGCCAACAAGGTTGGCGGTCCTGCTTCAAAGCAGACTATTGCTCGCTGGATCTGTAACACGATTCAGCAGGCTCATTCAACGGCTGGATTGCCGTTACCAAGATCGGTTAAGGCCCATTCTACTAGGAAGGTGGGCTCTTCTTGGGCGGCTGCCCGAGGGGTCTCTGTGTTGCAATTGTGCCGAGCTGCTACATGGTCGGGTTCAAACACCTTTGCAAAGTTCTACAAGTTTGATACCCTGGCTGAGGAGGATCTCCTATTTGCTCAGTCGGTGCTGCAGAGTCATCCGCACTCTCCCGCCCGTTTGGGAGCTTTGGTATGATCCCCATGGTCCTTACGGAGTCCCCAGCATCCTCTAGGATGTAAGAGAAAATAAGATTTTAAACCTACCGGTAAATCTTTTTCTCCTAGTCCGTAGAGGATGCTGGGCGCCCGTCCCAAGTGCGGACTACTTCTGCAAGACTTGTATATAGTTTTTGCTTACATAAGGGTTATATTACAGTTTTCATCAGTCTCGGTCTGATGCTGTGTTGTTTCATACTGTTAACTGGTTCGTATATACCCTAGCTATACGGTGTGAATGGTGTGGGCTGGTATGAATCTTGCCCTTGGATTAACAAATCCTTTCCTCGTACTGTCCGTCTCCTCTGGGCACAGTTTCTCTAACAGGTCTGGAGGGGGGCATAGAGGGAGGAGCCAGTGCACACCCATACCTAAAGTTCTTTCTTAGTGCCCATGTCTCCTGCGGAGCCCGTCTATCCCCATGGTCCTTACGGAGTTCCCAGCATCCTCTACGGACTAGGAGAAAAAGATTTACCGATAGGTTTAAAATCTTATCTGTAAATTGTTTTAGCTTTCACCAAAGCCTTTTAACTAATCCGAGGCAGGCACAGGTTCAAGTTGAACTCCCATGGGCTACTTTTGCACAGACATTATCTTGTATAGCTGAGCGGATAATGCCAGCTCCTATACCAGGGATAGGTTACCATATTAACCCTTACATGCAACATTCCACCTGGGGTTTATCACATCCAGCGCAGGAATTGGCAGCCTTTTAACAAAATCAGGCTGAAAGGCCGGTGGTAAGTAAATCACATAGACATGAAACAACATCTTCACATGTTTCAGATGAGGACTTGTCGGAGGATGAAGACTCATCGCACTTTGGGTCTGCATACACAGACAAGGAGGAAGGCCTCAGCTCAGTGGACATACCTGAGCTAATTAGTTCTATGAAAGCCATTTTATCCTTAGAGGAGTCAGCAGAACCTTTGTTAAAATCTAAAGCACCTGTGTTTAAAGGTCCCAAACAGTTAGGACTGAGTTTCCTGGGTCAGAACAGCCAACGGAAATTATGCAAGAGGCTTGGGTAACATCCAGTAAGAAGTTTAGAAATGGAATTCCCATAATCCTATTCCGGCTGGGGACTGTTTAAAAAGGGTGATGGCTCCCAAAGTAGATACGCATGTCATTCGATTGGTGCGAAAATCTACATTACCTCTGCCTTCAACATCATTAAATGAAATCACGTATAGGAAAATAGATGGTTTTCTAAAAAACATTTACTCTTTGTCTGGGGCAATCATGAGACCAGCCATGGCTTCAGCTTGGATGGCAAAAGCAGTGGCAGCCTGGGATGATGCATTGGAGGATGATATTTCAATGGCATCTAGAGAGCAAAAATCCCACATTGCACATATCAAACAGGCGGCTATTATATGAAAAAAGCAGCTTTAGATATGGGTACAATTGCCTCTCAGGCATCAGCCTCAGCAGTAGCAGCTCGCAGAGCGGTTTGGCTACGTACTCAGAATCCAAGAAGGTTCTGGAGTCTTTGCCTTTTACTGGAGATATTCTGTGTGTCGGAAGCAGATTCCAAGAAAGTAAAGTTTCCTTCCACACACAAATCCAAACCTAGATTTCAAGCTTTTTGGCCCTTTCGGACTCAAGGAAAAGCAAAAGGAAAGGGTTATGGCAAACAGTCTCAATCTGACAAGTCTGGTAAGACTGAAAAGCATTGGGCTACCAGAGGACCGGCTTCCAAATCAGAAGATAAGCCATCAGCCTGATGGTACGGGCCTCCAGCTAGGGGACTCCAGGGTGGGAGGCCGACTTCTTCAGTTTGCACGGATCTGGCAGCAATCTACCACAGATGCCTGGGTGCAAGAAGCGGTATCTCACGGATTATGCATTTGCTTTCAAGAAATACCCTCCGCAAAGGTTTTTTGTACCAGCACCGTCTTCAGTGGAAACGAAGGCAGGGCTTTGCAAGAGGCAGTTCAGAAGTTGCTTCAGTCAGGAGTGATAATTCCAGTTCCTCCTGCACAACGAGGACAAGGTTTTTATTCCAACCTGTTTCTAGTCCAGAAGCCAAATGGGTCTTTCCGGCCCATACTCAGTCTCAAAGTGCTGAACAAGTATATTTGGGTGCCTCAGTTTCATATGGAGACTTTATGTTCCGTTATTTTGGCCTTGGAGCCAGAGGATTTTATGGTATCCCTGGATATCCAAGATGCTTACCTACATGTTCCTTTAGCACTGTCCCATCAGCGCTATCTCAGGTTTGCTGTCCTCCAGCATCATTTTTAGTTTCAGGCCCTACCATTTGGACTGGCCACAGCTCCCAGAGTATTCACCAAAATTATTGTGGCAATGGCATCTTATCTCTGTCAGCAGGGGATATGGATTTTTTCTTACCTTGACGACTTATTAATCCTGGCACAATCTCATGAATTGCTTCAGTGTCCTCTGCAGCAGACAATAGCTTGTCTACAGAGACACGGTTGTCTCATAAATTGGGTAAAGTCCCTGGTTCCGTCACAACGGATGACTCATTTATGGGCTTTGCTGGATTCAGATCTTCAGAGAGTAATTCTACCTCTGAACAAAATATCCAAAATTCAGTCAAGGATTCAGGAGCTGCTACACAATCAAAGGGTATCCATTGATGCCGCAGTGTGTGTGTGATGGGGTTGATGGTGTCGACATTCGACATGGTGGAGTATACTCTGTTCCACTCAAGGTCCTTTCCAAATTGAATGGTTTTCATCAGACAATAAAAACGCAGACTATGGTCCTTCTTCTGGAAGTAAGGAAGTCATTAGCCTGGTGGCTACAGACATTCCATCTGGACAAAGGGAGACCCTTTTGGATATCAGATCAGGAAATTCTGACAACAGGTGCCAGTCTTCAGGGCTGGGGAGCGGTGTCAGGGGCAGTGGACCAAGGAAGAAAGTTGCCTGCCAATAAATATATTGGAACTTCGGGCCATATATATGGCACTTATTCAGACAAAGGACATCCTTCAGGGTAAACCAATCCAAATCGCTCGGACTGTGCAACGGCAGTAGCGTACATCAACCACCAGGTAGGAACTTGCAGCCAGAATGCACTGAAGGAGGTAAGTCACACGTTAAGGTGGGCAGAACTTCATCATCCAGCCATGTCCGCAGTGTTCATTTCAGGAGTCTTAAACTGGGAAGCAGATTTTCTCGGTCGACACGTCATTCATGCAAACAAATGGGCTTTACACCCAGAGATCTTCCAAATTCTGGTAGACAAATGGGGTTTTCCGGAGATAGATCTCATGGTGTCACCTCAGAACAACAAAGTTCCCACATACGGGTCAAGAACAAAGGATCCCAAAGCGATTTTTGTGGATGCCCTGTCAGTGAGATGGGACTTTCGTCTGGCCTATTTGTTTCCACCAATCACCCTGTTACCCAGGGTGATGCGAAAAGCAAAACAAAGAAGGGGCGCCGTGATACTAATAGCCCCAGCTTGGCCCAGAAGATATTGGTACACAGATCTGCAGAGGCTGTCGATGGATGTTCCATTCCTACTCCCTCAACGTCCAGATCTACTGTCTCAGGTTGCTTGCTATCACAAGCACCTGGATCGACTGTCTTTGACGGCATAGCTCTTGAGACTTCCATCCTGAAAGCAAGAGGATTCTCACAACAGGTAATTCAAACAATGCTCAGCGCAAGGAAACCTTCCTCAGCTCTCATTTATCACCGAATATGGCAAGCCTATATTCAATGGTGCAGTGACCGGAAAATTGACCCTAGGTCTTTCAGAGTTTCCAGAGTCCTAGCATTTCTTCAGGCAGGTATTGACAAAGGTCTACGGGTGGCTTCCTTGAGAGTGCAAGTGTCAGCATTGACTGTATGGTTCCAAAAGAAAATTGCTAACCTACAGGATGTGCGCACTTTTTTCCAGGGAATGCTGCACATTCAACCTCCTTTTGTTCCTCCTACAGTGCCTTGGGACTTAAGTTTAGTCCTAAAGGCCCTTCAGGTTGCCCCATTTGAACCACTAAAACGAGTGGATCTTAAATGGTTGACAGCTAAAGTTCTCTTTCTACTGGATATTTCTTCAGCTAGAAGAGTTTCAGATTTAGGGACTTTATGTCGCCCTCCTTTTCTGATTTTTTTTATCCCGATAGAGCGGTTCTCAGAACCAAATCTGGGTATCTTCCTAAGGTGGTGTCTAAATTTCACCATAACGAAGAAATTGTAGTCCCGGCCTTCCAAAGGCCGGACCTTTCTGCGGGAGATGCATCATTGGACGTAGTCCGTGCCTTAAGGATCTACGTGGATCGTACTAGTGCCATCAGAAAAAAACACTCTTTTCGTTCTCTACAGATTTCACAAGAGAGGATGGCCTGCTGATAAGCAGACACTGGCAAGGTGGCTTCGAATGACGATTTCAGAAGCATATTCTCAAGCTGATCTCCCTGTACCTGCTAATGTCTCTGCTAACTCCTCTCTTAAGGTAGGTCCATCATGGGCAGCACAACAGATATGTAAAGCAGCCACATGGTCTTCCATTAACACATTCATTAGACATTATGCCCTTGATACCTCTGCCTCTCAGGACGCTGAATTCGGGCGAAGGATTCTCCTGTCCAATCAGGAGCGTCCCCACCACTAAATTGCTTTGGGACATTGCAATGTTATCCTGTAGATAACCTGTGGACCCTGCCAGAGAAATAATAGTTATGGTAGACTTACTGTTGATATTGTTACTTCTCCTAAGTCCACAGGGATACCACCCTGACGCATCTGATTTGAGGATCCTTTAACTCACTGACCTCTTCCTTCTTGTACCGAAGGGTGTGCATGTGTGTTCTTCTCGCCTGATTAGGAGACTCTATGATCTCCTGCCTTGGGGTTTGGAATAACAACTGATTTGCCTGAGCCAGGAGGCGGGGATATAGGGACGGGCCTGTTGAATGCTGGGAGGCCAAAAGCTTTGATCGTTTGGTGCCAATCCGCTGTCGCTACCTCATGTTATCAATGTTATCCTGTGGATCTTGTGGACTTAGGAGAAATAGCGTTATCAACGGTAAGTCTACCATAGCGATTATTTCTGCAGCAGGGTACATATGTTTCCACGTGGAAAGTCTGGGATGTCCTAAAGCAGTACCTCAAGGGAGGGGAAGCGCCTGAGCAGATATGATAAACTGGCATCCTGGGAGGCGAAGGTATCAAAGGCATAGAACCTAAGAAACATTTTCACTGAAGACTATGTAGCAGCCTTCCACAGTTGTTGGACGGGCGCCTAACGGCGTGCTGCCCAAGAAGGTCCCACAGACAGAGTAGAATGGGGCATAATCATAGCAGGAAGAGGAAGACCGGCTTGAGTATAAGCATGTGCAATCACCATTCTAATCCATCTGGCCAACATCTGTTTATTAGCAGGCCAGCAACACTTGTGAAATCCAAAAAGGACAAAGAGGGCATCCGACCGTCTAATGGAAGCCCTAAGGTCTACCTAGACACATAGAGCCCGAACCACATCCAAAGAAAGATCTTTAGCCAACATGTCTGGAGAGATAAAAGTCGGAACTATAATATCTTGGTTAAGGTGGAAAAATGAAACCACCTTAGGTAGGTAACCAGACCTAGTTCGTAGACCAGCCCTGTGACGGTGGAACATCAAAAAGGGTGGATGACAGGATAATGCATCTAAGTCCGAAACCTCCTCGCAGAGCAATAGCCAGCAAGAAAATAGGATTTTAATACCTACCGGTAAATCCTTTTCTCTTAGTCCGTAGAGGATGCTGAGGACTCCAAAAGGACCATGGGGTATAGACAGGATCCGCAGGAGACATGGGCACACTATAAGACTTTGAATGGGTGTGAACTGGCTCCTCCATGCCCCTCCTCCAGACCTCAGTTATAGGAACTGTGCCCAGAGGAGACGGACATTTCGAGGAAAAGGATTTTGTTAAACTAACGGTGAGATACATACCAGCTCACACCACACCTCACCGTACAACATGGCATTCAACTAAACCCAGTTAACAGTGTGAACCAAAACCGATCAGCAACAGCCTGACCTTTACCAAACACAACCTTTGTGTAACTTAAACAATAACTATGCACAATTACTGCAGATAGAGTCTGCACTGGGACGGGCGCCCAGCATCCTCTACGGACTAAGAGAAAAGGATTTACCGGTAGGCATTAAAATCCTATTTTCTCCTTCGTGCTAGAGGATGCTGGGGACTCCAAAAGAACCATGGGGTTTATACCAAAGCTCCAAACCGGGCGGGAGAGTGCGGATGACTCTGCAGCACCGATTGAGCAAACATGAGGTCCTCAGCCATCAGCCAGGGTATCAAACTTGTAGAACTTTGCAAAAGTGTTTGACCCCAACCAAGTAGCTGCTCGGAAAAGCTGTAATGCTGAAGACGCCCCGGGCAGCCGCCTAGGATGAGCCCACCTTCCTAGTGGAATGGGCCTTCACCGATTTCGGTAACGGTAATCCAGCCGTAGAATGAGCTTGCTGAATCGTATTACAGATCCAGCGTGCAATAGTCTGCTTAGAAGCAGGAGCGCCAAACTTGTTGGCCGCATACAGGACAAACAGAGCCTCTGTTTTCCTCACCCGAGCCGTTCTGGCTACATAAATTTTCAAAGCTCTGACCACATCAAGGGACTTTGAATCAGCCAAGGCTTCAGTAGCCACAGGCACCACAATAGGTCGGTTCATGTGAAACGAAGAAACCACCTTCGGTAGAAATTGTTGACGAGTTCTCAACTCCGCTCTATCCTCATGAAAAATCAGATAGGGGCTTTTGTGAGACAAAGCCGCCAATTCGGACACCCGCCTTGCGGATGCCAAGGCCAATAGCATGACCACCTTCCAAGTGAGAAATTTCAACTCAACCTTTTGTAAAGGTTCAAACCAATGTGACGTAAGGAACTGTAACACCACGTTAAGGTCCCACGGTGCCACTGGCGGCACAAACGGAGGTTGGATGTGCAGCACGCCTTTCACGAAGGTCTGTACTTCTGGAAGCGAAGCCAACTCCCTTTGAAAGAAAATTGATAATGCCGAAACCTGCACTTTAATGGAGCCTAACTTCAGGCCCGCATCCACACCCGCTTGCAAAAAAATGGAGGAACCGACCCAACTGAAATTCTTCCGTAGGAGCCTTCTTGGATTCACACCAACACACACATTTTCTCCAAATATGGTGATAATGCTTTGCCGTTGCCTCCTCTCTAGCCTTAAGTAGAGTGGGGATGACTTCCCCGGGAATACCCTTTCCGGCTAGGATTTGGCGTTCAACCGCCATGCCGTCAAACGCAACCGCGGTAAGTCCTGGAACATGCACGGTCCCTGCTGTAACAGCTCCTCTCTTAGAGGAAGAGGCCAGGGATCTCCTGTGAGTAATTCCGGAAGATCCGGATACCAGGCCCTCCGTGGCCAATCTGGAACAATGAGTATCGCCTGGATCCTTGTTCTTCTTATGATCCTTAACACCTTTGGGATGAGTGGAAGTGGAGGGAACACACAGACAGACTACTGCTTGAGGGTCCCTCGACCTGGAACAATATGTCGGCAGCTTCTTGTTGAGGCGCGACGCCATCATGTCTATTTGAGGAAGTCCCCAACAACTTGTCACTTCTGCAAAGACCTCTTGATGAAGACCCCACTCTCCTGGATGGAGATCGTGTCTGCTGAGGAAGTCTGCTTCCCAGTTGTCCACGCCTGGAATGAAAACCACTGAAAGAGCGCTTGCATGCTTTTCCGCCCAGCGAAGGATCCTGGTGGCCTCCGCCATCGCCGCTCTGCGCTTCGTCCCACCCTGGCGGTTTATGTGCGCCACGGCTGTTCTGTTGTCCGACTGAATCAGGACTGGCAGGTCGCAAAGATGTTCCGCTTGTAGCAGGCCGTTGTAGATGGCCCTTAATTCCAGAATGTTTATGTGCAGACAAGCTTCCTGGCTTGACCATTTTCCCTGGAAATTTTTTCCCTGTGTGACTGCTCCCCAACCTCGGAGACTCGCGTCCGCGGTCACCAGAATCCATTCTTGGATGCCGAACCTGCAACCTTCTAGAAGGTGAGAACTTTGGAGCCACCACAGGAGAGAAACCCTGGTCCTGGGGGACAGAGTTATTTTCCGGTGCATCTGTAGATGGGACCCTGACCACTTGTCCAGTAGGTCCCACTGAAATGTTCTTGCATGGAACCTGCCAAACGGAATGGCCTCGTAGGCCGCCACCATTTTCCCCAGCACTCGAGTACATTGATGAATCGACACTCTTGGCGGTTTCAGAAGTTCCTTTCCATGTTCTGGATTTCCTGTGCTTTTTCTAACGGGAGAAAAATCCTCTGCTGTTCCGTGTCCAGGATAATGCCCAAAAACGACAGCCGAGTTGTCGGAATCAACTGCGACTTTGGCAAATTTAGGAGCCAGCCATGCTGTTGCAGCACCTGCAGGGAGAGCGCAAGGCTTTTTAGCAACTGCTCCTGTGATCTCGCCTTTATCAGGAGATCGTCCAAGTACGGGATAATTGTGACCCCTTGCTTGCGTAGGAGTACCATCATTTCCGCCATTACCTTGGAGAAAATCCTCGGGGCCGTGGAAAGACCAAACTGCAACGTCTGAAATTGGTAGTGATAATCCTGAACAGCGAACCTCAGGTACACCTGATGAGGAGGATAAATTGGGACATGCAGATAAGCATCCTTTATGTCAACTGACATCATAAAATCCCCCCCCTCCAGACGGGAGATCACCGCTCGGAGAGACTCCATCTTGAATTTGAAACATTTCAAATACACATTGAGGGCTTTTAAATTCAGAATTGGTTTGACCGAGCCGTCCGACTTCGGGACCACAAACAGGCTTGAATAAAACCCTTCTCCCCGCTGTGACGGGGGAACCTCGACAATGACCCGCTGCTGACACAGCTTTTGTATTGCCGCACACACTACCTCTCTTTCCGGAAGAGAAGCTGGCAAGGCCGATTTGAAAAATTGGCATGGGGGCACGTCTTGAAACTCCAGCTTGTAACCTTGGGTCACAATTTCCAGTACCCAAGGATCCAGGCCCAAGAGAACCCAGACCTGACTGAAGAGTTGAAGACGCGCTCCCACCGGTGTGGACTCCCGCAGGGGAGCCCCAGCGTCATGCGGTGGATTTGGCAGAAGCCGGGGAGGACTTCTGCTCCTGGGAGCTTGCCACAGCCGGCGATCTTTTTCCCCTTCACTTACCTCTTGCCGCAAGGAAGGATGAACCACGTCCTTTACGGAATTTCTGCGACCGAAAGGACTGCATTTGCTGTGGAGGAACAAAAGGCAGAAAAGAGGACTTACCCGTGGTAGCTGTAGAAGCCCTTGTAGGGCAGAGCTTACATAGCCTTCTTAGAATCAGCATCACCATTCCATTGATGAGTCCACAACGCCCTTCTAGCCGAGATCCCAACAGGCCAATATCCCTCGCCGTCTCTTTTAAATAGACTGCAGCGTCCCTGATATGACCCAGAGTCAACAGCACGCTATCTCGATCCAGGGTGTCTATGTCCGATGACAAGTTATCCGCCCACTTTTCAATCGCGTTACTCGCCCACGCCGAAGCGACAGCCGGTGTGAGGAGTGTACCTGTCGTGACATAAATAGATTTCAAGGTAGCTTCCTGCCTCCGATCAGCAGGATCTTTAAGTGACGCCATTTCAGGAGATGGTAGCGCCACTTTCTTGGATAAGCGCGCTAGAGCTTTGTCTACCGTGGGTGTTGCCTCCCACCCAACCCTATCCTGAGAAGGAAATGGGTATGCCATAGCAATTCTCCTGGGAATGTGCCACCTCTTGTCTGGCGTTTCCCAGGCTTTTTCCAAAAGGGCATTCAGTTCATGAGAGGGAGGGAACGTAACCTCCGGTTTCTTCCCCTTATACATACTGACCCTTGTCTCAGGGACAGCGGGGTCTTCCGTAATATGTAACACGTCTTTTATAGCCACAATCATGTACTGAATACTCTTAGCCACCTTAGGATGTAACTTCGCATCATTATAGTCGACACTGGGATCAGAATCCGTGTCGGTATTAGTATCTGGGTAAACAAACGATTTTGGGACCCCGAGGGGGCCTGAGAGTGTGGTACCACGTCTCCCATGGATTGCCTCCATACTTGGTTCTGAGACTCTGATTTGTCCAACCTCTTGTGCAACAAAGCCACACTGCTATTCAACACATTCCACATATCAACCCAATCAGCAGTCGGTGGTGCCGACAGTCACTCCTTCATTTTGTTCAGCTCTCACAGTAACCTCCTCCTGGGAAGAGCATTCAGTTTCTGCCATGTCGACACACACGTACCGACACCCCCACACACACTGGGCTAAAGGGGACAGACCCACAATAAGGCCTTTCAGAGAGGACAGAGGAGTTTGCCAGCTCACACCCAACGCCACACCAGTCCATGGTCCTTTTGGAGTCCCCAGCATCCTCTAGGACGAAGGAGAAAAGGACCTTGACCGTGAGCCATTTGAAGTCCACAGATTCCAGAGGCTCGAATGGGTCTTCTTGAAGAGCCTCCAATACAATAGACAGATCCTATGGAGCCACTGGAGATACATAGGGAGGCTCAATACGTATAACACCTTGAATGAACGTGTGTACATCAGGGATAGAGGCAATCTTGCACTGGAACCATACAGACAAGGCAGAAATATGAACCTTGAGAGAGGCAAGACAAAGACTTGCGTCCAAATCTCTTTGTGTAAAAACTAGAATTCTGGAAGTTCTTAATTTAGAGATCATAATTCTTGTCAGCACAACAAGTGAAGTAAGCATGCCATACTCTAATATATTCTGGCAGAAGCCGGTTTCCTGGCCTTAAGCATATTCTGAATGACAGCCTCGGAGAACCCTTTGGTCCTTAGGAGTGATGCTTCAAGAGCCACGCCGTCAATGCTAGTCTGGCCAGGACCGGATGAAGACAAGGTCCCTGCTGTAGGAGCTCCTGTCACTGAGGAAGTAGAAGGGGATGCTCTGCAAAAAGCCCCTGGAGAACTGAGAACCAGTTACGCCTGGGTCATGCTGGAGTGACTAGAATGAGATTTCCTCCTCCTTGTTTGAACTTCCGAAGAACTATGCTCCGAAGTGACACTGTAAGGAATATGTAAGGCAGGCGAAAGTTCCACGTGACTGCCAATGTGTCCACGAATGCAGCCTGAGGGTCCCTGGTTCGTGATCCGAAGACTTGAACCTTGTGATTTTGTTGAGACTCCGTAAGATCCACGTCTGGTAGACCTCATCTGTCTACCACAATTTGAAAGACCTTGGGATGAAAAGCCCACTCCGGAGTGAATATCCTGGCGACTGAGGAAGTCTGCTTCCCAGTTGAGAACGCCTGGAATGAACACCGCCGTTATGGCAGGTAGATTGCACTACGCCCATTGGAGAATTTTGGACACTACCATCATTGCCTTGCGGCTCCGAGTGCCGCCCTGATGGTTGTTATAAGCCACCGTGGTGGTATTATCTGATTGTACTTGAACAGGCCTGTTCTGTAGGTTATGACGAGTCAAAGACAGTGTATTGAGCACTGCTCTCAACTGTAGTAGCTTGATTGGAAGCAGAGATACTTCCCTGGTCCAACGTCCCTGAATCGAGTGATGTTCTATCACCGCCCCCGCAACCCCGAAGACTGGCTTCTGTTGTTAGCAGGACCCAGTTGGGGATCCAGAAGGGACGACCCATGCTCAATTGCTGGTCCTGTAGCCACCAGGTTAGCGAACCTCCGGAGTCGAGGAGATAGTTTGAGATCTGATCCTATGAGGTAGGCCATTCCATTTGGAAAGAATTAATCTCTGTAGAGGGTGGGAATGTAATTGAGCATACTCTATCATGTCGAAGGATGACACCATCAGACCGAGTACTTGCATAGCCAAGTGTACTGACACCCATGGGCGATAAAGTAAGTGACGTATCCTGTCTTGAATTTTCAGGATTTTATCTGGGTATAGAAATCGTCTTTGACTGTGAGTGTCCAGAAAGGCCCCTAGGTGTACCGCTGCGATGGAACCAGGGAGAACTTCCTGAGAATTTGCCAAAATCAGAAGATCTTTCAGGTACGGCAGATTTCTTATCCCCTGGCGACAGATGTAAGCCGTCATAATGGCCATGACCTTGGCAAAGATACGAGGAGCTGTTGCCAGTCCAAACGGCAAAGCCTGGAATTGATAATGTAGGTTGCCAATAGCAAACCGCAGGAACTGCTGATGCGACTTGGCAGTAGGAATATGCAGATATGCATCCTGTATATACAGGGATACCATATAGTCTCCCGGTTCCATAGCCATAACTATTGAGCACAAAGTTTCCATGAGAAACTTGGATACTCTCACAAACTTGTTCAACGATTTGAGGTTGAGAATCGGCCAATGTAACCCGTTGGGTTTCGGAACTAGAAACATGGTCGAGTAAAAACTTCTGGGACTGAGGGACTGGCAAAATCACTCCTGTGTGAAGAAGGTAGTTAACCACAGTTTGTAGAGCTTGCATCTTTATCGAGTCTGATGGAAGGCCCGTGGTAAAGTACTGATGAGGGAGACGTCCCTTAAACGAGATGGCATCCAAAGTGGTCATCTGCCAAACCTGGGTGAAGTGCAGAAGTCTGCCTCCCACCCTGGGGTCCACCAGGGGGAGGCCTGTACCGTCAGTCTGCCTGCTTGTCAGTTTTTGTAGCAGGCTGACGAGCCGTCCAGGACTGTTTGGCCTTGGAGGATTTGGAATTGCGAGACTGTCTAGGGTATGACTGACCTTTCGCTTTTCCCTGAGGCCGAAAGGGCAATAAGTGGTACTTTTAGCTTTCTGAGGGTGGTAGAAAAGCTGTCAGTCACGACCTTATTTCGTTCTTCCCCAAACAGAATATCCCCAGTGAAGGGGAGGATTTCCAAGGTTTTCTTGGAATCTAGGTCCACTTTCCATGGTCTCAACCACAGAATACGGCACGCCAGAATAGACATAGCAGACGCCTTCGCGGCCAACACTCCAGCCTCAGACAATGCTTCCTGAATGTAATAAGAAGCAGTTTTAATATGAGACAGATATTGTCTCCCTACCTCAGAGATATGCTCGGGTAGCTCTTCCTCCAGAGCCTGATTCCAAGTTTCTATTGCCTTTTCAGCCCAAAAAGCAGCTATAGTGGGTCAATGAACCCCTATAAGGGAGTAAATAGATTTTAGGGAGCTTTCAATACGCTTATCTGTCTGTTCCCTCAGAGAGGTGACAGTAGTAACGGGCAGAGTGGATGACACCACAAGATGGGTGACATGAGGATCCACCGGCTGCAGATTTTCCCATTTGTTACAAATCTCTGCAGGTAGAGGCTAACGAGCCAAAGCCCTTTTAGAGACGTGGAATTTCTTGCCTGGAGTAGTCAAGGATTCCCGTCGGATGTCTAATAAATGATCAGAGTGGGGTAACTCAGATTTAACGACCACCTGCTTTTTGAACTTGTCAGTATTCTTTGCCACTGTAGTGGATTCCTCCACCTCTGAGAGTTGAAGAATATGCTTAATAGCATCTATCAGGTCAGGGACATCAACTAACAGAGGCGCTACTTCATCTGCAGCACAGAAGCTGTGTCAGATTGAGCTGAGATGAGACATCAGAGAGGATAATGGATTTTGAGGAATAAGTAGCCCGCTTAGAGAGACTAGAGACACATGTGCGTCCTGAGGGAGCCTTGTGTCTAGCCAGAGACTGACTTAGTTGTTGCAGTTGAATAGACAAATAATCCGCCCACGGCGGACTCACCAGAGGGACCATTTGAGGAGGTAGTACCACAGGCGGACCCATAGGGGGCGCAAGGCATTCTACCAGAGTACCCAATAAAGATGAGAATGCTGCCCATGGGTTTCCTGAGCAGGGGCAGGAGCAGCGACTGACTGGGAGGTGTATAACAAACAGCACAGAGACAGCCATGTAACATGTCCTCCTCAGACAAACCGGCTGAGCACACTTTGCATGACATTAATGCAGGGGCTTCAGCCTGTTTGCGACCTTTTTTGTTAGACATTATGATAATGAAAACAAAGTGGACTGAAGGTGTGGACACACGGAGCGATATGGTTCAGCGATGTTGACTAGTCAAAATCGCTAAGAAAGTTAGTGCATATCACTCTGTGAGTACACAGCGAGCAATAGCAATGCGTGTCCCCGCCAGGTTGCTATCGCTATGAAAAATACACTGTGTAGGCAAGTCAATTTCGTTTGTCGCTGGAAAAGTGAAAACATCCCCTTATTTAAATGAGTTAGTCAAAATCGCCCATAGCCAAACTCACTTGCACACTTAGTCAAAATCGCTGGTAAAGTTAGTCAAAATCTCCTACTGCCAGTTCAAGGTAAATTGTTCAGTCAGTATAGCTCATATGTAAAATCGCTCCGTGTGTACGGACCTTTACACAATACGATAAATTCAATGCAAAAAAGTACAGGATATGATGTGACTGCAACACAGATGTAATATACTTATATATGCATATAGATAAAACCTGTGTTTGTTTAATTCTTACCCAAACGCACCTCAGCCCAGGGTATAGAATATTAGGGAGAGATATCTGAGAGACACTGAAAGTGAAACCAGACAGCAGATAAAGGCACTCAGTCACACACAATGCAGGCAATACAATAACATTAATCCTGCAAAGGACCATTATATCACAACACAGCCCAGAGGCTGGAGGATAATGTAGAAAACTTGTACAAATTAACTGCAAGGAACACTTACTGTATCTCAACTATCACTGCCTTATGAGACAGGTAGGATACTCAAGTGTATGTAAAAGGAAGTCCTTTTCAGACTTTACATGGAGACATTGACCAGCAATGCCAGAGACCTGCTGCTGCTATGCTGTAAGATGGCTGCCTGATCTTTTGTGAGGGAAGATGGAGAGTGAGGCAGTTCAAGGGCTGGAAATCTGCAGTAGATGGCGCCCAGAGCCAGCGGAGGGGCTACAGGTCAAGCACTTCCTCCCCTATACTGGTTTTCCACCCCAGGGTACTATAGGGCCTTATTAAATAGGTGTTAATACACCTAGACCTGTGCCCTCACTGCCCTGGTGGTCTAGTGGGGTCCCTACTCGATGACCGTGTCCACGCCAGCGCTGCGGTCCGTCTCCCCAGACTGCTGATGGATTGCTATTTTAAATGGGGGGTCCCGCTAGGAGACCCTCTTACCTGCCCCCTGATGATGGCCACGCGATCCCGGGAAGAGCTCCACAGTAGTGCCTTATTGCCATGGACGTCCCCACCGCAAGTACCCGGGCAAGCCTGCGGGACTATGCGGCACGGCGTGGGGGGTGATGGAACTGCAACGCTGAAGTCAACCTAGCTTTCAGTGCTTCTAGCTCAGAGGAGAAAGTCAATTTCAGTCAAAAAATTAAGTTTTCAGGGCTGTCTGCGCAGCACCCCCTGTTTAGTGACCTGCTCTGCAGACACCAACTTCAAAACTGAGCTCACAGTGCCTTGTGGAGGGTTTATAGAGGAGGGACCCAATGCATCCTGGGACAGCTAAAGCTTTACCTGTTGGCAGGGGTGTATCTAGGGGTCTGAGCGCCCCTGGCAAAGTAAGGGACTGGCGCCCCCCATATTTGAAATAGGGAAGGTGCAAGTACAAAAAAGGGACATGATCTTGGGGGAAAGGGGCATGACAATACAACAGTTCCACCAATTCAAATTACGCTACACAGTAGTAACCCTTATACACATCATGCCACACACAGTACCAGTTCCCTTTACACATTATGCCCACACAGTAATTCTTATAACGCTGAGGAGAATAAGAACAAGAAAGAAAGACCCTGTGTTGGCGCACTCGTTAATGAAAATATGTAATATAAAACCTAAATTTAATTGAAACCATTTAAAAAACATTATATGGACAAAATGTACTTACAACTCTCTTCCACTGTACCATGTATAGTAACCTTCTCATATCATTTACATATACATAGTAGACAAGTAATCTAAAAATATAACAATTATTAAGGCAAGAAATAGCCTGATATGCAGCAGAATACCAATATGCCCTATATTAGGGAATTAGCATGTGACGCCCTCAAGGAATTAGTGTAAATCCTAGACTCTGTGAATTTGAGATAAGTAATAATATCACAATTTCATGCAGTGGCGCAAATTCACAAAATATTTCTGATATTACCCGTTAGGGTCAAATGTTCATAGATGTTTTCGTACTGAGTCCATATGTTGATCCAAATCCAATTGACGATATATAGGGAAAAACACAATATGTAGGTGTTCAGGGAAAGTCCTTCATGAGATGCTCATATATACACCTTCCACCTGGGATCCTCCTAACCCAATTTCTATGGGGTGTGCGATGGTCTATTTATACGGGTTCACCCATTACGTGGATGTGAGATCTGCAGAACATTGTCACCAGCATTCAGCAAAACGGTGAGGCACCCCGGGTTTTCCATCTGTACCCACACTTTGTTTGCTTTTTCATTGAACATCTTGATACTGGTTTTCCTGCATTGATGTTATTCAGTTTTAAAGAAATATTTTTACAATAAATTTATTCTCATAAATTCCTTCGTTTTTTTGTGCTTTATTGAGCATAAAGCGCATTTAAGGAATAAATGAAAAAGGATACAGAGTCCCATTGAAAGATGCCTTTATGTGAAAGAACAGCATCCTTTGAATGTAAGCCTTAAAGTGAGCACAAAATATAAGGAAAGTTCATTGTGTATGTGTGGCACCCATGGTGTTGGGAATATACAAGAGTGAAAGAAACCTTTATGGGTTTTGTCCAGAGTGTTTGAAAGTAAGCACACATGTAAGCGACATTCCGTCATACACGTAAAGGGTGAACCCGTATAAATAGACCATCGCACACCCCATTGAAATTGGGTTAGGAGGATCCCAGGTGGAAGGTGTATATATGAGCATCTCATGAAGGACTTTCCCTGAACATCTACATATTGTGTTTTTTCCTATATATCGGCAATTGGATTTGGATCAACATATGGACTCAGTACGAAAACATCTATGAACATTTGACCCTAACGGGTAATATCAGAAATATTTTGTGAATTTGCGCCACTGTAGGAATCTGTCCAATTTCTTTTTATATGTATTATTTTAATGTGTTTGGTGACACATCAGGATAGAATCTTGCGTTTGGCTGCATTGAGAGTGCGCAGGGGGATATCTTGAATTCTTGTTGTATGATATCACAATTTTGACCAACAAATTAAAATTATAATGAATGTAAAAATAGAAGAAGTTGGAAATAAGAGAATGTATGAATCTGCTGTCAACGTTAGGCTAGTTTATCGATTCACCAAAAACTACTACACCGTATATTCTCTGGAGGTCACCCTCCAGGTACTGGTCCGGCTCAGCACTTTATTGCTTCCAAGATCGAACGAGATAGAGCATTTTAAGTGTGGTTTGATAGTAGAAATAACTCCCATATCTTATCCAGGATCGCTGATGAGAGTTCATGAATGAGAATAAAGGGAAAGATGATAAATCCAAGATGGAAAAAAGGGGATCTGCTGTTGGTTAGACTGTGAGCTATCTGTCAGTTATCAACCGAACAGAGCCTCACTGAATCACCAATGAGAGTCCTGAATATAGAAAAAGTCTTGGAAAATTTAGCAATGGATAAGTATATGTCAGGAATATATTGTTCCCTTTATTTTAAAAAATGGCAAACAGATTGGTATTAATATCTGGCTACCAAAATTCTTGCACCTTTAGAAAAATTCCATAAAAGATCATTTTACCGACAAAAAGCTTATCAATATTGTTGTCTGGTGCAAAGCATTGTATAGTTCAACTATCCAAATTGTTTATATAGACCTGGAATTTATTGATAGGATGACAAAACACAAATTAACTGTGTGAATCGTGGGATTATTAACGTGATTTGTAAATATTTTTGTGTTTAATCAAGTTAATAATCCCACGATTAAGGGATTCCACCGACTGGTCGAGGGTAGCACCTTCGGGCGGCGCCTCCTGCTTGTCTGGCGCCCCTGGCGAGTGCCATCCTGGCCAATGGGTAGATACGCCCCTGCCTGTTGGTGCTTTGGCTGTTTTATCGGTATTAAGAAACAAAATATTTAAAACCTTCCGAGTACAGTAGTTACAAATCTTCTTTTCACTTGAGTGAACATTCTGACCTATACATATGCACTCATTGACCAAGTCTCTCAACAATCATGACAGGTCATGAATGCCAATTTTTGGTGTTTATCCGGTCTACTAAAGCTTCTTTCATCCTGCATTTATGTGATTTATGAGATCATAATCAAAACACAATAGATAGAAGAATGTATATTTAGAAATGGCCTGTAGGGTGGGGTGAAAAGCAATTTTGAAATGATGTATTGTACTTAGTATTATTATTTTAGTTATTCCATATTCTACATTTTTGTTTGGTAAAAGAAGTAAAGCAGGCATGTCAGCACTGTTTCATCTCACAGGACTCTAGCTCTTAAGATAATCATTAGAACTCAAAGCAAAGAGGATTTAGTAATACAAAAAGGAAACGTAATGTCCTCTCCACTTATAGCTAGCATTGAGAATGCTGTTTTGTCTTGTTTTGTTTCATTTTATGTTTTACAATGGCTGTACTCATAAGCTAGTCTTGTGCTTAAAGGTTACAGCAGCCAGTACCAACTGCTTGGCAGTCTCATTCATGCAACACATTAAGGCTTACTGTTTATATTACATACACTTCCAAAATGTTTGTTAACTACATTATTATCCCACTGGACCACAGTTTTGTTGCAAATGTTGATAATGAATATAAAACTTGATATGCAACTTGGGAGCAAGCATATAAAATATTTCTACATATCTAAAATTCTACGGAAAAATGTAATGGTTCATGATTACTGCTTCTAAATTTGTAATACTTTTACATAAGGTCATTAAGGTGTCTCATAGGGTAAAAACTATAACCGGAGGTGGTAGAAGATAAGGAGTGTCTGGCTCCTGCTATTATGGATAAACATGAACTTGCATCTCTGTAGCCACAAAAACCACAAATTCCTTTTAAATTCGCTAGAGAACTGTGAATAGCATGGAGACTTTATGGGGGATGTCAATAAAGCTTGTTATTAGAGATGTGCAGGAAATGTGTGATGCCGGTGTTACTGTAACTAGCTGATATGTGACATTTTCCTGCACACCTCTAATGGCAGTGTTCTCCCAAGCGTTAAATTACGTGTAATCTGCCCGGCAGCCAAGACCTCCTGACGCCCGGGAGCTCCTACCGCCACTGTGTTCCCTGCTGGATCGCCCGGCACCCTCTCCAATGTTGACATGTTTCTGGCAGAGAGGGATGCTGGACAAAGATCCGGATGTGACATTGGCTTCAGTCACAGTCGCGCTCCATCCGGGGACGTGCACACTGTGACGTTGATGGAGGGCAGAGATCCCTCCCACTGCTTAACAGGAAGAGGTGCACTGTCTGAGTGGAACAGATGCCTGAGCATATTGAAGAGACATTGGCCCTCATTCCGAGTTTATAGCTCGCTAGCTGCTTTTAGCAGCAGTGCAAACGTTAAGCCGCCACCCTCTGGGAGTGTATCTTAGCTTAGCAGAAGTGCGAATGAAAGATTAGCAGAACTGCTCGGGAAAAATGTAATGCCGATTCAGAGTAGCTCCAAACCTACTCCTACCTTGCGATCACTGCAGTTTGTTTAGTTCCTGCTTTGACGTCACAAACACGCCCTGTGTTCGGCCAGCCACTCCCCCATTTCTCCTGGCACGCCTGCGTTTTTACCCGACACGCCTGCGTTTTTATGCACACTCCCGGAAAACGCTCAGTTACCTCCCAGAAACGCCCTTTTCTTGTCAACCACTCCCCGATCAGCCATGCGACTGAAATGAGTCGCTGGAGATTGTGTAAAACAGCATAGTTTTATGTGAAAGAACGTTGCGCGTGCGCACGGCGGCCCATACGTATGCGCAGAAGTGACGCTTTTTTACCTAATCGCTGCGCTGTGACCGAAAGCAGCTAGCGATCAACTCGGAATGAGGGCCATTGAGGCAGATGTATTAAGCCTGGAGAAATGATAAAGCAGTGATAAGTGCAAGGTGATAACACACCAGCCAATCAGCTCCAATATGCAAATTGACAGGAGCTGACTGGCTGGTGTGTTATCACCTTGCACATATCACTGGATTATCACTTCTCCAGGCTTAATACATCTGCCCCTCTGTTCTGTATATCACTGTCTTGGGTCAGGAGCTGTAAAAACTTGTGGAGCTAACAAGTGGGGGGCAAAGACTTGTTTTAGTATCTGAGAGCTGTGTGTGGGTGCAATTAGTATTCTGAAAAGCTATTTAAAAAATCAGTTTTGCCAGCATGTGGGGGCAAAGAGCTCTGCTGTTTAAATATATGGGAGCTGTTTGTGGGGGCAGTCAGTATTCTGAAAAGCTGTTTAAAAAAACAATTGTGCCAACAAGTGTAGGCCCTTATCTTAAAGCTAATTTAAACATTTTATTTATTGTGCAGGCTCCTACCCGGCAACTTCTTGATGCCACTCGGCTGGAAAAAATTTCTGGGGAGAACACTGAATCTGTGTTCACTCAACTCATAACACCTCCTACTTACTATTTTGAATGACAAAATATTGTGTGTA
This sequence comes from Pseudophryne corroboree, assembly GCF_028390025.1. Taxonomy (NCBI): domain Eukaryota; kingdom Metazoa; phylum Chordata; class Amphibia; order Anura; family Myobatrachidae; genus Pseudophryne; species Pseudophryne corroboree. Next base: position 610,146,134 of record NC_086447.1, read on the forward strand.
GCACAAATAGAATAATAAAAGGAGAAGATAAAAGGATACTTTATAAACTTATTGTTTCTGCTTACTTATGCGTTAAGTACGATACAAGGCTTTTTCCTTAACAGCTTTTCTTTACTACAGTATGTTATACAAATTTTTCAGTATGTAAAAGTTCAATGTGCTATTCAAAATGTTATTTGCTATAGTGTTGTAATGCACATTCTGTTATAAATAACAAACATAACTATTAAGAGCCCTACACACGGTGCGATTCTGCTTATGTGGCTGATTTGCACTGTGATTTCCGTTGAACTTCCTGGAACCTAGAACCAACAATATTGACTATACACACAGTGCTATTTTGGCTATGTACAGTATGATTTTAACTATGGCCAATTTTGACTATACTGTGTACTAGATTGTACATTTTCTAGTCAAAATTGACCTGCCTGCACAGTCTATTTTTTCTTGCGATAACGACCCAGCGGGAGTGTGCATTGACATCGCAAGGTTTATACACACGGTGCGATATGCACTATGTTTTATATCGCACTGTGTGTATGCAGCTTTTCACTCTCAATAAGTGTATTGTGTAAAAATATATTCCACATACCATTTTGTATGCAGATACAGCCACGGTCGCACACAGAATATTGGCATGCCGCATACATAAGCTGCTTGCTTGTCCTGTTCACATCAATTTCCAAATAAGATACATTTTTATGGATACGCCCCTATCCCAGCAGTTGTACAAGTCCTCCAACAGACCCGATCAAAAGCCCTGGCTCTCCAGAATGCCATTCAGTCTCTACTGCATTCAGGGGTTGTAATACCTGTACCTTCAGTACATTGAGGGAAGGGTTTTTACAACATCTAATCCTCTCCCCGTGGAATGGACAACATTATCTGATAAGGTCCTAGATGATGGTCCTTTCCGAAAGTTTGCATGTCCCTCTTCTGTTGGTTGCAGACATCTCACTTGGACAAGGGTCGCCCCTTCTGGATTCCAGATTGGATGCCCCTCACCACAGATGCCAGCCTACGCAGGTGGGACACAGTAACCAGTCAGCACTCCTTTCGGGGCCATTGGACTCCCACAAAGAGTTGACTGCCAATCAACATCCGGGAGCTTCGAGCTGTATACAGAGCGCTCACTCCAGGGCAGACCTGTCTATGACCAGTCTGAAAATGCTACTGCAGTAGCCTACTTCAATTATTAGGAGGGCACTCAGTTTGTTGGCAATTAGTGAAGTAGCACACATTCTCAGATCGGCTGATTGTCATCTTCCAGCCATCCCAGTGGTGTTCATCCCGGGAATCCTCAACTGAGAGGAAGACTTCAGCCGTCGTGACATACATGCCAGAGAGTGGGCTCTACACCCAACTTCTGGTGGACAAATGGGGCCTACCGGGTATTTACAGTACATCATGGACTTACGACACAACCACAAAGTTCCCGTAAACGGGTCCAGGATAAGTGACACACCCCCACCCCCCCAAGTACCCTTTGTGGATGCTCTGGCAGTGAAGAGGACCTTCCAGCTGGTCACCACTTCCCTCCAGTCTCCCTCCTCCCCAAGGTTTCTTTGCATATTTAAGCAGGAAGGAGGCATCGTGCAGTTGATAGCTCCGGCCTGGACAAGGTGCCATTGGTTCACTGATCTACAAAATCTCTCCATAGACACTCCCTTTCCATTTCCTCTATGACCAGACCTGTTATCTCAAGGACCCTGTCTGCACCTGGCCCTAGCTCGGGTGTCTTTGACAGCATGGCTTGTGAGTCATACCTCCTAGGATCCAAGGGTTTCTCCCGCTCTGGGATTCAAACAGTCCTCAAGGCACGGAAACTTGCCTCAACCTACATCTATTCCAGAGTTTGGCACACTTCCAGTGATGCAAAGACACGACTCAGCTTTGTCAATCTGGTTCCAGCAAAGAATCACTTCCCTGCCTCCTTCAGGGAGTCCTTCACATTCAGTCTCCGTTTGTTTTCCGGTGGCTCCATGGGATTTGTCTTTGGTTCTCTAGGCTCTACAGGAGCCCCCATTTTAACCTGTGGACTCAGTGGACTTCAAGTGGCTGATAGCGTAAATGCCCGACAGATATCGGATTTAGGGGAGCTCTCCTGTCGCTCCCCCTTTCTGAACTTTCATCCGGACAGGGCTGTTCTACGTACCCAGGTCTGCTACCTGCCCAACGTGGTATCCAGATTCCATCTTAGCGAAGAAATTGTGGTTTCGGCCTTCTACTCCCTGAAACTCTCGGAGAGGGCCGCCTCATTGGATGTGGTCCGTGCTCTTCGGATTTACCTGGATCATACCAGCTCCATCAGGAAAACGGATTCCCTCTTTGCCCTTTATGGGTTCCACAAGAGGGGCTGGCCAGCTAACAAAAATCTCACAGGCTTATACACAGGCTGACCTCCCTCTGACTGATACAGTCTGTGCACATTCTACTCGCTCTGTGGGTCTGTGGGCAGTCGGCCATGGCACTTCTGCTGAACAACTGTGCAAGGCGGCCACGTGGTGTTCTGTCCACACCTTTCTTAAGGGCCCCATATACTAGTACGATTTTACACGATTTCATACAATTCCGATATATCCACCTGATATATTGTATGAAATTGTGTACAATCGTATGTGTTTTAGATCGTATCCAATCTGATGCGCGTCCCCGTGGCTGTCGGATAGGATCCCCTAGGTCGTTGGCGCTGCACTAATGATATATCTGAATCGGATGAAAAAAAGTGTGTTTTTTGTGCATGTGATATATCGCATGCGATGTATCACAGGGAAGTTTGACTGGCATTCTCAAGACACTCCCAGCCCCCGTAGCCCTCTATCCAGCCCATCAGATATATCTCATGATACAGCTGTTTTCCGTACGATATATTGCATGCGATGTATAGCGGCTTCATCAATCGCAAGCGATATATCTTATGCAAAAATAGCACAAAAGTACCAAATCATATGGAATCACTCCCGGGAAAGTCCTGGGGGAGGTTCAAGGGAAATTACATCCAACTTCAGCCTCAGACATATCCTTGTAGTGTATGGGGCCCTTTAGATCTATGCCTTTGATACCTTTGCCTCTCTGGATGCTTCCTTTTGGTGCCAGATTCTTCTCTCTGCTCAGGAGCGACCCCTCCATTAAGAAAACTGCTGTGGGACATCTCCAATGTCATCCATGTGGATGCCTATGGACCCTGAAGAAGAAAATAAGAGTTATGGTAGACTTACGATAGTTAACTCTTTCTTCGAGGTCCATAGGATCCACAGAATGCCCACCCTGACGCACCTTGCTTCTATGGGTTTTTCCTCCTGGTCACCGGTTCCCATCTCTATTGTGTGTGAGAGTGTTTCTTGTGTGTACCAGTCTTCCTTCTCTCCTATCCTGCTTTTGCCTTGGGCTTGTCCACCAAACTGGCTAAACCTTTCCGGGGGCGAGGTATAGGGGAGGAGGGATCGGAGCATCCTGGGATCTCAAAAGTTTTAACTGTTAGGTACCCGGTCCTCTCCAACCACCTACACCTCAATGTCATCCCTGTATATCCTATGGACCTCGAAGAAAAAGCGTTAACTATGGTAATTCTACCATAACTCTTAAGGTATGTACACACTGTGCGATATTACCTTACAATTTTGACTGTATAGTCAAAATCGCAAGGAAAGTTAGTGCAAATCGCAAGGTGTTAGCTAACTTGCGATACCGATGTGCGGTCCCGCAGTTTAGCTAGACTGTGCAGGCAAGTATAGTCAAAATTGTCATTCAAAATCGCACATAGCCAATATCGCATAGCCAAATCTCACCGTGTGTATGCAGCACTCTTTTTTTATTTTATTTTTTTTATTTTTTATTGGTTTCTGAAGTGAGTACCATGGAAACCGCAGAGAATAATGTATAATGAAAAATTGTCAGATTTAAGTTAAACTTAGGAAAGCTGGCACTTAAACAAAAGTGTGTATATGTGTATGTATGTGTATATATATATATATATATATATATATACATATATATATACATATCCAAGATCAGCCGGAATTGGACGTTTGCCAGTGTCCAATTCCGGCTGATCTTGGAAACTAAGCAGTGTTTAGTGAGGACCATACAAAACAACACCTCCAGCAATTGAATCAGAGGGCGCTCTCAATCACTTTAACTAGTTACCAACTAAAATGGACCAAATAATGATGGCGTTTGGGCAATATTTTCCTTTTAATAAATTGTTTAATCTAGACAGAGGTAACCCTTTTTCACAATTACAGATCACTGTGTCACATGTACAATAGTGTAGGGTTTCTTTTCACTCTGTCTTCAACTTTGACGCGTTTCGTCCTTCGTGGACTTCTTCAGAGGGATGGTCAATATAGCAAAAAAGTCAGTCCATGAAGCAACCATATGTAAATTCAAATGGGTTGAAACACTCTAAAGTTCAGAAATATTGAACACTTTAGACTATATTAGCAAAGGACCTCTTTCCAAAACCATGCTGGTCCAAATGATCAACAGATAAATATCCCACTTCGGGTGAGCCTCAAAATAGTGATGTGTAAGAAAAATAAGCCAACAGATACAGCAGTAGTTCCTGTGTGCTCTCCCAGTGGGCAATATTTGCCTTTAATAAATTGTTTAAACGCCATAATTATTTGGTCCATTTTAGTTGGTAACTAGTTAAAGTGATTGAGAGTGCCCTCTGATTCAATTGCTGGAGGTGTGTGTGTGTGTGTGTGTGTGTGTGTGTGTGTGTGTGTGTGTGTATATATATATATATATATATATATATATATATAGATAGATAGATAGATAGATATAGATATATAATGTCCACTGTTGCTGCGAAAGCAGAACTGCACGTCACTCCATTAAAATGAAAAAAAGCCTTTAATGAGCTTCTGAGTTCAAAACATCACGTCATGCTGTCTTGTGCTGTATCAGTCCAGTGGTGGGGTCTTGTGCTGTATCAGTCCAGTGGTGGTGTCCTGTGCTGCCATCAGTTCAGTGCTGCTGTATAAGTCCAGTCCAGTGGTGCTGTCTTGTGCTGCACAGTGCATAGATAGATCCAATTAAGTAAGGTAACGCTTAGGAATCTTAACTGGTTTAGCAGGAGGTCTCTGGGGAAAGACCCAACGCGTTTCGTCTTTCAGACTTCTTATATATACGGATATTCTGCTTACCAGCTGTAGAGATCAGTAAAGCCTATCACATAGATTCACGCAAATGTGGAGACTAGAGGACTTCCTGACCACCATTTGACCGAGGCTGATGCCAGAGAGGATGATATTTCCTATGTGATATGCTTTATTGATCTTTCCATCTGGCACGCAGAATATCCTTATGTGTGCTGTTTGTGCACGCTGAGAGTGTATAAATGATTACACTATCAGGCGCTTGTTCTGTCTTCATTGATTCCACATAGATATATGTACATATTACACACACGTTATTTTTGTATTTATTGTAGACTTTGGCATACATTTATTATTTTTGACTGGAAGTTAGTGAGCAACACACTTATAAAAAAAAAACCACTGCTAAACAGAGAATTATTTCTTAGTTACAGGATGAGGAAAGGAGGCGGCAGCAACAGTTGGAAGAGATTCGGAAACGAGAAGCTGATGATCGCATGAAGCAAGAAGATGATCGCCGCCATCAAGAGGAGGAGCGGACAAAACGAGAAGCTGAAGAAAAGGTCTAAATTTTGTTGCAAACACATATTACATTTTCAAACCAGCTGTGTGAGTGGGTGTGGTAAAATTATATTTACTGTGATTTTGACTGTACTGTGCATTGGAAAGCACACTGCCTCTATTTTTGATTAGTCATTTCAGAGGAATATTTAAGTAATAATGTCACAGAGTTGGCCTTACATTAGTTGGTGTTACTGACTCAAGGTTACTTTGTCCTAGTGTGCCATTGTTTTTCCTTTATACTGTGTATGAGCCTAGTCCCAAAGCTGGGGACATATTCTGACATCCGCGAGGAATGATTGGATTGGGATGATGGAAGAATCGAATGAAGAGAATAGTTAGACCATCATAATTCCCTAATTGTGCTTACAGCCTCTGCAGACATAACAAAACAATATGCATCTTCCAATACTATGGTTAAGAAAGTAAAATAATTGAGAGTAAGTGCCTTTATCCTCTAGCGACATATACTTGGTGACCCTCTTCAAAAGTTTTTAAAAGTGACAAAGGGGTCATTCAGGCTCACAGCGCTGTTTGCCGGTGGTGGCAAAATGCGCATGCACAGCGGCTGTGCAGGCCTAAACATTGCGATGGATGCGACCGCAATTGCATTCAGAAGTAAAATAAAAATAAATTAACATACTCTACCAGTGCAGTGCAGTGGAGTGTAGTGGTAAAAGATGAATGCATAACTGAATTATAAACTTAAATTTTCATTTTTATTCCTTTTCCCAGTGTGAATTTGAGCCCTTAAAGCTTTGATGGTAAAAACTACTTTTGACAGCAGTTAGTGGAAGACTGTTGAAAGGGTAGGAAGGCATGTGATTGGCTTTGAGTGGTTTGCAACTTCTTTCGATGTAACTCATGAGCTGTGCAGCATAAAGTGTTTGTAACCTGAATCATGATGAGCAATAAGGTATTTATTTATTTTATCTCTCTTAGCCAGTGCAAATGAGAGGGTTACCCAGTCTGCCTGTGAGGTATGAGAAAAATAACAAAGATTGAGCTATTCCGTATGTAGCAGCACCCATATGAACTCGCTCTGCTGAACATCTTGTTATTTTTTAGCCAGCAAGAGATAACTTAGGTGCCCTAAAGTGTTGCTTGCTTACTATGTCGTGTTAGGTAGCCAATAGTCCAAAGAGCTTTTAGCTTTCTGGACTCTTTCATAGTTCCAGGGGGTTATTAGGTGAAAGTAACTAGCAGAAGAATCACTGAGAGTAGTATTTCAAATCATGTCTTTAATTATCCTGGCATTGAACAAGTTCATTATAAGGTGTAGAAGGAATACATTAGTACAATAGTAGTAGCAGTCCTGCGAGGATAAGATAAATATGTAGGTAAATAAGGCCAGTAGAATATGTATAATAAAAGATTGTTAACCATGTCTGACCAATTAAAACGTACATAGTATAGAAGGGTTCAGTATGCTATCTCGACAGACGGAATGCCGGCTGTCAGAATACAGACACTGGCATCATGATAGTTGAAATCCGGACAAGGGGGTGTGGAGTGGGGGGTAAGACTGCCTCCCCCCCCTCCCTTAACCCCTAACCCTCCCTTTCCATAGCCTAACCCTGTCCCTAACCTTCTCCTGGTGATGCCTAAACCCAACCCCCTCTCCCCCATGCCCCCTCCTGCTTTTAGTGCCAAAACCTAACCTCTCCCTTGATGGTGCCTGTCCCTAACCTCACCCTCCCACCCCTGCAGCGTAACCCTAACCACCACCCCCCAGCCTAACCCTAGCCCACTGGGTGGTTCCTAAACCTAACCCACCACCCCTTGCCTTAAGTCCCCAGCTATACTTATGGTCGGGATGCTAGCATCTGCCTCCTGATCCTGATTGGATTCCGTCGTTGGCATTCAGTTTGCCGGGATCCCGACAGCCGGCATCTTAACCACATCCCATATAGAATTCATGTCATGTGAAGCCCAGCAAGTAGACTTATGAAAATAAATGCTACACAGTGAAGTGCACACAGTCGGTTTTAAAAGCACTTGGCAGAGTTGAACAAGCATTTGGGACAAGATTATACACCTTGCCCTTTTATGCTTCTTATTTCTTAAATCTCATTTTGAAATACTTATCATTCATGTTCTCTAACTCTGTCTTGCCTTGTCTTTTTTTCTGCTAACCACTCTTTACTTTTTTATTATTTTATTTTACTTATAACCATTTCACATCGCACAAATAACCCGGTATCGACACGGCATATTGCAGTGTCGAAACGGGTCAGTGTGCGATGTGAAAGCACTTGCGCCGAATTAGCGGGTCGCCTGACCCGGTAATTCAACCCGGTATAAAAGAAGGATTATACCCGGGTTGAATACCGGGTCAGGCGCAGTGTGAATGGGAGCCGCGTCGATGCGACACGGCTCCCATTCACAGCATAGGGAGAGACGGCGCAGGAGATGAGCTTATCTCCCAGCGCCGCCTCCACCCACGCCCCTGCTGCTGCTGCCCCGGGTCGGAAAGCCACCATAGCAGAGCAATGCCGGATCCCACCCGGTAAGGACACGCTTCTCTTACCGGGTGGAATCTGGCATTTGCGATCTGAAAGCGGTATTACTGTACTGTACCCCTATGACTTATCATTTGCTGCTTCCCACGTAAGGAATACCTATCCGCAATATGTGGTCAGAATTTGTTAAGCCTTCAAATCTTTAAGCTTCCTATTTGTGCCAATTAGGGGGGTGGGGGGGTCTCGCATGTACCCTCAAAGCCACCTATGTTGTGAAGTCCCAACTTCCTCTTAATTGGCGTAGTAATAAGCCCGACCACAAGGGAGGTGCCCAGGTCCCCTGCAGTGCCAATTGCCTCTTGTACACCTATGTTTCCTGAGAAGCATTGCTTTACCATTAACAGCTAGGTTCCAAGATAGAAATCAAACCGCTCACACCACGAGGTCCATAGAGATTACATCATAATGTATCAGGAGATGCAAAACTGCAACCCCAACTGTTTTCCACCCCCATCAATAACCATCGCAATACCACCCCTTGGTTCATATCTGACCATCACTCACACACCTGGTTTTGCTTGTAATTGATTGCTGCTTTAAAAATATGGGCATTCTTCCACAAACTCCTGTACCTCCGGCTTCTGGCACCCTATTACATTTACTCCAATGTCTTTTTGACAACCACAAGACAAAGAGAATGCTGTCAAAAATGGACTTAAAAAAATTACTTGCTACCAAAAAGCAAACTGCTCCAACTAAAATAACAATTACTAATTTGCCAGTTTATGTCAGTTAGACAAAATATATTTATAAAACACTCCCAACATATCAAAAAGCCTGTAATAAAACATATTAAGCAGTGTGCTTGTGAGTTTAAGGCACCAATGCCAAGATAATAACTAACTAAATAATAACAAAGCCTAGTAATAATGACCCACTAAACCAATTCGTTCCTTAGAACTATCAAATTGGATTCGTCATAGCAATTCACATGATTAGACAAGAAAAACATAATCACAGCAGATGCAACAACAGGAAGGCAAATAACAAACAAGCTACAGGCATAGGTTTACTAACAACATCCAGCAAAATATTATCAATTATACACTTAAGACTATTAAAAGCACAAGAAAGCAACTGCAGAGACCAACAAGTTGGATTTAAGCCCAGTAGAGGAATCAATGACAGTATTTTTGCTATCAGTCAAATACTCGAATCACGTCTATAATCAAAGAAATAACTTTTCTTCTGGCGTCTAGTAGGGGGCACAGGGAACAGTAGGTAATGCCTGGAGAGGAATGATCTGGGCAACAAACGGTTACAAAATAGTTCCCCGCATGCTTAGCTCCGTTCCATTATACTCAGCCACCGGCCATCCAGTTTAAGTTTGGTGCAGGGGGTGTTGCTCTTAAGTAACGTAACGCTCAGGTTACTTTTTAATTATTTTTCTTTTTTACTTTACATATATGAGCGCTCCTATACATTCGAACACCGGTTACCGGGTCGGTGACTTCCATTGCGGGATTCCGGAACGGAGGGCATTGCTTCCGGACTTCCTGCCGCAGCTGCAGCCAGAAGCAGGGACAGGTAAGAGTGACTCCCTGCAGGCAGGGAGCTGTGCAATCACGGCTGTTCAGCGCTGGTGCAGGAAAATAACAGCGGTGTGGCGACAGGCTCGTCTGTCCGTACACTGAACCACCAGGGTATTTTTAGTGTTAACAGGACACAGCCGCAGCAATGACTATGTTGGTCCCTGGCGGTTTTTTCTCCTAATGGGGGAGATAGGCTCGTCCTGTTGGCCCCTCCTCCAACCCTGAGCCTGCTTCCAACTTAGTTGATAGCCCGTCTCGGGTTTTTCTCCACCTTCCTCCCTGCCTCCAGAATGCTGGGAAGCAATTAGAGCACTTTGCTGCCTCAGAATTGCACAGGGAAAGAAGCTTAGCTCTTGTCGCCTTCATACCTTGCTCTCTGCAACCTTTTTTTTGCACAGAACGCCTTCCTGCTAATACCTGGCTGGATTTTTTTAATATATCTGCCCACTTATAACTGAATTCTGTTTGCCTGAGTGCATTGTGGGGATATGTTACAGAGTGTCCTGTGATACCTATCCCTGTGGTGCCCCCTGAGCCTGGACTTCAGGTGTGGGCCCACATACCTGGTCACAATATTGACTGGATATAGCAGAATTTGGCTACTAACTATCCAAAAATACAGCTGCTAAGGAGGCCAACACTCCTGTACCACGGACTTGTAGAGTTTCTGTTAGAATTCTCTCTTCACAGGATCCTGACAACAATGGACTCTGTACCAGTTGTGCCCCCGCTACTCAGAGGGACACCCCTGTTGCTACGTCGTCCACCCAGGAACTGGCTTGGGATTCATTCTTAACACAGGTAATGTCACAGTTTGTTGACCAGCTTGCAGTCCCTCCATCTGTCCTTCAGGCTCATTTGTGGTCCCACATCCCAAATGGTCACGCTGGCTCAACGGGATCCGTGGATGCAGGCCTTTACACAATCTGTCTCTACCTCAGTCCAGCAGCTACTGGACAAGGAGAGGTCAGCGAAGCATGAGGCCCAGGACCTGTAGAAGAGTCAGATTAGACCCCGTGAGACAGAGTTCCTGTTTTTAATCGTCAAAAGAAGCTGTCTACTGAGTTTACTCCTGCACAGCTTGAGGGCCTCCTAGAAACAGCTTGGGCTCAGCCAACAAGAAAATTTCAGTTCTCCAAGCACATAACCTCCTTCTATCGGTTACCAGCTAAGGATAGAGCCAGGTGGAAGACCCCTCCCCCTGTAAGTGCCATATTGCTTTCCTTGTTCGGTCTTATTTTCTTCCACACCGGATTCCTCGTCACTTAAAGACCCTACTGATAGGAAATTGGAACATTTCCTAAAGTCAGGCTATACTAACGCAGGCACCATTAGTTGTCCAGCTTTGGCTTCTGCTTGGTTAGCTAAAGTAGTTAGTCTGTGAGCAGAAGATTTGGAAGAGGGTCTCTCTTCAAGATCTAACCATAAAGACATATTGTCCTTGGTAGCTCATCTTAAATCAGCAATTTCTTATCTCGGGGAAGCAGCAGTAGATTCAGAGATCTTCGTGTCTAAGGCCTCGACATCATTGGTGGCAGCTAGAAGGGCTCTTTGGCTATGCAGTTGGCGTGCAGACATTAATTTCAAAAGGGCGTTAGAAGCACTTCCTTACTCGAGAAACATACCTTTTGGACAAGAGTTAGACAAGATCGTCGCTCACTTGCTGCATCCAAAATGGCCTATACTCCCATCGGCAGTTCCTCCCAGGACTAGAACTAGTTTTCGCTCCTTCGTCTTCAAGGTAAAGTCAGAAGTCAGGCATCATCTAGATACAAAATACTGCAATTAGTACATCTAAGCCTCAGAATAAACAGGCCTAGGCTTCTAGAAAGCCCCCTTCCCAAGCTAGTCAACAAAACTACTGCCTGACAGGAAGGCCTCCATCCTGGGAGACCCAAGGGTGGGAGGCTGACTTCTGTCATTCGCCGAGGTTTTTGGTAAGCACCTTCTTACAGGGAGTCCTTAATCTACAGCCTCCATTTGTCCCACCGGTGACCCCTTGACACTTGTCTCTGGTTCTTCGGGTGCTGCAGTTGGCCTCATTTCAACCTGTAGAGTCAGTAGACATCCGGTGGGTCACCTTGAAAACTCTTTTCTTACTTGTCATTGTCTCAGTCTGTAGGGTTTTCGACTTGAGTGCCTTCTCCTTATCTTATTTTTCTTGCCAATTGGGGAGCTATCTGCACACAAGTGGGGTACTTGCCCAAGGTGGTGTCCAAGTTCCACATTAACCATGAAATTGTGGTTTCTACCTTCACTGCCCTTTCTACTACACTGGAGGAGGTTTCTCTGGATGTAGTTTGAGTTTTTTGGCTAGATGACTTCACCTTACCACTCGCCATGCATATTCTTTTGCCTCTCTTCCTTAACCTGCGGTAGTCACTGCTCAATCCTACAGGGCTGTTGGTTCCTCGTGGGCAGCTCAGCGTGGTGCTTCAGCTGAGCAACTTTGTTAATCGGCTACTTGGTCATCTGTCTGTATGTTCATTCGCTTTTATGTGTTTCATTCCTTTGCTTCCTTTGACGCGGCCTTCGGGGGGTACTGTCCTCAGTGCAGCTCAGCAGCGTCCCCGCTCATGAAGGGAGTGATTTGGGATGTCCCAGTGTTTCCTGTGCCCCCTAGTGGACGCAAGACGAAAAAGGGATTTATGGTCTAAACTTGTTAAATCCCTTTCTTCACATCAATAGGGGCACAGGGGGCCCACCCTGATGCACCTGGCTTGCAGGAGGTTTTCCTATGTGATTGTGTACGGGACACTCTTGTGTTTGTGTCTGCATGTATGCTATACTTACTTTTCATGTTCATCAATGCTGCTGTGGGCTTGCTACTTAACTGGGTGACTGGGGGCAGGGTAATCTGGAGAGGGAGCTGAGCATGCTGGGAAACACTTTGTGACTGTTTGGTGCCTAGATCACTCCAGGCATTACCCAATGTTTCCCGTGCCCACTATGGACGTGAAGAAAAGGATTTAACAAGGTACTTCTGAGTTATGTGTAGTGAGCTGTGGAGGCGGGCAGTAACTAGTTTAAAACAGGCTCCCACCCCTTCCACCAGACCCTCAGTCTTGTTTTTAGTGCCTTGGTGAAGGTACAGGTGAAACTCAGAAAATTGGAATATTGTGCAAAAGTTCATTTATTTCAGTAATTCAACTTAAACGGTGAAACTAATATATTATATAGATTCCTTACATGCAAAGTGAGATGTTTCAAGCCTTTACTTGTTATAAATTTGATGATTGTGGCTTACATCTTAAGATAACCCCAAATCCAAAATCTCAGAACATTAGAATATTACATAAAATCAATAAAAAAAAAAAAGGATTTTAAATACAGAAATGTCGGCCCTCTGAAAAGTATAATCATGCATATGTACTCAGTACTTGGTTTGGGCCCCTTTTGCATGAATTACTGCCTCAGTGCAGTGTGGCATGGATTCTATCAGCATGTGGCACTGTTAAGGTGTTATGGGAGAGCAGGATGCTTCAATAGCGGCCTTCAGCTCTTCTGCATTGTTCGGTCTCATGTCTCTCATCTTTCTCTTGGCAATAATGCCCCATAGATTCACTATGGGGTTCAGGTCAGGCGAGTTTGCTGGCCAATCCAGCACAGTAATCACACGGTCAATGAACCAGGTTTTGGTACTTTTGGCAGTGTGTGCAGGTGCCAAGTCCTGCTGGAAAATTAAGTCAGAATCTCCATAAAGCTTGTCTGCTGAAGGAAGCATAAAGTGCTCTAAAATGTCCTGGTAGACGGCTGCATTGACTTTGTACTTAATAAAGCACAGTGGACCAACACCAGCAGATAACATGGCTCCCCAAATCAACACTGGACTTCAATCATCTTGGATTGTGTGCCTCTCCATTCTACCTCCATACTCTGGGACCTTGATTTCCAAATGAGGTGCAAAATTTGCTCTCATCAGAAAAGAGTACTTTGGACCACTGAGCAACAGACCAGTTCTTTTTTTCTTGTCCGGAAAAGGACATTCAAAAGTGTGGGGGAGCTTCACAAGGAGTGGACTGAGGCTGGGGTTAGTGCATCAAGAGCCACCACACACATGGATCCTGGACAATGGGCTTCATCAGATGGTTCGCCTGAAAAAAAAAAACCCTTCTCCCGAAAACACACAGGTTCAGTGAAACCTGTGTGTTTTCGTGTGAAACAGCCCCATTTTCGGACGAAAACGGTCGGTCTCCGGTGTATTCTGCTTCGCCTGCCGGAGGCAGGTGAAACAAAATCTCAGATAAGTCGGCGCATGCCGCGGCTTATCGGGGCTAATTAGCTAGCCCCCAGCGGGACAATTAGCCCCTGTAATTTACCAGGGCTAAATGGATATCCCCCTTAGTCTCTGGCAAAACAGACAGAAAGCACTAACAGAGTGAGAGTTAGATACTAAGGAGGTTTGTTTGAACCCTATATCCTACTCTAAAGATGACATCTGGGAGAGTCACTAATCCTCAGAGGTCCCGATGTCTCTCCTCTACTCCAGGCACACATCTGGGGGGGAAGAGCCGCAGACAAGAAGGGTAAGAAATGTAAAGACCTTATTGCTTACTCACGTGGCAGCAAGCTGTGTGGTGTTTGACTACATACTACAAGCAAAACCAACAGACCGCTGGAGAAATGAAACTATCCGAAAACAATGCCAAGACCAACCCACAATTTAATCCTACAGTATATTAAAAGACAGCGCTTAAAGTTTGAACATGTCTGCAGAATGGAGCCTTAAAGAATACCATACCAGTGCTTAAATAAAACACGCCCGGATGGATGGAAAATAGCACATGATGTTCCATAGAAAACATGGCTAAACAATTATTAAGCTGACCTAAACTGATCCCAGTGGTGTGCGTTTATTATCGTTTCCCTGCCTTATATTCAATGGGAAATAAGGCCTCAGTGCTTGAGCCAAAAGTAAACACTGCTTACCTAGTCAATCGCTTCCAGGCCCTGCCGACCACCAACGCATGCAGTTAAAGCATTATGACAATGACAAGTCTATGGAGTCAATTGGCTTGGCCCTTGGATGATGATGATAATTTTTTTTTAAAAAGCTATGAGACTTTATTATTCATATCTCCCCTTGTTTAATATTCTGACTTTCAAGATGGCATGGAGAGCTCCCCATTAACATTATAGCATAGAACAGGGCTTAGTTGTATTGGACAATTAGTAGACTCGACTAATTATACCATTCAAGCACAGAAAAGGCTTTAAGTCCTTGCTCTTTTTATATGGAAATTATACAAGTCCAACACTATGCAAGTCTTGTGGCAAAGTATTTTGCGTCACATGACTGTCAAAATCCCTTTTCAACTGTAGAACATACTCAGTAACTGTGGAGAAAAAAACACCAATTAAACAATTGTGTACACTCCATAACTTAGAACTGTAACAAGCCTGTAAGTTCAACACCTCCTCAATAAGTATCATTAAAAGATCAGCCACAAACCTTATAACCATCTGTCTGTATAGAATTACCCTGACCATATCTGGGAGCAATATCCATAATAAGTCTTCTAGTCACTTTGCTTGATTATTAGCTAAGCAGCGTCCTTCTCTATTAGTAATAAAAAAAAAAAAAAGACCCATCAGAACAATCAAATAAAAAAGAAAAAAAGAAAACCGGCATAACAATAACAAGCAGTGATGTGCAATATATCCATGTACGAATGCATTCTAAAGATTATAAAGAAGTAATTATAATAGGGAACAGACCTAGGCTACAAAGTAAAGGACATCCGTGACAAATGGCATACTCCCATACCACTTGGTAGGGGAGGCCAAAGAGTCCCATGCAGGTACAGTAGGTATGGGAATTGGACAGTAACATGTTTTATTGACACACATCTATAAACACTCAGACAAAAAATAATCCCTATTTCTCTGACGTCCTAGTGGATGCTGGGAACTCCGAAAGGACCATGGGGAATAGCGGCTCCGCAGGAGACTGGGCACAACTAAAGAAAGCTTTTAGGTCACCTGGTGTGCACTGGCTCCTCCCACTATGACCCTCCTCCAAGCCTCAGTTAGATTTTGTGCCCGGCTGAGGTTGGATGCACACTAGGGGCTCTCCTGAGCTTCTAAAAAGAAAGTATATAATTAGGTTTTTTATTTTACAGTGAGACCTGCTGGCAACAGGCTCACTGCAGCGAGGGACTAAGGGGAGAAGAAGCGAACCTACCTGCTTGCAGCTAGCTTGGGCTTCTTAGGCTACTGGACACCATTAGCTCCAGAGGGATCGACCGCATGGAACTGGCCTTGGTGTTCGGTCCCGGAGCCGCGCCGCCGTCCCCCTTACAGAGCAAGAAGCAAGAAGAGGTCCGGAAAATCGGCGGCAGAAGACATCAGTCTTCACCAAGGTAGCGCACAGCACTGCAGCTGTGCGCCATTGCTCCTCATACACACTTCACACTCCGGTCACTGAGGGCCCTGAGCAGCAATAAAAACACCTTGGCTGGCAAAAATACCACAATATATAGCCCCAGAGGCTATATATGTGATAATTACCCCTGCCAGAATCCATAAAAAAGCGGGAGAATAGTCCGCGAAAAAGGGGCGGAGCGATCTTCTTCAGCACACTGGCGCCATTTCTCCCTCACAGCTCCGCTGGAAGGAAGCTCTCTGGCTCTCCCCTGCAGTCTACACTACAGAAAAGGGTAAAAAAGAGAGGGGGGGGCACTAAATTTAGGCGCAGTATATATAACAGCAGCTATAGGGGACATAATTCAGTTAGTCCCTGCATTATATAGCGCTCTGGTGTGTGCTGGCATACTCTCACTCTGTCTCCCCAAAGGGCTTTTGTGGGTCCTGTCCTCTGTTAGAGCATTCCCTGTGTGTGTGTGGTGTGTCGGTACGGCTGTGTCGACATGTTTGATGAGGATAATGATGTGGAGGCGGAGCAGATGCCTATAGAAGGGATGTCACCCCCTGCGGGGCAGACACCTGAGTGGATGGACTTATGGAAGGAATTGCGTGCACGTGTCGACTCCTTACACACAAAATTTGACGACATGCCAAATGCGGGACAGCCGGCTTCTCAGCTCGTGCCTGTCCAGGCGTCTCAAAGGCCATCGGGGGCTCTAAAACGCCCGCTACCTCAGATGGCAGACGCGGATGTCGACACGGATACTGACACCAGTGTCGACGACGATGAGTCTAGTCTAATGTCCACTAAGGCCATTCGTTGCATGATTGAAGCAATGAAAGAGGTGTTACAAATTTCTGATATAAACCCAGGTACCACTAAAAAGGGTATTATGTTTGGGGAGAAAAAACTACCCGTAGTTTTTCCCCCATCAGAAGAATTAAATGAAGTGTGTGAAGAAGCGTGGGCTTTCCCTGATAAAAGATTGGTAATCTCTAAGAAGTTACTAATGGCGTTCCCTTTCCCGCCAGAGGATAGGTCACGTTGGGAGACACCCCCTAGGGTGGATAAAGCGCTGACACGTTTGTCTAAAAAGGTGGCACTACCGTCTCCGGATACGGCCGCCCTCAAGGAACCTGCTGATAGAAAGCAGGAGGCGATCCTGAAGTCTGTATATACACATTCAGGCATTATACTTAGACCAGCTATTGCGTCAGCATGGATGTGCAGTGCTGCCGCTGCGTGGTCGGATTCCCTGTCAGAAAATATTGACACCCTAGACAGGGACACTATTCTGCTAACCATAGAGCATATAAAAGACTCAGTCTTATACATGAGAGATGCACAGAGGGAGATCTGCCGGCTGGCATCTAATAAGTGCATTGTCCATTTCTGCTAGGAGAGGCTTATGGACTCGCCAGTGGACAGGGGATGCAGATTCAAAAAGGCACATGGAAGTTTTGCCTTATAAGGGTGAGGAGTTATTTGGGGATGGTCTCTCGGACCTAGTTTCCACAGCAACTGCTGGGAAGTCAGCATTTTTACCCCATGTTCCCTCACAGCCTAAAAAGGCGCCGTTTTATCAGGTACAGTCCTTTCGGACTCAGAAAAACAGGCGTGGAAAAGGCGGGTCCTTTCTGTCCAGAGGCAGAGGTAGGGGAAAAAGGCTGCAACAAACAGCAGGTTCCCAGGAGCAAAAGTCCTCCCCCGCTTCTTCCAAGTCCGCCGCATGACGGTGGGGCTCCACAGGCGGAGCCAGGTACGGTGGGGGGCCGCCTCAAAAATTTCAGCGATCAGTGGGCTCGCTCACAGGTGGATCCCTGGATCCTGCAAATAGTATCTCAAGGGTACAAACTGGAATTCGAGGCGTCTCCACCCCACCGGTTCCTAAAATCTGCCTTGCCGATTACTCCTTCAGACAGGGAGGCTGTGCTAGCAGCAATTCACAAGCTGTATTCCCAGCAGGTGATAATCAAGGTGCCCCTACTTCAACAAGGACGGGGTTACTATTCCACACTGTTTGTGGTACCGAAACCGGACGGTTCGGTGTGACCCATTTTAAATTTGAAATCCTTGAACACATACATAAAAAAATCCAAGTTCAAGATGGAATCGCTCAGGGCGGTTATTGCAAGCCTGGACGAGGGGGATTACATGGTATCCCTGGACATCAAGGATGCTTACCTGCATGTCCCCATTTACTATCCTCACCAGGAGTACCTCAGATTTGTGGTACAGGATTGCCATTACCAATTCCAGACGCTGCCATTTGGACTCTCCACGGCACCGAGGGTGTTTACCAAGGTAATGGCGGAAATGATGATACTCCTTCGAAGAAAGGGAGTTTTAATTATCCCGTACTTGGACGATCTCCTAATAAAGGCGAGGTCCAAGGAGCAGTTGTTGGTGGGAGTAGCACTATCTCAGGAGGTGCTACACCAGCACGGTTGGATTCTGAATATTCCAAAATCACAGCTGGTTCCAACGACACGTCTACTGTTCCTGGGTATGATTCTGGATACAGTCCAGAAAAAAGTGTTTCTCCCGGAGGAGAAAGCCAAGGATCTGTCATCTCTAGTCAGAGACCTCCTGAAACCAAAACAGGTATCGGTGCATCACTGCACGCGGGTCCTGGGAAAGATGGTGGCTTCTTACGAAGCAATTCCTTTCGGCAGGTTCCATGCCAGAATCTTTCAGTGGGACCTGTTGGACCAATGGTCCGGATCGCATCTTCAGATGCATCGCCTAATAACCCTGTCTCCAAGAACCAGGGTGTCTCTGCTGTGGTGGCTGCAGAGTGCTCATCTTCTAGAGGGCCGCAGATTCGGCATACAGGACTGGGTCCTGGTGACCACGGATGCCAGCCTTCGAGGCTGGGGGGCAGTCACACAGGGAAGAAACTTCCAAGGACTATGGTCGAGTCAGGAGACTTCCCTACACATAAATATTCTGGAACTAAGGGCCATTTACAATGCCCTAAGTCAGGCAAAATCCCTGCTTCTACACCAGCCGGTACTGATCCAGTCAGACAACATCACGGCAGTCGCCCATGTAAATCGACAGGGCGGCACAAGAAGCAGGATGGCAATGGCAGAAGCCACAAGGATTCTCCGATGGGCGGAAAATCACGTACTAGCACTGTCAGCAGTGTTCATTCCGGGACTGGACAACTGGGAAGCAGACTTTCTCAGCAGGCACGACCTCCACCTGGGAGAGTGGGGACTTCATCCAGAAGTCTTCACGCTGATTGTAAATCGATGGGAACGGCCACAGGTGGACATGATGGCGTCCCGCCTAAACAAAAAACTAGAGAGATATTGCGCCAGGTCAAGGGACCCTCAGGCGATAGCTGTGGACGCTCTAGTGACACCGTGGGTGTACCAGTCAGTTTGTGTTCCCTCCTCTGCCTCTCATACCAAGGGTACTGAGAATAATAAGAAAACGAGGAGTAAGAACAATACTCATGGTTCCGGATTGGCCAAGACGAGCGTGGTACCCGGAACTTTAAGAGATGATCTCAGAGGACCCATGGCCTCTGCCGCTCAGACAGGACCTGCTGCAGCAGGGGCCCTGTCTGTTCCAAGACTTACCGCGGCTGCGTTTGACGGCATGGCGGTTGAACACCGGATCCTGAAGGAAAAGGGCATTCCGGAGGAAGTCATTCCTACGCTGATTAAAGCCAGGAAAAATGTAACTGCAAAGCATTATCACCGCATATGGCGGAAATATGTTGCTTGGTGTGAGGCCAAAAAGACCCCAACAGAGGAATTTCAACTAGGTCGATTTCTGCATTTCCTACAAGCAGGAGTGACTATGGGCCTGAAATTAGGCTCCATTAAGGTACAGATCTCGGCTCTGTCGATTTTCTTCCAGAAAGAACTAGCTTTACTACCTGAAGTTCAGACGTTTATGAAAGGAGTGCTGCATATTCAGCCCCCGTTTGTGCCTCCAGTGGCACCTTGGGATCTCAACGTGGTGTTGAGTTTCTTAAAATCACATTGGTTTGAGCCACTTAAAACCGTGGATCTAAAATATCTCACGTGGAAAGTGGTCATGTTATTGGCCTTGGCTTCAGCCAGGCGTGTGTCAGAATTGGCAGCTTTGTCATGTAAAAGCCCTAATCTGATTTTCCATATGGATAGGGCGGAATTGAGGACTTGTCCCCAGTTTCTCCCTAAGGTGGTATCAGCTTTTCACTTGAACCAACCTATTGTGGTGCCTGCGGCTACTAGGGACTTGGAGGATTCCAAGTTACTGGACGTAGTCAGGGCCTTGAAAATTTATATTTCCAGGACGGCTAGAGTCAGGAAAACTGACTCGCTATTTATCCTGTATGCACCCAACAAACTGGGTGCTCCTGCTTCTAAGCAGACTATTGCTCGCTGGATTTGTAGCACAATTCAGCTGGCGCATTCTGCGGCTGGACTGCCGCATCCTAAATCAGTAAAAGCCCATTCCACAAGGAAGGTGGGCTCATCTTGGGCGGCTGCCCGAGGGGTCTCGGCTTTACAACTTTGCCGAGCTGCTACTTGGTCAGGGGCAAACACGTTTGCAAAATTCTACAAATTTGATACCCTGGCTGAGGAGGACCTTGAGTTCTCTCATTCGGTGCTGCAGAGTCATCTGCACTCTCCCGCCCGTTTGGGAGCTTTGGTATAATCCCCATGGTCCTTTTGGAGTTCCCAGCATCCACTAGGACGTCAGAGAAAATAAGATTTTACTCACCGGTAAATCTATTTCTCGTAGTCCGTTGTGGATGCTGGGCGCCCATCCCAAGTGCGGATTGTCTGCAATACTTGTGCATAGTTATTGTTAACTAAAGGTTTATTGTTGAGCCATCTGTTGAGAGGCTCAGTTGTTTTCATACTGTTAAACTGGGTATAGTATCACGAGTTATACGGTGTGATTGGTGTGGCTGGTAGGAGTCTTACCCGGGATTCAAAATCCTTCCTTATTATGTCAGCTCGTCCGGGCACAGTGTCCTAACTGAGGCTTGGAGGAGGGTCATAGTGGGAGGAGCCAGTGCACACCAGGTTACCTAAAAGCTTTCTTTAGTTGTGCCCAGTCTCCTGCGGAGCCGCTATTCCCCATGGTCCTTTCGGAGTTCCCAGCATCCACTACGGACTACGAGAAATAGATTTACCGGTGAGTAAAATCTTATTTTTTCTGTATACAATCCTAAATAACAGAATAAAATAATTACCAGATGGTAATTAAAAACTGATTCTCAATTCCACCAATAACCAAAAGACTTTCTAAAAACAATGATACTCAGAATATCTGAGAGCAGGTTAGACGATGGCAGGAGTCAATCAATTACCAGAATAAGGAAATAACTTCGCCAAAAAAGTCAGTCCTTGGAGACAGAGAAGATCATATATCATCAGACAGCGTTCCGTATCCGCTCTCTGGGTCTCTGCTCCTTCCTGGCAATGCTGCACCTCTGGCACCACTGCTGCTCCCTCCAACGCGTTTCAGCCCATTTCTGGGGTCTTTTTCAAGGTAATAGGTCCTATTCTATATTCTCTGTTTCCAAGGACTGACTTTTTTTGGCAGAGTTATTTCCTTATTCTGGTAATTAATTGACTAAAGGAGAGGCAAAAAAAAAAAAAAAAAAGATAAACACAAAGAAAGAAAAAAAGGCAACTACAGTACACAGAAATTTAAAATGCACCTGGAACAGGCAGTCTGAGGTTAATTATATTCCATTTAGGTATGATCCGAGGTAAATGATATTCCTGTCAGGGATAATTATATTCAACTGTGGTAAAATATACTAATCTGAGGAAATTTGACAATATATTCCATTAGTAAAGTATATCTATGTGAGGTAAATTATATTCCTCAGGTCAAGCATATTAATTTGAAGTACAGTAAAGTATACGATGCTTAAGAAAGTTACATTCTTCTGAAGGAAAGTACATTACAAAGAGGTAGATATAGTTCACATTAGTAAACTGTTGCACAGAAGTATAGAATGCAATATATACATATCAAAGTGGAACATCCAAATAGGAGGAGGTAGTAATGGCCATCGATGGTTTGCCACCAATAGTCGATAGTGTTATGGATGGCCTGTTGTTGTTTTCCCCCCCGGGCATGACGCTGAGCATCACCCCATCCCTGATTGGCCATTCGCCTTCCTGGTACCAACTGCAGGGATACTCCTCAAACCCTAACCATCTCTGTTATACTTACCTTTTGGATTACGGCGTCAGGATCCTAACCTGTTCTGGATTCCAGCGCCTGTGTTCTGACAGGTGTCGGGATTCCAACGTCAGTATTTTGTCTGCCAGGACCTGACAGCTGGTATCTTGAACATATACCCTAGAACCTGATTGGTTGCTATCAGCAGCATATCCACTTTACAAGGTTTGATAAATCTTCCCATAAATCATCTTTTTTAGTCAATTCATGTACCATATATGATGATATCAACAGATGTCTGCTGTAACTCTTGATAAAGTTCCAACTTGTGTAGGTTTTTATGGAATGTATGTTATAGTTTGTTTAGTTAGCTAAACAACAAACCTACAATTTTACTGCCACATGTGCTGTGTTTGTATGTGACTATTCTCGCATGTTCATATACATTTCATTTCATGATGTCCTGGTTTCCATGTTATGTGCCTTGCTTGCTTTACTCTTGTTTCTTTTTTTCCCGCTTAGCACAATGTGAATTTCCTCTTTTAATCCCTAGAAACCTGTACATGAAGTCCCTCAGTTTTTTTGCTGTCTTTATTAAATACCTTAGATGTTTTGGTGCACAGACCACTTAAGGGAAGCTGCAAAGGTCTGATTTGTTTATTTTATGAAATGTTATCCTGCTCCTATAGCAGATGGGGTTTCTTCATTTGTACTGGCTTTGAGAGACTAGAAGGAAGGGAACTTTAGGATAAGCAATCAATTCCCATGTTTAAGCTAATGCCTATTAGTTTACACATTTTATGTTTGAGCACGTGGCTTTTCATCAGTCAGCTGCATTTGTTTTTAAAATATTATTGTCTTTGAGCTTTCTTAATTTATTTGTGTGTGTAACATGTATTTTATTTATTATATATATTATTATTATTTTACTTTTTTTGCAAACGCTTTAATTGCATTATTTATTTTTGGCTAGCAGAGGAGGCAGGAAGAGGAGTACTACAACCGCTTGGAAGCAGAAAGGCGCAGGCAACATGAGGAGGCAGAGCGGAGATTACTAGAGCCTGAAGAGCCTGGTCTGTACAGACCTCCACTCCCACGGGAATATGAGCTCCCACCCCCATCCCTTTCGACTAACGTTCCGCCTCCCCCACCTCAACGAAACACTTCTTACCTCAAAGCACAGGCCCTCTCCCCCGACACCGTTTACACTGCCAAGTTTGTTGCATACACTGAGGATGAGGAAGACACAAACCTAGCAGGTCAGGATAAGTACTCCAGCACAAGAAAGTCTTATGGTGACCTCCTTCCAGCTGCACATAAACCACAGCTGCCTGCTGCACGCCAGCCTCGTCCTGTATCCGATGGCATCTTTCTTTCAAACTCATTCCAGCCACCTACAGCCAATGCCAACAGTACTGGTAACAAAACAGGCCAGGCCCCTCCCATATCAAATAAACCAAGTTTCTTCCACCAAAGCATCTCCAAAGGTACAGTGTAAATGTGTGTGACTAGTCAGAATATACTTTACTACCTGTAGCACCTTGGTGATTTTAGACTATTCTCTAATTTGTGATTTCCCGTTCTGCCACTATTTGGTGAATGATTTATAGTTTGTTTCTCAAAATCGTCTTTTCCTTAAGACACTCAAATTACATATCAACTTTTTTTTCCTCTTTTAAATAAATTAAGATACGTTGAATTGAACAAATCAAAGTACTGTTGGTTTTGGCTACCACTCTTTGCTTCTCCATATATTTCATTAAGGCTGTACTGTATGTATGCTTGTAGCATGTATTTCTTTCTTATCTCTTCTTTTGACTTGGTAATAGTTACTATGACTATAAGACGTTTTATTGGATTGATTGTAGTTTTTATTATTAACCATTAACCATTTTTCTCTTACAAAAGCAAAACTTCACTCAGTTTGCAATAAATGTATAGTTTGCTTACTTTCATTTGTAAAATTGGTACCAAATTAAAGTGTTTAATCATTGGAAAATGATTTCTTACATTGCCCCTATGCTTTCAGCCCCTGTGAAAGCCGCAAACAACCCTTAAAGCAAGCATTCCCAACCTCGGTCCTCAAGGCACACTAACAGTGCAGGTTTTTAGTGATATCCAGGCTGCAGCGCAGATGGTTAAATCAAAATAACTGAGCTACTAAGTCACCTGTGCGCAAGCATGGATATCGCTAAAACCTGGACTGTTAGTGTGCCTTGAGGACCAAGATTAGGAATGCCTGGACTAAAGCTTCCAGCAGTATTGTGAAGTAAGCTGCATCCACACTCAAGAGAGTAAAATCTTTTATTTATTATATTATTTATTTATTTCTCATACTTCCTAGAGGATGCTGGGGATTCCATAAGAACCATGGGGTATAGACGGGATCCGCAGGTGACATGGGCACTTTAAGACTTTAAAAGGGTGTGAACTGGCTCCTCCCTCTATGCCCCTTCTCCAGACTCCAGTTTTAGACTTGTGCCCAGGCACACTGGATGCACTCTGAGGAGCTCTACTGAGTTTCTCTGAAAAGACTTTGTTAGGTTTTTTATTTTCAGGGATATCTGCTGGCAACAGTCTCCCTGCTTCGTGGGACTTAGGGGAGAGAAGTTAGACCTACTTCCAGTGAGTTAAAGGCTCTGCTTCTTGGCTACAGGACACCATTAGCTCCTGAGGGTTTGATCACTAGGTACGCCTAGGGGCTCATTCCCAGAGCCGGCCGTCACCCCCCTTGCAGAGTCAGAAGACAGGTGAGTAGAAGAAGACAGAAGACTTCAGTGACGGCTTCAGAGGTACCGCACAGGGCCGCGCTGCGCGCCATGCTCCCACACTCAGCGGCACTACAGGGTGCGGGGGGGGGGGGGGGCGCCCTGGGCAGCATATACACCTCTAAAAAAGTGACTGGCAAGAGGGGACAAGGTGCCAAGCCACTGTCCTAACCCCCGCCAGTATAAAGAGTTTTAAAAATAGCGGGGCTGAAGCGTGCCATTATGGGGGCGGGGCTTAGTCCTCACAGCTCACATCAGCGCCATTTTCTCTTCACAGAAGCTGCAGAGACGCTGGTCCTTCCTCACACTGCTGTACAAGTAACGGTGCAAAACGGGGGGTGGGGGGGGGCACAGTGATTTTTGGTGCAATATAAGTTATTATAAAAGCGCTGCATGTCTGAGACATTCTGTAACTGTTTCAGAACCGGGTTTAAGCGATGGGTTGTGAGCTGACAAACTTCCTCTGTGTCTCTCAGACAGGCTTTATTGTGCGTCTGTCCCCTATATGCCCAGTGTGTTTGTGGGTGTTTTGTGCACGTGTGTCGGCATGTCTGAGGCTGAGTGCTCTTCCCAGGAGGAGACTGTATTAGGCACACAAACGTCTGTGGGAGTGACCCTGTCGGCACCACCGACTCCTGATTGGGTAAATGTGTTGAATGCTTTAAATGCTAATGTGGCTCTTATTACCAAGAGATTAGATAAATCTGAATCTCAGAACCAGGCATGGAGGAAATCTGTGGAGGATGTGTTATTACAAATTCAGACCCCCTCGGGGTCACAAAAACGTTTGTTTGCCCAGTCGGCAGACACGGATACCGACACGGACACCGACTCCAGTGTCGATTATAGTGATGTCAGATTAGATCCAAAATTGGCAAAGAGCATTCAGTACATGATTGCGGCGATAAAAGACGTATTACATATCTCTGAAGATCCTGCTGTCCCAGATAAAAGGGTCTGTATGTACAAGGGAAAGAAACCTGAGGTAACGTTTCCTCCCTCTCATGAACTGAACACTCATTTTGAAAAGCTTTGGGAAAATCCTGACAAAAAGTTTCAAATTCCCAAAAGGATTCCGGCGGCGTATCCGTTTCCCTCTGGGGATAGAGAAAAGTGTGAGTCACCACCCATGGTGGACAAGGCACTATCCCGGTTGTCAAAAAAGGTGGCTCTAAAGTCTCCCGACACGGCAGCCCTTAAGGATCCTGCGGATCGTAGACAGGAAACTACGTTAAAATACATTTATGTCACCACAGGTACACTGCTCAGACCAACAACTGCATCTGCGTGAGTGAGTAGTGCTATCGAGAAGTGGGCAGATAACTTGTCATCTGATATAGATACCCTAGATAGAGATAGCATCCTCTTAACGCTGGGTTAAATCAGGGACGCTACGGCCTACCTAAAGGAAGCGGCAAGAGATATAGGCCTTTTGGGATCAAAGGCCAATGCCATGGCAGTCTCGGCAAGGCAAGCTTTGTGGATTCATCAATGGAATGCTGATGCTGACTCCAAGAAAAATGTGGAATCTCTACCATATAAAGGTGGTGTCTTGTTTGGTGATGGTCTCGCTGATTTGGTATCTACGGCTACCGCGGGTAAGTCATCATTTTTACCTTATGTTCCTCCACAACAAAAGAAAACACACCACTATCAGATGCAGTCCTTTCAGCCCAATAAATACAGAAAGGGCAGAGGTTCTTCCTTCCTTGCTACTAGAGGAAGGGGAAGAGGTAAAAGATCATCGGCAGTGGCAGGTTCCCAGGAGCAGAAGTCCTCCCCGGTTTCTGCCAAATCCAGCGCATGATGCTGGGGCTCCTTTGCGGGAGTCCGCACTGGTGGGGGGCACGTCTCAAACTCTTCAGTCAGTTCTGGGTTTGCTCGGACCTGGACCCATGGGTATTAGAAATAGTGTCCCATGGGTACAAATTGGAATTTCAAGACGTTCCCCCTCGACGGTTTTTCAAATCAGCCTTACCAGTTTCTCTGCCGCACAGGGAGGTAGTATGCGACGCAATACAAAAGTTGTGTCAAAATCAGGTCATTCTCGACAGGGAGAAGGCTTTTATTCGAGCCTGTTCGTGGTCCCGAAGCCGGGCGGCTCGGTCAGACCAATTCTGAACCTAAAATCCCTCAATTTCTACCTGAGAAGATTCAAATTCAAGATGGTTCTCCTGCGCAAGCAGGGAGTCACAATTATCCCGTACTTGGACGATCTCCTGATAAAGGCGAGATCCAGGGACCAACTGGTCCAGAACATTTCACTCTCCCTGACAGTTCTGTAACATCATGGTTGGCTCCTAAACTTGCCAAAATCGCAGTTGACTCCGACGAAGCGGTTGTCGTTTTTGGGAATGGTTCTGGACACAGAATTACAGAGAGTTTTTCTTCCAGTGGAAAAGGCTCTGGAAATTCTGAATCTGGTCAAACAAATTCTGAAACCAGCAAAAGTGTCAATCCATCAATGCACTCGATTACTGGGGAAGATGGTAGCGGCCTACGAGGCCATTCAGTTTGGCAGATTTCATGCCAGAGTTTTTCAGTGGGACCTGTTGGACAAGTGGTCCGGATCCCACCTGCACATGCAACGGAAGATAGTCCTGTCTTCAAAAACCAGAATCTCACTCCTGTGGTGGCTGCACAGCTCTCACCTCCTAGATGGGCACAGGTTCGGGATCCAGGACTGGATCCTAGTAACCACGGATGCGAGTCTCCGAGGCTGGGGGGCAGTCACGCAGGGTGAAAACTTCCAGGGAAGATGGTCAAGCCAGGAAACTTGTCTACACATAAACGTTCTGGAGTTAAGGGCCAGTTACAACGGCCTTCTTTAAGCGGAACATCTTCTTCGAAATCTGTCCGTACTGATCCAGTCGGACAATATAACTGCAGTAGCGTATTAAACCGCTAGGACGGAACAAAAAGCAGAGCGGCGATGGCAGAGGCCGCAAAGATTCTCCGCTGGGCGGAAAGGCATACAAGCGCGTTGTCAGCGATCTTCGTTCCAGGAGTGGACAACTGGGAAGCAGACTTCCTCAGCAGATCTCCATCCAAGAGAGTGGGGTCTTCAATCAAGAGGTCTTCACAGAAGGGACGAGTCTATGGGGAACTCCTCAAATAGACATGATGGCGTCTCGTCTCAACAAGAAGCTTCAGAGATATTGTTCCAGGTCACGGGACCCTCAAGCAATAGCAGTGGACGCCCTAGTGACACCGTGGGTTTTTCAGTCGGTGTATGTATTCCCTCCACTTCCTCTCATTCCGAAAGTTCTATAGATCATAAGAAGAACAAAGGTTCAGGCGATCCTCATTGTTCCAGACTGGCCAAGGAGGGCTTGGTATCCTGATCTTCAGGAATTACTCAAAGGAGATCCCTGGCCTCTTCCTCTACGCGAGGACCTGTTACAACAGGGGACGTGCGTATACCAAGACTTACCGTGGCTACGTTTGACGGCATGGCGGTTGAACGCCAAATCCTAGCCCAAAAGGGTATTCCCAGTGAGGTCATTCCCACACTTCTTCAGGCTAGAAAAGGAGTAACGTCTAAACATAACCACCGTATTTGGAGAAAATATGTGTCTTGGTGTGAATCCAAGAAGGCTCCTACGGGAGAATTTCAGTTAGGACGTTTTCTCCATTTTCTGCAAGCAGGTGTGGATGCGGGCCTTAAGTTGGGCTCAATTAGGGTACAGATTTCAGCCTTATCGGTTTTCTTTCAGAAACCCTTGGCCTCCCTTCCAGAAGTTCAGACTTTCGTGAAAGGTGTGTTGCACATCCATCCTCCCTTTGTGCCCCCAGTGGCACCATGGGATCTTAACGTGGTGTTGCAGTTCCTTCAATCACATTGGTTTGAGCCTTTACAGAAGGTGGGTTGAAATTTGTCACTTGGAAAGTGGTCATGCTGTTGGCCTTGGCATCCGCGAGGCGGGTGTCTGAGTTAGCGGCTTTGTCTCACAAGAGCCCTTATTTGATATTTAATGTAGATAGAGCAGTGTTGAGGACTCGTCAGCAATTTCTGCAGAAGGTGGTTTCATCTTTCCACATGAACCACCCTATTGTGGTGCCAGTGGCTGCTGATACCTTGATTGAGTCGAAATCTCTGGATGTGGTCAGAGCTTTAAAAATTTATGTCGCCAGAACGGCTCAAATTAGGAAAACAGAGGCTCTGTTTGTCCTGTATGCTCCCAACAAAATTGGGGCTCCTGCTACCAAGCAGACTATTGCACGCTGGATCTGTAATACAATCCAGCATGCTCATTCTACAGCTGGATTGCCGTTGCCAAAATCGGTGAAAGCCCATTCTACCAGAATGGTGGGCTCGTCCTGGGCGGCTGCCCGGGTGACCTTGGCATTACAACTCTGCCGAGCAGCTACTTGGTCGGGTCCAAACTATTTTGCAAAATTTTACAAGTTTGATACCCTAGCCAATGAGGACCTCATGTTTGGTCAATCGGTGCTGCAGAGTTATCCGCACTCTCCCGCCCGTTCTAGAGCTTTGGTATAAAACCTTTTCTCTTAGTCCATAGAGGATGCTGGGCGCCCGTCCCTGTGCGGTCTGTGTCTGCAGTTATTAGTTATGGTTAAATACAGATTGGATTACGTTATAGTCAGCCTGTTGCTGACATTGTTCAGGCCGTTGCCTTGAGTTATGTTGAATGCCAAGTTGTATGGCGTGCTTGAGGTGTGAGCTGGTATGAATCTCACCTTAGTTTAACAATAAAATCCTTTCCTCTAAATGTCCGTCTCCCTGGGCACAGTTCCTATAACTGGAGTCTGGAGGAGGGGCATAGAGGGAGGAGCCAGTTCACACCCTTTTAAAGTCTTAAAGTGCCCATGTCTCCTGCAGATCCCGTCTATACCCCATGCTTCGTATCCCCAGCATCCTCTACGGACTAAGAGAGAAGGATTTACCGGTAGGTATCAAAATCCTATTTTTGTGCATTTTGTGTATATACAACTCTTTTTGGTTATAAAAAATACAACATTCATAAGCTCATTTGTGAGGCTAACCTTGTATAGGTCTAATCGTTATAATGTTATCATTAAAAGTCAACCTGTACTGGCAACTGGCATTATAAGTTCTAAAAATGCATAGTCTGATGGTGTCATAAAAATCTTCTCCTGGGCATAGTAAGCATGCACCTGTAACACTTAATAATATGCATGATCATGGTCCTATCACTTAACCTATGCAAATACGGGGAATATAGTAAAAATATTGCTGCTGTGACATAAAATGTTATACTGTACCTATATTAGAATAAAGCTTATGGCACCTGTTCACACGCTCATATTAACAGGTTTCAGTTGTACAGGGTGAATAACATTTGCAATCAGTAATGTCATTCAAATGATGCAAAGGTTGTGTTATGCACTATTCCCTTAATTCCCATGCACTGCCCACCTCCTGAAGCTGCCAATGTGAATGTGTTTTGTTTCAGATAATCATAGGTAATTTATACCACTGTGCCTATCTCAAGAATAGGGAAGTATAATCTTTTGTATTTAATAAATTCAATAGAAAATATTTTTTTTAAAGTTGGCTTTTTAAGCCCACATCTTACATTTTTTAACAAATTATAACTAAAAAAGTATCAATTAGGGACACATTACCCTGCTGCTTATTGTCGGCACTGCCATATTGTCAAAAGTAGAAACATTTCTTTCAGCCTGAGGAGGGGTGTGGTATGGCTGACCGGCGGTCAGCATAACGACGCTGGGATCCCGACGGGGAGGGGCAAGTGCAGCAAGCACCTTGTGGGCTCGCTCCGCTCGCCATGCTGCTGGACCTGTGGTCACCACGGATTCTATTCCCACTCTATTGGTGTCGTGGACACCCATGAGTGGAAATAGTCCCTGTTGGTCGGCATGCTGACCGTCGGGATAGTGAGGGGGCGAGATGTTGGTGGAGGTCATGTGACCGTCGGTCTTCCGAATACCACTCCTGAGGGGCTGTGAGGAAAAATGCACATTAAAATGCATTTCAAGGCGTGGGTAATCCCATTGATTCTGTGTTTTACACAGAATCAGTTTGTTAGCCCGCGTTAACATAGTGATTACCGTGTGGGGAAAAGGCTAATTAATTGAATACCTTCTCTCCACGTACACATTTAGCTGCGGAGTAAAGCCTACGGCTAATTGAATATGCCTCTTACAGTTTTTCTCCCAAGTGCCCTATTGGTGCTAGGAATTTGAAAAAAATTATGACTAGGTTTTCCTCCTAGTTTTCTCTTTTTCGCAATTTTCAAGTTGGCTTAAGCAGTTATAATAGCACAACATACCACAGACAAATTTAAAACGGAACTTAATAGAAACACAGTAAAAGAGAACTGTGGTTAGAGACCGCAGGTTAAGCTTTACAGTGCCTTTGTTCGTGTTAAATAGCAATAAATCATTATTACTTATATGTACAGGTATGCATAGTTGAGTCTTGAAAGAAAAGCCTTTTTCTTTATCGGGGTCCACAGTAGATCCACAGGATATACACTGGGTTGTAAGTGGCGTTAAAGGATCGGCAACAAACTGTTAAAGCTTTTGGACTCCCACAAACTTCTGGTCCAGCCACCTTATAACCCTGCCTCCTGGCCCAGCAATTCAGGTGTTTTTTGTGCGGCAGGAGCCGGACCACTGTAGACGGTGTGGCTGTGGTTTTTTTTGCAACCATCAGCTTTTTATTATTTTATGTAGCCTTTTTTTTTTTTTTTTTTTTTTAGAGCAATCTTTCTTTGCGTCTTAAACACAGGGTAATGGTTACTCCAACATTTTCCCGCCGGTGTCACAACACTACTTACCTTTGTGTAATCACTGCGGTCTTGTCGGACGTCAGCTGGATGGACTAGCAGATCCATGCTACCAATCCTAGGTTGTGGCCGGAGACTGGGAAGAAAGGTAGGAGCATCTCTGTCCGCTTGCGGATCCAGGTGCATGTAACGCAGCCTGACCATCTCAGGCTGGAGACTACCGGACAGCCACTGACGCGCTCGTTCACCTCGGGTGCACCTGTGCTAGACTTCAGGGATCGCAGGTGCCGAGGATAAATTTGGAGGTTGCAGATCTCTGGGGTGGATGTCAGCAGTGGGGAGTAAAAGCCCTCCCCCCATTTCATGGCCAGTTTTCTCCGCCATCAACTATTTACCCACTTCCAAAGTCTGAGTCGCAGTGCATACATCTCAGTCGCTGTGTTCACTGAAGCGTCTCTTACTGATGGCCGTTTTTAGCAGGGTTTTTTCAAATAGGAAGCCGGGTTCCAGTTTCCCTGTATCTCGCTCTCCGGAGGCAGGTGATACAGCACTTAAATTCCTTACTACTTATGCTGTATGGTGTAGTTTAATTATGTGCCTAATGCAAATGTATGACTATGTATATTGCTGTATTATTCGCTTGTGCGTCTAGATATGCTAGTCTCCTTTATATCCTGCTCTTCGGAGGCAGGTGATACAGCACTGATGTGTCTACCTACCTATGTGGTAAATGTAGTTGAATATATGTGCCTATTGCAAATGAATGACAATATATTAATATTGCTGTATTATTCGCATGTGCGTCTGTATACGCTATTTCTATATATCCCACTTCCTGTAGTGAGGTTATACAGTAATATCTACCTTAGACTATGTTTCAAGTGAATATGTTAATTTGCTAATGCATTAATACTTTTTTCTCATTGTAATGTCTTCTAGTGCTGCTGTCTGAGTAATCTTATTTTGTCAGTCTCTTTCTATCTCTGTATTTTCACTCTATGCTGGTGTACTTCATTTTGCAGTTTCAAAAGTGAAGACTATCACATCACTGCAATTTATTACACTATTGTGTGAATATGGTTACCTTGTCCTCATGAGGCAAAGATAACGTTCCAGCACCTGTATTAACATCTAGTTTGTCCTGTAAAGTAGGATTGAGTCCTCAGGACTCAGTGCAGGATGGGTTATGTCCTGTTTGGGTTCATTCAAAACCTCAAACAGGTTGAGCAATTGACTTCAGGTCAAGAATCAGTGCAAACAGAACCCCCTTGGGCTTCATTTGCAAAGGTTCTGTCAAATATAGCGGATCGCTTGTCCGTTCCGCTTATATCTCCTCTTGTGGGATATTCCCTAAACCCCACTGCATTTATGGGTGAATGGGATGCCCCTCTTAGGCCAAGATTTGGCTTAGACCTCGGCTGCCTTTCAAATGTTATCGGCAGACAATCCCAGGCATTTAAATGCAGGTAGACATG
This sequence comes from Pseudophryne corroboree, assembly GCF_028390025.1. Taxonomy (NCBI): domain Eukaryota; kingdom Metazoa; phylum Chordata; class Amphibia; order Anura; family Myobatrachidae; genus Pseudophryne; species Pseudophryne corroboree. The sequence continues at coordinate 610,179,348 of NC_086447.1, forward strand.
AGGTATCTCCCTCACAATCTACACTGAAGAAACTGCGGACGAAGCAGAAACCTTTCTCTCTGAGTCTGTCTCAAGAGAGGAGGAGCAACATACCTTAGTAGATATACCGGAGTTAAATGATGCAGTAAAATCTATATTGTCTATGAAGGAAGATGAAGAACCTATACTGAAAAAGTCTAAGGGGTAAATTTACTAAGATGGGAGTTCTATTTGATTGGATGTTGCCCATAGTAACCAATCAGATTCCAAGTATTCTCTTCTAGAAGGTGCTAGATAAATGAGAAGTAGAATCTGGTTGCTATGGGGCAACATCCCATCTTAAATAGTACTCCCATTTTAGTAAATTTATACCTAAGGCTCCAGTTTTCAAACGTCCCATAAAAACAAACCATTTCCTAACTCAGATCAGTTGAAGGAAATTATACAGGAGGCTGACACCTAGTAAATGGTTTAAATTTCCATAAAAATTGCTCTTTTACTATCCTCCTTCCACCTGTGGTCTGTTTAAAAAGGGAAGTTTCTCCCAAAGTAGATGCTCACATTGTTCGATTAGTGCGCAAATCTACATTACCTCTGCTTTCAACATCATTAAATGATGTAACCAACAGAAAAATTGATGGCTATTTTAAGACTTTGTTCTCCTTAACAGGGGCTAGTTCAAGACCAGCTATGGCCACAACATGGGTGGCTAAAGCCGTAACAGCCGAAGCAAAAGCCTGGGAAATTTATCTCTCAGTTCAAGGAACAAGAATACAAATATCCCATATAACAAATATAAAACAGGCAGCTGCTTATAAGGAAGAAGCAGCCCTAGATATGGGGGTCTTAGCTTCTTTAGTAGCAGCTTGCTGAGCATTATGGTTACGTTCATGGAAGGCTGATACGAATTCCAAGAAAGTTATGGAATCCCTACCCTTTGTCAGAAATATTAGGTTGAGATATAAATTGGATGAAATTCTAAAGTCTGACCAGACTCTAAAAAGAACACCAACATCTAAACCTATATTCCCTGCTTTCCGGTCCTTTCGCCCCCAAGGTAATGCAAAGGGAAAAGCTTATGTCAAACATTCTCAGGCAAATAGAACTGTTAAGAATAAGGGCAAACAGGTTTGGTCAACCAGACACCCTACTGCTAAACCAGAAAACAAGCCATCAGCCTAATGATGTGTACCTCCACCTGGGGGATCCCAGGGTGGGAGGCCAACTTCTTCAAATTACACAAGTGGGACAACCGTCCACCACAGCTGCCTGGGTGCAAGAAGCGGTGTCTCACGGTTACTCCTCCTTCAAGAAGCGTCCTCCACATCAGTTCTGTTGTACCAGCCCGCCTTCAGTGGTAATGAAGGCCAGGGCTCTACAAGAGGCAATACAGACATTGCTACAGTCAGGAGTGATAGTACTGGTTCCCTCAGCACAACGAGGTCTGGGGTTCTATTCTACCCTGTTTCTTGTACAGAAGCCCATTTTCAATCTCAAGGTTTCTGGACAAATACAGGTGGCTGCTGCGATTCCATATGGAAACATTACGGACCATTATCCTTGCAATAGAGCCGGGTGATTTCATGGTGTCTCTAGACATTTAAGATAGCACTCTCCCATCAGTGTTATGTCAGGTTTGCAATCCTCCAGCAACATTTTCAATTTCAGGCACTACCATTTGGGCTGACCACAGCTCCAAGGTTGTTTACCAAAATTATGGTGGTGATGGCAGCTCACTTACGTCGTCAGGGAATAAGGAATTTCCCTTGTTTAGACGACCTGTTAATCCTGGACAATCTCAGGAAACCCTCCTCTGCAATTCACCTGCCTACAGGATCACGACTGGCTCATAAATGGGACAAAGTCCTCCCTAGTTCCATCTCAAAGGATGACACACCTAGGGGGATAACAGTCTACCTACACTTCATCGGGAAGTTCGTCAGTCATTAGTCTGGTGGCTACAGACGTCCCACTTAAACAAAAGTCGACCCTTTTGGGTTGCAGACTGAGAGCTTCTGACAACCGATGCCAGCCTCAGAGGCTGGGGAGCCGTAACAGGACAGTTCTCTCTCCAAGGCCATTGGACTAGGGAAGAAAGTTGTCTGCCAATCAATGTCCTGTAACTTCGGGCCATCTACATAGCTCTCACCTAGGCCAAAGAAATGCTTCAGGGCAAACCAATTCAGATTCAATCGAACGATGCCACTGCAGTAGCGTACCTCAACCACCAAGGAGGCACTCGTACTCGGATGGCAATGGAGGAAGTAAGTCGCACATTAAAGTGGGCAGAACTTCATCACCAGGCCATATCCGCAATATTCATACCCGGACTAAACTGTGAAGCAGACTTCCTCAGCCGGCAGGATATTCAGGCAGGCGAATGGGCTCTGCACCCAGAAGTCTATTAGATTCTTGTAAACAAATGTGGACTGCCAGAAATGGACCTTATGGCTTCACGACAGAACAACAAGGTACCGGTATACGGGTCACAAATAAGGGATCCCGAACCAAGTGTCGTGTATGCTTTGTCAGTAAAATGGAAATTTCAGTTGGCATATGTATTCCTGCCAATCTCTCTCTTGCGCAGGGAGATTAGAAAATTCAAGCAGGAAGGGGGCGTTGTGATATTAATAGCTCTGGCGTTGCCCAGACAAAATTCGTACACTAATTTGCAGAGGCTATCCGTGGACACTCCATTCATACTGCCTCAACAACCAGATCTACTGATCCAGGGTCCCTGTCTGTACATACATCTGGATCGGTTGTCTTTGACAGCATGGCACTTGAAACATCCATCATAAAAGGTAAAGGCTTTTCACAGGTGGTAATTCAAACGATTCTTAAAGCAAAGAAATCATACTCCGCTCGCATCTATTACCAAATATGGCATGCTTATTTTCAATAGTGTTCCATTAGAAAGTATGACCCAAGGTTTTTCAGAGTTTCAAGAGTCTTAGCATTCCTTCAAGCTGGAATGAACCAAGGTCTCCACCTAACCTCCATGAAGGTACAAGTGTCAGCATTGACCATATGGTTCAAAAGGAAGATTGGAAATCTTTACAATGTTCACACCTTTTTCTAGGGAATGCTTCACATTCAGCTCCATGTGTACCTCCAACTGCTCCTTGGGACCTGGGATTAGTCCTCAAGGCTCTTAAAGGCGCTCCATTTGAACCTTTGAAAAAGGTTGACATCAAATGGTTGACAGGAAAAGTTCTCTTTCTACTGGCAATTGTTTCAGCTAGAAGAGTATCCGATCTAGGGACACTATTGTGTCGCTTTCCATTTCTGATATTGCATCCAGAGTGGTTCTCCGAACCAAGTCTAGATATCTGCCTAAGGTGGTCTCAAAATTCCATCTTAATGAAGAAATAATAGTTCCGGTCTTCCATTTGCCAGATCCTTCTGTGGGAGATGCAACATTGGACGTAGTTCGTACTTTTAGGGTCTAGGTGGATCAGACCAGTGCCATCAGAAGAACAGTCACTCTCTTTGTATTATATGGCTTTTACAAGGGAGGATGGCCTGCCAATAAGCAAACATTGGCTAGATGGCTTCCGATGCTATCACAGAAGCATATGCTTGAGCCAATCTCCCCATCCTAGATAATGTCTCTGCCCATTCTACCCGTTCAGTTGGTCCTTCATGGGCAGCCTACCGTGGTGCCTCAACTCTGTAAGGTTCCATAAATAAGTTTTTCAGACATTATGCCTTTGATACTTTGCCTCTCAGGATGCTGTGTTTGGATGTGGGATTCTCCTGTCTAATCAGGAATGTTCCCTCACTTAAATGCTGCTTTGGGACATCCCAATGTATATCCTGTGGATCTACTGTGGACCTCGATACAAGAGTTATGGCAGACTTACCATGGTTAACTCTGTTTCTCCGAGGTCCACAGTATCCACAGGGAGCCCACCCTAACGCACCTGATTTGAGAAGCTTTACACTTACTAAATTACTTCCTTTCCTCGGGCATGGAAGTGTGTGTATGTTTTTCTCACCTGAATAGTTCTTCCTCCTCGATATACTTCTGCTTCTTCCTTAAACTTTGTGACAAACTGAATTCCTGGGCCAGGGGGTGGGGTTATGAGGAGGCTGGACCGGAGCTTCCTAGGAGTCCAAAAGCTTTAACCGTCTGGTGCCGATCCTCTAATGCCACTTACAATCCAATGTATAGCCTGTGGATACTGTGGACCTTAGCGAAACAGAGCTAACCATAGTAAGTCTACCATAACTCTTGAGAGAGGTTTTTGGCATTAGTTTGCTTATTCCATTTTGAATTGTAGAACAGCAAATTCCCACTGCAATAGCAAACCAAAACCAGTGTTATAGTGCACTTAACCTGTAATGTTTTTAGTTTTTACATATTTGAGAGTATACTGTATCTTGTTTTTATTTTAAAGGAAAGGTTGATATTGGCTCTCATCTGAAAAAAATGTTTTTTTGTTTTAGTTTAATAAAGCTGTAATAATGGGGTCTATATGCTAAGCCTTGAATGGAGATAAAGTGGACGGAGATAAAGTACCAGACAATCCACTCCTAACTGTCATGTCACAGGCTGTTTTTGAAAAAAGTGCTTAGGTAGGAGCTGGTTGGTTGGGACTTTAACTCCAGCCAGGGCTTAGTAAATAGACCCCTATGTAAAGCCCAGTACCCACGGGCCGATGCAGGAGAGATGTGTGCTGAGCGAACCGCTCAGCACACATCTCTCCTGCCGCTCAGCACAGCGCGATCTGTGCTGAGCGTGCGGGGGGAGACGGGGGGCCGCTCATTTCACCCAGCGGGTGAAGTGAGCGACCCGCTAGATTGGCCTGCATGCAGGCCAATCTAGCAGCAGCGATAGCGATGTGCGGGGCCGTGCATCGCTATCGCCGAGGGGGCTACACATGGAGCGATCATACTGATATTCTAAGCAATCTAGTCAGATTGCTTAGAATATCGCTCCGTGAGTACCCCCCTTTAGGAAAACCTTTTATAAACCTGTTTTAATGCAATCAGTCATTTAAAGATTTGTTTGGCAATCGAGGCTAAACCTACAGCCCAAATTTAAGCCACGCCTTTTTCTTTTGGAAGCCGAATGCACAGGCCATTTACAATGAACCATTGTCTCCCATTTCCTTTTATAAAATTCTATGCTAGAAGAATTATACACGTAGATGTGTGGAGCTGTTTTGCATACCTCTGTAGGCATAAATGCAAGGGAAATAATGATACGTATCATTTATTTCCCTTGCATGTATGCCTATAGAGGTATGAAAAACAGCTCCACACTAAAGGTGCATACACACTTGCCGAGAACATGATCAATGTCGCTAATTTTCACCCTTCCTGAGCAACATTGTTCACCTTCTCGGCAAGTGTGTATGCTGTCGATGACAACCGATGCGCAGTCCCGTGGGTCATTAACGACCCTTGCTGTTGGCCATGCATGCAGATCAATTTGGACTGTTGTCCACGAGCTGCAAGTCCGGCCGCGGCATGACGTCAAGTCCTGGAGAGAGAAATTAAGTGGGCGGAGATAAAGTACCAATTAACCAGCACCTGTCATTTTTCAAACATGGCCTGTAACGTACCAGATGGTTACTGTAGCTGGTACTTTATCTTCATCCACTTTATCTCTCACTGAGGCTTAGCACATAGACTACTGAATCTTGTATATGAAGCAAAATGGAACTTGACAAGGAAAAAGCTGTGGGCACTGCATTGTTGCAGTTAGTATGCAGATTAAGAAATACAGGGGGTAATTCCAAGTTGATCGCAACAGGAATTTGGTTAGCAGTTGGGCAAAACCATGTGCACTGCAGGGGAGGCAAATATAACATGTGCAGAGAGAGTTAGATTTTGGTGTGGTGTGTTCAATCTGCAATCTAAATTGCAGTGTAAAAATAAAGCAGCCAGTATTTACCCTGCACAGAAACAAAATAACACCCAAACCTAACTCTCTCTGCACATGTTATATCTGCCTCCCCTGCAGTACACATGGTTTTGCCCAACTGCTAAAAAATTTCCTGCTGCGATCAACTTGGAATTACCCCCACAGTCACACACGGGATCTTGTCAGAATACCAACTATGGGGTATATGCAATTGCGGTCGAATTCCCGAAAATGTCTAAAAACGGGACATTTTCGCCCAAAAAAAAAAATTCGACAATGCAATACAGTACTTTTCGCCAAAAAAACGGCCATTCCAAATTCGACTTTTTGAAATTCGACATTTGTCAAATTCGACATTTCTGCAATGGTACAAATGCGGCATTTCGACAAAAGTATTTTCAATTGAAGATTGTAAATTCGACAACAGTGCTTTTAGACAGTAAATTCGTCATTTTCAATCCGCCACACTTTGCTGGCGGAATCTAATAAAAAAATGTAAAAACATGTTTTTTTTTGTGTTTTTTTTTATTGGTAATAGCATATCTATTTATATTAGAAGGGATTAGGTACTTGGTTTGTCTATTTAGGAGGCACAAGTATTATTTATATATTTTTAAATTTTTTTATTTTTAATGGAATGGTGTAAAAATCAGGGGGGGAAAATGCGTGGGGTCCCCCCTCCTAAGCATAACCAGCCTCGGGCTCTTTGAGCCGGTCCTGGTTGCCAAAATACGGGGGGGGGGGGGGGGGGAATGACAGCTGATCCCCCGTATTTTAACAACCAGCACCGGGCTCTGCGCCTGGTCCTGGTGCAAAAAATACGGGGGACAAAAAGAGTAGGGGTCCCCCATATTTTTTGTACCAGCACCGGGCTCCACTAGCTGGACAGATAATGCCACAGCCGGGGGTCACTTTTATACAGCGCCCTGCGGCCGTAGCATTAAATACCCAACTAGTCACCCCTGGCTGGGGTACCCTGGAGGAGTGGGGACCCCTTCAATCAAGGGGCCCCCCCCCCAGCCACCCAAGGGCCAGGGGTGAAGCCCGAGGCTGTCCCCCCCCATCCAAGGGCTGTGGATGGGGGGCTGATAGCCTTGTTGAAAATGTAAGAATATTGTTTTTTGCAGAAGAACTACAAGTCCCAGCAAGCCTCCCCCGCAAGCCGGTACTTGGAGAACTACAAGTACCAGCATGCGGGGGGAAACGAGCCCGCTGGTACCTGTAGTTCTACTGCCAAAAAAATACCCAAATAAAAACAGGACACAGACACCGTGAAAGTATAACTTTATTACATACATGCCGACACATATACTTACCTATGTTGACACGCCGACTCTGGCCTCGTCTCCAATGTCGACGTCCGGGGGAACCTGAAAATAAAATTATACTCACCTGATCCAGTATCCGGTTCTTTTATTATAATCCACGTACTTGGCAAAACAAAAAAACGCATTTACCCGAACCAGACGGACTGAAAGGGGTCCCATGTTTACACATGGGACCCCTTTCCCCGAATGCAGAGACCCCCCGTGACTCCTGTCACAGAAGGTCCCTTCTGCCAATCAGGAAGCGCCACTTCGTGGCACTCTCCTGATTGGCTTTGCGCGTCTGAGCTGGCAGACAGCGCATCGCACAGCTCCCTCCATTAGTTTCAATAAAAGAACCGGATACTGGATCAGGTGAGTATAATTTTATTTTCAGGTTCCCCCGGACGTCGACATTGGAGACGAGGCCAGAGTCGGCGTGTCAACATAGGTAAGTATATGTGTCGGCATGTATGTAATAAAGTTATACTTTCACGGTGTCTGTGTCCTGTTTTTATTTGGGTATTTTTTTTGGCAGTAGAACTACAGGTACCAGCGGGCCCGTTTTCCCCCCGCATGCTGGTACTTGTGGTTCTCCAAGTACCGGCTTGCGGGGGAGGCTTGCTGGGACTTGTAGTTCTGCAAAAAACAATATTCTTACATTTTCAACAAGGCTATCAGCCCCCATCCGCAGCCCTTGGATGGGGGGGACAGCCTCGGGCTTCACCCCTGGCCCTTGGGTGGCTGGGGGGGGACCCCTTGATTGAAGGGGTCCCCACTCCTCCAGGGTACCCCGGCCAGGGGTGACTAGTTGGGTATTTAATGCCACGGCCGCAGGGCGCTGTATAAAAGTGACCCCCGGCTGTGGCATTATCTGTCCAGCTAGTGGAGCCCGGTGCTGGTACAAAAAATACAGGGGACCCCCTACTCTTTTTGTCCCCCATATTTTTTGCACCAGGACCAGGCGCAGAGCCCGGTGCTGGTTGTTAAAATACGGGGGATCCCCTGTCATTTTTTCCCCCCCGTATTTTGGCAACCAGGACCGGCTCAAAGAGCCCGAGGCTGGTTATGCTTAGGAGGGGGGACCCCACGCAATTTTTTTAGGGTTTTTTACCTTTTTTTAAACATTTTTAAAAAAATCAAAATCCGTCAAATCGGGCATTTTTCGACAGCGGGACTGTCGAATTCGTTTTTTATTGAATATGTCGAATTCCGGCACCCACCTGCCGGAATTCGACGGTCGACTTTAAAAACGGGCGAAAAAGTGCCGCAATTCGCCCGGAATTGCATATACCCCTATGTCTATGAACTGAGCCTTGAAGAGAGAAATAAAGTACCAACCAACCAGCTCCTGTCATTTTTCTAACGCAGCCTGTAACTGATTGTCTGTTACTTTATGTCTCTCCACTTTCTCTCTTCAAGGCTTAGTAAATAGACATCACAGTCTGTAAAACTGACAGGAGCTGATTGGTTGGTACTTTTTCTCTCTCCAAGTTTAGTATATGTAGTTTTGACTAAATTCACTGACCACTTGGACACTGCTTTCTACCATATTATACTGTCTTCATTGTTCTGTAAACTGGCAAAATTACTGCTTTATTTTGTTACTTGATAATGTCTTCTCTAATATCTTATGGCTGTAGTATATAAAAATAAATACCAGAAACCGTACATAATTAGAGAATTAGTGCATTGAGAAATTGCAGTACTGTAAATCAGAATATTAAGAACTTTGCTATATGTTTGACCTAATATTGATACTTTTGAATTTGCATCAAATTTTTGGGGTAAAACAGTGCATGATTTTAAAACTGAAGCAACACACTTAGAAACACACAATGCTCAATTCAAGCTCTAACATTAGCAAATACTTTTCTCTAACGTCCTAGTGGATGCTGGGGACTCCGTAAGGACCATGGGAATAGACTGGCTCCGCAGGAGACTGGGCACTCTAAAGAAAGATTTAGTACTACCTGGTGTGCACTGGCTCCTCCCTCTATGCCCCTCCTCCAGACCTCAGTTAGAATTTGTGCCCGGCCAGAGCTGGGTGCTTTTAGTGAGCTCTCCTGAGCTTGCTAATAAGAAATTATTTTAGTTAGGTTTTTTTTATTTTCAGAGAGCTTCTGCTGGCAACAGACTCTCTGCTACGTGGGACTGAGGGGAGAGAAGCAAACCTACTAACTGCGGCTAGGTTGCGCTTCTTAGGCTACTGGACACCATTAGCTCCAGAGGGATCGAACACAGGACCTGACCTTGTCGTCCGGAGCCGCGCCGCCGTCCCCCTCGCAGAGCCAGAAGTCAGTAGCCGGCAGAAGCAAGAAGACATCGAAATCGGTGGCAGAAGACTCCTGTCTTCACATGAGGTAGCGCACAGCACTGCAGCTGTGCGCCATTGCGCCCACACACTCCGGTCTCTGTAGGGTGCAGGGGGGGGCGCCCTGGGCAGCAATTAGGACACCTCTTGGCAAAAAGACACATATATACAGCTGGGCACTGTATATATGTACAAGCCCCCGCCATTTTATTACACAGACCCGGGACTGAAGCCCGCCGCTGAGGGGGCGGGGCCTTCCTCAGCACTAACCAGCGCCATTTTCTCTTCACAGCTCCGCTGAGAGGAAGCTCCCCAGGCTCTCCCCTGCAGTATCAAGGTAAAACGAGAGGGGGGCACATACATTTAGGCACAAAATTATCATAAACAGCAGCTACTGGGTTAACACTAAGTTACTGTGTAATCCCTGGGATAGCGCTGGGGTGTGTGCTGGCATACTCTCTCTCTGTCTCCCCAAAAGGCCTTGTGGGGTCCTGTCCTCAATTAGAGCATTCCCTGTGTGTGTGCGGTGTGTCGGTACGTTTGTGTTGACATGTTTGACGAGGACGGTTACGTGGAGGCAGAACAAGTGCAAGTGACTGTGGTGTCGCCGCCGACACCTGATTGGATGGATATGTGGAAGATGTTAAATGATAATGTAAGCTCCTTGCATAAAAGGTTGGATAATCAGTCAGGGTCTCAACCCGTGTCTGATTTTGCAGCTCAGAAGCCGTCAGGGTCTCAAAAGCGCCCACTATCCCAGTTGGTTGACACAGATGTCGACACGGATTCTGACTCCAGTGTCGATGACGATGAGGCAAAGTTGCAGCCTAAAATGACTAAAGCCATCCGCTACATGATTATAGCAATGAAGGATGTATTGCACATACCGGAGGAAAACCCTGTCCCTGACAAAAGGGTATATATGTCTGGGGAGAAAAAGCAAGAGGTGACTTTTCCCCCTTCACATGAGTTAAATGAATTATGTGAAAAAGCATGGGATTCCCCCGATAAGAAAGTGCGGATTTCCAAAAGGTTACTTATGGCGTACCCTTTCCCGCCAACGGACAGGATGCGCTGGGAATCCTCCCCTAGGGTAGATAAAGCTCTGACACGCTTATCTAAAAAGGTGGCACTGCCGTCACAGGATACGGCCTTCCTAAAGGATCCTGAAGATAGGAAGCAGGAAAGTATCCTGAAGTCTGTTTATGCACACTCAGGTACTATACTGAGGCCGGCTATTGCGTCGGCCTGGATGTGTAGTGCTGTAGCAGCATGGACAGATAATCTGTCTGAGGAAATTGATACCTTAGACAAGGATACCATTTTACTGACCCTGGGGCATATAAAAGACGCTGTCCTATATATGAGGGATGCCCAGAGGGACATTTGCCTACTGGGCTCTAGAATAAATGCAATGTCAATTTCTGCCAGAAGGGTCCTGTGGACTCGGCAATGGACAGGTGATGCCGACTCCAAAAAGCACATGGAGGTGTTAACTTACAAGGGTGAGGAATTTTTTGGGGACGGTCTCTCGGACCTAGTTTCCACAGCTACGGCTGGGAAGTCAAACTTTTTGCCATATATTCCCTCACAGCCTAAGAAAGCACCGTATTACCAAATGCAGTCCTATCGATCACAGAGAAGCAAGAAGGTCAGAGGTGCGTCCTTTCTGGACAGAGGCAGGGGTAGAGGAAAGAAGCTGCACAACACAGCTAGTTCCCAGGAACAGAAGTCCTCCCCGGCTTCCACTAAATCCACCGCATGACGCTGGGGCTCCACAGGAGCCAGGAGCGGTGGGGGCGCGTCTCCGAAATTTCAGCCACCAGTGGGTTCGCTCACAGGTGGATCCCTGGGCTATACAGATTGTGTCTCAGGGATACAAGCTGGAATTCGAAGTGGTGCCCCCTCACCGTTACCTCAAATCGGCCCTGCCAGCTTCCCCCATAGAAAGGGAAGTAGTGTTAGCGGCAATTCACAAGTTATATCTCCAGCAGATGGTGGTAAAGGTTCCCCTCCTTCAACAAGGAAGAGGATACTATTCCACAATGTTTGTGGTACCGAAACCGGACGGTTCGGTCAGACCCATATTGAATTTAAAATCCCTGAACATTTATCTGAAAAGATTCAAGTTCAAAATGGAATCGCTCAGAGCGGTCATTGCAAGCCTGGAAGAGGGGGATTTTATGGTGTCTCTGGACATCAAGGATGCTTACCTGCATGTCCCCATTTATCCACCTCATCAGGAGTACCTCAGGTTTGTGGTACAGGACTGTCTTTACCAATTCCAGATGTTGCCGTTTGGCCTGTCCACGGCACCGAGAATATTTACCAAAATGATGGTGCTCCTTCGGGAGCAAGGGGTTACGATTATCCCATACTTGGACGATCTCCTCATAAAGGCGAGGTCCAGGGAGCGGTTGCTGATCAGCGTAACACTCTCTCAGGAAGTGTTACAACAGCACGGCTGGATTCTGAATATTCCAAAGTCGCAGCTGATTCCTACGACGCGTCTGCCCTTCCTGGGCATGATTCTGGACACAAACCAGAAAAGGGTGTTTCTCCCGGAGGAGAAGGCTCAGGAGCTCGTGACTCTGGTCAGAGGCCTCCTAAAACCAAAACAGGTATCGGTGCATCACTGCACGCGTGTCCTGGGAAAGATGGTGGCGTCATACGAAGCCATTCCCTTCGGCAGGTTCCATGCGAGGATTTTTCAGTGGGATCTGTTGGACAAGTGGTCCGGATCACATCTTCAGATGCATCGGCTGATCACCCTTTCCCCCAGGGCCAGGGTGTCTCTTCTGTGGTGGCTGCAAAGTGCTCACCTCCTCGAGGGCCGCAGGTTCGGCATACAGGACTGGGTCCTGGTGACCACGGATGCAAGCCTCCGAGGATGGGGGGCACTCACTCAAGGCAGAAACTTCCAGGGGCTGTGGTCAAGTCAGGAGACTTGTCTGCACATCAATATCCTGGAACTAAGGGCCGTATACAACGCCCTGAGTCAAGTGGAACCTCTGCTTCAAAACCAACCAGTGCTGATTCAGTCAGACAACATCACGGCAGTGGCCCATGTAAACCGCCAGGGCGGAACAAGAAGCAGGGTGGCAATGGCAGAAGCCACCAGGATTCTTCATTGGGCGGAGAATCACGTACAAGCACTGTCAGCAGTGTTCATTCCGGGAGTGGACAACTGGGAAGCAGACTTCCTCAGCAGGCACGACCTCCACCCGGGAGAGTGGGGACTTCATCAAGAAGTCTTCACGCAGATTGCAAATCGATGGGAACTGCCACAGGTGGACATGATGGCGTCCCGCCTCAACAAAAAGCTAAAAAGATATTGCGCCAGGTCAGGGGACCCTCAGGCGATAGCTGTGGACGCACTAGTAACACCGTGGGTGTTCCAGTCGGTCTATGTGTTTCCTCCTCTTCCTCTCATACCAAAGGTGCTGAGAATTGTAAGAAAAAGAGGAGTGAGAACAGTACTCATTGTTCCGGATTGGCCAAGAAGGACTTGGTACCCGGAATTGCAAGAAATGCTCACAGAGGACCCGTGGCCTCTGCCTCTCAGACAGGACCTGTTACAACAAGGGCCCTGTCTGTTCCAAGACTTGCTGCGTTTGACGGCATGGCGGTTGAACGCCGGATCCTAGCGGAAAAAGGCATTCCGGATGAAGTTATTCCTACGCTGATAAAGGCTAGGAAGGATGTGACAGCAAAGCATTATCACCGTATATGGCGAAAATATGTTGCTTGGTGTGAGGCCAGGAAGGCTCCTACAGAGGAATTCCAGCTGGGTCGATTCCTGCACTTCCTACAGTCAGGAGTGACTATGGGCCTGTAATTAGGGTCCATAAAGGTCCAGATTTCGGCCCTATCCATTTTTCTCCAAAAAGAACTGGCTTCACTGCCTGAGGTTCAGACGTTTGTTAAGGGAGTGCTGCATATTCAGCCCCCTGTTGTGCCACCAGTGGCACCTTGGGATCTTAACGTGGTGTTGAGTTTCCTGAAATCCCACTGGTGTGAGCCACTTAAGACCGTGGAGCTAAAGTATCTCACGTGGAAAGTGGTCATGCTGTTGGCCTTAGCTTCGGCTAGGCGTGTGTCAGAATTGGCGGCTTTGTCATGTAAAAGCCCCTATCTAGTTTTTCCATATGGATAGGGCAGAATTGCGGACTCGTCCGCAATTTCTGCCAACGGTGGTGTCATCCTTTCATTTGAACCAACCTATTGTGGTGCCTGCGGCTACTGGTGGCTTGGAGGATTCTAAGTTGCTTGACGTAGTCCGGGCTATGAAGATTTATGTGACCAGAACGGCTGGAGTCAGGAAGACTGACTCGCTGTTTGTCCTGTATGCATCCAACAAGCTGGGTGCTCCTGCTTCAAAGCAAACTATTGCTCGCTGGATCGGTGGCACGATTCAGCAGGCTCATTCTGCGGCTGGGTTGCCGCATCCAAAATCAGTGAAAGCCCATTCCACGAGAAAGGTGGGCTCTTCTTGGGCGGCTGCCCGAGGGGTCTCGGCATTACAGCTTTGCCGAGCTGCTACTTGGTCGGGTTCAAACACATTTGCAAAGTTCTACAAGTTTGATACCCTGGCTGAGGAGGACCTTGAGTTTGCCCATTCGGTGCTGCAGAGTCATCCGCACTCTCCCGCCCGTTTGGGAGCTTTGTTATAATCCCCATGGTCCTTACGGAGTCCCCAGCATCCACTAGGACGTTAGAGAAAATAAGATTTTACTCACCGGTAAATCTATTTCTCGTAGTCCATAGTGGATGCTGGGCGCCCGTCCCAAGTGCGGACTTTCTGCAATACGTGTATATAGTTATTGCTTACTAAAGGGTTATGTTATGTGGCATCAGTTGAGTGATGCTTGTTTGTTGTTCATACTGTTAACTGGGTAAGTTTATCACGAGTTATACGGTGTTATATATGTGGCTGGTATGAGTCTTACCCTGGATTCCAAAATCCTTTCCTTGTAATGTCAGCTCTTCCGGGCACAGTTTCCTTAACTGAGGTCTGGAGGAGGGGCATAGAGGGAGGAGCCAGTGCACACCAGGTAGTACTAAATCTTTCTTTAGAGTGCCCAGCCTCCTGCGGAGCCCGTCTATTCCCATGGTCCTTACGGAGTCGTCAGCATCCACTACGGACTACGAGAAATAGATTTACCGGTGAGTAAAATCTTATTTTTTTATAGTAGTTCAGTAGCACTTTCTTTAACATGCAGTTTTCATAAATGTCACTCGCATTAAATATAATGTAATTGAGGTTTCAACTGTATTTTCTATGACTGTACAAGAATGCCAACCCTTGAATGTTTTGTAATATCCATTCTTTTTTTTTTGTGTGCTTTCTTTAAAATAAGGCAGTGAGATTCCAACTCTTATTTTTTTATTTTTTGCATGCATAACTAACTAGATAATCATATAATGAAAATAGAACAACTAATCTAAACTAGTCGTAGAAAGTAAAATATTCTGTTCTCTTTATCGTTACCAGGGGCAAATAGTTACACTGGATCAACAAGTGCAATAGTTGGAAACAGTGAAGTTTATAGGGATCCGAGAGACAAAAGACTGAAAAGGTAAAAACAATTTTACATCTGGTCTGTATTTTGGGGTGTGTTTTATGTTTTCATTTTCTAATGTACTTTGTTTCATACAGTCAGGATGGGGATATTTCTACAACTGGTGGAGCACCGGAAAGCATGACTTTTAAGGAACGCCAACGCCTATTTTCCCAGGGCCAAGACGTGTCCAACAAAGTAAAAGCATCCCGAAAGCTAATGGAACTGGAAAACGAGTTAAATACAAAATGATGATGATGCCATCATTATAAATCCTAGTGTAAGAAACAAAATGTTTTTAATCAAGGGGATTTGGTAAAAAGTGTAAAACGGAAGATATCTAAATATATTTTTCTGTAAAGAGCGATTTTATGATTCATTTATTCTGAGACTGTTAATTAAGAAATAAAGATGCTGCAATAGAAAGAATACTGACTCTTCCCAGCTGGCTTGTAGTTTGGAAGATTGAAGTACAATTTGTATGTATCACATGACTACGTTTTGTTTTTTTGTTAATTCAGAAGTGATTAAAAAAACCTCACTGACTTCTTAAGGTGTTCCACATAAATTGTGTGGACGGCTGTTTCATTCTGAATCTCCATGTACAATACTTGATTGCAAGTTGATGCAGAATGTTTTTGGTTTTGTGTCATGTGTCATAGTGCTTCACTAACAGTTTCATCTTTGCTGAACACTACATAATGAAAGCATGTTAAGAGGAGGGCACAGTAAATGGAAAATTTTCCTCTGTTTGATTTCTGTGTTACAACTGTAAAATTAAGTCTTCAAGAAATACATTAAAAAGACTGTTCTTTGTAATAGCAAAAAAAAAAAACTTTTTTTTATATAAAGTGCACCCAGATGATTATTGTAATCCCTTAAATTAGACGATTTTTTTTTTTTTTTTTTACAAATTGGAGTAAATGTTCGTTGATATTTTTTCCACACTAAACCTTATAAAGGGTTGCATGGTCCCCTTCCTTTTACAGCTGAATGCTGCTTTTGACAATCTGAGTTTGATAAAATTGGATTAAACAACCTTTTTAATACCAGCTTAAGTTAGACATATATTCATTAAAGCATATTCCGAGGGGGTAGGTATACACTGTATGCTAAAATTGAATTATCACATTACTGATCCATGCTGCAGATTTTTGCAATTAAAATTATTGCTTGTAGATCTCCATTTTATGTATGAAAGGATTACATTTTTATTTAGTATTTTAACTAATAGAATTTCTGAACATTTGTGGTTTCTTATTACATACTTTCCTCCATAGAGCACAGCTGATTAAACAGTAATGTGTTTTTAAACTATAGTTTGTCTTTTTTTATTTTATTTTTATTTTCAGAGTTTGTTAGTTCTTTTATTTTGTGTCTTAAAACAAATACAAATAGGTCAATTCTCCTCTATATGGTTGTAAAAATATTCCAGCCCACACAACACAAAAAGATATGTGAGCATTTACAAAAGATTCCAAGCCCATTTATTGAAATGACAATTGGGTGCTTCAGTAGTAGGAAACATTGATAAATGAGTACAATGAGGAAAGTGATCCCTGCTAAATATCACAGAAATCTTCTCAGTGACAAAAACAAGGTAATACAGATGGAGCCACCCTCATCTTTGCCTGTTCTCCGCCTAAAAGGAGGTTTGGTCGCACCTAGGCGATAGCTTAGGTTTCTGAGTTTATGCACAGACAGGCGTGTTGAGGCACGACTACATGCTCAGCATGCAATACACATCTCCAGCACTGGGTGGCTAATGCTCCACTAATCCAGGTCTTTAGTGTGAATAGCGGCAGATTGATCTACAAGCTCTTGCAAATGGTCAGTGACGACTGTAATGTTAATGTACTGTGTACAGACACAAGCGAACGGGTAAAACAAAGGTTCTTATGACAAAAAGGTTCTGTGAGTTTATAATTCCTGTAGAATGAGCGATTAATATAAATAGTGTATACAGATGCAAATCATGGTACAGCCACAGCTTCAGAATGTGTTAAAACTATGGTCCATTGACGTTAGGGATATACTACTGTATATTTTACAGTATGAGCGTCCAAGTCCCGTAGCCCCACCATAATCACAAACCAATGGGAAGGCATCACTGCTAACATTTACACATGAGCTTGTGTATCTGTCATGAGGTGTAGTATCCTAGTGGTGAAGTGTGCCGCTTCCCATGCTTAGAGTCCCGGGTTCGATTCCCAAAGTGCAAATGCATGTTTATTTTTTCTTGACACTTTAACTTTTTTTTTCATTTAATCTATAGTAATATACCTTCACATTCAATATAAGTGTGCACACAGATTTTACATATATCATAACTACGCTGCAGGGGCTTCTCATTACGCTATCTAAAATAGCGGCAATGAGGTCCCGTAGACCTATCAATAAATATAAATAGTTTAGTGTATACAGTCGCAACCATTTCAAGCAATACTGTAGTTCATTGACTTTAGAGAATCTGTACTGTATGAGAAAGGGATCACTGCTACATTTACACAAGAGCTCGTGTCTCTATCAAAGCGATTGCACTTCTTATCTGCTCTTCATTTACATGATGCATAGTACTGTGTTGTCAATTTATTGTAACTTGACCTCCCTCCCTGTCTGTGAAATTAGCAGGCTCCCAGGAGAAGGGGTAGGGGGGAGGTGGTTGCTAAATACTGTGTTCAAAGACAACACAGTATCTGCAGTGTCTTTGAACCACTTCCCCCTGGCAAGTCTGCTCATTTCAAGGAACCAGTAAATCAATCAATTTAAATTGTGTATACAGATGCAAATGATCATGTAAAACAAAGGTTCATATGACATTATGGTTCTGTGAATTTATATGTAATTCCCATAGAATGAGCGATTAATATAAATAGTGTATATAGATGCAAATCATGTTACTTGAACAGTTATAGAATGTGTTACAAACTATGGTCCATTGACATTAGGGATTACACTATACTGTATTGTAGAGTATGAACATCCAAATCCCGTAGCCGTTACGGCATAATCAAAACCAACTGGAAGTTTGAATATGATTATGCGCACAGGAAAAGAATATTTTCCATAACTACTATAACTGTCTGCCATTGCACAAAATACTGTACAGTATAAACCAGTTTACTGTACTTGTATTGACGTCCTGCATCATGGCCGCAAGATGAACAACCTGTGACGCACAGCTGGGTAGTAAAGTAGTTCTCACGCTGTAGTTCAGTATTGTATTTTAATAGAGACCACACGCATGCGCAATGGTAATTTTAAAAAGCGACTGGTGGATGATCGCAGGTATTACACTCAAATGTAACGCCAAATGCTCTGTGCGCCTCCCTACGACTAGGCAAGCCTCTGTGCTCAGGCACGGTGCGTATGCCTGATTGCGACTAACACCTCAGCCAGCAAAAATAACGGAGGCTCCATCTGTATAATGTCCCTCAACTTCTAGGTATGGTAGTAACCAATTGTAGCTGCCAAGTTAAAAGTGAAATCTGGAATGCTGTGGATGAATGTTACTTTTGATACTGTACAAATTGATCAGAAGAGCTGAAGTGTTTATTTTGAGATTTTAATTAATTGAATAAATGTACAGTAAGTTCAGAGAGGGTTATATGAATTTTAAATATAAATCTTTTCTATGCAAACACAAGGTGCATTTACAAAAAAAATCTGTTATAGCAGCAGCAAAATAGTGACCTTATGCAAGTATAAAAACAGTACTAGGGGGGCGTTTCTTGACTACCGCCTGAGGCTCCTGCACTTTCCGCATTAAAAGGGGCCTAAAACTCCTATTAAAGCCCACCCTTGTTACATAATTTGTCCTAGCCTGCCCTAATAGTATACATCTGGTGGGACTAGGCTGCGGAGTTGGGGGATAGGTTTTCCTGTCCCTGCGGATTGCGGCCTACCCACCTTTCAGGAATCGAGGCCTCAATTTGGCATCCCCCTGCTGTGTGATCCAGAGAGAAGGGGGGGGGGGGGCGGCTGACTTAATCCCACTCAGTGGCTGCTCTTCTGGGAAGACGGAACTGTAACCGAGCACCTGTGGTGATGAAGCGACACTCCACGCTGCAGTTAGGCTGATCTGGAGA
Source organism: Pseudophryne corroboree (assembly GCF_028390025.1). Taxonomy (NCBI): domain Eukaryota; kingdom Metazoa; phylum Chordata; class Amphibia; order Anura; family Myobatrachidae; genus Pseudophryne; species Pseudophryne corroboree. Next base: position 610,198,469 of record NC_086447.1, read on the forward strand.
GCGAGTGACGCGGACTGCCGGAGCGGCCCCCGGCTGAAGGATTCCAGCGGTGACCATCTTGAGACAGCACCGAGATGAGAAGCTGTGGCTCCCGTTTATCACCAGCCATAGTTTGTGTAGCTCCCTGGGCTTGTACAGTGCCCATGCAGATCTGTGCTCCGGTGACGCAGCATTGCGGGGAGAATATTGGTACCCAGTGATGAGGCTAGGGAGGGGGGTGCCATACCCCTGAAATATTCCCTCCTCTCCCTATCTATATATAGTGCATATGCAGAACATTATATTATATAAATTGTACAACTTAGCACATATTTTCTACTCTACCTTCGTCACCCCGATTTCGAGTGTTGACATGAGCCTCTGTATTTTCCCCAGTCTCACTATATTCCAGTATCTAAAAGTGGAATTCTTATACCTGTTCCAAGGAATTCTCATATAAGTACAGCCTCCCTGCTTATATGGTCACACAGGTTCCTATGCATTGATCCGGTGCCCTGGATTCCATTGCTGTTATGCTTGCCTGCGTGGCACAGAATTTAACAAGTTTTCTCTAACGTCCTAAGTGGATGCTGGGGACTCCGTAAGGACCATGGGGAACAGCGGCTCCGCAGGAGACTGGGCACAAAAGTAAAGCTTTAGAACTACCTGGTGTGCACTGGCTCCTCCCCCTATGACCCTCCTCCAAGCCTCAGTTAGATTTTTGTGCCCGAACGAGAAGGGTGCACACTAGGTGGCTCTCCTGAGCTGCTTAGTGAAAAGTTTAGTTTTAGGTTTTTTATTTTCAGTGAGACCTGCTGGCAACAGGCTCACTGCATCGAGGGACTAAGGGGAGAAGAAGCGAACTCACCTGCGTGCAGAGTGGATTGGGCTTCTTAGGCTACTGGACATTAGCTCCAGAGGGACGATCACAGGCCCAGCCATGGATGGGTCCCAGAGCCGCGCCGCCGGCCCCCTTACAGAGCCAGAAGACAGAAGAGGTCCGGAAAATCGGCGGCAGAAGACGTCCTGTCTTCAACAAGGTAGCGCACAGCACTGCAGCTGTGCGCCATTGCTCTCAGCACACTTCACACTCCGGTCACTGAGGGTGCAGGGCGCTGGGGGGGGGCGCCCTGAGACGCAATAAAAACACCTTGGATGGCAAAAAATGCATCACATATAGCTCCTGGGCTATATGGATGAATTTAACCCCTGCCAGAATACATAGAAAAACGGGAGATAAGGCCGCCGAGAAGGGGGCGGAGCCTATCTCCTCAGCACACTGGCGCCATTTTCCCTCACAGCTCCGTTGGAGGGAAGCTCCCTGGCTCTCCCCTGCAGTCACTACACTACAGAAAGGGTTAAAAAAGAGAGGGGGGGCACTAATTACGCGCAGTATTAAAGATACAGCAGCTATAAGGGGAAAAACACTTATATAAGGTTATCCCTGTATATATATAGCGCTCTGGTGTGTGCTGGCAAACTCTCCCTCTGTCTCCCCAAAGGGCTAGTGGGGTCCTGTCCTCTATCAGAGCATTCCCTGTGTGTGTGCTGTATGTTGGTACGTTTGTGTCGACATGTATGAGGAGAAAAATGATGTGGAGACGGAGCAGATTGCCTGTAATAGTGATGTCACCCCCTAGGGGGTCGACACCTGAGTGGATGAACTGTTGAAAGGAATTACGTAACAGTGTCAGCTCTGTATAAAAGACAGTGGTTGACATGAGACAGCCGGCTACTCAGCTTGTGTCTGTCCAGACGTCTCATAGGCCGTCAGGGGCTCTAAAGCGCCCGTTACCTCAGATGGCAGATATAGACGCCGACACGGATACTGACTCCAGTGTCGACGGTGAAGAGACAAATATGACTTCCAGTAGGGCCACACGTTACATGATTGAGGCAATGAAAAATGTTTTACACATTTCTGTTAATACGAGTACCACCAAAAAGGGGTATTATGTTCGGTGAGGAAAAACTACCTGTAGTTTTCCTGAATCTGAGAAATTAAATGAGGTGTGTGATGATGCGTGGTTTTCCCCCGATAACAACTGATAATTTCAAAAATGTTATTGGCATTATATCCTTTCCCGCAGAGGTTAGGGTGCGTTGGGAAACACCCCCTAGGGTGGATAAAGCGCTCACACGCTTGTAAGAACAAGGGCTCTACCCTCTCCTGAGATGGCCGCCCTTAAGGATCCTGCTGATAGAAAGCAGGAGGGCATCCTAAAAGGTATTTATACACATACTGGTGTTATACTGCGACCAGCGATCGCCTCAGCCTGGATGTGCAGTGCTGGGTTGGCGTGGTCGGATTCCCTGACTGAAAATATTGATACCCTAGATAGGGACAGTATATTATTGCCTATAGAGCATTTAAAAGATGCATTTCTATATATGCGTGATGCACAGCGGAATATTTGCCGACTGGCATCAAGTCTAAGTGCGTTGTCCATTTCTACCAGTAGAGGGTTATGGACACGACAGTGGTCAGGTGATGCGGATTCCAAACGGCATTTGGAAGTATTGCCTTATTAAGGGGAGGAGTTATTTGGAGTCGGTCTTTCAGACCTGGTGGCCACGGCAACAGCTGGGAAATCCACGTTTGTACCCCAGGTCGCCTCTCAACATGAGAAGACGCCGTATTATCAGGCGCAGTCTTTTCGTGGGCAAGCGGGCAAAAGGTTCCTCATTTCTGCCCCGTGACAGGGAGAGGAAAAAGGCTGCAGAAATCAGCCAGTTCCCAGGAACAGAAACCCTCTCCCGCCTCTGCCAAGCCCTCAGTATGACGCTGGGGCTTTACAAGCAGAATCAGGCACGGTGGGGGCCCGTCTCAATGAATTTCAGCGCGCAGTGGGCTCACTCGCAAGTAGACCCCTGGATCCTTCAGGTGATATCTCAGGAGTACAAATTGGAATTCGAGACGTCTCCCCCTCGCCGTTTCCTAAAGTCGGCTTTACCGATGTCTCCTTCTGACAGGGAGACAGTTTTGGAAGCCATTCACAAGCTGTATTCCCAGCAGGTGATAATCAAGGTACCCCTCCTGCAACAGGGAACGGGGTATTATTCCACACTGTTGTGGTACCGAAGCCGGACGGCTCGGTGAGACCGATTCTAAATCTAAAATCTTTGAACACTTACATACAGAGGTTCAAATTCAAGATTGAGTCACTCAGAGCAGTGATTGCGAACCTGGAAGAAGAGGACTACATGATGTCTCTGGACATCAAGGATGCTTACCTTCATGTCCCAATTTACCCTTCTCACCAAGGGTACCTCAGGTTTATGGTACAGAACTGTCACTATCAGTTTCAGACGCTGCCGTATGGATGGTCCACGGCACCCCGGGTCTTTACCAAGGTAATGGCCGAAATGATGATACTCCTTCGAAGGAAGGGAATTTTAGTTATCCCTTACTTGGACGATTCCCTGATAAGGGTAAGATCCAGGGAACAGTTGGAGGTCGGTGTAGCACTATCTCAGGTAGTGTTGCGGCAGCACGATTGGATTCTCAATATTCCAAAATCGCAGCTGATTCCGACGACTCGTCTTCTGTTCTTAGGGATGATCCTGGACACAGTTCAGAAAAAGGTGTTTCTCCCGGAGGAGAAAGTCAGGGAGTTATCCGAGCTAGTCGGGAACCTCCTATAACCGAGCCAAGTCTCAGTACATCAATGAGATGGTTCTGGGAAAAATGGTGGCTTCCTATGAAGCAATCCCATGCGGCAGATTCCACGCAAGAACTTTCCAGTGGGACCTGCTGGACAAATGGTCTGGGTCGCATCTTTAGATGCATCAGCGGATAACCCTGTCACCAAGCACAAGGGTGTCTCTCCTGTGGTGGTTGCAGAGTGCTCATCTTCTAGAGGGCCGCACATTCAGGACTGGGTCCTGGTGACCACGGATGCCAGCCTGCGAGGCTGGGGAGCAGTCACACAGGGAAGGAATTTCCAGAGCTTATGGTCAAGCCTGGAGACATCACTTCACATAAATATCCTGAAGCTAAGGGCCATTTACAATGCTCTAAGCTCAGCAAGACCTCTGCTTCAAGGTCACCCGGAGTTGATCCATTCGGACAACATCACGGCAGTTACCCACGTAAAAAGACAGGGTGACACAAGAAGCAGAAGGGCAATGGCAGAAGCTGCAAGGATTCTTCGCTGGGCGGAAAATCATGTGATAGCACTGTCAGCAGTATTCATTCCGGGAGTGGACAACGGGGAAGCAGACTTCCTCAGCAGACACGACCTCCACCCGGGAGAGTGGGGACTACACCCAGAAGTCTTCCACATATTTATAAAACTCGACAAGTATTGCGCCAGGTCAAGGGACCCTCAGGCAATAGCTGTAGACGCTCTGGTAACACAGTGGGTGTACCAGTCAGTGTATGTGTTCCCTCCTCTGCCTCTCATAACCAAGGTACTGAGAATTATAAGATGGAGAGGAGTAAGCACTATATTCGTGGCTCCGGATTGGCCAAGAAGGACTTGGTAACCGGAACTTCAAGAGATGCTCACGGAGGATCCGTGGCCTCTACCTCTAAGAAGGGACCTGCTCCAGCAAGGACCCTGTCTGTTCCAAGACTTACCGCGGCTGCGTTTAACGGCAGGGCGGTTGAACGCCGGATCCTGAAGGAAAAAGGCATTCCGGATGAAGTCATCCCTATCCTGATCAAAGCCAGGAAAGATATAACCGCAAAACATTATCACCGCATTTGGCGAAAATATGTTGCGTGGTGCGAGGCCAGTAAGGCCCCGACGGAGGAATTTTCAACTAGGTCGATTCCTACATTTCCTGCAAACAGGAGTGTCTATGGGCCTGAAATGGGGGTCCATTAAGGTTCAAATTTCGGCCCTGTCAATTTTCTTCCAAAAAGAACTAGCTTCAGTCCCTGAAGTTCAGACGTTTGTGAAAGGGGTACTGTATATACAGCCTCCTTTTGTGCCTCCAGTGGCACCTTGGGATCTAAATGTAGTTTTTGGGTTCCAAAAGTCACATTGGTTTGAACCACTTAAATATGTGGAGTTAAAATATCTCACATGGAAAGTGGTCATGCTGTTGGCCCTGGCCTGGGCCAGGTGCGTGTCAGAATTGGCGGCTTTATCCTGTAAAAGCCCTCATCTGATTTTCCATTCGGACAGGGCGGAATTGAGGACTTGTCCTCAGTTTCTCCCTAAGGTGGTTTTCAGCGTTTCACCTGAATCAACCTATTGTGGTGCCTGCGGCTACTAGGGACTTGGAGGACTCCAAGTTGCTAGACGTTGTCAGAGCCCTGGAAATATAGGTTTCCAGGACGGCTGGAGTCAGAAAATCTGACTCGTTGTTTATTCTGTATGCACCCAACAAGCTGGGTGCTCCTGCTTCTAAGCAGACTATTGCTCGTTGGATTTGTAGTACAATTCAGCTTGCACATTCTGTGACAGGCCTGCCACAGCCAAAATCTGTAAAAGCCCATTCCACAAGGAAGGTGGGCTCATCTTGGGCGGCTGCCCGAGGGGTCTCGGCTTTACAACTTTGCCGAGCAGCTACTTGGTCAGGAGCAAATACGTTTGTAAAATTCTACAAATTTGATACCCTGGCTGAGGAGGACCTGGAGTTCTCTCATTTGGTGCTGCAGAGTCATCCGCACTCTCCCGCCCGTTTGGGAGCTTTGGTATAATCCCCATGGTCCTTACGGAGTCCCCAGCATCCACTTAGGACGTTAGAGAAAATAAGAATTTACTTACCGATAATTCTATTTCTCGTAGTCCGTAGTGGATGCTGGGCGCCCATCCCAAGTGCGGATTGTCTGCAATACTGGTACATAGTTATTGTTACCAAAAAATCGGGTTATTGCTGTAGTGAGCCATCTTTTCTAGAGGCTCCTCTGTTATCATGCTGTTAACTGGGTTTAGATCACAAGTTATTTGGTGTGGCTGGTATGAGTCTTACCCGGGATTCAAAATCCTTCCTTATTGTGTACGCTCGTCCGGGCACAGTATCCTAACTGAGGCTTGGAGGAGGGTCATAGGGGGAGGAGCCAGTGCACACCAGGTAGTTCTAAAGCTTTACTTTTGTGCCCAGTCTCCTGCGTAGCCGCTGTTCCCCATGGTCCTTACGGAGTCCCCAGCATCCACTGCGGACTACGAGAAATAGAATTATCGGTAAGTAAATTCTTATTATAGGATGTCTGCTGGCTCATGAATATGCATTCGCTTTGAAGGGGAATTGTGATGAGTGACATTTTTCTGTGCTTACAAGCTTCTACCAAATTATATGTGGGGGAATAACCGTTATCCACCTTATGCAGAGACGACGTGCAAATAAGAAGCCTGCAGCTACTTTTATTAAATCTGCCTCCACGGTTACCTTCCAGACCCATTTTGTGCCTCATCTACATCTGCAAATAAACCTACAGACCAGTCGCCTCCTATAATAGCCTCTGATGGTTCGAATTGTTCCCATACTCCAGAGACCCGTTCTCCCTCCAAACGGTCTCAGTCTAAACCGGTGAATATAGAGATTTCGGAAATACTAAACTATGTGCTCCCTTCCTACTAGACAAGATTTGCAGCAGGACTTGCAATCTCTGGAGCAACACATACAAGAGGCGGTTAAGATTCACTTAGACACTATCCAAACCGATCTCACTCAAGTGGGGATCCGTGTGGTAGCGCTTGAAGATCATAAGTCGGTTGACTCTAAGCTAACTGAGGCGGACAAAATGATTACTCGTCAGAACCGCCTCTTACTTGATATGCAAATGAGACTTTGTGATCCAGACAATAGGGAGCTCCGCTAAAATCTGAGTCAGAGATGTGTCAAGAAGATGTCACACAAGAGGGTATTGTTGATGTTCATATGAAAATTTTTAATGAATTACTGGAGTCAGACCCCAGTGAGTAGATACAGTTTGATCATGCTCATAGAGCCCTCTGTCTTAAGGGCGTACCCTCTGAACAACCAAGGAACAGTATTTGCCGTCTACTTTATTTTACAGTAAAAGAAAAATCCTACAACAAGCTCTTCGCACTCAAGAAATTGATTTCAATGGAAACTCCATCCAGAACAAAAGGATAATATTAACTTGCGCCTAAAAGGCTGCACTCGGGTCACCACTCCTCACACAATGCACAACCAGAAAAAGTGGAACGGCTCCCAAGCACTGCTTTATATGTATACACAGGTAGCTTCTCTTAGAACTCCACAGACAAATCCTCAAAAGAAAAAAAAGGACATATTCATGCAATGTAACTGTCCATATATGTGTTATTCACTCGTATAGATGATCCTCAACTGACCTCTGGGCAATGCCCTATGTTCACATCAAGGTTTCTTTATCTTTCCAAATTTCATACAATCACTTCTTAACTTATTGGTATATGGCTCACCTTCGGTAAATACCCTATGTGCATCAAAAGGTTTCTTTCTAGTACCCCATTCGTCTGGATCAGGCTGGGCGATATCGGGCTCTTATACCATCATGATATATGGAGTATATCAGAACCGAAAGTCCATGCAATGTCAGGTATAAACCGATTTATTTGTAAAAAATATAAAAATATATATACATTCACTGTATCATAGGTCACCAAACGTACACAGTATTCCCAACCGGCAAGATCTATAACACCGCACACTACTCAGATGGAAAAAACGAGGGAAGAAAAAAAGGGAATAATGCGTGGGTAAAGCAGATGTAACCAAAAAAGGTCTTTACCAATTCCTCACGGTAGGTGACGTGGTGAACCTATGAAGAGTGTCGCAATTCCACAGACGCGTTTCGGAAACACTTCCTTCATCAAGGTGTGGGGTGATAATGGACCATGACGGTCATTTTATCCTCCCTAACATGGTCACATGTCTTTAATTAACCAACCAAAATTCAAATATTATAAATAAGCCATATACACATAAACCACATATAAAAATGCACTATTATTCTATGCAGAAATTCATATATATAAATATCAGCACATACAAGATTCATATATCTTAAGACAATTTCCTAAAATAGTATTTTTCATAAATTGGGTATAATCAAAAATATGTAGTGGATCCATAAATTTTAATCCTAATGGACAATCAGTGCATAAACTAACCCGATCCCTCTAATTAAAAACCACATATTTCATCCAACTAAAGACCCATGATGCAGCATAATCATTCCCATAATGCAATGCAGAATTTAGAGTCCTGATTTGTGCTTGGTTACCATGGTAACCGCACGTATTTTTCATCCAGTAGCCTTCCTTAATTAGCACGGCACCATGGACTCTTGATCCTCTTAAGTTGTGTCCTGTCATGTCCCACATTACTTCCGGAATGTGTGGGAAACATAATAAGCGTTCTCTTGATCCCACCGTCATATTTTAAACTCTGATCCAGACACTCCGGCAGGACAGGAAGTAGCGATGACGTACTTCCGGTCTGTGAGACGCAAACTCACAGGATAGTTCCGGGGGTCGTGGAACGCATCACTTCTCGTTTCTTTTTCGTCATCTAGCATATACGGTGCCAAGACGTAGTACACCCGCTTAGAATTGAGACCCATTGGTACCATTCCGAAAAAAGAAAGAAACAGTATCATAATCTTTATAATATACTTATATATTAAGACACGTGGTTAGTGATCGTCTGATTCAATTTACGTTCAGTCAAATAGACATACTTTCATGAATAAACCCTTCTTAAAGGGAACACAGAGTATCTTAGATTATTACTGTTATTAATATATATATATATATATAGATCTATAAAAACCATTTGGTCTCAGAGTCGACATTAAGGCCCCTTGGTACGGGTGTTTGTAACTCATAAATTTTTCTCATCTCTGCTTGAGCTAATTTAACTTCTCCATTGTTTCTTCGCCAATCAGACTTTATGTGCATAAAACCACAAAAGTTATTCAAATGTTTGATGTTACATTCATGTTTCAATTTGAAATGTGCTGAAACATTATGGCTTTCAAGCCCTTTTTTTATGTTCCGCACATGTTCTGCCATCCGTATTTTAGTGGACGTGTAGTCCGTCCCACATATTGTGCGCCACATGAACATTCCAGTAAATATACAGAATTGGCTGTGTCACATGTAATAAAGTCAGTAACCTGATAGATTTTATTATTCTGATTTGATTTGTACTCTATGATCTTACTATTTGTACTTTTACATGCTCTACACATAATGCATCCACCACACTGGAAAAAGCCTTTAGACTTTATTCTAGTGCTCATCCTACATGGCATTATAGTACTACTGACTATTTTATCTTTAATAGTATTCGCCCGTCTATAGGTAAAAGAGGGATTCTTAGATATATATTTAGTGAGAATGGGATCCCGTTCAAGAATACACCAATGCTTTTTAATAATTTTTTCTATTTGTTGGTAGTGACTGTTATACTCTGTAATAAATGGAATCCCATTAGGTTTTCTTATTACCCTACGCTCTTTTCCTAACATATCTTCGCGATTCATGTCCGCTCCACATTTCATCGCTTTAGTTACTAAATTTTCATTATATCCTTTTTCTTTAAATTGGTTACTCAATATTGCAACAAAGGTGTTTGCTCCGACCTTTAACTGAGGAGCTCCGCAAGCAAAATATTAAATTCTGCTGGTGATACCCCCTTAGTATTCTTGTTGCGCATGAAGGGTCTACTTATACAGTACAAACCCTAGAAGATGTTTCAACATTCTGTTCCTCATTGGGTATTCCTACAGTGACTCTGCCTAATTGTTTAGACCTTCCTCTTTCCTCTACTTTATCTTTACCTCAAAGGGAGAGATGGCAAACATCCCGTATTTCCAGGAGGAGGAGGCGAGTTGCTGAATTTGTGGAAGATGCAGAAAACACCTGAAGAGGGTCTCCCTAATTGACACTTGTATCCTTAAATTTGATTATATATGGTCCTTCTAGGTTATAAAGGGACTTTGTTATTACATCGAAGTTCATTGATGAAGTTATCAATATACTTATGGCAGGTTTCTATCTCTGCTACTAACACAGTTATTGCTGCCAGGCTTCATTTCATAGAGTGTTAGGATTTTCTTGACTATTCATGCTCGTCTTACTTTGACTAAAGTGCGTATGTTTGCTTCATTGATATAATTGCTGTTCTGTTAGTTAATTGACTATTGGGTATTCTCACAACCACTTGCAGCCATTAGAAGTGTTAGATGTTTATGTTCCCTCCTAAAGATCTCTGGATCTGTTAGGTGTACTGTATGCTGATGTCGCGATTCCTTTTTCTCTATCGTCCTAAGTGGATGCTGGGGTTCCTGAAAGGACCATGGGGAATAGCGGCTCCGCAGGAGACAGGGCACAAAAAAGTAAAGCTTTTACCAGATCAGGTGGTGTGCACTGGCTCCTCCCCCTATGACCCTCCTCCAGACTCCAGTTAGATTTTGTGCCCGAACGAGAAGGGTGCAATCTAGGTGGCTCTCCTAAAGAGCTGCTTAGAGAAAGTTTAGCTTAGGTTTTTTACTTTACAGTGAGTCCTGCTGGCAACAGGATCACTGCAACGAGGGACTTAGGGGAGAAGTAGTGAACTCACCTGCGTGCAGAGTGGATTTGCTGCTTGGCTACTGGACACTAGCTCCAGAGGGACGATCACAGGTACAGCCTGGATGGTCACCGGAGCCGCGCCGCCGGCCCCCTTGCAGACGCTGAAGAGAGAAGAGGTCCAAAATCGGCGGCTGAAGACTCCTGAGTCTTCATAAAGGTAGCGCACAGCACTGCAGCTGTGCGCCATTTTCCTCTCAGCACACTTCACACAACAGTCACTGAGGGTGCAGAGCGCTGGGGGGGGCGCTCTGAGAGGCAAATAAAAACCTTATTAGAGGCAAAAAATACCTCACATATAGCCCACAGAGGCTATATGGAGATATTTAACCCCTGCCTAACTTCAAAAATAGCGGGAGACGAGCCCGCCGAAAAAGGGGCGGGGCCTATCTCCTCAGCACACAGCGCCATTTTCTCTCACAGAAAAGCTGGAGAGAAGGCTCCCAGGCTCTCCCCTGCACTGCACTACAGAAACAGGGTTAAAACAGAGAGGGGGGGCACTGATTTTGGCGATATTGTATATATATAAAAGATGCTATAAGGGAGAAACACTTATATAAGGTTGTCCCTATATAATTATAGCGTTTTTGGTGTGTGCTGGCAGACTCTCCCTCTGTCTCCCCAAAGGGCTAGTGGGTCCTGTCCTCTGTCAGAGCATTCCCGGTGTGTGTGCTGTGTGTCGGTACGTGTGTGTCGACATGTATGAGGACGATGTTGGTGAGGAGGCGGAGAAATTGCCTGTAATGGTGATGTCACTCTCTAGGGAGTCGACACCGGAATGGATGGCTTATTTAGAGAATTACGTGAGAATGTCAACACGCTGCAAGGTCGGTTGACGACATGAGACGGCCGACAATCTATTAGGACCGGTCCAGGCGTCTCAGAAACACCGTCAGGGGTTTTTAAAAAAACGCCCATTTACCTCAGTCGGTCGACACAGACACGGACACTGAATACAGTGTCGACGGTGAATAAACAAACGTATTTCTCATTAGGGCCACACGTTAAGGGCAATGAAGGAGGTGTTACGTGTTTCTGATACTACAAGTACCACAAGAAAGGGTATTATGTGGGAGTGAAAAAACTACCTGTAGTTTTTCCTAAATCAGATAAAATAAAATGAAGTGTGTGATGATGCGTAGGGTTACCCCGATAGCAAATATTGGCGTTATACCCTTTCCCGCCAGAAATTAGGGTACGTTGGGAAACACCCCTTAGGGTGATAAGGCGCTCACACGCTTATCAAGTGGCGTTACCGTCTCCAGATACGGCCGCCCTCAAGGAGCCAGCTGATAGGAAGCTGGAAAAATATCCTAAAAAGTATATACACACATACGGTGGTTATACTGCGACCAGCGATCGCCATCAGCCTGGAGATGCAGTGCTGGGTTGGCTTGGTCGGATTCCCTGACTGAAAATATTTTATTCATGTACAGCATTTAATAGGATGCATTCTATATATATGTATGTGAGATGCACAGAGGGATATTTGCTCTCTGGCATCAAGATAAGTGCGTTGTCCATATCTCCCAGAAGATGTCAGGGACACGACAGTGGTCAGGTGATACAGATCCCATACGGCAGATGGAAGTATTGCTGTATAAAGGGAAGGAGTTATTTGGGGGTCGGTCCATCGGACCTGGGGACCACAGCAACAGCTGGGAAATCCAACCTTTTTTACCCCAAGTTACATCTCAGCTAAAAAAGACACCGTCTTTTCAGCCTCAATCTTTCCTTTCCCATGAGGGCATGCAGGCAAAAGGCCAGTCATATCTGCCCAGACATAGAGGTAAGGGAAGTAGACTGCAGCAGGCAGCCCTTTCCCAGGAAAAGAAGCCCTCCACCGCGTCTGCCAAGTCCTCAGCATGACGCTGGGGCCGTGCAAGCGGACTCAAGGTGGGGGGGTAGTCTCAAGAGTCTCAGGGCGCAGTGGGATCACTCGCAAGTTGACCCCTAGATCGTACGAGTATTATCCCAGGGGTAAAGATTGGAGAGTCGAGACATCTTCTCCTCGCAGGTTCCTGAAGTCTGCTTTACCAACGGCTCCCTCCGACAGGGAGGCAGCATTGGAAACAATTCACAAGCTGTATATCCAGCAGGTGATAATCAAAGTACCCCTCCTACGACAAGGAAAAGGGTATTATTTTTCCACACTATATTGTGGTACTGAAGCCAGACGGCTTGGTGACACATAGTCTAAATCTAAAATGTTTTGAACACTTACATAAAAGGTTCAAATCGAGATAAAGTCACTCAGAGCAGTGATAGCGAACCGGAAAAAAGGGGACTATATGGTGTCCCTGGACATCAAGGATTACCTCCATGTCCAAATTTTGTCCTTCTCATCAAGGGTACCTCTGGTTCGTGGTACAGAACTGTCAATATCAGTTTCAGACGATGCCGTTTGAATTATCCACGGCACCCCGGGCCTTTTTACCAAGGTAATGGCAGAAAAGATGTTTCTTCAAAGAAAAAAGGCATCTAAATTATCCCTTACTTGCACGACCTAAAAAGGGCAAGTTCCAGAGAACAGTTGGAAGTCGGAAGAGCACTATCTAAAGTAGTTCTTCGACGGCACGACTGGATTCTAAATATTCCAAGAATCGCAGCTGTTTTCCGACGATACGTCTGCTGTTCCTAGGGATGATTCTGGACACGGTTCAGAAAAAGGTTTTTCTTCCCGAGGAAAAAGCCAAGGAGTTATCCGACCTGTCAGGAACCTCCTAAAACCAGGAAAGGTGTCTGTACATCAATGCACAAGAGTCCTGGGAAAAATGGTGGCTTTTTACGAAGCAATTCCATTCGGCAGATTCCATGCAAGAATTTTCCAAAGGGATCTGTTGGACAAATGGTCAGGGTCGCATCCTCAGATGCACCTGCGAATAACCCTGTCGCCAAGGACAAGGGTATATCTTCTGTGGTGGTTGCAAAAGGCTCATCTATTGGAGGGCCGCAGATTCGGCATACAGGATTTGATCCTGGTGACCACGGACGCCAGCCTGAGAGGTTGGGGAGCAGTCACACAAGGAAGAAACTTCCAGGGGGTATGGACGAACCTGGAAAAGTCTCTTCACATAAACATTCTGGTACTAAGAGCAATCTAAAATGCTCTAAGCCAGGCGGAACCACTCCTGCAAGGAAAACCGGTGTTGATTCAGTCGGACAACATCACGGCGGTCGCCCATGTAAACAGACAGGGCGGCACAAGAAGCAGGAGTGCAATGGCAGAAGCTACCAAGATTCTTCGCTGGGCGGAGAATCACGTAATAGCACTGTCAGCAGTGTTCTTCCCGGGCGTGGACAACTGGGAAGCAGACTTCCTCAGCAGACACGATATTCACCCGGGAGAGGGGGGTCTTCATCCAGAAGTCTTCCACATGCTAGTAAACTGTTGGGAAAGACCAATGGTAGACATGATGGCGTCTCGCCTCAACAAGAAACTGGACAAGTATTGCGCCAGGTCAAGAGATCCACAGGCAATAGCTGTGGACGCACTGGTAACACCTTGGGTGTACAAATCAGTATATGTGTTTCCTCCTCTGCCTCTCATACCAAAGGTATTGAAGATTATACGGTGAGGAGGAGTAAGAACAATACTAGTGGCTCCGGATTGGCCAAGAAGGACTTGGTACCCGGAACTTCAAGAGTTGGTCACGGACGACCCGTGCCCTCTACTTCTGAGAAGGGACCTGCTACAACAGGGTCCCTGTCTCTTTCAAGACTTACCGCGGCTGCGTTTGACGGCATGGCGGTTGAACGCCAGATCCTAAAAGGGAAAGGCATTCCAGAAGAAGTCATTCCTACCTTGATTAAGGCAAGGAAGGAAGTCACCGCGAAACATTATCACCGCATTTGGCGAAAATATGTCGCGTGGTGCGAGGATCGGAGTGTTCCGACGGAGGAATTTCAACTGGGTCGTTTCCTACATTTCCTACAATCAGGATTGTCTATGGGTCTCAAATTGAGATCTATTAAGGTTCAAATTTCGGCCCTGTCAATATTCTTCCAAAAAGAATTGGCCTCAGTTCCTGAGGTACAGACTTTTGTTAAAGGAGTACTGCATATACAGCCTCCTGTGGTGCCTCCGGTGGCACCGTGGGATCTAAATGTAGTTTTAGATTTCCTCAAATCCCATTGGTTTGAACCATTGAAAAAGGTGGATTTTAAATATCTCACATGGAAAGTGACTATGTTACTGGCCCTGGCTTCCGCCAGGAGAGTATCTGAATTGGCGGCTTTATCTTATAAAAGCCCTTATCTAATCTTCCATTCGGATAGGGCAGAACTGAGGACTCGTCCGCATTTTCTCCCTAAGGTGGTATCAGCGTTTCACCTGAACCAACCTATTGTGGTGCCTGCGGCCACTGGCGACTTGGAGGACTCCAAGTTGTTGGACGTTGTCAGAGCCTTAAAAATATACATTTCAAGGACGGCTGAAGTCAGAAAATCTGACTCGCTGTTGATACTATATGCACCCAACAAGTTGGGTGCCCCTGCTTCTAAGCAGACGATTGCTCGTTGGATTTGTAACACAATTCAACTTGCTCATTCTGTGGCAGGCCTGCCACAGCCTAAATCTGTTAAGGCCCATTCCACAAGGAAGGTGGGCTCATCTTGGGCGGCTGCCCGAGGGGTCTCGGCATTACAATTCTGCCGAGCAGCTACGTGGTCGGGGGAAAACACGTTTGTAAAATTCTACAAATTTGATACCCTGGCAAAAGAGGACTTGGAATTCTCTCATTCGGTGCTGCAGAGTCATCCGCACTCTCCCGCCCGTTTGGGAGCTTTGGTATAATCCCCATGGTCCTTTCAGGAACCCCAGCATCCACTTAGGACGATAGAGAAAATAAGAATTTACTTACCGATAATTCTATTTCTCGGAGTCCGTAGTGGATGCTGGGCGCCCATCCCAAGTGCGGATTATCTGCAATACTGTACATAGTTATTGTTAACAAATTCGGGTTATATTGTTAAGGAGCCATCTTTAAGAGGCTCTTTCTGTTATCATACTGTTAACTGGGTTTAGATCACAAGTTGTACGGTGTGATTGGTGTGGCTGGTATGAGTCTTACCCGGGATTCAAATTGCCTCCCTTATTGTGTACGCTCGTCCGGGCACAGTACCTAACTGGAGTCTGGAGGAGGGTCATAGGGGGAGGAGCCAGTGCACACCACCTGATCTGGTAAAAGCTTTACTTTTTTGTGCCCTGTCTCCTGCGGAGCCGCTATTCCCCATGGTCCTTTCAGGAACCCCAGCATCCACTACGGACTCCGAGAAATAGAATTATCGGTAAGTAAATTCTTATTTTCTTTTTCAGGGCACCCCCCCCCCTCACACACTTTTTTTTTTTTTCTCCTCCTCTGTTGTATACAAGCTGATTATGGACCCGTTAGGGGCTTCCATGGCATCTCTTACAGAGGACGTTTTGGCTCAGAGTCCTTATTTATGGTTTATGATCCTTTTTTTCATGTAATTCATGATTACTACATATTACTGATTCTGTTTTTTAGGAGGGTATGGTGCATCTGGAAAGTATTCACAGCGCTTCATTTTTTTTCCACATTTTGTTATGTTACAGCCTTATTCCAAAATGGAATAAATAATTTTATTCCTTCTAGATTCTTCATTCAATACCCCATAATGACAATGTGAAAAAGTTTTTTTGAGATTTTTGCAAATTCATTAAAAATAAACAACTAAGAAATCACATGTACATAATAATTCACAGTGTTTGCATTGAAGCTCAAAATTGAGCTCAGGTGCATCCTGTTTCCACTGATCATCCTTGAGATAGCTTAATTGGAGTCCACCTGTGGTAAAATCAGTTGATTGGACATGATTTGGAAAGGCACACACCTATCTATATAAGGTCCCACACTTGACAGTGCATGTCTGAGCACAAACCAAGCATGAAGTCAAAGGAATTGTCTGTAGACCTCCGAGACAGGACTGTCTCGAGTCACAAATCTGGGGAAGGGTACAGAAAAATATCTGCTGCTTTGAAGGTCCCAATGAGCACAGTGGCCTCCATCATCCATATGGAAGAAGTTCGTAACCACTAGGACTCTTCCTAGAGCTGGCCGACCGTCTAAAATGAGCAATCGGGGGAGAAAGTCCCTATTCAGGCAGGTAACCAAGAACCCGATTGTCACTCTGTCAGCTACAGAATTCCTCTGTGGAGAGAGGAGAACCTTCCAGAAGGACAATCAGCTCTGCAGCAATCCACCAATTAGGCCTATATGGTAGAGTGGCCAGACGGAAGCCACTCCTTAGTAAAAAGCACATGGCAGCCCACCTGGAGTTTGCCAAAATGCACCTGAAGGACTCTCAGACCATGAGAAAGAAAATTCTCTTGTCTAATGAGACAAAGATTGAACTCTTTGGCGTGAATGCCAGGCGTCATGTTTGGAGGAAACCAGGCACTGCTCGTCACCAGGCCAATGCCATACCTACAGTGAAGAATGGTGGTGGCAGCATCATGCTGTGGGGATGTTTTTCAGTGGCAGGAACTGGGAGACTAGGATAGAGGGAAAGATAAATGCAGCAATGTATAGAGACATCCTGGATGAAAACCTGCTCTAGAGTGCTCTTGACCACAGACTGGGGTGATGGTTCATCTTTCAGCATGATAACGACCCTAAGCACACAGCCAAGATATCAAAGGAGTGGCTTCAGGGCAACTCTGTGAATGTCCTTGAGTGGCCCAGCCAGAGCCCAGACTTGAATCCGAATGAACATCTCTTGAGAGATCTGAAAATGGCTGTGCACCAACACTTCCCATCCAACCTGATGGAGCTTGAGAGGTGCTGCAAAGAGGAATAGGCAAAACTGCCCAAAGATACAGTAGTGTTCCAAGCTTGTGGCATCATATTCAAAACGACTTGAGGCTGTAATTGCTGCCAAAGGTGCATCAACAAAGTATTGAGCAAAGGCTGTGAATACTTTATGTACATGTGATTTCTTAGTTTTTTATTTTTAATAAACTTGCAAAAATCTAAAAAAAAAAAAAATTCACGTTGTCATTATGGGGTATTGTGTGTAGAATTTTAAGGGGAAAATGTATTTATTCCAGTTTGGAAGAAGGCTGTAACATAACAAAATGTGGAAAAAGCGAAGCACTGTGTACTTTCCGGATGCACTGTACATATTTGTTCCACATGTATCAGGATGCTAGTAGTTCTCTCATCGGCTGTGCTAGCCTCATGCCATCAGCCAAAAGCAGAAACGCCCCAAAAAACAACCCAGATATCTTATTGCCTTTCTATTGGCTGGTATGAGTAGGGATCTATCACCCCGTATGCAATGCTGAGGCAAATACGGGGCAGCAGAATCCAGAAAATACCCTTAAAAGCCTTGCCTGACTTTTTTTTTTTTTTTTTAAACAGTAGTTTTTATTAGTTATAAAAGGCATAGACAAATGGGGGTACAGAAAGAAGAGAGGGGACTCACAAATAGGGTATAAACAGATGTCACAAGTGAGTAATTCATTAGTACAATGCAAACACAGTGTCAATACAATCGACGCCACACACGCCCACCCACAAGGAGCGGAAGAATGAGTAAACGACTCTAGTGCAGGAAATGACAAAATCGTAACTATGAACTCATAATCAGAACAGAAACTAACTCTAAAGGTAAGCAGCCAAGATAAGAAAAAAAAAAAGGGATGAAAGGAAGAAAGAGTGAAAAAAAGAAGTAAATGCCAGGTGCATGCTGATTTAACAGAGAAAAATCACACAGACAGGGCAGGTGGTGCATTGCATATGGAGGATTATCCCTGTTTCGCCCTGAATTCATCCCATTTAAACCATTTCATATGCGTGACGAGGTGACTAAGAGTACGCACAATCAGCCGTTTCATAGAGATAGTGTTTATGAATTTTGTTCACAATAAGAGTAGGACTAGGAGTTGAAGCAGACTTCCTGACTTTGGCGATGGCAGCCTTAGTGGCTATCAAAATGTGATCTAATAGATAAGCATTGCCATCATACAATAAACTCAAGTGGTAATGAAATAGGGCTATTACAGGATCCACATGAACAACCACTCCCAACACATCAGCAATAAGTGTAAAGAAAGCAGTCCATAGAGGTTGCAGCATTGGACAAGACCAAAAGATATGGTACAGGGTACCGATACAGCCACATAGTCTCCAACAAAATTTTGAGGTGGAAGGCCATATCCTTTGTTGTTTTTCTGGGGTAAAATATGCTCTGTGACACAATTTATAGTACATTTCAGAGTGTCCTATACATTTAGAAATTTTAAAACCTAAACGATTGATATATTTCCAATCTTCCACTGAGAGGGGCCTAGCTAGATCAGAATCCCATTTAACCTGAGACAGCAGTTTCTCTGTCTTAGTCTCCATAAGTAAATATAGGTACCACCAAGATTACCTCTACTGTGTGAAATTTGCAAACGGGAACACGCCATCGTCATTGCCGAGAACCCAGGGGGAGTCGGAGGTTGGCAACTTAACCATTGTTGTACTTGTAGGTATTTGTAAAATTGTGTTGTGGGACGTCAAAAGACAATTGTAGGCAATTATAAGTTACCAAGCCATGGTAATCAAAAATGTGCCTAAGTTTCAACAGACCCCTGGCTGCCCAAGAGTTCAGGCATAAATTAGGGATAAGATGAGCAATAATAGAAAGTGACAATTCTGGTGTAGGCAACGAGAGATCCTCACATGAAGACACAAATGCGTACCATGCCTGTAAGGTTGCCCATATTGCTTTGCCCGGACCAGAATGCTGGTAACCATAATAGATCTGGTAGGGGAATAGGGTCCATAAAGGAACGTTCTATAACCACCCATGGTTTAGGATTGTCTATCTTAAACCAGTCTATGAGCTGACTGCGTAAGCAGGCTTTATGATAAGTTTCAAAGTCAGAAATGGCCACTCCCCCTTCTCTTTTGGGAAGGATAGGGACATTTCTGGCGATCTTAGGTCTAGCCCCTTTCCATACATAACAAGACAACATTTTATTAAATTTAGTACATAGGGATCTATTAAATGATCTGGGCAGTGTATGAAAAAGGTACAGAAGTTTGGGAAGCAATATCATTTTGGCAGCTGCCACACGACCTAACCAGGAGACCATGCAGAAACTATTCTTTAGTTAAAGTCTCGAATGCACACAGTAAGGGGACATAGTTACAATCAAACAGATCCCCGTCATTAGCCAGCTGAACCCTCAAATATTTCCAAGATTTAATTTGCCACGCATACTTATACTTTGTTTTTAAAGCCGTAAGAGCCTCTCTGGGAACATAAATGCTATATACCCTCTCCGCACGATGACCTCTAAGTTTACGTGTGAGAAGACGACCTGCCTGATTGCCAAGAGCATTGTCAGCTTTTTTTTTTTTTGGTCCGTATGAAAAAAGGCAATTACCACACACCTTTCTTTAAATAAATAAAAAAAACCCTGGTTGTGGTCAAGCCATAACAATTAGAACCTGTGTACCTTTTAATAATGTGTTGTCCATATTTTGCCTTTTTATTCAGTTTGGAGTATCTCTTACTCCAATTTCATCTTGTAATAAACAATTAAAAGTTATATTTAAATTACCCATTATGTCCATAATATCCGTATTGTAAACTTGAGGTAAATAAGAGTGCCCCAATCTAGGAGATTCCTGTGCCGTGTTGATTGGTGGACCAGCCCGATGAGCTTCAGCAACTCTTTTTCTGAGGTCCTCAGAAATCTCCTTTGTTCTTGGCATGATACACTTCCACAAACGTGTTGTGAACATCAGACTTTAATAATCCCTGTGCTTTTAAAAAGACAGGTTGTCCACTCACACCTGATCATCAACCCATAGATTGAAAATAGCTGACTCTAATTTCACCTTCAAAATATCTATTCAGACTTAAGGGTTCACATACTTTTGCCACTCACAGATGTGCGATATTGAATCATTTTCCTCAACAAAAAAATTAGCATGTCTCATTTTTTTTTTTGTCTCATTTTGATTTGGTTCTCTTTTTCTACTTTTAGGACTTATGTGAAAATCTGAGGTACTTTTATGCTAAATTTCAACAGAAATATAGAAAATTCTGAAAGATTCACAAACTTTAAAGCACTACTGTAGCTGTAGGTAGGTTTATTGTGCAGTACAGATAAACAAAACCTAAAAGAAATCCTAGCCCACCTGGGTACTAACACTTATTGCCCCCACCACCACAAAGGCATACAGTATGTGCTGTACTCATGGTCAGTACATCACAGTTTCTCTGAATAAGCCTGCTACCTGTTCCTCCCAGGAAGTGAGACCCTGAATTAAGCCCTGACACAGCTTTATTGGCCTCTACAGGTGCAAGCCCAATCTCAGGCTGAAGGCCTAAAGACTCAAAATTGGTCTAGTGGATGGAGCCTGCCCTCTCTCTTCATCCAACACCCCAAGAACCCTTAACTAGCTTTCACTAATTCCTCAAACATTGAATCAATCTGTTTTGCAGTCACAGACATTTTCCTGGGGTTTAAAATCGTATAGGTCAGAAACTTGGGACAAATATATCTCCCATGTACAACCTTTCCAGTGCTTTAATCATAATGTGTGCATATAGATTATGTGTGTGTGTGTGTGTATGTATATATATATATATATATAGAGAGAGAGAGAGAGGATCCAAGGATGGCGACACTCTGCAGACGATTTAGTATAGCTTTAAAAGGTCCTTTATTCTAAATGATTTTGGGGATCAAGCCCCGTCGTCAGGGACTGCAATTCAAACAATGGATAAGCTTACAACACACATACTTTCAACAATTACTTGATTAGACACATAACGCCGAGCACCTGCAGCACACCTGATGAAAACATGCCCAGAGACAAGTCTCAGAGCAAATGACATCATCAGAGTGCTGCTGCCGAAGGCTGGGGTGAATGGTTGCTAAGATACCATTATAAACATTAACATCACAAAAATACAAGATAAAAAGCTTTGCAATATAAAAAACAACAAGCATTATTAGCAAAAAAAGGAAAAAGAGGTAATAGTGGCGCTGGCAGGCCTGTGTGTGTGTGCACCCTGGGATTAGCTGCCACCTGGTGAGGAGGTAGCCGGCCTCCTCAACAAACAAAGCAATTAGGAAAATTACCAGGTCGGCGCTTAATACCAATTGGTGAACACAATGATAAAAATTAAACCAATTTATTGACAACAAATCACAAAAAACACATAAAAATAAATAAAATTATACATAAACAGGACCACAATATAATAATATAAAACTGAGGTTCCAGGAACCTCTAAATTAAGCAGTAAATTGAACCTTAATTGGGTATACTCAGAGGGCCGTCACAGTACCTATGTTAAAGGATAATTCTTTTTTAGCTGTTTAGCTACATGAAGTTTTCTTGCCAAGATGTAAAAAGGCACGACAGTACTTAGCACAATTGTGCATATAGGTGTCCTCACTTTATAATTTATTTTCCAATTGGGAAAAGTTCATCACTTGCCAATTTTAGTGTGGACTGTGCAGAGGTAAGCAGTAAAGGGATAGCTGTTACTCACAAACTGGACGGTATTTTCTCTTGTTGTACCGCAATGGTACCGGCGTGCATAGCCGCTCTCTATCACCCTTAGCACGGGTGAGACATCCGTCAGCGGTAGGACTCGTCCGTGGCGTGAGTAGTTGGTAGCGTCAGCTAAACGACCGCTCTCTCCTCCGGCAAAGTGTGAGTATACCGGTATACTCACACTTTGCCGGAGGAGAGAGCGGTCGTTTAGCTGACGCTACCAACTACTCACGCCACGGACGAGTCCTACCGCTGACGGATGTCTCACCCGTGCTAAGGGTGATAGAGAGCGGCTATGCACGCCGGTACCATTGCGGTACAACAAGAGAAAATACCGTCCAGTTTGTGAGTAACAGCTATCCCTTTACTGCTTACCTCTGCACAGTCCACACTAAAATTGGCAAGTGATGAACTTTTCCCAATTGGAAAATAAATTATAAAGTGAGGACACCTATATGCACAATTGTGCTAAGTACTGTCGTGCCTTTTTACATCTTGGCAAGAAAACTTCATGTAGCTAAACAGCTAAAAAAGAATTATCCTTTAACATAGGTACTGTGACGGCCCTCTGAGTATACCCAATTAAGGTTCAATTTACTGCTTAATTTAGAGGTTCCTGGAACCTCAGTTTTATATTATTATATTGTGGTCCTGTTTATGTATAATTTTATTTATTTTTATGTGTTTTTTGTGATTTGTTGTCAATAAATTGGTTTAATTTTTATCATTGTGTTCACCAATTGGTATTAAGCGCCGACCTGGTAATTTTCCGAACAAGCATTATTACACCACTATTTACCAGTATAATACTGTTATATTAAAAACGTGCAACAAGGGGGATGATGCAAGAATACACTGTATCACATAAAGGTGTATAAATGTATAAACTCATTGCAATCGCCATGGTAATATTAAATTGCAACTGGGCATTAACCCCCACATAACCAAACAGAGTTAAACACTCAGTACTATCATTGAATACAGGAGAAATCTGGGATTAAAACAAAGTGTCCTAAAGAAAACACTGCAAGGCCAAGGATTCATTTAACCGCCTAGGGGCCACTGTGTTTAACATAAAGATCTAACGGCTTTCCCAGTGCAACATAAGTTTATTACGATTACCCCCCTCATTAGTGGGGGAACATGAGCAATGATCATCGATTGCATGCTGGGCACACTGTCTTTTTAAAGCACAATGCCTGGCAACAGGCATGTCGCTCTTACCCATCTCCAGGGCTTGGCAAATAGTCAAACGGTGCTGGGCCACACGTTTCCTAAATTAGGGACTGTGCTGCTGCGAGTCTACAGGCTGTCTCTACCATGACACCTTGATTATATTATGGACATATCCTTCAGTGACTTTCAGCAATTGTTTTGGTGTTGAGCACAAGCTGTTGTGAAGCAATCCTGTCATTTGCTGTATTGCATCATTGGGATCAGAAATAACCTCACTGTCTTCTGCTAATAATGAGGCAGATTTACCATTTGAGTTCTTAAATATGGATATTAGAGAAATGTTAAGTTTCTCAGATCTTGAAGCTGAAGCTATACTCCGGACTGGTAATTTGGAGGATGAAATAGGTGTGGCTACACCTGACTTGTTGTTTAAGCAGTGGTTATGTTTAAAGCAAAAAGAATGCGACTACACATATCATGGTATCCGCTTATTGGACTATTACAGACAAAAGTTAATTCCACGAGGTTTTCGCATAAAAAAATACCCCTACTTTTGGAATATTAAATGCAATTTTTGCCGCAGATGGATAGCAATTTTAAACAAGTGCTCTATGGACTTACTTTTATTGGTGGTGGAAGAATCTACTCGTGATTTAATGGTCACTAGGCAAAAAATTAGTGACTTTGGAAAACTGCTCCTGCCTAACTTCACTGGTGATAAAGACAATGGTTGGTTGGACAAGTGTCTAAACAAATGGAACAATATAAACGTGATTTGATTAATTTCAAAAAAGACAAATTACAGAAAGTTAAATGTACTATGAACAAAGGCGTGTTTATACATGGCTATCTAACGCTGCACCTAGATCAGACTGGCCTAGATTTAACAGAAATTGTAAATACAAACCTAGATTCCGTGATGTTGACAGTTCCAGTACGTCATGCAGTGAGGCCGAAACTTCTGCAACAGTACAGTCGGACAGCCAGGTCCCTTTAGGGACACAAACCCGATCTCGGGCAATGCTACCTCCAACAGGAGTACTAGGAGGGCAAAGCAAAACTTACGCCAAACCAGGGCCCAAAAACAAGAGGAAATAAGTCATCTGATCTTTAATTTGTCATCATAAGGGGGGGTACTCACGGGGAGATAAATGCTTAAAATCTAAGCAATCTGACTAGATTGCTTAGATTTTAAGCACAGATCACTCGTGTTTACGCCCCACAGCGATAGCGATGCACGGCCCCGCACATCGCTATCGCTGGTGCTAGATTGAGTCTGCATGAGCCCGCTGGGTGAAATGAGCGCCACCCCCGCACGCTCAGTACACATTGCACTGTGCTGAGCAGTTCGCTCAGCACACATCTCTCCCGTGTATAGGACCCTTAAGACTCTGACAGTTGATGAATCCAATTTATTATCTAAAGGACTATCATTTGTCCCCTCGACTGGAATGGACTCTTTTCAATAGAAGTTAGACACATTTAGATTGAATAGGTCTTTGCATCTGAAAGATATTTTTAGTAAATGTCTTGATAAAACTGTTGTGCCATTGGTTAGTGATGTGCCAATTTGTCTAACATTATGCCTCTTCCTAAGTTTGACCTTTATTCGCAGAATATGTCAATTAAAACATTCACTGGGATGCTTGAACAGCAAGGTCCTGGATCTCCACCTACTCCCCATTATCATAACAACTTATCTCCAGGTGAAAAGGAGGCACTTAAATCCTTAGGGAAACACTGATATAATAATCCGCAGTGTGGATAAGGGGGAGCGGTGGTGATACAAGACATTGAATGCTACAGAGCAGAATGTCAGCGTCCATTGAATGACAGCAATGTTTATAGAGATTTGCCATGTGTCCCTACTGGTCAGTTCAAGCAAGAAGTAGATTCGTTATTAAGTCATGCTAGAAATGAGGGATGGATATCTAGTCAGTTATGTACAGCTTTATCTGTGGATTTTCCTATTACTCTTTTGTATTACACGCTACCTAAAATACATAAGTGTTGTTAATCCTCCAGGTCACCCCATTATTAGCGCAAGGAGATCATTGTACCACCCTATTTCTGTATTTTTGGTTGCTTACCTTAATCCTTGTATCCAGTGTCTTCCATCATACTTGAAGGACACAACCTAATTGTTGTTTAAGTTGCAGGAATTTGGCGAAATTGTGGAATCTTCTTTACTCTGCACTGCAGATGTCACAAATCTGTACACCTGCAACCCTCATGCAGCAGGGGTGCAGGCTGTTCATGAACTGATTGCAGATAACCCCCATTACAAGGGACCACCAATAGATCTTTTCCTGGAGTTACTCATGTTGGTTCTCACTCAAAATTATTTTCTTAATGATAATAAGTATTTTTTACAAGTCTCTGGGTGTGCGATGAGTCCTCGGTGGCCCTGGGATACGCTAATGCCTTCATGCTTCCATTGATAGATCTTTATTTTTTGATGTGGATTGTCTGAAGGCCAATGTGGCACTTTACCTTAGATTTAAGGGCCCTACACACATGCCGATATCACTGCACGATATGAACGATCTCGTTCATTAATGAACGAGATAACGTTCATATCGTGCAGTGTGGAGGCACCAGCGATGAACGATGCGCGGCCCCGCGCTCGTTCATCGCTGGTGCTATGTCGGTTGTGCATGCAGGCCAATATGGATGAGATCGTCCATATTTGCCTGCAAGTCTACGGAGCCGGGTGACGGGGGGAGTGAAGAAACTTCACTCCCCCCGTCAATGCCCCCCCCCCCGCCGCCGGGTTGCCTGTCGCCCGTATCGGCGGTCGGGCAGCTCGGCTGCACATCACCGAGTGTGTAGGGCCTATTATAGACAATCTTTTAATTGTCTGGACAGTCAAAATTATGAGTTGGTCTTATTATTGGATGGACATAATTTGTCTGGTAGCGTGGTACAATTAACGTACACTATCAGCACTCAGGCGGTACATTTTTTGGATGTTACCATTTCCGTGTGTGGTAGCAAAATTGTTACTGATGTTTACATCAAAGAAACTGATACAAACACCATTCTCAGAAATGAAAGCTTTGACCCCCCCAATCCCTACGAAAGGGTTTGCCCTTCTCACAGTTTCTAAGAGTGAGACGCATTACTTCAGATGATGATAAATGTAAACAATCACTACTGGTTATGCGTGCTAAAATTCTTACGGGGGGGTATGATATGACCATTTATATGAATAAGGTATTGGCTATTCCACGTGAACAATTATTGCTACCAACAGTGAAACATAACCATTTGCCCAAGAAGTACATCCCTTGGGCTAATAGATTCAATAAAAACTCTGTGAATACTGTAAAAAAAAAAAAACAGTGGTGGCCAAATGTGGCCACTGATAACAAGCTTTGCATAACTCTAGGCTTCTTCCCTGTTTTACTAGGGGTAAAATTATGTGGTAAAATTAGATTTTTCTAAATGAATTCTGTTAAGAGTTAAGGCATCACACTTTTTGAGCCAACAAAAAGGTTGCATTCGTTGTCTAGGGTGTGTGACATGCAGGTCCCTCTTAGTGGGTAGTACTTTTGGTCATCCACACATGTGTAAACACTATACTATTGACCATTCTGTCACATGTACCACTACATTTGTAGTTTATATGTTGAGTTGCCCCTGTGGTTTGCCCTATGTGGGCAAAACTCAGACAATTTAGGGAACTAATGGCCCAGAACCATTTGGCTATTTGCCAAGCCCTGGAGACGGGTAAGAGGGACCAGCCCGTTGCCAGGCATTGTGCTTTAAAAAGGCATAGGGGGTAATTAAGACATGTTCGTAGCAGCAAATTTGTTAGCAGTTGGACAAAACCATGTGCACTGCAGTAGGGGCGGTTATAACATGTGCAGAGAGAGTTAGAGTTGGGTGCAGTGTGTTCAAACTGAATTCTAAATTGCAGTGTAAAAATAAAGCAGCCAGTATTTACCTTGCACAGAAACAAAATAACCCACCCAAATCTAACTCTCTGCACATGTTATATCTGCCATCTCCCATAGTGTGGCCAGCATGCGATCGATGATCATTGATCATGTTCCCCCCACTAATGAGGGGGGTAATCGTAATAAACTTCTGTTGCAGAGAGAAAGCCGTTGGATCTTTATGTTAAACAGAGGCCCCTAGGGGGTTAAATGAATCATTGGGCTTGCAGTGTTTTCTTTAGGACACTGGGGGTAATTCAGATCTGATCGTTGGGCTGCGTTTTTTGTTACCCTTCGATCAGATAGTCGCTAGCTACAGGGAGATGAGAAATTCACTGTGAAGATGTGCGTTCGGATGTGTAGCAGAGCTGCACAAACTGATTTTGTGCAGTCTCTGCCCAGCCTAGGACTTAGCCCCTGCGGTTGATTCTTCCTGATCGGGGCCAGAGCTTACGTCAGACACCCTTCAAACGCTTTGACATGCCTGCATTTGTCCAGACACTCCCTGTAAATTATCAGTTCCACCCACAAACGGTCTCCTCCTGTCATAACCTTGCGAATGCCCGTGCGATCGGATTTATCGCACCATCCCGTCGCCGACCGTCGATCCACGTTGCTGCGATCTGTTGCACCTGCACTTTGCGGTGCATGCGCAGTTCAGATCTGATTGCAAAAACGCGCAGCAGAGATCAGGTCTGAATTATCCCCTTTGTTTTAATCCCAGATTTCTGCTGTATTCAATGATGGTACAGGTTGAGTATCCCATATCCAAATATTCCGAAATACGGAATATTCCGAAATATGGAATTTTTGGAGTGAAAGTGAGATAGTGAAACCTTTGTTTTCTGATGGATTAATGTTCACAAATTTTGTTTAATACACAAAGTTATAAAAAATATTGTATTAAATGACCTTTAGGCTGTGTGTATAAGGTGTATATGAAACATAAATGAATTGTGTGAATGTAGACACACTTTGTTTAATGCACAAAGTTATTAAAAATATTGGATAAAATTACCTTCAGGCTGTGTGTATAAGGTGTATATGTAACATAAATGTATTCTGTGCTTAGATTTAGGTCCCATCACCATGATATCTCATTATGGTATGCAATTATTCCAAAATACGGAAAAATCCAATATCCAAAATACTTCTGGTCCCATGCATTTTGGATATGGGATACTCAACCTGTACTAAGTGTTTAAATCTGTTTGGTAATGTAGTGGTTAATGCCCTTTTGCAATTTAATATTACCATGGCAATTGCAATGAGTTTATAAATTTATACACCTTTATGTGATAGTGTATTCTTGCTTCATCCCACTTGTCTTATGTTTTTAATATAACAGTATTATACTAGTAAATATTGGTGTAATAATGCTGCTTGTTTTTTATATTGCAAAGTTTTTTTATCTTGTATTTTTGTGATGTTAATGTTTACATGGTATCTTAGCAACCATTCACCCCAGCCTTCGGCAGCAGCACTCTGATGATGTCATTTGCTCTGAGACTTGTCTCTGGGCGTGTTTTCATCAGGTGTGTTGCAGGTGAGTGTAGATGCTCGGCATTATGGGGATAATTCAGAACTGATCGCTGCTCTGCGTGTTCGCACAGCGGGCAATCAGGTCTGAACTGCGCATGCGCCGCATTTTTCATGTGCATGCTTGAGTTGCTATCTGCATCTCATCCCAGTGATTTGGGGGCGCGGCCCGGGCAACCCATGCGTACACAGACCATGTGGGGGCGGGCCGTGGCGGCTGGGTGACATCACACGCTGTCGCACGTCTCCTTGCAGCAGTGGTGGGAGGTGTTTGTGAATAAAACAGCATTGTAACCTCATATAGACATACCTGAGTGATACAAACAATAATCAGCTATAGCAAATGCATGAAAACATACTCTACCATAATCAGACTAATGTAGAATTATAAGGTTAACAGTTTGTCCATGGTACAAATGTATCCAAGCTCATAATAACCTCAATACTTACATACATGCATCGGCATCATGGAAACAACTGGCTGTACCTATAAACACCCGCGACTAGGCAATGCTTATGTCACTGACCTGGGTTTGAAATGTTGTGGACTCAGGGGTTCTTCCGATGGTCAGGAATAGGAACCACAGGTGGGTCGGAGCAGGGATGGTCGGATATAGGATTTCCTCATACAAGACTCTAATAGTTAGGTTTGGTAAAAGAATCCAGAGGAACTTTATTAAAGAAAGGGAGCAATACAGCGGCACATGAAAGAACATGAACTTGTAGGCAATGTCAAAAAGTCCAAACAAAAAAATGCTGAATCTGGCGCTCTGTCACTCCTAATCAATATGCTGCCAGCAATCTAGGGCTACTCACCCCTATTAAATGAAAAATCAAACAAGCCAAGAAGAAGAATTGCAGCGCATATAGATTAGAATTAATACAAATCTATTTATTAAAACACATATATAAATAAAAATATATATATATTCAACGAACTGTGCAATTTATACCACCGGCCGGTCAGTACATTTTTACAATAATTGATGTATGCATATACCAAACATAACATAAATTGTAACAAATTGCTTCCTATCTGTTCAATATATTTGGGCAATACCTGCTAAAATAATTAAAATATATTATAATATATCTGATAATCACTCAGACTGAGTAGTGCGCTCAAAAGTTTTTCCCGTGAGTTTAAATACCAGTCATTTTTGATGAGAAAGATGGTGATGGTCAAATATAAATTTCTCACTTCAGGTGCAGTAAAATATGCTGTAAATGGATGCAACCTGTGATTGAGCCGATGCTCACACTGAAATTGTGTCTGGCCAGACGTTTAATGCAATGCGGTCTCACCACTCCTGTGCGGGGGTACCTTCACCCGAAGTGTCCTCCCGGCTGCTGGTGCTCTCAACCTTTTATTGCGCAGTCATCTCTGGAGGATCATATAGACGGTGAAGGATTCCAGTCGCATCTAAATGGAGTGTATGGTTTTTCTGTAAAAACCTCCGGGCAGCAGTATAGCAGTTAGAATGAGTGGTTAACGCGTTTCCCCGCCTCCCTCCGGATTCAGCGGCTTCATCAGAAATTAGGCGGGGAAACGCATTAAACGTCTGGCGTGTGACAGTACCCCCTCCTCCAGGAGTGGCCCCCGGACACTTCCCAGGTTTTGTTGGATGTCTGGAATGGAAGATCCGCACCAGTCGGGGAGCTATAACTTCCGTAGCCTTGACAAAGCTCCTCTCGTCGGGGCCAAAACCTTTCCACTCCACCAAATACTGTAGATTCTTGTGAAGATAACGAGAGTCAAGAATAGCTTTGATTTCAAAGTACGTTCCAGCTTCAGTCTCTGCAGAGGTTGGCCTCGGGGACTTTGAATGGAACCGGTTTAAAATAAGGGGGCGAAGGAGAGACACATGGAAGGAATTTGGTATCCGGAGGTGGGAAGGCAATACCAATTTGCAGACAACCGGGTTC
Source organism: Pseudophryne corroboree (assembly GCF_028390025.1). NCBI lineage: Eukaryota > Metazoa > Chordata > Amphibia > Anura > Myobatrachidae > Pseudophryne > Pseudophryne corroboree. The sequence continues at coordinate 610,229,102 of NC_086447.1, forward strand.
AGGACTTGTAACATGGTATAAGGACCAATAAACCTCGGAGCGAACTTCATAGTGGGCACCCTTAACCGAAGATTGCGGGTAGAGAGCCATACCCTGTCACCAACCTTATATTGGGGAGCTGCTCGTCGCTTCCTATCCGCAAAGAACTTATAACGGCTGGAGACTCTCTTGAGGTTAGCATGGACTCGACTCCAAATTTGACTGAAGTGCCAGAGAATAGAGGCTGCAGCAGGAACATCCTCCGGAGGACAAATGGGTAATTCTGGAACTTGGGGATGAAATCCATAATTAATGAAAAATGGGGACTCACCGGTCGAAGAGTGGTACAGATGATTATGGGCAAACTCGGCCCATGGCAACAGTTCCACCCAATCATCTTGCAAGGAAGAGAGGTAAACACGGAGAAAAGTCTCTAAATCTTGATTGACGCGTTCAGTTTGCCCATTGGTTTGTGGATAGTAATCGGATGAAAACTTGAGTTTTATTTGTAAGACTGTACAGAGGGATCTCCAGAATCTTGCTGTAAACTGTACCCCCTGATCAGAGACGATTTCCTGTGGTAACCCGTGCAGGCGGAAATGTTCCTGGATAAATAACAAAGCCAACTTGGGAGCTGATGGTAACCCGGTCAAAGGTACAAAATGTGCCATCTTAGAGAAACGGTCAATAATTACCCAGACGGTATTGTTACCCTTGGAGAGGGGCAATTCAGTGACAAAGTCCATAGAGATATGGGTCCAAGGCCTCTTAGGAATGTACAGTGGATGCAACAATCCCACAGGAGGCAAATGAAGAATTTTGTGCTGAGCACACTGAGGATATGAGTTGACATAACTTTGAATATCCTTCTTCATAGTGTCCCACCAGTAAGATCTTCGTAGAAACTCCCAGATCTTTTGAACTCCAGGATGACCGGAAAACTTGGAAATATGAGCCCACTGCAACAACCTTGGTCAGAATTTAGTTGGCACAGACATTCTCCCAGGAGGAGGACCCAGAGCGGTGGGAGCTGCTGAAATAGAAACTGGACTGAGAATCAAAGCCTTTCCAACGGGGTTCTCCTCATCTGAAGCCATCAAGGAGCGAGATAAAGCATCAGCTTTGGTGTTAAGCATCCCGGACCGGTACTTAATGACAAATGAGAATCGAGTGAAGAAGAGCGCCCATCTAGCTTGACGTGGATTCAAGCACTGGGCTGTCTTGAGATACAGCAAGTTCTTGTGATCGGTATAAATCGTAATTAGGTGTTTAGCACCTTCCAATAGATATCTCCATTCTTCCAGGGCAGATTTTATTGCCAAGAGTTCCTGATCTCCGATGTTGTAGTTTCGTTCAGCAGGAGAGAACTTGCGAGAATGGAAACCACATGGATGTAACTTCCCGTCAGAGGAGTACTGTGAGAGCACGGCACCGATGCCGACCGAGGAAGCATCGACCTCCAAGAAGAATGGTTTTGAAAAATTTGGTTGCTGGAGCGGACATAAAGGCTGCTTTCAACTGAGCGAATGCTGCTACAGCTTCAGAAGACCAGTGACTTGGGTCAGACCCCTTTTTGGTTAGAGCAGTACTAGGTGCCACAATGGTAGAGAATCCCTTTATGAATTTCCGGTAGTAATTCGCAAACCCAGAAACCTTTGTACCGCTTTCAAAGAAAGAGGCTGAGTCCAGTCCCGAATAGCAGTGAGTTTTTCCGGATCCATGCGAAGCTCCGTACCTGAGATGACGTAACCAAGAAATGGAATTGAAGGAACCTCAAAGGTACATTTGGAGATCTTACCGTAGAGATGATTCCTTCGTAGACGAAGAAGTACCTCCTTGACCTGAATTCCATCCTCCGTGAGATTCTTAGAAAATATCAGAATGTCATCCAAGTATACCACTACACTTAGGTATAACATATCTCGGAAGATTTCATTCACAAAACCTTGGAAGACGGCAGGGGCATTACTGAGCCCAAACGGCATTACCAGATATTCGGAATGCCCGTCCCTGGTATTGAAGGCCGTCTTCCATTCGTCCCCCTGTCGAATACGAATCAAATTATAAGCTCCCCTTAAGTCGAGCTTCGTGAAGACATGGGCTCCGCGAACCCTATCAAATAGTTCCGTGATGAGAGGCAAAGGATATTTGTTCTTAATGGTGATCTCATTTAAGCCACGGTAGTCAATGCATGGCTTCAACCCTCCGTCCTTCTTCACAAAGAAGAAGCCTGCTCCCGCCAGGGAAGTAGAGGGGTGAATTAATCCTTTCTGCAGATTAGACTTGATATAGTCCGACATGGCTTGGGTCTCGGGCAATGACAAAGGATAAATGCGCCCCCGGGGTGGCATCTTCCCTGGGATGAGCTCAATGGGACAGTCCCAGGGTCTATGGGGTGGTAACTGATCGGCCTCCTGTTCCGAAAACACGTCTGCGAACTCCCGATTGGCCTCCAGAATGAGCTCCTCATCCGACTTGGAAGATACACGGAGCGGATAAACAGGAGTGAGACAATTAGAATGACAGAATGAACTCCAAGATACTATTTGTGACGACTTCCAGTCGATGTGAAGGTTGTGTACTTTAAGCCAAGGAAGACCAAGAACCAGATCGAAAGGCATCTCCCGAATCACTAGGAACTCCAGATGTTCTTGATGTAGAACTCCAACCTGCAGTTTCATTGGCACTGTGCGACTTGAAATAAGACCATTAGAAATTTGGGTACCATTGATGGCAGTCAGCGTAATAGATCGTTCGACGGGTTGTAACTGTAAACCCAGTTTTTGAACGCAAGAAAGAGAAACTAAATTCCCTGCAGCCCCGGGGTCCAGCAAGGCCTTAACAGGTTTGGCTATAGACCCAGAAAACAAGGACACGGAGAGTAAGCAGTCCACTGTCGGAGAAGGTTTAGATGTAACCCCTAACTCGACTCCTCCGGAACAAGCTAGGACTGCCCGTTTCCCGGACGGGACTTACAAAACTTGAGAAAGTGATCCGCAGCTCCACAGTAGTGACAGAGTCTACCCTCACAACGGCGCTGTCGTTCTTCCTGGGACAGCCGAGATCAATTAATTTAGATAGGTTCGTCTGGACGTGGAGTGATCGTTTGCTTAGTCGGGAGAGACCGGAATCTGGATCGTTAAGTCCGACTACGTTCACCACCTCGTTCCTGCATATAAAGATCCACCTTTACACAGAGTGAGATCAACTCTTCTAAGGAATCTGGCAAGTCCCTAGTGATCAGTTCGTCCTTTAGACTGTCAGAGAGCTCATTCCATAAAGCGACCCGGAGAGCATCATTATTCCAGCGCAGTTCCGAAGCTATGGTTTGGAAATGAATCACATACTGTCCCACTGAACGGGAGCCTTGTCGGACTCGGAGCAAATCCGAAGAAGCAGCGGTCGTTCTGCCGGGGTCATCGAAGATCCTACGGAATGACGTGATAAATTTGGTGTAACTGGACACCAACGGGTCAGAACGCTCCCATAACGGAGACACCCAATCCATCGCTGAACCTTCAAGCAAGGAAATAATGTATGCCACCTTGGACCGATCTGTGGGGAAGTTGTGTGAGAGAAGTTCAAAATGTACCTCGCATTGGTTGAGAAAACCACGGCAATTCTTTGGATTCCCGTTATAGCGAGAGGGAGTGGGGAGCTGAAGGCGTGACCTGGTTCCGGGCAAGGATTGAACATTACCAGGGACAACTACTGGAGCGGGTACTGGAGCTGGAGCCGGGACTACTGAAGCCAGAGAAGCCTGAATTTGATCCAGCCGACCAGATAACTCCTGGAGATATTGCATCACTTGGCTTTGTGCCGTCTCCTGACTTTGAACTCGGGAAACCAGATCCTGGATGGCGCTTGTCTCTGGGTTCCGATCCCCTGGGTCCAGGGGGCCTGAGTATACTGTCACTGACCTGGGTTGGGGATGTTGTGGACTCGGGGGTTCTTCCGATGGTCGGGAATAGGAACCACAGGTGGGTCGGAGCAGGGATGGTCGGATATAGGATCTCCTCATACAAGACTCTAATACTTAGGTTTGGTAAAATAATGCAGAGGAACTTTATTAAAGAAAGGGAGCAATACAGCGGCACATGAAAGAACGTGAACTTGTAGGCAATGTCAAAAAGTTACTGAAGAATTCATGAGCAATGATGAAGGACACTGAAGAATTTGTGAACGATGTTTTAAAGACACTGATGAATGAGGAACTTGTGAGCGATGGTAAATGACATTGAAGAATTGGTGAGCGGTGTTTAAAGACACTGATGAATGAAGAACTTGTGAGCGATGGTAAATTACACTGAAGAATTGGTGAGCGTTGTTTAAGGACACTGATGAATGAAGAACTTGTGAGCGATGATAAATGACACTGAAGAATTGGTGAGCGGTGTTTAAGGACTCTGATGAATGAAGAACTTGTGAGCGATGGTAATTGACACTGAACGCTGGAAGCACTAAAGTTGGTTCGGCCCGCAGGCCTTGCTGAATCCAGGGAGCGCTGGCAACTGCACTGCGGTGGCACACACTAGTTGCTCGGATCACTAGAGACTGTGCTGCAGAAAGGCACCCTGAATGCTAGGTGCAAAGGAGTATAGCTGCTGGGAAACGCACTGCGTACGGGAGCTCTGGCATCCACTTCAGAAAAGAGACGATACTCAGTCACCGAAGCTCTTCCCGGCGCCCGACTTTGAATCTCCCACCTCCGCTGGATTGGCGGAACAGCCTGGTGACATCACCTGCTCCCCGCCCACGTGATGCCGGGTGTTATGGCGGCGCCCCTGCCCCGGAGAACCGCCGGGAGCAGCGCCAGCCAGACGCCGGAGCCCTTGGACCACCGAAGGCGGAGGCCGCAACACAGACCAGCAAGCACGCAGGGGTAAGCGCGGCGAACGCCGCCTCTGGCATGTGACAGCCTATGCATTGCGGGTGTAAATACATGCCAGCGCGCGCATTGCGGAAACGTAGTCACAACCGCAATGAGTGTTGCTACATCTGTATGTCTAGAACGGTTTTTATGCATTGGCTATACAGTAGTTGATTATTATGTGTATCACGCAGGTATGTTTTATATGCAGAGTTACCATGGTTACTGTTTGGCTGCTGTCCTGGGACCGTAAGTCATGCTGTGACTGGGCCGGATGCCAGAACAGCGTGGAGTGGTCCATGTGGATATAGACCTTTGCCTGAATAAACCACTAGCTTCTGTTTTCAAGTCTGGTCGCTTCATCTAGCTCCCATATAGCTTGCCACACCAGCAAGTTATGCATTTATGGTGTGAGCGCAGGCCACTTGAGAATCGTGTGTGTGTGTCTGTGTGTATACATATATATATATATATGTGTGTGTGTGTATATGTATATATATATATATATATATATATATAATCAATATTGAGTCTGTATTATATTTGATGTTCACTGATGAATGTATTGCCTTCTGCTTTTATGATTGTCTTGCAAAACTTTATATTTTAAAAAAAATACACACAGGGAGCTTAAAATGGTTCTTGATAGGTGGTGAAACTGATTTCCTCCACTACCTATCACCCCTTCCATTAGGCAGAACCATGGCTGGTGTTAGGGTTTTCAGCAACCCCCTGCATACTATAAATTTGTGCACTACCCCCTATACTTTATAAAGGGACAGTGCGCTCCAAAAGCACATCACAAAAAATTGGTTTGGCTCCCAATTCAAATTACTCTAATACATAATGGGGCAGATGTATTAAGCCTGGAGAAGTGATAAAGCAGTGATAAGTGTAAGGTGATAACGCACCAGCTAACCAGCTGTCACAAACTTGCTTATACCGCTGCACAATGTTAGATGTAATGTCTCCATGGCTTACCGTGGGATAAGCGATGACTCCCTCCGGCTCTATAATAAGTGCGGCCAACACCCACCACACACTTCAGCTGGTGCTCAATAGTGAAATGCTTGAATGACGTGTTTCCCCTCCTATTGCATCAGAGGCTTCCTCAGATCATTGATCTGAGGAAGCCACTGATGGAATAGGCGGGGAAACACGCCATCCAAGCATTTCACTATTGAGCACCAGCTGGTGTGTGTGTGGCGGGTGTTAGCCACGCTTATTATAGAGCAGGGGAGAGCCATCGCTATGGAGCACTGCTGCACATGTGGGCTTATCCCACTGTAAGCCACGGAGACATTACATCTAACATTGTGCAGCGGTATAAGCAAGTACGTGACAGCTCTGTAACAAATACGTAGATAACCCACTGTGTGGACGCTGTGTGTTGTGGACACGGAGGACACCTGTGTGCACATTAGGCAGCAATACAAAAGAACTCCTGAGCATGGAGAGGAATGAGCCCATGCATAACAGCAATTACCATTGAGAGCTCTTAACTGAGGAGTGGCGGACATCCTCTTTGATATGGAGGTAAGCACCTCAGTAGTGACCATCTTTTGGATAAGGCCGTCCTGTATAGCAGTACTTATGGCCAGAGGGCTGGAGCGACTCATATTTAAGGGTGACCCTTTTTTTTCTTAGTTTGTTCAGCTGATTCTTTAAATATACATACATTTATAAATTCATCAGTGCAAATAATCATTGATTACTGCCACTATTTACTAATATAAGTTTTCTACATATTGGCGCTGAGTCCTTTGGTTTTGTTTTTATTGCATTAAGTATGAAGGATAACCTTACAGTAAACTGACAGTATATGGGGAAGACAGGGAGTGTTAATAACACGCAGACAGTATCTTGATTGATCCTACTGAGGAACAAAGCTTCCATTTGAGGCACTTTTTAATTCTTAAGCACCTTGTTTACGTGTTTATATGCCCATGCAAACTAAAGTCAGTAAATCAGGCCGTTTCATGAGAGAATGGTTCTTTACAGATCTTACATCAAGAAGGCTCTACTCACATGAATCAGCGAACAACCAGTGATGAATCACTGAGCTGTTATGTTTTTTTAAACAGTCCTCATCCTAGTACCTAACCTGCTGGTGGAGGTGATTGATCCAACTTGTTACTCAAGCTTGATTTGCATTGGATTCAAAATAAAACAGTGAATATGGCTGGTCTTGGAGAAAGCAGTAGACAGCACTTTTCATGTATGTATGTACTTATTTGTAAGTATGCTACATGATTACCAGGGTGTTACAACCGATCACTCACTTCTGCGGGTTCTGGGGTCCGTCTGTTCCCGGTGCGGTTGCTCACGATGCTGTGGGGATTCGGTGTGGCCAGCGGCAGAGGTGATACAGGTTCTGGGAGCCGGGAGTGCGGGGACAAAATGGCTAAAGGCACTGCTGTGTGTCTGCAGTATAGGAGGTGGCCATGTTGGAGACCAAATGAGCACCTGAAAGCATTTGTGAAACACCTGTGGGTGTTATCCAATCCCGTGCTTGTGCTGCCTTTAAGTAGGCTGAGATTTTTTTTCTCTGAGCCAGTGCTTTGTTGTAGCTACTCTGTACCCTAGCTCTGTGCTCTCTCCATGGTTTTCTGTGTGATTCCAGTGGTCCAGATATCGCCTCCGCTCCCAGAGGTCTGCCTGCAGCCTTCACTGCAAAAGATCCACCATCTCCCTGCTGTGCTGTCAGTCAATCGCTCTCCCAGTGGCAACAAATGGATTTCCAGAGTCTTGTGAGAGGTTACCCTGTGCCTTTGGAAGATTCTACAAAACTCAGGTGCTCATTTAATCAGCTCTCAGTTTAACTCATTCTTCACCATTGTTGTCTGCTGCAGTTTCACGGTGCTTCAAGTGTTATCTTCACAATTTGCAAGTATTCCATTCAGTATTGTATTTTCATTGTTGCTGCAATCAAGGACAATTCATTACAGCCTTCCAGTTTAACCTTTAAGCTTCAGTACAAGTCTACAGTTATTCATTTATGTCTACAATATCCAGTTAACACTCCTTACAGTTTGGCACCAGTCATTGCTTCATTTGGACAATTCTTCACAAGCCTGTTTAAACTCCGTTGTATGAACATTTTTCAATGCATCTTTTAAGACTGTTCCTGCTTATCATTATACCATTAATTGCAATACGTCAGTATATATATGGTGACTAATAATTGTCATTCAACTCCTTACTGGAATTGTTTCTTTTAATAAATATATGAAACTGAACTTTCTTCATCCTCCCTGCTTTCACCATACTCCAGCACCTACACCTTTGATTGGTCCAGGGTTAACGGATTCAAAAAAACACTCGGCCCTGACACAGGGTGGATCAGGATGCTGGGAGAGCACCTGTTTGGCCAGGCCCTGTGCCCCCCTCAGTGGCCGTCCTCTCCGCATGTCGGACCAGTTCATTACATGTAACTGAGTCTGTGAATGGCCCGATCTGAGGTTCTGCACATGCGCAGAAGTTCATTCAAGCCAGAGCCACAGTGATGTTCTGCCACTGCGCCACCCACAAAGCAAATTACCCATCACCAGCAGCATTGCTTAGTGATGGATAGTTCATGAATGATCTGTTCATAATGAATCTTCAAAGTAAACTAGTTTATTTGGTTCACATCACTGACAAAGATAAGGTTATCCAGTATAAGCTTGACCTTTCCAATACAGTATGAGAAGAGGGTGCTCCTTCCACCATTTGCCCACCATCTGCAAGTGTTAGGAGGAGCACTGCCAGTCAACATGTTGACATTGAGATTGAGGATGTCACTGTAGAAGTACACCAAGATAAGGAGGATATTTGTGTAGCTGGTGCTAATGAGATTGTTGATGAAGATTTTGATGATGGGGACGTGGTTAGATTAAATAAGGCACCAGTGAAGACAGTTGTTGCCCATGGTATGAAAAAGGCCATTGTCATGCCTGGGCAAAAGACAAAAAAAAAACACCTCATGTGTGGAATTATTTTTTCCCAAACCGGGACAATAATTGTCCAGCCATCTGTAGCCTTTGTAAAGTCATTGTAAGTAGAGGTACAGTGGGCACCTTAACCACCTAGGAATCTTCTCCCTGTTATGCCACTTGCATACATCATAAGTTGTTTACATATTAAGAAACTTCAGTGACACCAAACTCCCTTTTCTCTGTTGGATCCAAGTGCTTTCAATCCCCACAACCAACACCCCATCATCAATTTTCCCCTTAATCAGGACCAGAAGTAGTCATGTATCCAACTTCAGAGGCATAACTAACTCCTCTCCTATCTAGGATTCCTCTGGAGGATCCTTGAGTGCTACGCCTACTGTTGTTGCTGCTGGGAGTCTATCTTCATCCCAGAATTGTTCAACAAAACAATTGACTGTTCAATAATCCTTTGCAAGGAAGATAAAGTATGATAGCAGTCAACCAGTTACAAAGCAGATTTCTGAGGTCATAACAACTACTGTACGCTGGTGTTAGACATGCACCAGTATCCGCCATTAGTGCAGTGGGATTTAGACAGTTGATTGACGTACTATGTCCCTGGTTCCAAATCCCATCTAGATTCCTCTTGGACAAGCAATTCCCAGCCTGTACAAGAACATTAAAAAGTGTTCTGTTCCCAGAAATGCTGTTGTACCCACTGTCCACTTAACCACAAATATATGGACAAGTGGAAAAGGGTAAACTAAAGACTACCTGACTGTGACAGCCCACTTGGTAAATGTATTGCCTTCCACAGCAACAGCAGCATCTCAAAAATGCCAACTTATTCAGAGGCAGGCTACGCTGTGTATAACCAGTATCAGTAAGAGGCACACCACTGACATCATCTTAGAAAAACTCAGGGAAATCATTGCACAATGACTTACCCCACTTGGACTCTGTCCTATCTGACAATGCCACCAATATTGTGAGAGCATTACAGCTGGGCAAATTTCAACAGATCCCATGTTTTGCTCACACAATTTGTTGGGGCAGAATAAAAAAAATGACAGGGGCATGCAGGAGATGCTGATGGTGGCCCAAAAAATGATGGAATATTTTTGACATTCAGCAACTGCATGTCGAAGACTGGAGTACTAGCAAACACTCTTGAATTTGCCATGCCATCATCTGAACCAAGAGGTAGTTATGAGGTGGAATTCAACACTTTATATTCGGTAGCGGATGGAGGAGCAGCAAAAGACCATTTAAGTCTACACACCCACCTATATACGACATAAGCAATTAAGCAGGAATGCACCTAAGTCAAGCACAGTGGAGAATGATTTCTGTGTTGTGCAAGGTTCTCAAACCCTTTGAAGTTGCCACATGTGAAGTTAATTTAGCTTGAATCAGGTCAGTCCCCTCATCAGGCTTTTGCAAAAGCAGCTGGAGAAAGTGAAAGAGGATCTGGAGAAAGTTAAAGAGGATCTGAAATGGAGCAATTCCGCCAAGTATGACAGACTTTTAGATCAAGCTCTTCCTTCGCTCAGCCAGGATTCAAGGGTCATTAACACTTTGAAATAAGATCACTATATTTTGGCAACCATACTTGATACTACTGTAGGTTTAAGTCATACTTGATTTTACTGTAGGTTTAAGTCTTTCTAGCGGGCACAAATCTGCAGAGATGCAAAGAGATGTTATTGAGAAAATTGTCCCCTCAAGTGGAACATGACACGGCAACATCTCCTCTTTCATTTTCTCTGGCAACTGCAGCTTCGGGGGAAAAAACTAAATTTTTCAAAGAAACCAACTGGTGATGATAAAAATCACTCAGGAAAGACTTTTGACATTTGGTCCGGACTGAAGGAGCTGCCTACAGTTACTGACATGTCTACAGTCACTGCATATTGAAAGAATGGTTGATGATTATTTCAGTGACAGTATCCAAATAGGCATGTCAGATAGTCCGTTTCAATACTGGCAGGAAAAAGAGGCAATTTGTAGGCCCTTGCACAAACTGTCTTTGCTTTATTTAAGTTGCCCATCCTCCAGTGGGTACTCAGAAAGAGTTTTTAGCACAGCCAGGAACCTTGTCAGCAATAGGCATAAGGAGTTTACTTCCCCAAAATGTGAAAAGATGATGGTCATCAAAATTAATTACAAATTCCATGAGAAAGATCTTTACCAGCTATTACCTCCAAAAAATACAGAGGGACCTGTCATGGTTGATTCCAGCACGGACTAAATAATAGTCTGTGAAGAAGAGGATATACATACTGATGGGGGTGGGGAACCAGATGCTGATGACATCATGCCTGTTTAAAGTACTAAAGCCAGTTTGTGCACTGGCCAATGCCAGCTTGTTTTGTGGGAGCCCAAACAAACCAATCCTTTCAGCCACAAGTGACAGTCCCTGTCGCTGAAATTATTTGTTTGTTAAACTTTGCATGTCCTGTTTAATATACAACATAAGGGTGGGTGGGAGTGTCCAAGAACAATTCCATCTTTCACCTCTTTTCTTTGCATTATGTGCTCTTTGAAGCATTTGTTTGGTTTAGTTTATAAAACTGGTATCCTGTCTGCCACTGCAGTGGCACTCCTAGATGTTAGGGAGGGGCCTTAGACAAAAGTGTTTTGTATAGACACACCTGAAGGAGTGAGACACCTTCATTCTTAGACTTGCACCCACCCGCACCTGACCCTCATTTATTTTAACTAGGGTACCTAGCATGACTGCACTTGTGAATATGGCACAATTCTAGGTAAGTCCAATTATTCAGAACAATAGGTCAGAAATGGGGTGGCTCCTGGGGCACGGGGCCTCCTGGACTGCCGTGGCTGGGCGACAACAGGGCATCGCAGCATTACATTTAATTTGGCACTTTCACCGTTTGTTTATTATACATGTTACACATTTTTTTCACTTATATTAATTCACCCCATAACACCCTTTTTTTTTTTTTCTCACCTATCCCTTAATCCTTCTCACTACACATAATTATTCCCTGCGATGCCCTGGGGTTGCTTGGCTGTGGTTTTTTGGTGGGTCCCGTGCCCTAGGTTTGAACCCTTATAGTGTTAGGTACTGCAGCAGAGTGGAGTCCCTTGCCGCGGGGCTGCAGCTTCATGCATTGATCAATTCATAACTAAACTCCACTATTTATTATATGCTAGGCTGTATGATATCAGTAATGGTAGAGACAGTGCACCTACAACACCCCCCTTTTTCTTCTGTAGCACTCCTAGATGTGCCACGTGTTTGTGCCAACTGCTTCTGTCACTTAGCTTAGTCATCCAGCTGCCTCAGTGCAACCTGTTGTCCTAAACTAGAGGAAAATAATATTGTGAGATGTTCAAAATAGACTGGAAATTAGTGAAAATTAATGTTTTTGAGGTTAGTAATACTGTAGGAACAAAAACCCTCCCAAATTCTATTATTTTAGCTGTTTTATTATTTTTTTCAAAAATATTCAGAACCAAAACCTGCAAAATTGCTCGACGCGCACACCCCTAATCTATATCATTATGTACTGTATATTATTTTTTATAGGTTTTGGAAATAGTGATATGGTTTTAACATTACCAAATACAGTTTTCAATTTTAAACAGCTCATTTAACTGATTGTACTGTAATTAATATGACTGTCCGGCGTGTACTTCCGTGTGACTTTAACTGACTTTTCACTTTTACTTTTCATGCAAACTCAAAACATGTTGGAAACGTATGGTTTCACTTACCTGCATCCACATACTGTATATTGTGACTTGCCATATCTGGATGACTGATGATTGGCCTTGAGGGATGAAGGAAGACATCTGGCGCCTCCCAATTATTCTCACTCTATTGCCCTTACTGGGATCCAACTTTTATTATCTGTGACGGCTCTAATATTTTGTATGGAACTTGTATATGAAATGTTTTAATAAACTGACTCATATTATTTTAGAGAAGTTTATTGCACTATGGACCTTATTCAGCATGGATCAGTGATGTGATGCATTCGCATTCTCGATCTGTAGGTCAGTGCGCGCACACAGGGCCCATTCTGTGCATGTGTCAGCCGGAAGATGTGATCGTATTGCATTGATGCAACACCTCTTCCTGATGCACAGGCAGACGCGTTCGCGTGGCGGTCCGACGTGGCATTGCGGGTGTGGGTGTCCAGAATGTGGGCGGGTCCTGGCTGTTTTCGGGGTTGCTGCATGACGGGAATCATGGCCGTTCTGCGCCTACCTTCACAGCCAGGCTGCACAGGCAGGTGGGGGCATCCCTTATTTTGCAGGGACAGTGATGCAATCGCAATTGAATTGTGATTGAATCACTGACATTCATTTGCATGCTGGCCGGACTTGCCCTGTGCTGGGTGGACTTGCCCTGTGCTGGGCGGCTCCTAGCATGCGATCATCAGCAGTTTCAGTTTTGCTATTTTATCAAAACTACAACTGAAGCTGAATCAGGTCCTATATGTGTATTTATTTATATTTTTTACATATGCGGACAAATACGAGTTATTCTACGATCAAGGAGTAAACAAATCAGCACTCGTTAAGTATTCACCCCCGTTTGAGGAGAAAAACAACCTGCATTTCCTTTAATGAACAAATTTGAGTATATTAAGCATGAGGAATATTAGGCAACCTCTTGCCTGACTCATCACTGTTGAATATCTGGATTGGTCAGGTCACTCTTTGCATTATCTTATCATTGACTGGCATTTCAAGTTTACTGCACAAATTATATTAAGTGATAAGCGCCTGACTTCACACTTTCTCTTTGTTGCTTTATACTATACTCGTCAGTGGGTTCCACCTGAATACACCTAGGCTGCCGTATTACAAAGGTGTGCCATTGCATTTCCATATATTACTTATAAAGGAGCTCGGAAAGCAAGACAATGGGTGGGTGGGTGAGTGAGTGTAAAGGGGGAGGGTGCAAGGGGGGGGCTGGCATCGGCTGGGTATCTGCTTCTGGGATAGGGTAACTTTTTTTTTTGGGGGGGGGGACTATAATAATATTAATAATAAAATCATCTGTATAGTACCAAGGACAAGGTACTATTAATGCAGCAGGAAAAAAACAATAAGCAATATATTTTTATTTGCCATCATCTTATTTAAATGGAGACACAGGATGATTATTTTATTGTAATATATTGTGATAATATATTACAATAAATGTTTCATTCTGTTTCTTCATTTAAATAAGATTATGGCAAACAAGAAGACATTGTTTATTGGCACCTCCTGCTATAGTAATAGTACCTTGGCACAATGATAGCAGGGACACAGACATAGGTATTGTATTTAGTGTAATATGTAGGGTTGGGGGCTGCTATATAGAGTTATATGTACAGTGGGCTACTATGTGGACATCACGTGTAAGGGGCACTATAACTGCAGGCATAACATGTATGGGAGATTACCACTGTGTGGGCATACTGTTTAAGGGACTCTACAACTGTGGGCATAATGTGCAAGGGACACTACTGTGGGCATAATGTGTAATGGGTGCTACCACTGTGTGGGCATGATCTGTAAAAGGGCACTTCTGTTGTGGCATAATGTACTTTGTGACTACTGTGGTCATCACATGTTAGAGGCACTATTACTGTAGGCATCACGTGTAAGGGTCACTACCACTGTGGGCAGAATGTATAAGGGGCACTACTACTGTGGACATAATGTTTATGGGGCACTGCCTCTGTTTCAGCATAGTGTGTAAGGAGCATAATGTGTAAAGGGCACTTCTACTGTGTGGCATAATGTGTAAGGAGTAGTACTGTGTGAAGTAATGTGTATAAGAGACACAACTATGCATCATAATGTGAGTAAGGGTCACTACTGTGTGGCATAATCTGAATTGGAGGTACTATTGCATGGCCACTCCCCTTCCCTATGAGATCACACAAGTTTACACACACCTACATTCTTATATTTCCAATTATATCTCACATCTAAAACAGTTACATTACAAAACTTTGGTCACATGCCTCTACATTTCAATACAATATGTCAATGCAATATTTTTTTTATTATTTTACACTGTTTTTAATGGATTTACCTGAGTGACATCTGAGGTGGCGTGAGTGCAGCACACCTATATATATATATATATATATATATATATAAAGCAGTAGATACCGGCTCTCCCATCAGCTGCATAACCGTGCCGGGTGCCCGCATAATAGAGTTCAATGGATACAAGTAGAAGTGCGGCACTCCAGGCGACTTGAATAAAGAGACTTCAGACAGTAAATGAAAGCAACGTTTCAATGTTTAACACATTGTCTTCAGGCTTAACAAACATACATAAAACAACACTCACCTAAATAGTGATCTCACCCCCGTGACTGGCGCCATTGATCCGGAAACGGGATTGCAGCCCGCCCAAGGACACAGACGCAAGCGTCGCTGACGTCATCATAGTGCTCCCATCACCAAGACAACGTATCAACAAGCATAGGCTACATGGAATAACGTGTATAATAACATAGGCCTAATTTCATTATTAATTGTTACGCAGCTACAGACCTATCATAATTAATCATAATGCTGATAGCACAGGTTCTGAATCATATATTAGAGCCTATCATGGCACATATAATGCGTATCAATGAATGCATAATACAAAATGCTGGATTACGGACACGTCATATATAATCAGGCAGGACCATATCAGGGAACCTTACACCAAACAACTTAGACCCAAGTGTTCATTTAGACCACGTGGGGACATTGTGTCTAACCGCTGGATCCATTGAACCTCAAGTTGCAGTAATCTCAAACCTCTGTTGCCCCCTCGAAGGGAGGGCTGGACCTGATCGATCATCCTATACTTTAAGGATGTCAACGAGTGTCGGGCACTAGCAAAGTGCCGAGCCACCGGCTGCTCACTTTTACCGGAGGCTATGGCAGCTTTGATGGCTGACCTGTGGGCTGTCATACGCTCCTTAAACGCCCTCTCCGTTTTACCTATGTATGACAGTCCACAGGGGCACAGTAGCTGATAGACAACAAACCTGGAACTACATGTCAGGCGATATCTGGTCTGGTAAGTCTTACCAGTGTGTGGGTGCTGGAAGGTACTACCTGAAATCAAATATTGGCAAGTCATACAAGTACACTTATAACAACCTTTTCTTCCCACAAATGCCAGGGTTTGTTGTCCTGGATCATAAACATCTGGTTTGACTAATGTGTCCCACAAATTTCTCGGTCGTTGGTAGCATGGCAAAAGTTTGGTATGTGTCATTGGCAAATCAGGATCCGATTGGATCAAGTGCCAATGTTTTTTAGCTGACCTTCTAATGGAATTGCTGGCCGAGTGAAAACTATTCACCCAAGGTAACATGCTATCTTTATCTTTGTTATTTTGCTGGTTTAATAACTGCTGGTGATCTAGTGCCATGGCCTTATTTTTAGCCTGATTTAGCAACAAAGGATCATAGTCTCGCTCCAGAAATTTTTGGGACATAATTTCAATATGTTGTATAGCTAACTCTGGATCAGAAGTGATCCGTTTGGCCCGCAGAAATTGAGAATAAGGTAGCCCCCGTTTCAGAGGCAATGGGTGACTACTAGTAAAATGAAGGTAATTATTACGGTCCGTAGGCTTGGAATACAGTGATGTGGTAATTTTACCCTTATCTATAGACAACTGGACATCCAAATATTGGATAGTACTGGATTCAATAGAGTATGTAAATTTAATGGGATGCTCTTTAGTGGTTTGGCCATCAATGATGGCAATCAAAGATTCTTTAGAACCCTGCCAGATGACCAGCAGGTCATCTATATACATCTAAAAAAAATAGGATCTTATTGGATATTTCCTCACTATTAAAGAATATTTCCTCCTCTATCCCAAACATATAGATGTTGGAGTACGATGAGGCCACACTGGACCCCATCGCACACCCACGGCACTGTAGGTAATACTTGCCGTCATACAGGAAGTAATTTTTCAGTAAAGTCAACTCCAATAATTTGAGACACAGAGAGATATCTGGCCCCTCATAGTCTGATTGGGAATGCAAAAATTTTTCAACTGCTGCCAAGCCACCCTCATGGGGGATGACCGTATACAGGCTCTGCACATCAATAGTGCAGAGCACTGTATCCACCGGTAGCAGCGGCAAAGCCTCAAGACGTCTCAATAACGTACTCGTGTCTAATAGGTATCTGGGCATCCTTTGAATGTATGGCTGAAAAATTTCATCTAAAAAGATGAACACCGGTTGAAATAATGACCCCCTGGCCGATATAATGGGTCAGCCAGGGGGTTTATCCAACCTTTTATGTATTTTGGGCGTGGTATAGAGTAATGGCACCACAGGGTGCTGAGGGATAAGGGCATCTTTTACATTAGAGGGAATCTGACTGGCAGTGACAGCAGAATTAAGACATTCAGTGAGATCTTTGGTAAATTGTCCCGTAGGGTCACCCGCTAGGCGACTGTAGGTATCTCTGTCGCTAAGTTGAGATGAAATCTCTTCTTTATAATCCTTCAAGTTCTGGATAACAAGAGCACCCCCCTTGTCCGCAGGTCTAAATATAAGATCTCTATTTGCTGCCAACTTAGCCAATGCCTCTCTCTGGCCTCTAGTAAGATTGTCCCGACTAGGGGGGGGGGGGTTTGTTAACCAATGGATCACATTCCTGCTCCACCAACCGCATATATGTACGGATGGAGGCGTTGGTTGACTGCAGGTCGAATGTAGATTTCGGTAGCAATTTTTTCAATTTGTCTGGTATCCTAACTGCCACTTCCTCTGGTACAGGTACAGCGGTTTGCCTGGTGAAAAATTATTTCAGCTTTAAAGCTCTATTGAGCCTGTATTTTTCAACCTTCCACTGTAATGGTTGTGGTTTAGACACCGGAGCAAAGGACAAACCTCTGTTCAGAACTTGTATCTCTGTGTCATTCAGTTCATAATCAGAAAGGTTAATTATCGCGCTGTTTTCCCCCTCGGGGTTTTTTTGCCCCTGCCTCTGCCTTTGCCTCCTCCACTGCCTCCCGCGTCTGGTGTACGCTCGCCATCTGGATTTCCGTTCTCTTTGGCCCTGGTGGTCACCCCTAAAGGGCCCCTTGCTTGAGATGACTGGGCATAGGAATCCGACTCACTGGCCGTGGACGTGTAGTCATTAGACGACTCCTGAATATGTCGATTATCCCGGCGGCGACGAAAGAATGGTTTACGGTTGGCATCTGTTCGCTGGTTGTCATTTCAACGGTAGACATTATTATTATCATATTCCAGGTCTACCTTTATTTTATTTTCAGCTTTAAATTTGATCAAATCTCTTTTATAGACTTGTAGCTGATTATTTAATTTTTCTTACCAATTATTAGAAGTGTCTGCTTCCAGAGCCACTTTATGAATGGCCTCATAAGCCGTAATTTTCTCTTTGAGGAGATTCATCTCTTTTGTACTTTGTTCAATGATCAAAAGCATTAGATCCATGGAGCACCTATTCATGATGCCGACCCATTTCCTGCAGAAAATAGGGTAATGTCTCCCTATGGTAGGAGAATTAGTCATCCTCATGCCCCGTGGGATCTTTTTAGATCTGTAGTACTCACTTAACGACAAGCAGTGGTAGAAGAAGTCCGTCTCTTTTCGTTTATACTTGAGTAAATTCCGATACACACTCTCCAATGAGCATGCCTCAGCTTGATCATCTAACACCGCTTTGTACAGGATTTCCTCGGACTCTGATTGAGAGTACATATGTAGCACCCCCAGTGGACTAACTCGAGGCATAAATCCACTGGTAATCTCCTCAGATGTATTAGCGGCTGTCATATTGATTGGTAGCTATTGCTTCAGTTGCAAATACTTGTTGCTTGGCGATGTGTACACAAAAGTGCAAGTGCAAACATAAAATCACCTCCAGCTGTACACCACAGCCGTTAAATCTATAAGACACCGAGGTGCGGTATCCACTAAATGATGAATGCCTGGATAAATACTTGATAAAAACGCTGGGGAGCCTTGTAAGTTAGTCCCGCCGACTGCCACTGGCGAGGCTAGGTGTATAAAAAGCAGTAGATACCGGCTCTCCCATCAGCTGCATAACCGCGCCGGGTGCCCGCATAATAGAGTTTAATGGACACAAGTAGAAGTGCGGCACTCCAGGCGACTTGAATAAAGAGACTTCAGACAGTAAATGAAAGCAACATTTCAATGTTTAACACATTGTCTTCAGGCTTAACAAACATACATAAAACAACACTCACCTAAATAGTGATCTCACCCCCGTGACTGGCGCCATTGATCCGGAACGGATATAGGGTTAATTTTTGTTGGGAGCCAATTAACCTACCAGTATATTTTTGGATTGTGGGAGGAAACCAGAATACCCAGAGGAAACCCATGCAAGTACAGGGAGAATATACAAATGCTGCACAGTTAGGGCCGTGGTGGGTATCATACCCATGACCTCAGTGCTGTGAGGCAGTAATGCTAACCATTACACCATCCATACTGAGGTTCCATATAGAAAAATGTAAAGTTATGCACCTTGAGATTAAGGAGGTGATTCAGAGTTGATCATAGCTGTGCTAAATTTAGCACAGCTACGATCAGGCACACTGACATGTGTGGGGGATGCTTAGCACAGGGCTAGCCCGCCACGCATGTCAGTCCCTGCCCCGTCACAGAAGTACAAAAGCATTGCACAGCGGCGATGCTTTTGTAGTTCAGGTGTAGCTCCCGAACAGCGCAGCTCCTGTGCTACGTTGGCCGTGCCGCACCCCTTAAATGGTGGCTTAACGCCACCCTCCCGCCCAGCGACCGCCTCTGCCTGTCAATCAGGCAGAGGCGATCGCTAGCTAAAGACAGCCATTGGCTGTCTGATATGCGCCAGCACACTGCAGCACCGGCGCACTTCAGCCTGATCGCTGCTGTGCGAACACGCACGGAACCAATCAGGTCTGAATTAGGCCCTTAGAACAATTGTGCTGCCTATAAATTAAATGGGGAGATTGTGAAAGATTTGAGGGTGCTCATTGATAATAGACTTAGTAGCAGATCCCAATGTCAAAGTACTTGGATGGGAGACCACCTGGGAATACAAAGTGTAGTAGAAGCTATATGAGAACCTTATACTCCGTGCCTAACACTGACAGCAGAATCACCACTTTTCTTGTTTCAATCTTTTTCAAGAACACTTTATATACTAGGCAAACAGTATTAATATCAACATTATTAAAGATCACCTAGTGAGATAGCTTTTCTTGGAGAGTAGGTACACCTGACATTCCTGTGAGTTCCCCATAATTGCCCATCTTCGCATTGATTTTGTCTCTCTCTGTAGGTCCTTAAAGTTCTGGTCAGATGCAATACAACCCAACAGGTTTGTGCATGCTTGTAATAAATGATCAATGGCCAACAGATTTTAATTAGAATGTTGTTTGTCCTTTGATACACCCAATTTTTAATATACACCAAATAAGGCTTATGTTTTAATATTTTTTCTCAAATTCTGACTTTTCTGTCAAACTGTCAAGAGTGCTCCGAGAAAAGTCTTATTTCTCTCTTTGTTGTGTGAATAGCCATACTTACTGACTCAGGGTACACCATCAACTGGACATTATGAGGGTATTCCCCCTAGATTGACTGTTTTGGTCTCATTAATGATCTTCTGTAATTATAATTGACTGGTGCGGAATCATCCACGTTTTGTTACAAAGTCCTTAGGGCAAGGCCAGATGTCAGACCTTCCCTAGACTGTCTCACCCCACAAAGGCTTCTGGGCCAAACAGGCACGGGCAGCTAGATGCCCAACTGCCAAACTAGAGGATAAACCCTCTGCCTGATGGGGCATGCCTCTGCCTTGGGGACCCCAGGGTGGAAGGCCTACTTCTTCAATTCATCCATGCTTGGCGTAAGATCACAACAAGATGGGTTGGGTTCAAGACGTGGTTTCTCACCGGTATCATCTCTCCTTCCTGAAGTGTCCTCCCAGACAATGCTTTCCTACCAGTCCATCAGCAGACATCAGCAAGACCAAGGCGCTGAAGTTGGTAATTAATTCTTTACTTCAATCAGGCATTATTATTCCTATCCCTGTGTCTCAACAGGCCCAGGTTTTCTATTCTACACAATTTTTTTGTACAGAAACATGATGGGTCTCAACATCCCATACTAAATCTAAAACTATTAAACAAATATCTCAAAGTGCCCAGGTTTCGAATGGAAACTCTTAATTCCATTGTCCTGGATATGTGAGATGGGGATTTTATGGTCTCCCTGGATATACAGGATATTTACATCCATGTACCTATAGCACCTTGTCATCAACAATACTTCAGATTATCTGTCCTCCACCAGCATTTCCAGTTCCAGGCCCTACCCTTTGGTCTTTCCACAGCCCCAGGGTGTTCACCAAACTCATAATGGTAATGTCTGCTCAGCTTCGATGGCAGGGAATCTGGATGCTTCCTTACCTGGACGACCTCCTCCTTCTTGCACATTCTCCAGAGGTCCCCCACCATCATCTCCAGGGGATAATGTAATTCCTTCAGAGTCATGGATGGCTAATTAACTAGACCAAGTCCTCTCATGTGCAATGCATCTTTCTTCCTCTGGACAAGACTGCAGCACTACAATTGCACATTCGCAACCTACTCCAGTCACAGATGCTATTCACTCAGCAATGCAGACCCTAGGCTCCATGGTATCCACCTTATTCCACTCCTGGCCTCTCCAATGTCTGATACTCACCATGTGGAATGGACAACTCAAGCAGATCAAATCTCAGACAATGGTACTTCCTCCGGATGTCCAGATGTCCTCCTGGTAGCTACAAACTTCCAACCTGGAAAAGAGTTATCTGTTCTGGAATCCACACTGAGTTCTTCTCACAATGGATGCCAGCCTTCGCTGGTGGGGACCTGTCATGGGCAGTCACTCCTTTCAGGGCCGCTGGTCCCCAACAAAGAGTTATCTTCCAATGTCCTTGAACTTCAGGCAGTTTACTGGATGCTTCCAATGGCTCCGAACCTTCTTTACGGCTCTCCCATGCAAGTACAGTCAGACAACATCATGGCAGTGGCTTATATCAATCAGCAGGAGGGCACTTGCAGTTTTGCGACAATGCAGAAAGCTCAGTTGGGTCCTCAACTGGAAAACAGACTTACTTAGTCGACAGTATGTGCACACCGGAGAGTGGTTTCTACACACAGACATCTTTCAGCTTCAGGTGAATAAATGGGCCTTCCAGATGCGAACCTCATGGCCTTCAGACACAAGGTACCTGTGTATGGGTCCAGGGCAAGAGATCCGGATGCAACGTTCGTGGATGCTCAAACAGTCCCGCGGTTCTTTTGCCTGGTTTATTTATTTTCTCCAGTATTTTTCCCAGAGTGCTATGCAATTTCAAAGACGAGGGTGGCATGATCATCCTGGTGTCTCCGGCATGGTCCTGGCACCATCAGTTGATGGATCTTCAGTGTCTCTACAAAGATGCGCCATTCCCACTTTCTCTTTGACCAGATCTTTTGTAACAAGGTCCCTGTTTACACCCGTACCTAGTTTGTTTGTCTTTGATGGCATGGCTCTTGAGTCATCCATCCAAGGAATAAAGGGTTTTCAAGTGTGGTTATTTAGACCATGCTTCATGCTTGGAAACCATAATCGTCATGCACTGCTCAAAAAAATAAAGGTAACACTTAAACAACACAATGTAACTCCAAGTCAATCACACTTCTGTGAAATCAAACTGTCCACTTAGGAAGCAACACTGATTGACAATCAATTTCACATGCTGTGGTGCAAATGGAATAGACAACAGGTGGAAATTATAGGCAATTAGCAAGACACCCCCAATAAAGGAGTTGTTCTGCAGGTGGTGACCACAGACCACTTATCAGCTCCTATGCTTTCTGGCTGATGTTTTGGTCACTTTTGAAAGCTGGCGGTGCTTTCACTGTAGTGGTAGCATGAAGCGGAGTCTACATCCCACACAAGTGGCTCAGGTAGTGCAGCTCATCCAGGATGGCACATCAATGCGATCTGTGGCAAGAAGGTTTGCTGTGTCTGTCAGCGTAGTGTCCAGAGCATGGAGGAGCTACCAGGAGACAGGCCAGTACATCAGGAGATGTGGAGGAGGCCGTAGAAGGGCAACAACCCAGCAGCAGGACCGCTACCTCCACCTTTGTGCAAGGAGGAACAGGAGGAGCACTGCCAGAGCCCTGCAAAATGACCCTCCAGCAAGCCACGAATGTGCATGTGTCTACTCAAACGATCAGTAACAGACTCCATGAGGGTGGTATGAGGGCCCGACATCCACAGGTGGGGGTTGTGCTTACAGCTCAACACCGTGCAGGACGTTTGGCATTTGCCAGAGAACACCAAGATTGGCAAATTCGCCACTGGCGCCCTGTGCTTTTCACAGATGAAAGCAGGTTCTCACTGAGCACATGTGACAGTCTGGAGATGCCAAGGAGAACGTTCTGCTGCCTGCAACATCCTCCAGCATGACTGGTTTGGCAGTGGGTCAGTAATGGTGTGAGGTGGCATTTCTTTGGGGGGCCGCACAGCCTGTGCTTGCCAGAGGTAGCCTGACTGCCATTAAGTACCGAGATGAGATCCTCAGACCCCTTGTGAGACCATATGCTGGTGCGGTTGGCCCTGGGTTCCTCCTAATGCAAGACAATGCTAGACCTCATGTGGGTGGAGTGTGTCAGCAGTTCCTGCAAGACGAAGGCATGGATGCTGTAGACTGGCCCGCCCGTTCCCCAGACCTGAATCCAATTGAGCACATCTGGGACATCATGTCTCGCTCCATCCACCAATGCCACGTTGCACCATAGACTGTCCAGGAGTTGGCGGATGCTTTAGCCCAGGTCTGGGAGGAGATCCCTCAGGAGACCATCCGCCACCTCATCAGGAGCATGCCCAGGCTTTCTAGGGAGGTCATACAGGCACGTGGAGGCCACACACACTACCGAGCCTCATTTTGACTTGTTTTAAGGATATTACATCAAAGTTGGATCAGCCTGTAGTGTGTTTTTCCCCTTTAATTTTGAGTGTGACTCCAAATCCAGACCTCCATGGGTTAATAAATTTGATTTCCATTGATAATTTGTGTGATTTTGTTGTCAGCACATTCAACTATGTAAAGAACAAAGTATTTAATAAGAATATTTCATGCAGATCTGGAATGTGTTATTTTAGTGTTCCCTTTATTTCTTGAGCAGTGTATATTACTGTATCTGACACTCTTTCTTTCAGTGGTGTGCTCATTGCAACTATGATCTTCTATTATTTTGGATTCCTAGACTTCTGGCATTTCCATAGGTAGGTCTCCGTGGGTCTCCATCTTGCATCTTTCAAAGTCCAGGTCTCTGCACTATCCGTCTGGTTTCAGAAAAGACTTGCTCCCTTGCCAGATGTCCGTACCTTCCCTCTGGGGTAATCCGGATACATCCTCCCTTTGTTCCTACAGTGGCTCCTTGGTATTCGGCCTTGGTTCTTTGGGCCTTGCAACTGCCTCCCTTTGAACCATTGGATACTGTTGACATCAAATGGTTGACTGCGAAGACTCTCTTCCTCTTAGCCATTGCCTCAGCCTGCAGAGTATCTGACTTGGGGGCACTCTTCTGCAGTCTTCTGCCATTGACAGGAGAGCTCTAGAGCCCGCATCAGTTATTAATTGTAGCCGCAGGCAGTGAAACAGATGGTACGATATCAGATGAATCTATCCACCTAATTTGTAACTCAGTGTATTAAAATTAGTTTATAGACTGCATTATTGACATAGTTCAGGATACATGAATCACATGTGAATTTTAAAAATAGAATGTATGTCCGATACAGCATGTGGTCTAGCTCAATAATTAAGCATACATACACCGTGAGGTGATTAATAAGGCTGTCAGTTGCGAATATACCTGAGGATTAACCCAATAAACATCAATAAATGGTTAATCTCTAGCCGCTGATAATAGGAATACTGAATTACAATCGGGCAGTTTAATTAAGTTTATAGTAGAAAATACAGTTGCAGATCATTAAATAGTGATCTGTGCCCGTCTAATTCAATTTATTTGAACTAGCAGTGGAACTACGGCAAGCTTAGAGCTGTTCTTAGAATACAAAAGCGTACAATAACCATTGGTCTGATAAGTTTATGTAACCGTTTATAATAATATGCCAATTCATGAGGCAATTATTCATGGTGGAGAATGTGAATATGTGAATAAATCCACCAGTGTTTTCTGGTCGGAATTGAGGGATATTACATGGCATGCATTTATTTCTAAGATCTATGTTTGATGGTTACCGTCCAGTATATAGAAAAGAAGCTTTTAACAAATGGTGATGCGCACACCATTAACAGGAAGCTGCATATAACTTACTGGAGCATAGTAACAGCTTTTTGGTTACAGTTGTATATATGTCAAGTGTAACAATTCACAACACATTATCTCCTTAAAATATACTGTTTCAGCAATCAGGAATTTATCCTAATAAGGAATAATAAATCAAGCATATATATTCAGTGGTTTAGCTTTTTAATATCACTTTATTATTTTATAATTTTTTTCACAATTATAAATGGGAGGAGTGCCAATACCACAGGAAGGAAGCCTTGCCTTTCAGTGTACAATATATACACAAACATACCACATAATAGAGGCTTGGAGGCTACAAGAAGACTATTAATCAACAACAAGAATTATTATATATTTATATGTATATAAGTATCTGATATAAGTATCTTTCTGGAATTATTGGAATTAGTTCTCACAAGAAATTACTTTATATTTAATGGAGAGTATTATCTACAACTGCAAGGCTGTGCGATGGGTGCTTGTATGGCCCCCACGTACGCAAATACCTTCATGTTTGAGGTAGAACGTCATCTATTTTTCATGGACACTGCTTTTTCAGATAACATTCATTTTTATAAACACTACATAGATGATGTGTTCATGTTGTGGAGTGGTACTGAACATAACTTTATACTAATGATGAATAAGATCAATACTCTGGATACAAACATTAAGTTTACTCATAACATCAGTAACATTAAAATCAACTTCTTAGATGTAAAAGTGTCAATTGATAAAGGCAAACTCTCATCGACACTTTATGTGAAACCCACAGATGGTAATTCTTTACTGCAGGCTTCCAGCAATCATCCCATAGCGCTTAAGAAAGGGTTGCCGTATTCCCAAATCCTCAGAGTGAGGAAGATTTGTCACACGGAGGAAGAGAAA
Source organism: Pseudophryne corroboree (assembly GCF_028390025.1). Classification (NCBI taxonomy): domain Eukaryota; kingdom Metazoa; phylum Chordata; class Amphibia; order Anura; family Myobatrachidae; genus Pseudophryne; species Pseudophryne corroboree. The sequence goes on from NC_086447.1 coordinate 610,255,104, forward strand.
AACAAGCATCTGTGGTTAATGGTGAATACATTTCTTAAATGCGGATACTGCAAACAGGCACTAACAGAAGCCATAAACAAAGCAAAGAGCATCCCGAGAAGTAAGCTGTTATGTAAGACTAACCCAAGTGATCGAAGTAAGGACATACTTTGGATTAATCAATATTCAACTGCCAACATGGATTTATCAAAGACAGCGAAGCAACTCTGGCCCTTAATAAACAAAGATACAGATTTGCCATTACTAAAGGATAGTAGATTGGTCCCTTGCTATAGACATGTTAGGAACATCAGAGACAATGTGGTTAAAAACTGATGTCACAGGTTTTTTGGATCAACAGCAAACACATTTCTTATATATAAAAAGCGGGAAAATATAAATGCCTATGGTGTATTACCTGTGGGTACTTAGAACAGGGAAACACTTTCCCACACCCACATACTGGGAATTTGATAAGAATAAAACAGGTCTTTACCTGTAGTTCTACACATGTAGTCTACTGTATAAGATGCCCTTGCAGTCTGGTGTATGTGGGCAAGACCGTGAGAAAATTCAAGGAAAGGATGGCCTGCATCGCAGTGCCATTCAAGCTGCTATTAATGGTAAGGCTACGGACCAGCCGGTGGCTAAACATTTTACGGACTTCAAGCATGGGTTATCGACACTTCGCTATAAAATGATTGATGGTGTACCGGAGCCTTTGCGTGGAGGTGATAGAGCAAAATGACTCATACAGAAGGAGGCGCGGTGGATTTACAATCTTAAAACAGTTTATCTGCATGGCTTGAATGAAAAGTTAAATTTAAACACATTCTTATAAGTAATCTAGGTGTTTGTTAGCTTACTATATTAATTATATTCACCATACCGCAACTGCTCTATTGTATTCACATAATCCTTACAATCCGCAGTGCAGAGAATGCTTTTGTTTGTTATTTTTTGTCACTTCGCAACGGGTCTCTGGGAAGCCGACGTCATGATGGGCGCGACCCGGTGCAGCACGGGCGCTGACCCCACGAGACTGAAGGTGGACTCTTTGCATTAGGGTGTTTGGGATATAAGGTGAGCGTTTTTTTTTATTCTTGTTTAACTCCTGATGAAAATTTCTTTGTGAAATTGAAACATTGAGATACTCTTTGGAGTCCTGACTGTTTCTTATATTATGCTGTGAGTGCCACATCCTTGGAACTTTCTATACATTATTTATGAGGGCACCCGGGCAACCTGATATCAGGGAACGGCAGAGTGACAATTTCTCATTCTCTCTCTCTCTCTCTCTCTCTCTCTCTCTCTCTCTATATATATATATATAATAAACAATAGATGTTATGCAACATATAATATAAGTACTTTAACAATCATGATACTCAGGTACTAGACTATAGGGATGTTCAGGAGCTTATACAGAGGGGAGAGTCGGGGTTATACTGTGGGCATTGGGGGCCTGGGGCTGGCAGGATATGACCATGGGAGGTAACTGTATCTCCTCTCTAC